>NW_026889794.1:4135000-5335000 GCF_033153115.1 Saccostrea echinata | reverse complement strand
GTGATTTGTAGATTTTAAATTTGTTGGGGACAGCGGGCATCGATGACGTAACCTTTAAATTAATAGTAAATTTACAATGATATATGCACTCGTAATGCTGTTTTGTTTGACTGGAAAGGAAAAACTTCTCTTTCAGCATCTGAGGCAGAAATGCCACCAGCGATTCGGCGAGCCGAGTCATGTGAAAGCGTGGCTTCCGATTCGTCAGTGTTGGAGATGAAACCAGACATGCCAAAAATAGGACAGCTAGAATTTGCCTTAGAATACGACAGGTATATCTATGCTTATTAAAGAAACCGGTGTTAGACCCTGAAGATTCTAGTTTATATTACGGTCATCGACTGTTGGTGGGCAATTTCGCAATGCGATAAAACATAATAAAAATCAGGTCTTGGTTTGATTTTCACGCAAAAAGAAAATATCTGAAAATAGTAATATTAATCTTCTAACAAAAATAGTCAGAACTAGAAAAGCAATTAATTGTTACTTGTACTGCTGTAATGGGATCGAAATGCATATCAAGTTTTCAAGCTAATTTTATGCCTTCCTCTACTATCCAACTGTGTGGTTTCTTAATGGATTTTTCGATTTTTTTTCCTCGAAGTGACATTATACACTTAATATTCGATTCTTTTAATTTGTGCATGCATCTTAAGTTTTAAAGTAAAACTAACATTAACTGCTATTTCAAATGTCTAGGATGAGCGACAGGGTGTCAGTCTTACTAGTGGAAAACTTTGTTTTTCTACTGTTTGAAAATAAACAAACCGGATGTAAAGCAATAAGGCGCCGAGCAAAATCGATACTTCCTGTCACATGTCACAAAACTGATATTCGAAATCTAATACTATGTGCACGATTTCATATTTGCATTCACCGATAGTTCGTGACCACCTTTCCTGTAAGTTAATGCTATCATCATTGTTGTCCATTGATCATTCGCTCAGTGTCAACCCTAGTCTTTCAAAATTTTTGTTCAAGAAAAAATTGTCGCTTATCAATATTTGGCTTGTTAAACATGGCAATCTGATCCGCACTGAAATAGCTCTTTTCCGGAATGGGGGAGCTACAATCTGGCTGTCATCCTAGAACACACAAACATTGATCGTTTACCATAACATGTGGGTTCTATGCAAAGATATACTTTACACAGTCATTGCTAATGGTATTGTGCCCAGCCAAAATTTACACCAAAATATTTAGAGGTACTTGAAAACGTGTCCGTAAAATCCATCATGTGGCCTTTTTGGGGTGTGGGTTTTAGTTATGATATTATAATCAAGATCACAATATCATGCAGGCTTCTGTGGTTTGTTGCATTTTTATTTTTATTTTTTTTCATTTTAGGGAGGTTTCAGAGTTGATAATAAGTATCATTCAGGCACGTGACTTAACGCCCAACCAATATTCTGGTACCTTGGATACGTACATTCGGGGAATTTTACTCCCGAATTCAGACGCAAAATTTCAAACAAAGGTTAGTAATATAAATTGTAATGTTTCATATCGTCGTGATCACAACCAGGCCAAGCGTTTAATATTTTAGTTTGATGTAATTTTAAGCAAAAGGCTAAAGATTGTCTTGTAACGTGCAGCTTTCTTTTTTTCAGTAAAGTAAAAATTAAATAATTTAAACAAAACAACTTATACACGAAGTATATTTCAATATATTTTTAATGTCTTAGGGTTGTTTAAAGTTACAAGTATTTGAAGCAGAAACTGGATCGTGATCGAATAAAAAAAAATTCAGAAAATGGAAAAACCACATATCTTTCGCAAGAGACTTGGCTTACTTGTTGACAGTTCAGACATCAAACAAAAATGCAGCTCAGAAACATTGTACAATTGAAAATAATACTTTTTTGTGCTTAACGACGTGGTATCAGTGTTTGAATTTTGGAGTATATTGGATTTTCCTGTATTTTTCTTCTGTAAAAGTACAAATATCCATGAGGTTAAAACTGAGATACATGCAGAAGTAAACAAGCTTTGACAGCGGAAAAGGAAGAAAATCTCAAGAGATGGATTGAGTTGTTCAATAATGATTCATACAATTCACGCCACGTTTGACTGTAATCGACAAAAATAAAAGCAAGAACATTGTAAAAATCAGAAGCAATATACGGTGACAATGATTATTGATTGATGGCACATTTTCGAAATCCGGCTGACAAATTGTTAATTCAATAAGAATTCCTGAACTATGATAGAACATTGCCATATATGAAATCGCCCGGGTCTTCTCATTTTGAACAGCAAATTGACTATAATTGCTTTATAATTTAATGTAGAAGGTACCAAAATTTCCCATATTTGTAAGAGAGAGTATTACTTAAAGGTCAGTATATTATTCAATATACCTGACCTTTTCATTTCAAATATGAATTCTTTTACATTGTACGTGAACTAAAATCATTTTAGAGAGGATTGTAAATTATTTCATGCATATGGGGAAAATAACCTTTTTTGCGGATCCTTTTATTTTTTTTCCAAAGTGAAAGCAATTTATTGTGACCTCCATATTTTTGCGCAAGGTAAAAGGATAATCTTTTTGGAATTTCTGAACTGTGTTTTCTGTCTAGTATCATGTTGCATGAGCACGTAAAACATTGGCAAGAGCGTTAATTGTAGTTTTGAAAGGTGATATAGTACAATTTCAAACCAGTATCAAGTTTACTGATAAAATAAAATAAAATACTTTAGATTGCACTTAAATTGATATTTTGTCCACTTTAAAGGTTCAAAAGGGCACAGTAGATCCAATTTTCAAGGAGAGATTCTTGTTTGGAATAGAACCAGAGGATGTTCCGAATAGAATAATCCAATTCCAGGTGTTTTCAGTAGACAAATACGCTCGGCATAAAGTCATAGGAGAGTCCGAAATACGATTGGGAGATATAGATCTGCGCATGCCTATAAAAATGTGGTTAAATCTTCGAGATATTGACGAGGTATTTACTTAATTATCATATCATACTGATGACAAATTAAAACTTTTATGCTTCTTAAAAGATACACGTTTTAACTCAATGTTTGTATAAAATCATTAATTGTACAGATGTATAACTATTTATATTCTTAATTTGTAACTTGATTTTGCATTCACGTACCGGAGAGGAATATTCTTTTGATAAATAAAGAGTAATCCACCTTAAGACACACATTTATCTTGACAGAAACCGACAGAGTATGGAGATATTATGTTTTCACTGAGCTATCTTCCTACTGCTGAACGCCTAACTATTGTCATCGTCAAAGCAAGAAACCTCAAGTGGGCGGATCCCTCCAAGGAATCCGGTGGTAAATTCTGCGTGCGAAAATCGATTGCAAGATACTTCATGTCAGCAGTAAATCCTACCAAAAACATCTTTGCAGAGTCTCTTTGCATGATCCAAATAATTCTTGTTACATGTTTCGTTAGTCTAAGACCTTTTTTTTTTTGGTTGTGCACGTATTGTTTATCTTTTTCAGATCCTTTTGTTAAGGTTTACTTGATGCAGAACAATAGGAAAGTGAGCAAAAAGAAAACAACAATCAAACGAGGGGAGAGAAATCCTATATTCAATGAAGCAATGATCTTCTCAGTTCCTTCGTCTGCTTTACCGGTAAAAACAGAATAGATAATGAGTTCGCACACTCTTTCAAATTACTGTTGCGTTAATTTGTAAAGTCAATTTTGTTTTCCCAAAAGGCAAAAAGAAAAAGTTATAAAAATTCATTTAAATGCCGAAAATAGAGGTGAAGAATTAATAGAACCTGATGACGACTCAATCTTTTTCAGACTGTCCAATTAAGGATAACAGTCGCAGAACATATCATGGATGGAAAAACGCCATCTCTTGGTCACGTGATAGTAGGTGCTAATACTTCCGGTACAGAACTATCGCATTGGAATCAAATGATATCAGCCCCAAGAAAACCTATAGCCATGTGGCACTATTTAAGAAAATGATGAAATACTGCTGTAACTCTGTAATTACTTATGTATATGTAATTTGATGTATAATTGTATTTCAGTTTTAAATTCTTACAGCCATGATCGTGAAATGTGGTCACATAAAATAGTATATTCATATATTTTATCTAAATTTGTTAGGTCATACACAAAGTGATTTTACCTGTTCAATGTGAGCAAGTGTTTTAATAAATGTTTCTAAGATTTATTTTTATCTTTTACATTCTTCTTCACCCTATAACTATAGTCCTGCTGGACACGTTATTACTGGTGACGTAAATACAGTTAATAATGAGGACCTTAGATCACTAATTTTAAAAGGTCCTAAATATAGGGAACCCCGATCCTTCAACTGGCGTCGTAATTTCATAAATATTATGGATTCTGTAGAGGATTACGCCAGGCGATAGGCAAGATATGAAAAAAAGACCTTGACCTTTGTCAGAATAGATTAAATGTATCAGATGTATGTTACAATCGCGCATTAAAAGATTGAGGGCAATATGAGAACCATCTACCCTTCTGTATTCAGTGAAAAAAGAATTAGATAGATTACATGATCAGTACGTACTGGTCCCTGCTGACAAAGCAGGTAACAACATTGTCTTTGTTTGTAAGGTTTATTATATTAAATGTATTTTAGAGGAACTTGGATTTAATTCTACAAGTGGTAATCCAACTTATACTCATAGTTCCCTTTCTAAGGAAGAAATTCTTCAAAATCATATGTCAGTTTTGAATATTTTTAATATTCCAAACAACCAAAATGAATTTGAAATACCATATATCTCTATTGGATTCCGAAACTTCATAAAAATCCTAACAAACAAAGATACATAGCGGGTTCCAGTAAATGTTCAACCATGCCTCTTTCTTTACTCCTCACTAAGATATTAACAGTAGTGAAGGGGAAACTTCAGGAGTACTGTGCAACAATATATTCGAGAAGTGGTGTAAATCAGATGTGGATACTTAAAAATTCCAAGGAACTTTTGGAAAATTTGAAATCACAAGATTTTACCAAAATCAACAGCTTAAAAAACTTACGACTTTTCAACTTTATACACAACCATTCCCCACGATAATTAAAATCCAGGCTTTTTGATATCATTGACAGCTGCTTTTTCAATAAAAATGGAACTCGTAGATTTACTTACCTTGTCATTGGTCATTTGCAAAATTATTTTGTTAAAAAACATTCTGATTGTACACACAAGTACTCTGAGGTTGACATTAAAAATTAAAAAGATGCTTGAGTTTCTGATTGACAATTATATATCTATGTGGTTTTTGGAGACCAGGTCTTCCAACAATCTATTGGAATTTCAATGGATACCAATTGCGCCCCGTTATTAGCAGACTTTTTTTGTATTCATATGAAGCGGAATTTGTCCAAAATCTTATACGTGATAAGAAGAAAACACTTGCTGTGGCCTTCAACTCGACATTTAGATATATCGACGACGTATTGTGAATTAACAATTGTTATTTCCATTATTATGTCGATACGATATATCCCGGTGAGCTTGAGATAAAAGATACTACAGAGTCTGACACATCTGTTTCATATTTGGATATTTTACTTGAAAAGGACGTTAATGGAAATCTAACAACCAAGCTTTATGATAAACGTGATGACTTTAACTTTTCAATCGTCAACTTCCCTTACTTATGCAGCAATATACCTTCATCACCTGCATACGGGGTTTATATCTCTCAGTTGATTCGATACACATGCAAGAGCATGCTCTACGTATGTACAATTTTTAAAACGAGGTAAATTATTGACAAACAAGTTGATGAAACAAGAATATCAGCTGTCTCGTTTAAAGTCATCATTTCGTAAGTTCTATGGTCGATACATAATGACCTTGTCAGCAAATACAATTTATCATTGAGTCAAATGCTGACTGACGTTTTTTATACTAATTGTTAGGCCATTATTTACACACTGAATTGTCGACGGATTTTTCCGTTATTTCCCGATCATGACAAGGAGCACACGGCGGGTGTGACCGGTCGGCAGGGGATGCTCACTCCTCCATGGCACCTGATCCCACCTCTGATGTTTCGGAGGTCCGTGTTTGCTCTGCACCTATTTTGTAATGTTTAATGGACTTTTGAGCTTGAATACTGTTCGTCATCTCCATATATTTCATTCAAAATTTACGAATTTTTAATTAAATGTCGCCCTAATTTACATGTACACTAGCTAAGTACTGTGTTATTTGATTGTAGCTTATATAGAAACTGACCGCAAGTGTGTATGTTTCCATAAAATAAGTAAAGTAGTATTTTAAGGAAACCCTTATTGCAAACAAGGAGTAGCCACTCATCCTTTTTTCCGATTCTAGAAATTTCCTTGATGCACTGCAAGCACTTTCTTAACGGAAAAACTAATACTGTCTCAAGGAAGAACACACGATCACCAGGATCAAAATTTCTAACGAAGAGATGAACAATGACTAAGTTAAATCAGTTTATATACGCAAAAATATGGAAAACTGAACAGACCTATTGTTATACAGATGCAGGAAGAAGGAAGTACCACTAAACCTTCTAAACAATTAGGAAAGTGTCATTGTAGTGTGTATAATAGTGGAATGGATGACGTCACCAGCAAATGTCCTTTTAACGTGACTTTAATCACTGATGTACAGTTGGATCGAGAAAATTCATAGTCTGATATAAGTTGCTTTCGTGAAGATTTACATATATATGAGTGAGTTGTAGTGGACGTACGTTGTGTAAGGTAAAGAAAATCTTAATATATCCTTAGTGCAGTTGTTCCGAAGCAGGTGCGATGTATTTTGTTTATATATTGTATTCATTGAACATGCAATAAGAAATATAGGCCATCTTCAGTGGAAAACCATTGTACTTCTTTAGAATGCTTTAAGAATTGGTTGGTCTTTACATTGTACTATATGTCCGCAGTAAATTTATGAAGCTAATGTTTTTTTCAGGATCAGTAAAAGACATGGACGTGGTCCGTTGTGACGAATGCTCTACCAAGGTTGATATCTATTGTCGAAGTTGCGACGCTAAGTTATGTGGAGAATGCGCAGGAAAACATCTTGCAAGCTACCTTTCAAAAAATCATGACATCGTTCCTTACACCGAGCGGTATTCCAAACCTATCGCCCCACGCTGTACTTGTGAGGAAAAAGTGGAATGCATTATGTTCTGCCAGAAGTGTAATTGCCCTATTTGCGGAAAATGCCTTCTGGGGCCACATCAGCACCATGCTGTGTCGGACCTCTCCGAAATATGCGAAAGTCAGCGTCAGATCATCCAAAAGGAAACCTGTTATCTGGAGAGTTCTTTCCTAGACACGTTGACAAAAATGATCTGCCGGTTGCAGGAAAAGAGAAATAATGTACCTCAACAATATGAACCATTGCTAAAGAAAATACAGATTCAGGGCAAGAAATGGCATGAAATAGTAGATTGCGTTGTTGACCGCCATATTGATGACGTAGATAAGATCATGCAACGTCATTTATCATCCATTGATGATACCATCATAACACTCAAAGGGCTTCAAGTCAGAACAGAGAAAGTTCTGGTAGATAACCTTAGAATTTTAAAGAATAACAAAGCAGAAGAAATTCTGAAATATGAAGGAAGCGTTGATGAACTCGGAACAGTTCCAGAGTATACTGAATTTGTAATTCCTCAGTTTACACACAGACCAGTAAAGGTTGAGGATATTTTTTTACAAAATTTGGATTTCTGACACCTGGTACTAAAAACGAAGACAAAAATTTCTTCGTTCCTGCAAAGGAAAACCAAACGTTTGATATAATCAAAAGTGGTTTTCGGTCAGACAATCTGGTAGCTTGCGTCTCAAAAGAGGAAGTTTGGATCACAGGTAAAGATAAAATAATGAAGCTTTTTAACAGCCAAAACACCCTTTTAGAGACAGTTGATACGTTAACAGGAAATTGGCCCTGTGATGTATGTTTGACCAAACAAGGAGATCTTTTGTACAGTGACTGGAACGATAGAAGTGTGAATCTAGTAAATGGCGGGAAAATTAAGAGAATAGTTGCACTGGATGGATGGAAACCATCAGGAATTTGCCCTTCTTGTGTTGGTGAACTTCTAGTGTGCATGCAGAGTCATAATGAGCTCGAGAGCAAAGTTGTCCGATTTTCGAAGTCCGCTGTAATACTGGAAATAGAGTACGACAGCAATGGTCAACCTCTGTATAGTAGTGGCGGTTACACAATGTTTGTAGCTGAAAATAGGAACCTAGACGTCTGTGTGAGTGACTTTCGAGCACATCAAGTTATAGTGGTGAGTCAGTGGGGTAAACTTCGTTTTAAGTACGATGGAAAAATCCACACAGGACGTACTTTTTCACCATATGCCATTAATACGGACAAAATGTCTAGTATGGAACGCCATAGCTGCCTTATGTGGTTATTTCATGAGAAGATGGTGCTTTTTTATGTTATGCTGTGGTTATTTTATGAGAAGATGGTGCATTATTATGTTATGCTGTGGTTATTTCATGTGAAGATGGTGCTTTATTATGTTATGCTGTGGTTATTTCATGTGAAGGTGGTGCTTTTTTATGTTATGCTGTGGTTATTTTATGTGAAGGTGGTTTTTTATATGAAGGTGGTTTTTCATGTGAAGGTGGTTTTTCGTGTGAAGGTGGTTTTTTATGTGAAGGTGGTTTTTCACGTGAAGGTGGGTTTTTATGTGAAGGTGGTTTTTCGTGTGAAGGTGGTTTTTTTATGTGAAGGTGCTTTTTCACGTGAAGGTGGGTTTTTATGTTATGCTAATGTTTTTTATGTGAAGGTTGTTTTTTTATATTTAATGAGAAGTTTGTCACTCGGAACTCCTCATATTTTTGAAGACTGAGTTAAACAGCTATTATCTCGAAATTTTGAAAGTAAAACAAATAGTCAATGTAATTAAAATCATTTTAATACACCATTGCTAGTTCCTCTTTTTTCCATAGGCACTTGTTTTCAGGATTGTGTATTTTGTGTATTATGTTTTTTCTAGGTGTGTCGGAATACACTCGATAACATAAAAATAAAAAAATCACTGAAATTAGCACGTTTTAAAAATGTCATATTACTGTATATAATAAGAGTGAAGGTACGACAGTTGCCATTGTCGGAAAATCTAGAGGGGTCAGAAACCGCGCCAAACTTGTTCTCTCTAGACTTTCCGTGCCATTCCGGGACGCATCTACATTTTAGTACACAGTTAAAAATCGTCACTTCCATTGCTTTCACTTTCAGTGCTAGGTATCAGCATGTTTTTGTTTACTGCATATTTTATACGGCAAGTTCAAATTGGCAGACGATTGAAGGGCGTTATTCAATCATTTTGTAATGTAGATTTCACCCAAAACTGATAGGAAAAGTGTAGATATTGAATAAAATCAAGTGTGAACCGAACCAGACACCCCGTAAATAGCAACTCTTTTTTATACACATTTTTAAAACGTGCTAATTTCAGTGATTTTTTTTAATTTTTATGTTATCGAGTGTATTCAGAAACACCTAGAAAAAAAACATGATACACAAAATACACAATCCTGAAACCAAAGGCCTATGGAAGAAAGAGGATACTAGCAATGGAGTATTAAAATGATTTTAATTACATCGACTATTTGTTTGTGAGGAATTCCGAGTGACAACCTTCTCATTAAATATAAAAACCACCTTCACATAAAAAAAAACATCAACATAACATAAAAAACCACCTTCAAATAAAAAACCATCTTCACATGAAAAACCACCTTCACATAAAAAACCACCTTCACATGAAAAACCACCTTCACATAAAAAACCACCTTCACATGAAAAACCACCTTCACATAAAAAACCATCTTCACATGAAATAACCACAGCATAACATAAAAAAGCACCACCTTCACATGAAATAACCACAGCATAACATAATAAAGCACCATCTTCACATGAAATAACCACAGCATAGCACAATAAAGCACCATCTTCACATGAAATAACCACAGCATAGCATAAAAAAGCACCATCTTCACATGAAATAACCACAGCATAACATAAATAAGCACCATCTTCTCATGAAATAACCACATAAGGCAGCTATGGCGTTCCATAGTCTAGGATATTTATAGTGGACAGTGGAAGTCGTTGTATCCACGTTATTGACGCTGATGGTCATTTTCTCGCCTACATTCCTACGTGTGGGAATACTGAACCGCTCGGACTAAGTATGAAAGATGGCGTTATCTTCATTGGAGGTGACAACAGTGACATTGTTACCTGTGTGAAGTACAATGACTTCATATAATTAAAGGAATGAATTTCCCGAATTTTATTCTATAACTATTAAAAGCAAAACTTGACTTTGAAAAGCAAAGACTTTAATAGGAACGAAGTCTACCATAACCCCTTCAAGGTTCATTGACCCTTTGATTAGAGCAATAACTCTGACTTTGATCTGTTTTGATTTAAATCATACACGGTACCAATTTTGATGCACCAGATGCGCATTTCGACAAATTACTAGTATGTCTCTTCAGTGATGTTCATGTCGAAACTTTGGAAATGCGAAATATTTATATAAAAAGAACAGAACAGAACATTTATTTTCTAATTTAGAGCCCATAACAGACAAGTATGAAATTATTACAATAATAAAGAAAAGATATGCCAATGGATAGTATAACAATTTGTAAATGACATTGCTCATTTCAACAATAATATTGCACTATTTCAGTTAAAGGGAATACTATATATAAAAAACTGTATGGCTACTACAACATGTTATCATTTATGAATTTGCCCACAGAATTAAGAGTTTCTTTGTCTTCAGTATTGAGTAACCAAAAAAGTTTTTGTTCATCATCTAATGCCGAGAAATTTGGAAATTTACTTTTAATTGATTGAAAAATTTCTTTTCTTTGATGATCATATTTTTTACATGTTATGAGAAAATGAGTTTCATCATCTACACTGTTAGAGTTACATCTATTGCATAATCGATCTTCACGAGGGATGTTGGTAAATCTTCCCACTTCAATTTGCAATCTGTGACAAGAAATTCTTAATTTACATAGAGATTTTCTGTGATGAAAATTTTTCACTACTGATAAATAATTTTCATAACCCCAATGTTGTTTGAGTTTTACATATGTGCTTAATTTACCATCAGTATAACTTTGTTGACTTGTATACCAATTTTTTTATATAATAATCTAATATGGTTTTATGACAGAGTGACTTAAATTTATGCTTCCCATAACAAATTACTTCATCTTTGATATTCAGTATATTTCTTAATTTCTGTACAAATGCGAACCATGAGTTCTTTCCATGTACATAAAGATTTTTACTACATTCATATGCATCTTTAAGTAAAGGAAATTCTGTGGACAAATTTTCAAATCTATACCAACTTTTGATTAACAATTTGACAATATCATAATGCAGGGGGAACCTTCCCAATTCAGACAATACTGCAAAATTTGTACTTTTCTTATGAACACCAAGAATATATTTACAGAATTTTAGGTGTATTCTTTCACAAAGTAGATTTCTGAAACAGTCTTCAACTTCTAACTTTTGGCATTTTAGGAATCTTTTAGTATTGATATTACTTGCACCCCACACCTCTGCATTATACAAAAGAATTGGTTTAATAGTAGAGTCAAATACATGTATACTCGTTTTAATCCCAGGATTCAAATTAATAAAATCATTTCTCAATTTATAATATGCTTTTAACGCCTTTTTATAAAGCTCTGATCTTGCTACATGAAAACTTCCAGATGCAGTTAGGTGAACTCCAAGATATTTGTACCTAGATACACAGTCTATCCTATTATTTTGAAACATTAGTTTTTGTGTGAAATTACGACCAGCTTTATTAAAGATCATGACTTTAGTTTTTTGAATGTTTACCTTTAAACACCAATCAGAGCAATACTTTTCAAGTTTAGAAAGTCTTGCTTGTATACCTTTAGCTGATGATGATAAAATAACAATGTCATCTGCGTACATTAAACAGTTAACAGTTTTTGTCTGAAGTGATACTTCATCAATACATGAATCTAAATATGATGGAAAATCATTTATAAATATTTTAAATAAAGAAGGGCTCAAGTTATCCCCTTGACGGACACCTATAGCTATTGGAAATGGATCCGAGAAGAACCTTCCAATTTTCACACATGCCTGACTATTCTTATATATATTACTTATAATATTATAAAATAAAAAGAAAAAAAAACTTTGAAGTGCTGAAAAAGGGGTGCAAAAGACTGGAGCCAAATACATCGAAGGATCAGAGCTATGCATGAGGGAGATAATCCTTAATTTTAAAATAAATTTCTGAATTTTACCACAGCAATTAAATTTATATCCGTATTTTCAAGCTTATATCGAAGTACGTAGGTACTGGGCTGTAGAGACCCTCGGGGACTAACAGTCTACCAGCAAAGGCCTAGACCCAGGGGTCGTAATGTAAATTATATACGGTACCAATTTTGATGCACCAGATGCGCATTTCGACAAATTATGTCTCTTCATTGATGCTCATGTCGAAGCTTTGGAAATCCGAAATATTTTTCATGATCATATGGCATGTCAAACGTTGCAATATTCGATCTTTTGCATTTGCATTGTATAATTTTCCATTTGCATTGTATAATTTTTATTTGTATTGTATAATTTTCTATTTGTATTGTATAATTTTTCATTTGTATTGTATAATTTTTATTTGTATTCTATAATTTTCTATTTGTATTGTATAATTTTCATTTGTATTGTATAATTTTTATTTGTATTGTATAATTTTCCATTTGCATTGTATAATTTCTTATTTGTATTGTAAAATTTCTTATTTGTATGCGATAATTTTTCATTTGTATTGTATCCGCGGACTGTTTATTTGTTTCGTTACGAAGGATTTCATTGGTCAAGTTTCAGCCTGTATCGGGTTGAAGATGTTCCGGATGCTCAAAGCAAACTGGGCTCATATGTATTTGCTTACTTGATTGATTGATTATTGTTTAACGCCGAGTCGGCAATATTTCAGCCACATTTCGGCGGCATATGTATTTGCGTGCATGTTAGACGGTCATTGGATTCTAAAAAGGGAGCGCTGGTAGATGGCAAATAAATAATCTGTCCTTAGGAATGCTGATTGAGAAAATAAATAAATTGACCTTGAGTGGTGGTAACTACCCCCACCCCCAAAAAACTGAGTTTTCGGGTTTGGGCGGATTTTCTTCTTTTTGTTTTTCTCCTTGTCTCTGGTCATATTGGAAATAAATATTCTCTCCTGCGAGAGAATGAAAATAAATAATCGGATTCGACACCCCCCGAGAATCAAATGGTCGTCCCTTAGCATGCACCGCAAATAGAGGAGCCGAGTTTGTGTTTGTAGAGAGTGCGCGATCGGAATTGTGGGAAGGGTACCAGACTAAGTTTGTGATGGGCACCTTTATACAGACTAAATTTTATGACCAATGACATCCTTCGTAACGAAATAAATAAACAATCCTCGGATACAATACAAATGAAAAATTATCGCATACAAATAAGAAATTATACAATACAAATAAGAAATTATACAATGCAAATGGAAAATATAGAATACAAATGAAAAATTATACAATACAAATGACTTTTTTTACAACACAAATGGAAAATATAGAATACAAATAAACATTATACAATCCAAATGGAAAATTATAAAATCCAAATGGAAAATTATAGAATACAAATAAAAATTATACAATACAAATTGAAAATTATATAATACAAATGAAAAATTATACAATACAAATGAAACATTATACAATACAAATAAAAATTATACAATACAAATGGAAAGTTATACAATACAAATGGAAAAGATCGAATATTGCAACGTTTGACATGCCATATGATCAGCTTGCTGATATTGAGTCTTTGTCCTATAAAAATGGAAAACAATGACTAGGGCCAAAGTTTGATTACAATTTGTCAGACTTAATATTCATTTTGGTAAATAACCTTGATATCTTGCTTTGACCTTTAACTTATTAGGTTACGAGGTTTTAATCACACATTGTTTTAATATTAAAACTAAGGTTAAACTATACAAAGGCAGTCCAAAAACAAGTTGTTCCCATGCCAGTATTCGATCTTGGGATCCGTTTGCAGCTGGATAAAAGAAATGTACTATTTCATTTCTTTATTTATTTATTTGATGTCGATGTTTTTGACATTTTTTGAAAACGCCTTTCCTGCAATAATTCTAATTCTGCATTCGATAAACTGATATTTCATTTCTTTATAGTACGTATAGTATGTATTTAGTAAAAATAGCTACTATAGTAATGGAAGCTAGGCATAACGTTAATTGGCACGATTGGATATTGTTCTCTGTGTTAATTATTACCCAAAGCATCTGTGAAATATCATGGGTGAACGCCTTATAATCAAACCTACCAAAGGATCATAGTAAAATTACATCATATCCTTACAAAATGTTCCCAGTAAACGTCAACATGTAGCAAAGACACGCGCCTTGTTCTGAAAAAAAAACAACAACAACAAATAATGTGTGGGGAATGTGTGGATCTGAGTGCAACGCGAATGACAATAGACATTTTCATTCTTAATATGAATTCGAATGAAGAACTTAGGGTCATTTCTGGTCACGATGAATTTTTTAAATGATGTTTCAAAAATTTCAGTGAAAGATGTATATTTTTTTCAACTGTACATTAAAGAGCAGCTTTTCTTTTTAATCATTAGGAGTGGAATAAGTTGGTCTTACTTGTTTATAATGTGTTTTCCCCAAAAGTATATTGTATTATTTATCTTTTAATCCAGATAAAGGGGGGGGGGTTCTGCTAACCAAACGAAACATTCAGAATAATTAAGTTTTCAGAAGTTTTTATGTTTTGTTTGTTTGTTGTTTAACGTCCCCCTCTCGAGAATTTTTCACTCATATGGAGACGACACCACTTGGCGGTGGAGAGCTGCAAATTTTGACCTATACTCGACACTCAGGGCCATTGAGCAGTGAGGGATCTTTTTCGTGCCAGCATCTACTGCGACACTGCATGGACCTCGGTTTATACGGTCTCATCCGAAGGACCGGTCTCCACGTCCCACAGTGGGATTCGAACCCGCGACGTAAGGATTAATTAACTCCTTACTCTAGAGCAGACGCTCTACCACTGCGCCACGCGGGCACGCTCTACCACTGCGCCACGCGGGCGACCACAAGCTTTTAATAAGTGTGTTCAATGATTAATTATACAAGTACCAGTGTTACTATATTTAAACCAAACCGTTATCAAGAAGTAAGTGAAACTGTGGATATTTCGGTGTTCGACAAACTCGTGTTTAAGTTATAGAAGTTCAACCATACTTGAAAGCGTAGTTTTTTGTTTGTTTGTTTTTCTTAATTCTGTCTAGAAGCAATAGGTCAATGGGATGTTGGACGTATAACAACAAATACGGGGAGTTTTGAAAGTTGTTCACTGTATCTTAATTCATTGAAATGTCTCTGAAAGGTCAACATTTCAGAGGCCCTAAAGGGCCACAACGCTCACCTAAGTAACCTTGGTCCTGCTGTTTTTCATATTTTAGAAGATTGTTTCCCTCTCTACCGCCATAAAAAAATGATCCCATATTGTGGCCCCACCCTAGTCCCACCCATTTTTGACTTTTCTTGATTTTCTTACCTTGAAAAGAGACGTTTCCCCTTAAAAAAATAATTCCATTTACTCAAGGATTCTCGGTTTCAAGTTTGGTTGAAACTGGTCTAATGGTTTAAGAGAAGTACAACGGTGTGAAAAGCTAATAGATAGACGAAGGCTAACAGGGAAAAAAAAGAATATCAAAATAAATTCAGTCGGTAAGCGAAACACATTTGTCACTGCTGAAAATTAACTTCCGTAACGTTTAACCCGTAACGACCCCCCCCCCCCCCACACACACACACACACACTTAATACCAATTATTTCTAGTTAGTGTACATCCTGAGATCAATATTCATGCAAATTTGGTTTTTATAGGTACTTTGGAATGAACCTTCTCCAAAAACTTTAATCTATTCACTCATCCAAAAAATGAGGTCAGTTGTAGTATCCGAAGCAAGTCTGGTTGGTAGTGTCCATCCCTAGTTGGATCATCCATGCAAGTTAAATCACAACAGACCATATACGGGCACGTTGGGGGAGGGGGGTACTATTGAAAATGTTCATTGAAAGCCCTTCTCCCGGTTTTTGTTGCAGTATAGTCAAAATAAGGGTAATGTACGTGGTAGTGTTTGAAGAAAATTTGGTACTGAAAGAATTTGGAACCCCCCCCCCCTCCACGAAATAACATTTTCCAGTATGAACAATTTTTTTAATGCTTGTCAGGTTGTTGGGGGGGGGGGGTAAATTGAAATTCTTTTCTCAGCCCCCCCCCCCACTTTCAAAAACGATGCTACGTCCTTAATATAGATATAAAAGAACTCCAAAAACATTATCCTGGTCACTCATCTGGAAAATGTAGGTAAGATCCACTATCCAAAGCAAGTCTGGTAGTGTCTGTCCCTAAATACATCACCCATGCTAGTTTGGTTCTGGTGGGGCTAATACTCATCTTGAAAGTATAGGTCAGGCACAACATCTGAAACAGGTATGGTAGTGTACAAATATAGATCTATACAACTTAGGTGTTTGCGTTTAATGTACTTATCTTCATATTTTGGTATCAATAGAAGAAGCCGTAATAATTCTATAATGTACAAAAGAGTATGTAAGAGGAGTTGAGGGGCCTGTTTTACAAAAGAACTTACGACTAAGACCAAAATTAAATTCTGTTGATAACTTTTTAATTTACATTAAATTGAAAATGAATTTTGATCTTTTTAAAAGGAATGTAGAAAGATATTTTTACCCCAGCAATTTTAGACGGAATCATTAATTTTGCAAAAAAAATTTCAATTTGCGAGAGTTTCTGGTCTTATTCGTAAGTTCTTTTGTAAAACAGGCCCCAGGGGACTAGATTTTTGTTTTAAAAAAAAGACCCTCATTTGGGCCCAACTGAAATTCAAAATTCCGAAACCTTATTGCACGTTGGAGACCAACAATCATATTTCAAAATATGAGTTGGCTTTTGCAAAAAAAGGGAAAAATATAAGATGAGGTCGATCAGCGAACAAGGTTTTGTAGAAAATGTCGTTTTTGACCTCCAATCACCCCCAGGGTGAAAATCGATTTTTCGAAACCTTATTGCACATCTAAAGGACACTGCCAATTACATTCCAAAATGTGAATGGGCTACTGCAAAAATATAAGAGGAGTTCAGGAACCAGGTCTTCGTAGAAATTTTTTTTACCCCCAATTGCTCCCAGGGTGAAAATCAAAATGATGCAATCTTAATGCAAATCTAGAGGACACTCCCAATTACTTCCAAATTATGATTGGGCTACTGCGAAAATATGTAGGAGTTCAGGGACCAGGTCTTACATGACACTCTCAATCATATTCCAAAATATGAATGTGCTACTGTGAAAAATGTAAGAGGAATTCATGACCGGGTTTTTGTAAAAAAAACAAAACTTTTTTACCCCCATCTGACCCCCAGGATGAAAATGGGGGAAAAAATGAAAATTTGCATATGTTCTTATCACCATCAATCATATTCCAACGGATGAACTGCTTCAAATGTAAGAACAGTATGAGGAAGAAGATAGTGTAACAGACGGACGGACAACAATATACCCGACTTTCCTTTAAAAAAATTGGAACATGTTTATCGAATTTGTTGTAAATTGTTAACGATACGAGATTTGTGGATAATTCTTCTTCTTCTTCTTTTTTTTTGTTTGTTGTTTTTGTTTTGTTTTTGTTTTTTTGTTTTTTTTTGTTCGTTTTTTTACAAAGTGCACTGCTTTGTCCTTTAGAAAATTATGTTGTTCAGTTAGCTATTTGAGACAAGTCATCTATTTTTTATGATATATACCCTGAATTGGTCCTTTATCGTAGAATGACTGATTACATATTATATAAATACATTCTTTACATATATCCTTTGCAATATTTTTCTTGATACATGTATATACCATAAATTGGTCCTTTTATCGTAGAATCACTAGTATTATACCATATATTCTATGTACACTACTGCATGATTGATACTTCAATTATATACTCAAAGAATTTATACTTTAAGCTTCATTTAATAGCTATAAAGTTGAACACTATATCTTACTAAAATTACATCAAAAGTCAAAGATGAATAGATTTTCGGAAAGTGTAGTATTAGAATTAGTAATAGATAAAGGAAAGAGGTCAAATGACAGTCACTGTCCTGAGACCTCATTAGAATATGTATGAATAACCAAAAAATTGTAATTCAACGGGCACGGATCCAGGGAATCCCCCATCCAACCCATAAATTTCTTGACAAAAATAAAAATAAATAAATAAATAAATAAATTAATTAATTAAATAAATAAAATAAATAAATAAACCCCCCCCCCCACAAAGTAAACTCCTTTCTTAGACGTAAAAAACCTACAGTACTCGTATTAAGCAAGCTTCATGAGTATGACATTTCCGCGTTTTCCAGAAGGGGGGGGGGGTGTCCAAGGTCACTTTTAGTTGTTTTAATATATACACTTAAAATGCTTAAAGTAATGTCTGGACCCCCCCCCCCCCGACCTCCCCTCTAGATCCGCGCAATCTCAATGGTCAATAACATTCTGACCGATTTAACACAGAAATCGGGGGGGGGGGGGGGGCTTAAATTACCATCCCTAACAAATGGAAAGCATAGCTATTAAAACTGACCAATGAAGTAGTATATCTTTAGAATAAGTACATTCAGGGACCTATATATATGTACCTATATTAGTATATAGGTCCCTGATACATTCTGCCAATCTGGTTAGAATCAGATCCACGATATGCTCCTTTGTTAACGATAAGATTGAAAAACTTAGTAATGTTGCAATATTTTATTAACGGTGTGCGCGCAAAAACGAAACGCTGCGCGATTCTAAAAATAAAACGATATACGTGAATATTAATTAAGTCACTGAAATGAATAATTAATATATTTACATAATAAAATAAATTAAAAGATCACTCTATCGCACAAAGACAGTTCTTCCATGAACATTTCGCACTAAGACGTTTATATAACAACTTGCATCCGAAAACAAAAAAAACAAAAAAAATCTATCAACTTCATACAACAGTTTGTAAAAACAAACATGGTTTTCTGATTTTCCTTATCAATTCAATGATATAACACGACCCCTGCTTTGGAGCTTTAAACGTACAATGGATAGTGATTGCTTTACTTTTGGGAAAGTTACGAAAAACGATCGGGTTTGGTTATCCTTACCGGAAATGAAAATTACGCCATTGTTCAGTGTCATGAGAAAAGCCAAAGAAGAAAGTCTAGAACTAGAAGTAATTTGGGTTTTCCTTCAAAATGGGGGGTTCTAATGACAGTGGATCACAAAAAGAAGAAGGAGAATTATCTGATGATGACAACGAACCTGAAAATAATCTTCATGACGACCACCAAAACTTGAACAAAAGAAATTTGATTGGGAATACGTTAGTGGAAACCAATGTCGGTGCTCGTCACACCAGGATTAACACTGTGTGGCAGAACTTATCGTACAGACCGCGGCCACCACTAAATTTTATTTCAGATTATCAGACGAAAGCTCCTTCAACATGGGATTACAATCATGGAATAGGACCATTGAGATACGACAGAATTCGACCCATGGCGACCCCACCTCCACCCCAGAAGTGGGATCAGAGAGGTCACATTCCACGACTTCCAAACAACAGGCCACTCCTTCCTTCTCCTATGCCTCTAATGCGACGTCATATAAATCAAACTGAATATAAAAGTCAACCAATTCAACAAAATAATAGATACTGTATCCTTAATGTGTCATGTCATGAAAAAAATTGCTTAGCAAGTTTTAGTAGAGCCATAATTGATTTTGATTCAGTTAGGGAGGTTTCAAAGGAAGTCTGATGCCTGAGACAATCTCATTAGCCCCTTCACAGTAACTGTGGCACTACTCTTTTGCAGGGCAAAGTATAGATAGAACGTTCTATCGTTAAAATGATATTGTCCTACGGACCCGGTTTAACGATAGAATTCGTTCCCTGTATTCGCAATGTAGCAAAATAAACACGGGCGATAACTCGAACTCTGTGCATTTTCTATGAACAATCCAGAGAGTTCCGAATGTCAACATGGCGTTAAATTTGAAGCGAGGAAAAAACGTTGAGAAAATGAGTTGAATTTTCGTATATAAATGGATTATTTTTTAGGTTAAAAGGCATATACAATCTCAAAAAGGTTTGTTATGATTAATTTGGTAGTTATTTTCAGTGCAACTCCTTTTGTATTCTTCAAAATCATTTCGGAGTGGATCCACTCCGATTTGGTACATTGCAAGTATATGGGACGTATTCTAACTGTGGTGAGGGCTTGTCCCGAGACACAGTTAGATTATTCTAACTAGACAAAGTAATAATGTTTATGTTGACAGATTATCAAATGATGTATATTTAACAATTACTTTTACGTCATATTTCACCAAACTGTATCATTTTGCCTTGCAAAAGAGCAGTACTGCAGTTACTGTGAAATGGTCTATTCCAAATTCTGAGTTGACAATGAGAAGATTGGAAATCCTGGTGACCTGCTTAAATTTTTTTCTGGTATATATGAAACAAAATTCATGTAAAATTATCAAGCATGGCATTCAGCATGGGCATACATGTACATTAAAAACAATGTGGCTATACATATTTACATTTATAACAGTAACAAAGAAAATTTATGACTAGACCGAAGATTTAAACCAGGACCCCTGCATTACTAGTTGTCTGCTCAAACCACTAAACCACCATGACCCAGAACGATGTTCATGGTCCATAGAGCCCAAACCACTACATTCCTCCCCCCTTAAATTGTCTTTATCCTGACCATGCTGACAGGACTTTCACCTGCAATCCCTGGGGTGGTCAATCGCACCAAAGAAAAAGAGAAAGTTTATATGGCTAAACCTGGATTTGAACCTGCATTACTAGTCAGGTTCTCTAAGCACTGAGCTTCTCAGATTGATATGTCCTTGCAGGGGCCATACTGTTCAAACCACTAAGTTCAGACTAACTAAAATTAAAAAGATCTTTCTATTTGTATTATTACTTTAAATAAAGATAGGTTTTTCCTGTAAATTACACAATTTGAATCAATCACGTTTCAAAGATATTAGAAATTGAAAATAATAACCAAATCTTTTACCTACTCCGCATTTAAATAGCAGACACAGTTTTAAGTCAATTTCACTAAGGAAACATGAGGTTATTCATGTTCAAAATCGGTGAAAATTTTAATTTGAAAGTAAAAAACATATATCATGTTTATCTACACTCAATCTCGTATTTTCATTTTTTAGCTCAGATACGCCATATATAGCTTTAATCCAAATATTTAAAAAAAACTTGATATTTCTTGCCAAAATTGAATTTCCTTAAATCAATTTGTATTAGCAAATGATAGGAAAAAACAGCACCCAAACAAGGGAGTGCAGAAAGGATCCGTGCTTGATGAGGAAGATATGGAGGGAGACCCAGATAATTTTGAGGGGCTTCTAAAGAAGTACATGGACATCAAAGAGAAGATAGCAGAACTCCAAACACAGGAGAAAACTGCAAAAGAACATATTGAGAAAACTGCAGAAGAGCCTATCAAAGAAACTTCAACACAAGAGAAAGCAGAAAAAACAAAATCAACTGCCCCCAAACCCTCGAACAAGAAATTCACTCCCAGAAAACCACAGAAGAAAGTTGTTGTTGACATCACTGGAGATGTTGCTAAAGAAAAGGTGTGTTATTATTTTATTTTCTATTTTGTATTCTTGATTGTGAGAATGTAGTGGGTGCAATATTACTTACTGAAAGCCCACTTGTGCTAGTTTGACTCAGTCATTTTCTTGTATTTACAGGGCTTAACTGACTCCTTATGGTCCTGTACCCTTCACTTAGGAAATTTAAATTGAAAAATTGGCAAAATTTTGAAATATTGATGTTTTATATTAAGTTTAATTGTTGAATAAAAGGTTAGATTGAAGGCTTATTCATTATTCACATCTTTATGAATCATAAAAATCACAAAATTAAATATAAAAAAAATCACTGAAAAAATTCAATCTGCTTGTCATTTGGGATTTTTTTTACCTAAATTTGGGTAAAAAGAGTAAATTTTCAATTGAGACAGGGTCCTTTTAATGGACCTGGATGCAAGGGCCTGAGTTATAAAGCTGCAGTATTTATTAATGTTCTGACAGCTTAATGATAAAATAACAATGACTTTGTACTCTTGAAGATATACGTAAAGAATTTTTGTTATTCAGTGAATGAACATAATTATCACTATGGGCTTGATCACTGTTGAACTATCAGTTTTCAAATGATAAATCCTACTGTAATCTCTTTAGTCCAAGTTCTTAACACCTGCATCTTTGACTCTTCCAGACTTTGTCACATATAATTGTTTCCTCAGTATTCATTAAGTGTTAAAATATTATTTGGAAAGTTAAAATCTTATGAATTTAAATCTGTACATCTTCTGCCATTTGATTTGATAAAGAAGAGAAATTGATATTTTGCATTTTCTTGATTTTATGATGCATGATACAATGATACAGATTGATGGGTTTAAAGTTGTTCTCCTGCCTTTTTTCTTTTTTTTTTCCTTCTTTCTTTTAATTTTTTTTTTTTGGAGGGAGAAAATAACCTTCTTAACATTTAGTTTTAAATTTTATGGCATGTAGAGACAGGAAGTAAAATGATTTCTTAAGTATATTTTTTCAAGAAATTATGTTGGGAGACAGATAACATATATTTTTCCTAGCATGTGGATGTATTTTTTTTATCCTTGCACTTTTTTCATGACTGACTTTAATTCTGCAACTTTTTGACTTAAGGTAATAAGAGTATTTCCTGGTTTTTGGCGTAAGCAAGTCAAAGATGGCTGCATTCAAGAAGTGCAGGTAAAGACACATGTTGTTGGATGATGAATCTGAATGCACAGAATTTGTTGGATTAATCACTCAAAATAACCAACCACAAAAAGGAAGCAGTTTATATATGTTTTTGTACACTGAATTTTCAATTTACCAGGAATTATTACAGTTAAAGATTTGTTTAAATAATATGACTCATAACAGGAATATTTTGAAGGGCTTCTCTTTAATATTTATTTTAACAAAATTATATAGGTTTACTGAAGTTTAGATCATATATTAAAATATACAATTTTCCCCTAGGCAAAATAATGGTAATTCAAGGTTCGACACTAAAGTTAGTCCGTTAGTCTCAGACTAATACATTTTCATTCGGACTAATAAAATCTGTGGCTAATTAGTCCGAACGGACCAATAAAAATTTCTGGAAAACAAAATGAATAAATTAACGATGTTCGATTCTCCACAACTTTTACTGGAAAACCCCGCATGTATTTTTAGCTTTCTAGCTTCTTGGCGGGTAGTTAAGTAATTCCGAGCCAACTTGGCGCTTTCTTTTAGGACTGATTGCTATGAAACTAAATATTTTAGCGATCATGATTTAGTATAACACATAAAGATGTTTTGGATGATATGTATAACGTTAAAGAAAACTATGGTGGCATATTTATGCCATCCACATAATTTTTTGTCAACATAGCATATCATGTCAAGTCAAGATAACTATCTCGCTAAGTCATGATAACTTCCTGGTTTGTCGACAAACACTGACCTTATATCTTGTCCAGTGAAGATAAGCTATCCTATTTTTGCGATAGCTATTTTATTCATGATGCAAGATAAGTTGTCTCGTCATGTCAAGATAGCTAACGCAACAAATGTGATAGCTTATCTTGACTAGACAAGATATAAAGTCAGTGTTTGTCGACAAACCAGGAAGTTATCATTACTTAGTGAGATAGTTATCTTGACATGACATGATATGCTATGTCGACAAAATATTATGTGGATGGCATAAATATGCCACCATAGAAAACAGAACGAGATCGGGAATACGATCGCACTTCCTGATCGCGAGATTTTAACAAATGCTTTGTTCATTTTAAACAAAATATATTGTTATGTTTATTTTAAATTAATCATTATTAAACATTGACGTGTTTTGTTTTGTTTTTTTGACGGACTCGTAAAATCGTGTGTGGACTAGTAAAAGTACTGAGGCACTAGTCCGGCTGGACTAAAGCCTAAAAATGTAAGTGTCGAACCCTGTAATTCTGAAAACAGTAAAATGTCAATGGAAAAAAAAACTAGTGGAAAAGGGAGAGACAATGTTCATCTGTTTGTTTCATTGGTACCAGATTTTCCAGCATTTTTCAACAGTGATTACCCAGATGTCAAGTTATCAATATTGATAAAATGTTAGAAAGTTCAAACCATATCACTTTATATGTTTTACTTACATTGTTTTAAGTAAAACTGCCTGTTCTTATAGGTCTTTATTTGTTTCTACTAATGTTTACAAGTGTTACTGTGTAATATGCTGTATTTGCCACTGTTAGTGCTCAGGATATTTTGGAAATTAGAAAAAATGAAGTGGGCTTATTTTAACTTGGTAAATTAGGAAGTGTCAAGGAAGGGTGGTTTACATTGATACATTCAAATCAAATATACTAAACACGGGATTTCATCATGGTAACATCATAAAAAATAAAAAAAAATTATCAACGTTTCTGCATCTTCATTAAGATGTTATTTATTTTATTTTTGAATTCTTAGGAGGCACCTAAGTGACCTAACCAAACACTAATGATACTTTTTATTTAAGGATGGCATACTGTACAGTAGATTAATAAATTTTCGTGACAATTAACTTATTTTCACAAGATTTTTTTCTGTATTTATAAGCGAAACAAAATTTTCGCGAATTTTGGTTATTGCTATATAGATAATCTTTAATAGTAGAATTATATGTGAGAATTACATTTTTGGGACCAGAGGGTTTCATGTGACACAAAAATAAAATGTGATTTACAGTAGTAAATAGGAATTATGATATACATGAGATGCATTATTTACTTTTATACAAAATAATTCTCATTGCAGGAAAAGACAGAGCCACCAGTGACAATTAAACAAGAAGCAGAAGACAAGGTAATCAAACCAGAGGATCAGAAGGATGCCACAGGTGGTGGTGGTGATGTGGTGAAAGAGGAGCCACAGGATACCACAGAGGACAGCACTGGCATCAAAGCAGAACCACAAGAACAGGAGGAGGTGGTGGTGCTTAGTGATGAGGAGTCTGGCATTGAAAGTGAACAACAGGTGGGAATATTTACAGTTCGGTTATGTAATCCGATTGTTTTAGGGATAAATATAATTCATTGTAGAGTGTTTTCAATCTCTAATGCGTAAAAATTAAAAGCTTTAAAGCTTGTGTTGGGAAAATAAAATTCAAATTTAACTCATTACTGGTCATTCTTTTCTTTTTTTCTGTTTTGAAGCAATTTATGTTTTTAAAATGAAATTTCCACATTAAGCAAGAAAGTCGATATTTTAGAGAAGAGTTTTATTAAATTTTTAAGTATTATCCAGATGTACTTTTCTAGGAAACAAAAATTCAATTAATAAAATGTAAATGTAATAATATTGGACTTACATCTTACATTTGATCACTGTGCAATAGGAAGTATCTAAAGAAGAAGATGAAGAAGAAGAAGTGAATCTATTGGAGCTTCGTCTCGCTGCACTTGCATCTGCCATGAAGAAGGAGGAATCTCCAGAGGGCCAGAAGAAGCCGCCATCTAAAGAGGACACAACAGATAAAAACGTCCCCCCAAACAGAACATCCAGGAGTAATGACAGAAGTACCAGACGGCCAAGTGGTGGCACAATCAGGCAGACAAGGCAGTCAAGAGGTTTGTATTTTTGTTTATTTCTTGTCTTTGTTTTTCATACAAAAATTTCTTTTAGCATCAGCCTGTTGTTGCTACATATTTAAGGCCTCTATTTGCTGTTTTTCTTGATGGCTTAAAGAAGAAAAACTTATGACCTCCTCCCCCCCCCCCCCCCCCCCCCCTCCCCCCCAATGATCTGAATACTGCAAGTTTTGTTATTTATTCAAAGCAATTTAAAAGGTGTAAGTTATCATGGAAAAAGTCTCAGAAAAGAAGAGATACTAAACTTAAGTTATTTATGTATCTTATCTGAAGAACTTCCATACACAATTTCTTGTTACATGTAATATGTTTTACTGATGAAACTGCTGAACTTTTACATATTATGTTCATAAAAAATGTTCAGCTTAAACAATTTTTTTTTTTCAAAATTAGATAGTAGACCAGGTGAAAGTCGCAGAAGTGACAGGAACGTGGGAAACAGAAGTTCAAGGTCAGCCTCATCTGGGAAATCTCCAGGCTCTCGTAAACCTTCTACAAGTTCTGGGATCAGACGTCAGACTTCAAGGAGAAACGACAATGACCATAGAAGAGACAGCAGTACAGACACACGTAGACAGGATCAGAGGAAACAAAGCATGGCAGAAAAACGGAGACAGGAAAGTAAGAGAAGAGCTGAGGAGGAAAAACGAAGGGCAGAAGAGGACAAGAGGAGGGAGGAAGACAAGAGGAGGGCAGAGGAAGACAAACGCAGAGAAATTCAACGGATCCTTACTATTGATGACCCCAAGGAACAGGTCAACAGATTCCTACGCATGTTGGATGATAAACGATATCCAGAGTTTAGTAAGGTAATGAGAACATAGGGTGGCTGGAAGAAAATTTCAAAGTTAAGAATTTAGAAATAACCAACTTCATATTCTATTCAATTATTTTTATCATTATTAAATTCAGTATCATCGCTGTATATCTTCTTCATTACTTTATATCAAGATGTATTAAAATTTATTTCTAATTTCAAGTCCTCAAGTGCAGATAGTAAGAAGAAGCCCTCCAATGGCAATAAGCAGGTGCCCTCTATTGGTAAACAGGTGCCCCAGGAGAAGTCGGTCTCACTGATAGATAATTATGATGAAGTGGAGATGGATCTGGACAGTGATGACGGGTCACCAGGTCTGTGTCTGAGAACCCTTTCATGGCCTCTCAAAAACATTACATAGCACTGAGTCAGAAATAGATGATTCACTGAGGTATAAAGGTGTTTTAGCTTGTCTGAGCCTTGGACAGAGCTTTCTGGTCTGTTCTTGATGTGATCTTTTCACATTTTCATCTTTTCAAGAACCTCTGGATCAATTTTGACCTAATATTCATTAAAGCACAAATATAGAAGATTTTTTGGAGAGCTATAAGAAATCATATATAGAGAACATATTTGGATACAAGTAAAATTTGTTTGGAAACATCAGCATGATATGTACAATAAGTACATTCAATTTTGTTTGAGTCATGATCCAATGAGAGAGGATTACAATAGGGGTGAAAGTTTTATATGGAAATATCTTCATAAATTCTTATATATGTTCTTTATCAAAATTTTTCTAAATTTGGTTCAAGTATAAATTTCAGATTCAAAAAATGTGCTAGGGTAATGCAACAAATAGGGGTTTCAAACAATTCTTTGTCTGGTGCCTCTTTTCCTCCTAATCTGTAACAAAGGTACAAATAAACAAAGAACTTGATATTTGTCAAATTGTTTTGGATTAAAAGCTATCTCCATGGAACAGACAGCTGGATATGAGGATCTAATGGACAAAGATTATCGCCAAGGTTTTGTCTATCCTGTGCCTTTAATGGTAAGTTAGTCAGTCTGTCTGTAGTGCATTTACTAATCATAAGTTAAATTTATATGACGTAAATATCAATTGGTTACATATTTTCTGTGCTAAATAACCTTTTTCTCTCACTAGTACTGAAATTTTCATTATGCAGAAAAAGGCAATAATTTTAACTACTTAATGATTCAGTAATGGTGCAAATTAATTATAGTTGTGTATTTTTCAGAATGTAGATACTTCTGGTGCCAGTCTTCAAATACCCCATTGGAATGACCCATACTTTCCCGGTTACAGTGATGTCATGTCAGAAGAGATTACAGAGTCTCAGAGAGTGCCTTGGGAAGATCCAATGTTTAATCAGAATTTTAGTGACACTTCCTATAGTGGTGTGTTAAAACCTTGGACAGAACTTTATCCATCAGAAAACATTGATCCCCTCAAGATTCCACCCCCTCCTCCTCCACCACCCCTACCCCCAGATGAACCCCAGCCCCCACCCCCTCCAGATCTTACCTCTCCACCACCTTTACCTTTAGAACCTCCTCCAGATGAGGAAATTACCCAGAGTTCTACACAGATTGAAGAGAAAGGATCTACAGATATTTATGCTGCTCTTAGATCCTCCCCTAATCTTTCAGAGGATCTTGATAAGGAGGAAGCACAGCTGAGAGCCCAGTTGCTGAAGTCTATGGCAGCCAGGAAAATGAAAGAAAAGATGGAGAAATTGAAAAACGAGGTACCCTGCATTATTGCATTATATGTGTAGATGTACCTATAATATACTTGTATAAGTTCTAAATCAAGTAAAAGGTAATACATTTTTCCCCCTCAACCCTCTGTTAAGGGAAGAACCCCAACCCCCTTCTACTTTTTAAATGTTCCCTGCTATTTTAATTCTAAGGGACAACCCTGGAATGAGTTACTTATCTCTATGTCTTATGAAATGTGAGTTTTTCTAAATTGCAAAATATATCTTTTAAGCAAACTTTTTTAAGTAGTGGAAAATAGGAAGTATTCAATATACACTGTAAAATGTTTTTGTTGTAGGTAAAATCTGCAGATATTTCCCCAACTAGAAGCCAGTCTCCAGCATCTACAGCCTTAATTCTGAAACCAAAACCAGCCAGAAATAGGCAGCCCATGACACAGTTAGTGGTAAGACATCCACATCTCTACATACCAAAAGAGTGCTGTTAGAATGTTAAAAAAAATTATCTGTCAGGAATGGCTGACATTGTATTTCAATTTTGTCGCTCTCACGAGTGCATTGATAACATAGAGCATGTATGTCCTTTGTGAAGATATCTTTATGACAAATGATGAAAGTGAAAAGCGCTACTAAAGATTAAGAATAATTGTAAAATATGTCATCATTTGAATAGAAATAGTGTATGATGAAATTACAGTCAAACCTCGTTATCTCGAACTCAATGGGACCACGATAAAACTTTGAGATATCCGAAGATTCAAGATATCGAGGGTTAAAAACTTAAAGAATAAGAGGTGGGGATTTCCAAACCATTTCGACATATCCATGGTATTCAAGATATCAGTGTTCGAGATACTGAAGTTCAACTGTATTTCTTTTCATATAGTAGGCCCTTTATATACTTTAAATCATTTGTAAATTTTGTCTGTTTTATTTACAGATTCCAGTTCATGACCCAGTAGTAATTAATTTAAACGATGATTCCTCAGATGAGGAGGAATTCCAATCATCGACGTTACAGACATCAATGCGAGTCCCAACCATTCCTAATTCACCAGTCAATCAAATGTCCTACAATGCAAGCCTGAACTCTAGTAAAACCTCAGTAGGTAGCGGTGCTAAGACAATCCAACCTCGACCTGTCACCTCCAGTCTTCTGTCGGGTTTAGATTCTTTTTTAAAAGAGGCGAGGAAATCATCTGAGGTAAATATTGATTTATGAAAGAGTGAACTGATTTTTTTTCCTAAATTGTATCACTTGAAGAAAGAAAGAATGATACTGGCAACACTCTAAGAGAAGATCCATGTATCTTGATGAATGATTTAATATACTTCAGAATATGGAAAAGAAAGAGAAAGAAGACAATGAGAGGAAGAAAAAGCTCAAAGAAATGGAAGAAGAACTCCAGAATCAAAGGTAGAATATTTACAAAATCATGTGAAAACTTAAGTTAGCAGCCACTAAAGCTTTACAAGAGTTCAGAGGACTATTCTTCTGTTTTTAAAATTGAGATATATTTCATCTGTTTGTAGAACTGGTGTTGAAAAGGGAAGGGCATTATTTCGATCCCTGTTAATGCGCTGCGCCAAGAATAAAAAAGATTGGACAGACGCTCAGGCCAGTGTAGAGGATCTGAAACAACAGTTACAGGAGGCTGAGGGTCTGGTGGCCCAGAAAAAGGAACAGTTTGACAAAGCCCGAAAACAGGTAAATAGCAAATCCTAAACAGAGGTAAATGACAAATCCTAAACAGAGGTAAATGACAAATCCTTAACAAATCCTAAACACAGTTAAATGACAAATCCTTAACAAATCCTAGACGCAGTTAAATGACAAATCCTTAACAAATCCTAAACAGAGGTAAATGACAAATTCTTAACAGAGGTAAATGACAAATCCTAAGCACAGTTTAATAACAAATCCTAAACAGAGGTAAATGACAAATCCTTAACAAATCCTAAACAGAGGTAAATGACAAATCTTTAACAAATCCTAAACAGAGGTAAATGACAAATCCTTAACAGAGGTAAATGACAAATCCTAAACAGAGGTAAATAACAAATCCTAAACAGAGGTAAATGACAAATCCTAAACAAATCCTAAACAGAGGTAAATGACAAATCCTAAACAAATCCCAAACGGAGGTAAATGACAAATCCTTAACAAATCCTAAACACAGTTAAATGACAAATCTTTAACAAATCCTAAACAGAGGTAAATGACAAATTCTTAACAGAGGTAAATGACAAATCCTAAACAGAGGTAAATAACAAATCCTAAACAGAGGTAAATGACAAATCCTAAACAAATCCTAAACAGAGGTAAATGACAAATCCTAAACAAATCCGAAACGGAGGTAAATGACAAATCCTTAACAAATCCTAAACACAGTTAAATGACAAATCCTTAACAAATCCTTAACAGAGGTAAATGACAAATCCTAAACAGAGGTAAATGACAAATCCTAAACAGAGGTAAATGACAAATCCTAAACAAATCCTAAACAGAGGTAAATGACAAATCCTAAACAAATCCTAAACAGAGGTAAATGACAAATCCTTAACAAATCTGAAACGGAGGTAAATGACAAATCCTTAACAAATCCTAAACACAGTTAAATGACAAATCCTTAACAAATCCTAAACAGAGGTAAATGACAAATACCGAGCACAGGTTCTGTGGAATCATTTTAATTCGTAGGGGTCAGTGTTCTTGGGCAAGCAAAATTTTACTTGTTTGTGGGACATAATTTTGTGGGTTACTCGTTTATTCAGTAGATTCAATGAATCAATATGTTTACAAAATAAATTTTTGTGGGGATGTAAGTTCATGGAAAAGGGCGACCCATGAAATCCACGAACATTGGTCACCCACAAACAATGATGATTCCACAGTAAATGTTAACCTGAAAGGAAGAACATGTCAGATAACATTTTCCTGAATTATATGTGTCAGGAAAAAATAATGTCACATTAAATGATCTTAAAAAGATACATGTACTTTGTCTTTTTTGCAGGCCCGAGGACTAAGAGACAAAGTGAACCAGAAAGCAGAGGATTTGGAGAAATTGGAGGCAGAGGTCAAGGAGGAGGGGATACGGGTGTACGGGGAAGACTACACTGTCCCTAGCTCCTCCAGGGAGGTTACTGTGGCCAGCAAGTCCAGGGGGAAGAACTTAGCCGTGACAGTAATTAACGAGGTACAAATAATTTCTCTCTATCACAGTGAAAGCTTTGGAAAATTTTTGAGCTAATCAATTGTTGTATGGTATTTGCTTAAATAGATATTTAAGAAATTAAGATATTTTAGAAAATAAAATAAAAAGATACATGTGGGTTTTGAAAGATAAGCTGTTGGAAGTTTTTTATCTCTGCACCTTTAAGTGTCACTTGGGCCCCTTTTTCAGGCCTTAGTGTCTCATTCAGGTGCTAAATCAATCAAGTGAAGTGAGAATTTTCCTATAGAACTCTGTGGGAAATTAAACATTTCACTTAAACAATGATTGATAAAGAAATCTCATGTAAGGTTTGATACTCATTGCATAAATGACAGTATATGGATATGATTAGATTATTTCAAAAGCAACATTCATTATTTGTGGTAAATATTTGATTTAGTACATGATTTCCTCTTACCTGACTGTGTGTGTGAGAGGGTGAAATTTCAGAGTTCTTTATATCTAAGGAAGCCTGTTATAGAAAAAGTAGTTGAGTCTGGCATTTAAGAACACATGTTTTGGGGTTCTGTTTTGCAGTAAGGGGACAGTCATGTACATTTGAATTATTACTGACCTGTGTGTGCATCTCCACTCAACAATCACTTTGTCATGATTCTTCAATAACTGACTGTCAATTTAAGGCTGTTGTTTAAAGATAAGGAATAGCACCCTAAAGTGGCATTTTTATCTTTGTGGATGATCTTAGTGTCTCATTCAGGTGCTAAATAAAAGTCAACTCTTCATTGTCGTTACTCTCTCTGTCACAGAAACAGAGGGAAACCTGTGAATAGAGAACATCATTCAGTTTTAATTGAAAATTTCTGTGTAGTAAGAAAGAAAACACCGTAATTTTCTACTTGAATACCTTATAGCTTTTCAATTCATTACCTTATATAGCTATCCAGTCAAATACCTTATACCTATCCAATCTAATACCTTATAGCTATCCAATCTAACACCTTATAGCATAGCTACCAAATTTAATACCTTGTAGCTGTCCAGTCTAATAACTTATACCTATCCAGTTCATTACTTTATATAGCTACCCAATCTAATACCTTATATTTCTTCTCTGTAATAGTCTTTTAGTAGTCATATTTCAAACCTGTAAATAATAATGAAGTTTGAGAGTTGGTCCTGTTGGAGTCCATATTTCATGTGATTGACTGTTTTAAGTTGATATTATGTTTTACAATTGACAACTTGATGGTTTAAAAACCAAGAATTAGTTGATCACAGTAAAGTAACAATTACATAATTATCTTTGATGAGGACTTTGTATTTTGATTAAGTGCTATATAAAATTAACTTTTGATGACAGAGATACATGTATCTGAAAACAGAGTATAAGTATTAATTTTTCTTGCATTTACTTTTCCAAATGTTTATTAAAGTTTACAATTTTTTTTATGCTTAACAGCATGCAATGAAGAAAGCAGCTACAGGAAAAGAAAACCTTCAACAGACCAAGAAGAAGAGTGCGGCTGACATTGCTGAGGAGAAGGAACGTTTACAGGGTCTGGAGAAAGAGTACGCTCGACGGATCCAACATCTCAAAATGGCTAATGCCAAACGGAAGATCCAGGCTAGGAAAGCTCGGATCAGCAGTGGCAGGAAAAGCTCGGAAGAGATTCCACGGCTGGAGAAGATTGAAATTGATCTTACAGAACAGGAAGAGGAAGTGGATGTGGAAAAGCCGGTAAAACGACGTCGGTCATTGATGGAAATCAATCCCAGCACCAAACCAAACATTGAGAAGAAGCCAGAAAATGTTAATGTACCGGTGAAAACTTTTGTTAGCGCCAAGGACAATCCCAAAAAGTCCACTGATTTTAATGTGCCAAATTCACAACAGCTAAAAAAGCTTAAACAGTTATTGGTAGGTAAAATCAAATTACCAGTAGTTTAAATCAGATTTCAGAGAAGTTAATGGATAAGTACACAAGTAAACTTTGTTGCAGTAAAACTTGTCTACTCCGGAAACCACCTGTTCCATAAAAATTGGCTGGATTAGACAGTATTCCAGATCAGACAACATTTTACGCAGTTGAATTTACTGAAAGGGACTTAAGGTTTACATTGTATTTGGCAAGATTTTGGAATATGCAGCATCCGGATTAGACAAGTTTCACTGTATTATTGAAATTTTTACCAAATTTATGTTTCTTCTGCAGGATGAAAATGTATCCACATATCTGTCAAAACAGGAGGTTTTACCTTTGACTTGCAACTACTGCCAAAATGTGATACAAAAGTCCCAAGAGGTTTAATATCTATGCTAATACTTTTATACAGTTATTACTGGAGATAATAAAAATGTATGTAATCCTGTGATCTTTAGCTTGACTTTTATATGTCCTTGTAAATTTGACAGATCCCTGCAATCGTAGAACATAGGAAAGTTCAGAGAAGGAAAGATGATGGTAGTACAGAGATAATTCCTTATCCTTATAGCAGTCCACTGCAACAATTCAAAACATACAGGTAATATCTATAGTAATGTCACTCTCTCTGGTTAAACTAAAAAAAAAGAAAATAAAAGTAAAGATTGTTGAGAATTTAGGAAATTTATTAATAATTTTATGAAAAATCACAATCTTAGTGAAGTTTGGCATAATACATCACATTGATATGTTGGTAAAACATTGTATTTTTCAATAATTTCTTTTCTGGTTGTATTTGTTTTTCCTGACTGAAATTATTTTATGGCACATTTATTAATATGAAATATATTTTAGAGCAATTATGTGATTCTTGTTTCAGGTTTAGTCCATACTTTAGAACAAAGAATAAGCTCTCTTTATCCTCTGTGACGTATTCCAATAAACTGAACATCAACAGAGTTCTCTGTAAATACGACCTACAAGGCACCTGCAATGATGACGATTGTGATGGGTAAGTAATTTTTTTTATGAACAGATATTTTATTTAGGAAGTCCTGGCTTGTTCCCTTGCATTTTTTGTGTTTTGATGGATCATTTTATGAGTGAAGAATGCTAATAGATGTAGAATGTTGGTTTTCAGTCCTTGGATTTTAAATTATTATTTAAGAATGAAACATGCATGTATAAAGAAATTGATAAGTAGGTGGTAAAACATCAATTTTCTTCGCTAAGTCTAAAAGCCAGGAAATGCCTCCTTCAAATTTTACTTCAAAATTTCAAATTTTTCCCTTGACCCCCCTCCCTCCCCTAATTCACAGCAGCCTTCAGCACTCAGTTTGCTTTCTCCAGTTGCTCATTTAAGAATCACATGCCAACTCAAAAATTTATTAATAAAACGCTGCTGTGATACGCCTTCAATAGTATAACATTTTCATCATGCAAATTGTCACTAGTAAAAAGGTATTACTAACTACTGAAAGACGGGGTGGTCATCGGAGCTTAATATGGTTAAGTGAATTAGTATAAAATTAAATGAATTGGTACAAGACTGGATGAATGGGTTATTTTACACTGTACAGTATATAAAACATTCTGAAATTCTTGTAAACTTTGTGAAGCTGAACAAAATGACTTCATAGCAGATCACATTTTATGGCCCATGTAATAGAAGAATGATAATTACTACATATTGTATGGCCAGGGCTTTGTCTGGATTTACGGATTACTTCCCTTTGACTGGTTTTAAGATCTTAGTTACAACATCATAGGGGGTCTGTTTACTTCGCACCTGTACCCATCTCATCAGCACCCCCTCTTACGTGGCCAGAAGCCATGATCTATCGTAAGGATTTAGTGTCACAATAAAAGAAAGGTTTAAGATTTCAGAAAATCACATCATGTAAAATGTATGGGGATTAACATGCTTGTTAACATGTAGTTAGGATGCAAAAAATGCAGGCATAAAATCGGAAGAAAACGGTAGAGGGTTAAGGGGTCAAGGGATGGCATATTGAATTAAGGCAACGTTATGATTTGTGTCTAAATGAATTTTCTGACTGAACTGCATCATAAATTGTATGTTTTCTGTTGATATTTGTACCAGTTTCAGACTAGATTCCTGTTTCAATAAAAGATTTGCACCATTAAAAGATGGAGAAATTAGCATAATAGAGGCTTACTTTGATAAATACTCATGTAAGATTCCATGCCATTTCTGCACTTGTATACAACGTAATGGCCTATTAATTCTTAAACAACACCTGCTGGGATTAAGTGACCTATTAAAACTTTTATGAAAGTACAGAAAAATGAAGTTCTTCTCCTTTTTTGGAGTGAAATTCTAGTTATAAAATTTGTTTATTGTAAAGAGTTGAATAATGATGTGAATCAACACATCATGAAGTTGTGTAAAAATTAAGGAAAATAAGTTTGAAATATCAAAATTAAGCAAGTTATATAGATATTCAAATGTATTACTGATATATAACATATAATATTATATTTAAAATGTAATACTGATATTAAACATTTAATTGATATCTAACGTGTAACACTAATATATAATGTAATACTGATATCTAACATGTAATATTGATTTTTAATAAAATGTGATACTGATATTTAACATGTAATACTGATATCTAACATTCTATATTGATATTTGACATGTAATATTGATAATTACCATGTATTACTGATATCTAACATGTAATACTGATATTTATAATTTTACAGACAACACCAGAGGGACTACCAGCTGTCAGAACAGGAGGTTCTCCAGGACATTGTGTCATACAACCCCGCCATCTGTGGAGTGGCTGCTGACACACCTCCTCAGTACAGTGGCAGGCTTATCAGTAAGGGAACCAGTTTATAGAAGAGTGATAAGAACCAGACAAGAGAAATAAAAATTTCCACTTTTATGATCTTAGAAGTTATCATTATAAATTTTAATATAGTGTCATGTTCAGAAAATTATTCCATTTTCAATTGCTTTGAAATTTATGTTTAATTTTCAATTTTGAAATAAACAAAAAATAAGGTTAATTCATAAGTAAAAGTATATATCTTTTCAGATACATATGTCAATAATCTCAGCAAGCAGCACAGTGGACGATTGACCACAGACCAGTTAAAGATCTTCCTTGTCAGTCAAGTGCTTGAAAAATCAGGACAAAGTAGGTTGATGTTCAAACTAATACTGAAATAACAAATTTCTGTGAAACCCTTTGTTATGATGAGTTACAAATTTTAAATTTATTGCAGAGAAACCACACACTTTGTTCCTGGATTCCAGAAAATGGAGAGTGACCCAGACAGAAAAGAAAAAGAGGGCAGCAAAGACAACAAAGGAAGTCTCTCCTGATAAAATAGGTAAATCTACTGTTATACTAAAACAACAAAGGAAGTGTCCCCTGATAAAATGGGTAATCTACTGTTATACTCTAACAACAAAGGAAGTGTTCCCCAATAAAATAGTAAATTATCTGTTATACTAAAACAACAAAGGAAGTGTCCACTGATAAAATAGGTAAATCATCTGTTATACTATAACAACAAAGGAAGTGTCCCCCAATAAAATAGGTAAATCTCTATTATACTAAAACAACAAAGGAAGTGTCCCCCAATAAAATAGGTAAATCTCTGTTATACTAAAACAACAAAGGAAGTGTCCCCTGATAAAATAGGTAAATCATCTGTTATACTATAACAACAAAGGAAGTGTCCCCCAATAAAATAGGTAAATCATCTGTTATACTAAAACAACAAAGGAAGTGTCCCCGATAAAATAGGTAAATCATCTGTTATACTATAACAACAAAGGAAGTGTCCCCCAATAAAATAGGTAAATCTCTGTTATACTAAACAACAAAGGAAGTGTCCCCTGATAAAATAGGTAAATCATCAAGCAAAGTTTGTTGTATAGTAAAACAGTTACTGCGAAAATGTTTTTAAAGAATTTACAATTACAAGAAAGTGAATTTCAATCTCTATAGGTTTAAAACATAATTTGAACTTATCGGATATAACAAAGTATTTTTATAATGAACCAAAATTGTTCATCCGAAGTGTGTTTTACTGTCTACTGTAAACGTATTACAATTGGCTCTGTATTCCATGTAGTGCCTTTCATGGAAGGCAGCTTAAACTAAATCGAGAACATCGTTAAAAGTCTTGTGTATGCATATTGATATAAAAAGCATTCAGAAATCATTAAATCAAATCTATGCTACATGTAGCTTGCTGAATAATCAATTTCTGCCAAATATGATACATGATTAATAAAATACGTTTAAAGTATGTCATACCTACAGAGGAATTGACATTCTGAGGATACAACTTCACTATAGTTATAAATATTTGCATTTCTGAGTACAATGGAAGATTGCTTCATTAAATTATCCAAGCTTAAGGGGGAAAAAAATCATAGTATGGTTCTGATTTAATGACACAAGTATTTCATTACAGAATGGGAACGTCCTGCTGAAGATTTAGATAATGTTATTGGAGACATAGACGTCCGGTACTTCCTGTCGGATTCCTCAAAGATAGAAGACATGGAGTCAGCAGTCATGGAAAATCCGGACGATACGTCCAAATGGATCAAACTAGCTCATACAAAACTCTCAGATACTCAGAGGTAGAGAGCGTTAGAAATTTTTGCTTCCAGATGGATAATATCTGCAGATTTAACTAAAAATTTACTGGAAAAAAGATATGAAGTATCAAATTTTAAGTATTATTTCTACATACACTTGTATGTTTCATGTTAAAGAGTGTGTTTGCCTTTGGAATGCTTTTTGGTAAAAGACTTGTCCAGCAACACTTCTTTGCATGAAAAAAAAAGCATTTGAGGAATTATGTTTTGCACATCAAAAGTACTTCTATGCAAATATCCATTGAAATGTTATTTATTTTATTGAAAGCATGGATATCGACAATGTTCATATTACTGGTAGTTTATGCAGTAATGTTTAAGTAAGATTTTGTGTAAATCCAAGTATTCATGCATTGTAGTCATACTCCATCTGAGTGTTTGGACCATGCCTTGAATGTCCTGTCTAGAGGTCTAGAGAACAACAAAACTAGTGTGGAATTGTGGGAAAATTACCTCACATTGTTTGCTAGTCACCCTGACAACCGAGAACTTGGGGACATGTGTCAGACAGCTTTACAATTAACACAGAGCTACTCCATCTTATGGAAGGTAATGTTTCTATATAAAGCGTAATAATTTTCATATGTCAGAAGGCAACTGCAGCTTGTTTGATTTACATGTAATAGAAGCTGTTAGTTACACTTCATATTTAATGATTCTTGTTGTAAAAGATTCAGGTATATTACACATTTTCTTAAAGATGATACAATGTTTGCATTGTACATTCAGTTTTCACATAATGAAGTAGAAATATTTATTATTGTTGCAGTGCCGAGTTTTTAGAGCATGTGAAACAGATCACCACAAAAAATGGTGACATAATGCACACACATTCCTGTGATTTCCTAAATATACATATGCATTTATTCATTAATTAATTTGTCCAACTTTTCTATGTCTTCATAGCTAATTAAAAAAAAAATAACTGAAAATATTTCAAAAGCACACTTCAAATGAATTATCCTAACCTTTTCCCTTTTAGTGATCTTTTTATTCTTTTAACACATATTAAGAAAAAATCTGTAAGTAAATTAAAAGACTTAATCATGTTCAACTGATGACTATGAACCTATCCAACAATTTCTTTATATTTCAGTATCTTGGTACCATAAAACCCCTTCACAAAAAAGCAGAAACCTGTGATACAATTTTGAACTTCCTGAAATCCCAAGATGCAGTAGACCAGGAACTTCAATCTCATCAGTGCTTAGAAACAGTATTATACAAAGTATCCCTCTACTGCTGGAGTGGAAAACACAAAACTGCCTCCAACTTTCTTCAGGTAAAAGCCCATGTGTCATGCTGTTTTACCCTCTCAGCTAATATTTGTATTGTTTCTACTACAGTGTATATGCTCTGAGTTCAAAGGTCAGAGGGCTAATGTTTTCTATCTGTTAGTTTTTCTGCCAGTCAATAACTTTGTTCTGAGGTTGTTAGTCATAACTATTGCACCATTTGATACGGTTCATTTTTGGAGATCTAAGCAGGCAAAATTTTTCCATCACAAGAGTGCCTCTTAGACATTGTGTTTCACATGTTTACAATGAATGAAAATACAGAAGGTGAAGTGAGCACAGTTGTAGCTTAGAAAGAGTGAATGAAAAAGTCTGTTGTGTGACTCTTTAATTGTTTTAAAAAACATACGTACATTGTAGTAAGCAACTTGAAGGCCCTGGAGATCTAAAATGATTTGCATAGTATCAAGCTAGTGAATTTATTGACTTGAATGAGTAATTGCTGTAAAGTAGTTAATAGTAACCTAATATTGTTTTATTGTCATTCAAGGTAACTCGAAAAATGAGAGCAGAATTATCATTAATCATAAAATAGGAACATCATTATTTACCTGTATTTTGAACTATAGAAGATGCAGGACTTATCATATACCATTTATATTAATATAATTTAATTTTGTTTGTATTCTAGCCTCTGATTGGTTAATATCCAAAAAGGAACACAAATTATTTCTGTATAACCTGGTTTGGTATGGGGACACACCCCCCTGACAACCAGCTGAATCGTCTGTATCCATGCAATGCTCTCATTTCCAGTCCTCGGGATTCATGGAAAATTCCAGATTTAATAAATGTACCTTTAGCTTCAAACAGTAACTCGGATCTTACCACATGCAAACAAAAAACATGGCTGCTAGGACTATGTATCAGTTTTTACCTCCCCTTGCTTCCCATCACTTCCGTTACTAGGGTTGTATTATTGAGCGGCAAATTTGAACTAATAAAAAGCAACGAAATTTTACACCCACAGTCGTTTAATGATTTTAGAATTAAATTATAAGGAATGACTCTAATTCTTGGCCAAATTATTCGAGTATAACCTGGTTTGGGTCAGTTTACGCTGTTTTATAATCCGCTTCGCGGATTATAAAGCGTAAACTGACCCAAACCAGGTTATACTCGAATAATTTGGCCAAGAATTAGAGTCATTCCTAAAGAAGTTTTGTCTGACAAATAAATTTTGATAAGTGAATTGCACTGCATAGTGAAGGAATGAGGGATTAAATTGTTTATTGATGTATCCAGAGATAATCCTCCCTCCCCCCCCCCCCCAAAAAAAAAAGATTCTTTGTACAATACCTATTCAATAGATCCTGTAAAGAATCTCTTTCTTAAATTCTTACATTTTTGTTGATTGCTGCAAACTATCCCAATCATTAGGTCAATTTCTATTATGTTCTATGACTATTTTCCTGTGATAAGCAGGATTAGTATTTGAGTTGGTTTGGCAACTGTGAAATTAGGATATGAGATGTACTCTCACAGAAAAAAGAGTATTATAGGAGTAAAATGTGTTGCAGTTTAGTACATTCTTTTATCACATGTTAACTCCTTTAGACAGTGTGATATTGATCATATGATATCTTTTTCATGAAAGCAGTTGTGACATCACAATGGTTTTTATATGAAAATGATGAAGTCAGAGAAGATGGATTCATATTTAAAAACAATAAAAAAAACAACAACATATGATAGCTATGTAAAACTTGTGATAAAAAGAATCTCCCTTGCTTTGTGGTTGGATATGATTTTTATCCAACTTACCAAGGCTTGGAGATAGAAAACACACAACTCATTGGATAAAAATCATATCCAACCATAAACCATGGAAGATCTTATATTTATCAAAATTAATTGTTTTAAAAAATGAAGATTTGTATTTCTAAGTTTATATTTCTCCTATTGCTAAGTTTATATCCGCTACAAGTCAACAGAAATATTTTAGAATGTAAATCTAAAGGCATTTCAATTGATTGGAAATGCAGTGATCAGGCAGGATTGATTGTCGGTGGCCAGATAGCTCAGTTGGTAGAGCACCTGACTAGTGATTCCAGAAGCCAAGTTTGAATCCTGGTTTGGTCCATAGCATATTTCTCCCCTCCATGTTTGCACAAATAAAAATATCTTGGTCTAAAAAGTTGACTAGTTTTACTTGAATTAAGGCACAGTGAGTCTTAATTCTTGTATAATAAGTAGTGATTCCCAGAAGTCTGTTCTGTTCTTTGTTTGTATGTAAAAAATAAATTGTTGTCTTGGAACATTGTTCTGTTGATCTCGCGATATATATATATATGTATTGATATCTCCTGTTAGTTTAAATTTCTTTGAAAAACTACTTCATAATTTTTTTTTTATAATTTTCTTATTTAGAAAAATTGACTTCATTTAGTCATTGTCAGCAGATATCAGTTCTTCACAGAGAAAGCTTATTTGGCTGAATTGGACAAATACTTTAATTGTCTGATCCTTTTGAATGAAAAAATAATTTGAAAGCCATAAGTTCTAAAATCTTTACAGAAAAATGCCGAGTCACAGAGAATGACATTCCTACAATTATACTGTAATTAGGTTGCCAATCACAGAATCCCAGAATTCTCTATCTTGTCATTAGGGTGCTTCTTCTTGTGCGTCTTTAAATTTTTATGTTGATAAACAAAATTTATGACATTCTCCAACAACCAGGAACTTATGGCCATTGTAACACAACACAAAAGCCTCAAGGATAGGGGGGTCACAAAGACTCTTTAATTTGACAAAAATCACTTTTGTAGTGATAAGCCTATAGCCAACTCTGATGGTTATCTTGGTTGGATACATTTCATCTTAATGTGCTTCTTGAAGATAACCATCAGTAAAAATGATGTTGGGTAGGCTCATCAGAAATCAATATGATAGTCTTTAAAAACCTCCCAAAGAGTGATTCAATATTCACCAAAGAATTGATGAATTGTACAAAAATTATGACCTTGTAATATGACCTTGAAGTTAGCAGTGCTCTTGTGGAGATTTGGCTACATGTTTCTGAGATAATGGATGAGGAATTCCACCCCTTTTTGAGGTTTTCTTTGTTGGGAGGAGGAGAATCACAAAATATCCTTCATCTTGTTGTTATAGAAACAGATCTTGTTGAACACTGGTTATTACAAAGGAAATTGTGTCTGATATTTCAGGGATTAGTTCAACATAGTACCAACAGACCTCCTTTTGATCTAGTATTAGGCGTAAATATTTATCTCAAAAACAACCCAGTTCTTGTGACGCAACACAAGATCTGATCCACAAAGATACCCTTGTGTACACTTCCCTGGTTCATGTCAAATACCTCTGTAATGGTATACCCCATATAGAGAGTGTTATGGTCAATTATGTTTAATAAGTTATCCCACATTGTTAAACTACCCCACCATGATGATTTAACAGAAAAAAAATGACACCCACTTGTAAATGTTTTGACGAAAATGGACAATTAAGTCGTAATAACCTCCATTGCTTTACGTAACAAAAGTTAATGTTCTGCCATTGTCTCCTTGTGCTTGACCTGCTAATTGTCCCGGGTCAAGTCACTGTTCACAGTCAGGGTCCAGGTAGATTAAGTTAATTCATCGAACTAAAGGGAACTGCTTTCAATACATTTTACCTTGGCCAGGCATGAAATTTTTAGTTAGCACTCTCCTTGAGAATGTTTGTCAGAAGTTTCCTCTCCTGACCCAACCCCCCTTGACTTTGCATTGAGACATCCAGGGTGCAAGTTTGTGTGCATTGATGGGGGTAATTTGGCGAATAAAATTGTAGATTCACAGTCTGTAGACAGTAAAAGGAGGTTTTATGCTGCTTTAATGAGGTACTTGAAATGGATGATGGCTGTTAATCAGGTGTTATCATTATTTGATCCACTTATAAATTGCTGAATTATGCAAAAATCATCTCCATGCTGAGGAGTAGCAAATCCATGAATGGAAATGCAGGGCCGTGAAAGAAAAGAATTTAATGCCTTTTATTTAACAGACAATTATAAGCAATGAAAATTTTATGAAGAATAGAAGATGGAGATACACTTTATGATTTTAGAAAGCAAGAATGTTTTGGAGTTTTCATTCAAATGTATTTTAACAGATTTTGGCATGATGAGTAAAAGATGGCACTTGTGAATAAGAGCTTAATTAATGAGGGAGTTGGAAATAGCTGTGATATGATAAAGAGTCATACAAAGACCACACAGAAAATATCTGTTAACATGCTCTTGTACAAGAAATGAATTGCATTGGTTATTTTTTTTAGCTCACCTGAGCCATTTAGAAAAAGAGAATCTCTGATTAAAGTGACTTCATTTTGTCTTATCTGTTTACATGTATAGACGTTTGCCTGTCTTTTTGGCATAAACTTTTACAAATTTTCAGTTTCCTTAAAACAGTCATTGGCCAATACACATGTCACTGCACAATTGCACTTTTGTTAAATATTTGGGATTATCAGAGTAACAATAGGACATACTTAACTGTTAATATCATGGACATATCAGAATTTCCTGTGTACCAATTTATTACTTGCAGTTTCACTTCTTTTTTACCCACAGGATTTCTCGTAGGATCTGACTTGTTCTTTTGTGAAAACTTAAATATACTTATTTATAATAATACTTTTAATCAAAGGCATTAAGCATTTTCTTTAACAGTCTTCCCTTGATTTTGTCTTATTTGAAAATACATGTATATAGAATCAAAGATCTGACAGGTTATAAATACTCAAGACTTAACTTTCATGAAGGTTAGTGATGTGGCCCACATGGGTTTCAGAAAGTGTGGTGCAAAAAGTTCAGGTGAATGAAATATTTGCTGCTTATTGTATTGCATTAAGTTAAATGAATGGCTTAGTATATGCATAAAACCTGGATTAATGTCAAAGATTTTACAAGTTAGGAATGACACACTTTAAACCCCTTGCTATTAGAAGAACTTCTAGAGTTTTATCAATGTCATCTTGTAACATTGGCCACCCTAAGAAATTTTTCTTTTGAGGGAAAAAATGTTCTTGCTTAACCTATAAAAATCCAAAAAAATGAACCACAAGTAACAGACTAAGTATGAACTCGTTGATCCAGAAGTTGGAATTGTGACGAAAAAATCTTTTAATTAAAAATTTATGCATTCACATTTTCATGTTAAAACTAAATTATTTCAGTATCTTCTTGTTGCTGAGGGCCCTAACAAGTATGACTGGATAAAGTCGGCTATGTCAATAGAGGACCTGTGTGTGTTATGGCTGTCCTACCTCCACGTACTAGGGTACAAATCTGTCCCTAGGCAGCTGTATGATCCCACCAACCTGTCATCAGGCAAAATTGTCTGCAAGGTACGTTCTAGATTTCTATCATAAACAGTTATACTTTGTGAACTAATACAATTGAAGCCTGTCCAGGGCTCGACATTAACTTTTTTACCTACTTGTCCATTTGGACAAGTGACCAAGGCATTTACTTGTCTGAACTTCAACTTCACTTGTCCGAAAAATTTTCAATAAAGATCTAATACTGTTAACTGAAAAACTAAAAATAAAGTCCATTACATGTGCATGATGCTATTTATAAAGACAAAAACACATAAAACAAAATTTTATCTAGACTTTCTGTCCTGACAACATAAATGCTGTCAACATAAAACAGAATCCAAACTTCGTCAGTTCCATGCCTTTGCAGTAGTATGCAATTAGTGAACTTCAATCCCGATCAAGTGCACTGAATTACATAGCAATCTATATCGGGATCGAAGTTCGTTTTTCATGTACAAGTACCTGTAAATTTTCAACAGTCGTTCTTTCAAATATTTAAAGACTTATTTACAGAAAAATGCACTTGTCCAATCGGACAAGTGCCCAGCAATATTCACTTGTCCGTATTTTTTTTTCACTGGTACCTGACAAGCAGACAAGCGTTAATGTCGAGCCCTGCTGTCTTATCCAAATGAAATGATATGTCCCTAAACCCCCCCCCCCCCTTCCTGGAAGAAAGTAGTCCTCTTATGTTAAATCCCATCCTAGGTTATTATCCATTTATTGCTAGCTTGGATGAAATAATGCAGGTAAAGACTTCATCCAAGAATATGAAGTACAGATCAAGATATTAAAAACCAGCAACCCTGAAATTGCCATTACAACCTCTTTGACATCACCAATGTCCTCCATCTTTTGATAATTGACAGCTAGATTGTAAATCTGAAGTTTTTCTTTAATTTAGGAGAAGTTGACTTTAAATTGGGAGTTGACCCCTGACCTTCTGTTCCCAGTGGACCACTTTAAGGAGATGATGTGGAAGGCCTGTGATTTTATTCGGGGCCTGGAGGATAATGATCTATCCCAGGGTTCCGTTCTCTTCACCAACCTTTTTCACCTCCTCAAAGTCAGCACCATGTAAGTTGTTAAGGATAGATTTGATTAATTATTTATTGTTGTGGATAAAGCAATTAATTTTCATTCCTATAAACAACAGTGCAACAGTATTACTGAAAAAAATTCCATGTTTACAATGGCTTGTTCATGAAGGCATTTGTAGTCTTATCTTGGAAACATTATCTGAGAATAGCATGTGCTATTTGCTCTGAATACCCATTTGTTCATAATCTCATATCAAAGTTAGAAAGGATATATAATTATATGAAGTTGTATTTTAATTTGTTTAGTGGAACTTGATGCTAATAATCTTGAGACTTCCCCTTTACATATAGTAAGGTATAATTTTTCAATGTACAGTGTACATTTTATGGTAGAGATTTGCTATTACATTTGGTAAGGTGTCGTTTTGCTAGGTACATTTGGTAAGGTGTCATTTTGCTATGTACATTTGGTAAGGTGTCGTTTTGCTATGTCCATTTGGTAAGGTATCGTTTTGCTAGGTACATTTGGTAAGGTATCGTTTTGCTAGGTACATTTGGTAAGGTATCGTTTTGCTATGTACATTTGGTAAGGTATGGTTTTGCTATGTACATTTGGTAAGGTTATCGTTTTGCTAGGTACATTTGGTAAGGTATCGTTTTGCTAGGTACATTTGGTAAGGTATGGTTTTGCTATGTACATTTGATGTGGTGGGTCTTTGACAAAGGATTGATGTTTCTGTTTTGCAAGGTCTTTGTTAAAAATAATAACGAAGTAATAAAAGTCATGTTAAAATATTTTATTTGACATTTTTGTAAGCCATCTGTCCAGCTGAATTCTATAATGGTTAAAGTTGAAAAATGAATCTTTATTCTCGGATGTGTTTCAGCTTCTACTACAAGTATGAAAAATAACACTTTTTAGCAAGTTTGCTATAATGAATCTATTATGAAGGACATAATAGATTGTAAGTCAGTGCTGATTTTGTCATATTGCTATGTTAACTGGCTATTGCTGTACCTGTTACGACCACTTAGTGCTGTCACAGATGACCTGAAATCTTACACCTTTCTGTTCAATCCCAGGTGTTATACATCATCTCGTTAGTTACTGTCAGTAGGGGTAGCTTGTCATTCTAGCAGAACTGTTAGATGACCTTCAGCCTCAGTAGAAATTTAAGATTTTCCCTGATTTTTTTTTTTTTCAACCTACATGTAAATAGTTGTCAATTAGGTGTAAGATATATTGTTACAGCATAAGTTGAGGACCATTTGATTGAAGAATTTTAAAAGACATACTCTTGTCACCCAATAGTATTTTCTTGTATAGCAGTCTTAGATTTAGCTCTTGAAGAGAATGAACAATAAAATTTTGTTTGTTTTGACTTGATATAGGTATGAGGAGGCAGCAATTCTGGGTCGCCAGCTTCTGATGAAGAACCCTGGACTGCTGGATGTCTGGATTTGTGTGGCAGACTTATACAGTCACTGTGGGGAGGCACAGGCTACCAGACAGGTATCATTGACACCTTAAAACCCCAGTCTCTCTAACATGGTGGGAATGTCAAAAAAGAAAAAAGGAAGGTTTCAAGTTGTTAGAGTTGAGATTTAAAGATTTGTTTTGGTCTGGTCCTGTTCTCAATTTCATATGTCCCTGGTATTTGAAACACCAGTACATGTATTTGAAATGTCAAATTTCAACTATATTTGATAAAAGGACTAAGTATGTAGTTTGCACAATTTAATATTTAGTTTGGAGACATTTGCTTAAACTTTCAAAACTCATTATTTCAATCAATGTAAAGTGTAAGCTATTTATGAGTATTTGATCACTAGATTTTTCAATAACATAAGAGACTATACATGTAGATAGGCCCAAATAATCTTGTTCATAGTTTTTGAACTGTCACTTAATTAAATTAAAATAACTTTAAGCTAAGTATTAAGGGGGGGGGATGAATTCATAGGAACTTATCTGCACAGAAACAGTATACTCACGTATACTCACTGCTTATTGGTACACTTTTATTTGAAGGTGTTTGCTGACAGTTTGGATGCTAATCTATTCAGTGCTCATCTCTACTATCATGCAGCGAACTTTGAACTTGAGCAGGTACTTTTTAATCAAGTACACTTAATGTGCATGTACCACAACATATGATACTGCAATGCACAATTTAATATCTGTAAACACACTTTAATGAATTATAAGTTTATAACTTTTTTTATAATAAGCAGTACATTTTATATTTAAACAACAGTTATTGCAGAGGCTGAATTTGGTTGGACAAAAGGCTGCATAGCTGTCCATCTATGTTCTCTCCTTTATATTTCTAACATATGCTGAATTCTGTGATATTTTATTGCAGGGGGAGACAAACAAAGCCCTCGAGTCTCTTGAGAAGAGTATCCTGACCTTCTATGATGTGGATGTGAACTCAGAGTTAGCAGACCCTAACCTTCTCTTCTGGTGTGTCCATTCATGTTCTCTTATCAATCAGTTTTATAAATCAGTGCAACTTATGCTTGACTTATGCACAAGTTTCGAAGATGTTTCCTCTGACTTTAATGTAGCAGAATGAAACTTTGGTGTCCTGACTTAAGTTTTGTCTCTTTTCAGTTCTCTTTTGAATGAAGATGTCCCTATGAACTATTCTCCCCCCAACTTCACAGAAGCTGTGACCCAAGAACAGATTCTAGAGGAAAATCTGTACATCTGGCTCAACTACTGGTGAGTTGGAATAACATCAGATCTGGTATAGAGTTTATATGGTAGAGATAATCAGTATTATGTATATACAGTAAAACATGCTTGTAGGAAGTGCCATGGACCAACAATTTTAATTTCATCATGAACGTAATTCATAATATAAGATAATTTTATGGTACATTTTTAAACTACAGGGATTGAAAATGAGTTCACTGTAATCAGGAATTCATTATATGCATGTTCACTGTAACCAGGTTTTCCTGTATAGACAAGTTATTTACCGAAGACACAAAAAAAAGTTCTGTCATGAATTCTAAGAGGAAAAAAAAAATATTTGATGATAGAGTGACAGAACTATGCTTAATAAACATATTGGTCACAAAAGCAATGAAAAAATGTAAAACTTGGAGAGGAATCCAAAGGATAGTGCAGATAACTCAGTAATGAAAGACGAAACAGTCCTTCATTTATAGGTAACCTAAAGAATGATTTGTTTTTGTAGTAAGAGCTTGAGGTTTACTATTTACAAGACTAAAAAATTAAATGTTATGAGGGAAATTTTTTTCACTTTCTTGCTATAGCCTTGATGTGGCAATATAGTGTAGAAATGCACAAAATGGTTGGTGTCTCACCTTTATTTAAGTAGTTCCTTAAGGCAACATTGAGTAACTTTCACTGTTTTAACCAGCCAGACTGATATATGATTTCTCTTTAATGATATTTATGTGTCCTGGTTTGGGGTTCTCAAGTATTTTACCTGGAGAAAAACAATACAGTGTATGTACAGAATAATTATCAGCATTTAGATTATGTGAGCAAGGATGTATTAAAAGTTTAGAATTTGAAAACAAATCCATCTGGCAAATTGTAATGCTAATGTAAAGTGGTAAAGAAAATCGGATATTTTTTACTTTTGAGTAATTTTTGATGATCATTTTTGTTTGAAATTATTGAATTTTCATAATCTTGTGGTTAATTGTATTTATTCAAGAAATAAATCATTATGGTTGAAAGTGATTTTTTTCTGTCTGCAGTATTACAAATTTTAAAACAGTTTGCATCTATGCAGAGAAAGGCATATTCTTATCAAGTGCATGCATACCAAATGACCAGTCAGAGTATTGTAAGCAACATGACACAAAAGTATTTGGCTACAGACCCTTGTAAGGATGAAATGCTGTGATGAGCAATGCCTTATATAATAAATGTAACTTTCCATTGGCAAAAGAGTGTTGATTAATTTAAAGTAGACCAACTAGGTCAGCTTTGTTCATTAATTTTTCACTGGCCAGTTAGGCAGTCCTGGGGGGATTTTGTGAATGCAGACTGTGTTGGGGACTGCTAAATCTGGGTAAATGAATGTTTATGAATTTTCAAAGTGGTGTGTAGCATACATATGTACATGTATTATGAAATGTCATGTAGCATAAAATGCACAGTGCTTGCAATTTCTTTTTCAAAAGTGGAATGAGCATTACAGTAAACTGTTAAGCTTTGATTGCTTGTCATGCTGTTAATACCTTGTTTGGTATTTATTAGTAAATGTGTGAGAAAGGGTAAAATGTGGATAATCTTTTTGGGGCAAAGATGTTGCACAGTGTTTGGTTCTGATTTCTCAAAATATTTTCACCCCATGTTGTCTATGTCCAAATACATTAAAAATTTATATCACCATTTTTTTGAAATTTAGATTTGCCCAAAGCCATTTTCTACTTAAGAGTTACAAATATTTGTGTCATGTAAATTAGCCCAATTGTAAATTTGCCTATGGAGGGTTGAAAGTGAAAAATGCAAAAATGATATGAGGGGGGATTTTTTAGTGTACAGTAAATAAAAAGAAAAGGCTTACTTTATAGAAATATGTAGAAATATTTAATAAGTCACATATTTGTTTGGTTAGAGTTTATCAAATGTCTGACCCAATCATCCCTGGATGTGGACGACAATCCAGCCATTCTGTCCTGGCATACAGACATAATAGTTGTGATGATTATTTATGATAATAACACCTCCCTGGCTGTCAGCTGTACTTACATTCACTAACTACTCCATCATCAGACGACCTCTTAACCTGTCACAGGGACTGTTAATTATTTTGTAACACTCAAAAATATCACCTCCACATTGTCCACTGGATACCTCACAGCAATTATTTTGCCACATACTTCTTTAGAAGAGGTACTACATATGTACTTTACCCATATAGTATTGACAACTGTGAAAGTAATACTACATGTATCTTTTTTTTCTTTTATGTCAATTATACATGTAATCAAGCTTTAGCTTAAGTGATGTATGGGCAAATTATTTCAGAAAAATATGACATATAATAATAAATTCTTTACATAAATAATGCTTTTTTGTAAAAGAAGTTATGTACATTAATATGAAGGAAAAAAACTCAAGTTTTTTGCCCATGCACATCCATCAAGTTGTTTACAACGTTGTTTAATATTAGGGTCTCAGATGCAATTTTCCATCACATTAAATTGCACTTTTGATTTGATTTAGGAAAAGAAACCTGCATTTCCTCAGTGTCGCTGTTACTGGAACTAGGCTTTAATCAAATTCTCTCAACTTCAACCTTTTTTAGTAGAAGTTGATTTGTCTCCCTTTGATGTTTATCCAGATTGAAGCCCCTGAAGACAAACCCGTCCCAAAAATGAGTAGCATCCACCTACATAATTAATGAGGGCTTAGTTCATCGTTTGTCTTTGGTGGTGTGTTGCAGTGGCCCAAGGGCCACACTTGTTCTTGGCAATGGTGTATTTCAGAGTATGGTGCATGCATGTACATTTGACTAATTATGTCATAAGTCATATGTATGAAAACAGCTCTCAGTTGTTTATTTTAAAACAGAATAAGGGAAAATTGTTTGAATAATTAAAAAAATATCCGTCGGACATAACATTGATGCTCTTTAGTGCTATTAGCATAAATCCTTTTTTTTTAACGAAGACCTTTAATTTGTATGATGTGTTGAGGAATGTAGGCTTAATTTTTGTGTTCACTGGTGTGCTTAAAAACACAATTCATCTTATTTTAGAAATTTCCTATGTAGGGTGACAATGTCTTTGGCACTGTGGCCCTAAGTGAAAGTTGGGTCACACAAATTTCTTCTCAAATTAAGTCACCTACCAGAAAATTCACACCGTTTCTTTTTATCTTTCATGTTCATCGCCCATGGCACTAATTCATACTTTGAATTATTATGTATGAAACATCACTTTTGAAAGGAATTAATTGTGCATACTTCTAATTATGTATCCTTATTAACATTTATCATGATTAATATACGCTAAAGAGTGGAAATAATAGCAGTGAATAGTGACGAGGTCAGATTTAAGTTCCACTAATATCTCGTAAATAAGTACACGTATCGCACACAAACAACAAGAAATACGCAGAAATATAAATTTATCATGAATCATTTATTATGATAAACTTGCTTATTGTTTATACACTTCTGGATTCATTTTGTTAGAAATTAATGTTATATTATAAATAGACTTTAATTTTTTATGCTGTATTTAATATTCCCATTTGTTACTGGATGCTTCTCAAGCAGATGGAAACATTTTATATTGGGCATAAATCTTGACTGCAGATAGGGAATGCACTGGAATCCATGGTATTTGAGATATCGGTGTTCGAAAAACCGAAATTCAACTGTATATATATAATTTTATATTTTTTTTTCAGCTTGTTGTTGGAGTTACAAGGGGACACAACTGCTGCTATAGAGGCCTATGAGACAATGCTTGGATCCATGGTAACGGCTCCAGACCTTACAGCGGCTTGGTGCAGGTAAACGTGTCACCTATCTGTACTTTGATATTCTAAGAAATGTAAAGATAAAAGTCCTTGAAAGGAGAAAAAAGGCATTCCTAGCAGATTTCTGTGGTCATTGACCTGAAAGCAAGGGAATCTCAGTCACAGTACAATATATTTCAGTTGGTTTAACACTTCAAATTTAGTATTTAAGAGCAGATTTGTACAGAATTATGGATCTTCATTACTGTAGAAACATGCTTTTACAGTGTATCTTCTGAAACATGGCAGACTTTCAGTGTTCAATCACAGAGTAAAAGTACAAGAATTTAATGAAAAATCTGAAAAGGATTTTTTTTCATTTAGATTGCAGTCATTCAGGACAGCAATTTAAAACATTGCGTCTCATAAAACTTGTCATAGAAATTCGTGTGCCCTGATTTAGATTTTATGATCAAATTTTTCATCTTTTTAACATTCATTGGAGAAGAAAACATTGTCAGAACAGTAATACTTGTTCTTCTTGTATCATGCTTGACCTTTCACCTGTGCGACAATAAAATTTTGATGACAAGTTCAGAAATTCATCACAGAACGTTTTGGTATGCATATAGAGATTCTTTAATGCAAGTTTGGTTTTATCTTTGTCAAGCTAGGTACAAAGTATGTAGAGAATACACTAACGTCACATGATGTAGTGCTTCTGTCATGTGATCGCAGGAAAATATAGTAGTTCTGTCTGAGAGAGGTAGGATTGGGGATGTTTGTTTATTGTTTATTTTATGTGTCTATTAATCAGGGCCACTCATTACATGAGGGCTGGGCTTCCTTTTTCTGTGTCTTGACAAAGCAAGGGAGTTCAGATTTATGGCTTGGCTTAAACCAGGTGGAGAGTTCAACAGTCTTCATGCATCTCATTCACGAACTGCAAAGAAATTGATTCATAGGAAATGTTGTTACTAGGCCATAAAACAGTTGCTGAACTTTTCTTACAATCATTCATAGTCCCAACAAGAGGAACATTTCTTTTCTATCTTTCAACTCGAGACATGGTATCTATGTTTCACAATGTTCTGTGCACATTAAACATGGTTGGTTATGTGTTTTTCTGTCTGTGTTACATTGTTGTATTGAAATTAATGGTGATCCTGGTATTTAGTTTGACCTGATTAAGTTAGAAGAACTCCGTTTTGAGTTTTTACCAAATTGCAATTTAAAAATGCCTCCTCCCTCCCTTACCAACAGGTACCTAGCCCTTTGTCAGCGACTCATCATTGACAAGGAAGCAGTTTCCATGGGAACAAAGACTTACATGAATTTGTTCAATCGAGCTCTATCCTCTATTCCCACTGTCTTTGACACCCCCCATTCTGTTGGATCCACCTGGCTGAACTACCGTCACGTTAACAGAGTAATTGACCTGTTCATCAGCAGTGTTCCAAAGGATGACCGCTTGACCGAGTATCAGCTTATTCTGGAGAAAATGCCCCTAAATGTGGAGTTACTGCTACGGTAGACAAATATCATCATCCTCTCTAAAGCATTAACTTAAATATTAGTCAAATCTCAGAAATTTATCTGCATTTCAAAACAATTACATACATATATATATGTGTAAGCAAAAGTCTGAATATTTCAATAAGCTTTATTTTGACAATTGATGTTATAACACCTACATACAATTTGATTTCCCTTGTCCATCCCAGAAGTTAATGAAATATCATACACATTTCTTTTATTGATAATACTATATTTTTCTAACTCTGTTATCATAAATGCATGGATGCAAGGGCACGTGTTATCTTCATTTTCATGTACCGGTAGTTCTTCCAGAAAGATTATAGCCTTTTGAAATTAGAGTATTCCTACAGTACTTTTCAAAATAAAGACCCCTGCATGAATATATCCCATTGCCATAATTTGTCTCATGGTGTCAGTAGCTCTGTTTATTTGGTGGTGGTACAGGGTGTGTCAAGAGGCCATCCAGAGTGAGAATTTCTACCAAGCTAAGACCCTCTGCACCACAGCGGTCATTGAGAAAGTCAGCAACCCGGCCCTATGGAAGATGTAAGTCTTAACAAACACAGCAAGAAGGTAAGTTTTGTCTTACCAGGTCTGTTTTCTGTAGAAACTTCTAGAAACAGCAATTATTTCCAGATATAAAATTTCTTAGGGATTAAAGATATTTTAGCAAACTCCCCCCCCCCCCCCCCTTTTATAATTTAATGCCAAAATGGAAAGCAGTTCGGATGGCAAATTAAGTCTGGTTTTATTTTCTCTTTTTTCAGGGTAATAACTAGGCATTTAATCTGAAATTGTTGTCATTGTATTTCCAAAAGTTTGCTTGATTTCCATAGAATTAGAATGATGACCTTCTTTGATAAGAATTGACATTTATCTAAATCAAATTAATTTTTGAGGAGTATAGTTTTATACAAGCTAAGTTGTAAATAATACAATGGAAATATGATAATATTTCAATGCTTATATCCTTTGAAATTGTATGTATCAAATTCCATAGTGACAGAGAAAGAAATAAGCTTGTTGCTTCTTGGAGAGTGTTGAGTTACGGAAGGCATAATGGATGAAGTTCCGTCACCTCCTTTTATCAAAAGAATAACATGTAAATCATCACTTTGTAGTGCTAGGAATACAACAAGCTTTAGGTGTCCCATGAATTAGATTTATCATGTGAATTATGATATTGAGAAGCTTGTCAACAGGGAAGAAATGTGTTATATAAATGTGGAGAAGTTTTCTCAGAAGCAGATAGAGGGCGATATATGTTGACTTGGCCTTGTTCTCTTTGTAGGGCGATATCTTTGAGCTTGAAACTAGAAAACGTAGCAGAGGTATGTGAATTTCAGTAGATGAAGGTCACTTTTCTGTGTTTACCAAGTAAACTTTGACACTTCACCTGAATGATAACAATTTTTTTTAAGATAATTTATGCAGTGCATTTTGAAAAACGATAAACTGAAAATGCCTCATCACTATGCTCTTATTTTGATATTTTTCCAAATGCTTTCTATGTAAAAGTAAATTGATATGAAAAAAAAGGGGTAGAGTTGTATGTGATTTTATGTAAAGTAACCTTGAAGCTGCATCCTGATATCTGTTGACAAAGGTACGTTTTTGTTCTTCTATGTACATTGATATTTCATACAAGTGGTAAACTGTTCCACATACTATCCTCAATTTTCCCACATTTGATTATAAATGTATCGGACTAACCTGATATCATGAGTTATAATTGTACACATTAAAGAAGAATGATTGAATTGGATACATGAAATGTTTTGTGTAAAGTAGTAAATGTTGTAACCCATTTTCTTTTCAGACCCGAAGACTCTACCATAAAGCTGTACTGTTCCATCCATACCATGTGACCTTTTGGAAAGATGTAAAATCTTACCTTTATTATTTTTAAATCTTGTTTTTTAAACTGTAATTGATTTCTTCATCAATATTAAGTTGGAAAAAAAAGAATGTATGTTTTGATATGTTCCCTTTGTCAAGGCTTTTTCAAATTTTTCTAATTTCAGTTTTTGCTGTTTGAGATCACACATGGGTCCTGTGCCATGGTACCTAGAATTCAGAAGCGTTGCCAAGAGCTTGGGTTGGATATCGAGGAATATTCCCAGTTTTTAACGAATTATACTAAAACTCCATCTTGAGAACGTGGAATGATGGAAGAATACAGATATTTAAATTCATTTTTCTAGCAATGGCAAAAAAAAAAATAATAATCATGTCAAGTATCGCGATTCCATGAACATCTCACCACTGGTGATTCTGAGCAATTATCGTAAGTATAGCAAGCCCTAAACATGGAAATTCTTGTCAAATCAAACAAAGTGACCTATCTCTTAGAGCTTTAATATGCCTAGAGAGTATTAAACACACAACCAACAAGAAATGCAGAGCGATTTTTCCCCCACCATGTTAAGGGCTTGTGCTTTTTTTTTTTTTTCTTGGGATGTTGTGTGCTTATTTTAATATTGTGTCTGTTACAACAAGTTCCCAGGATGACCTTTGACCTTCTGTACGGGGGCCATGACTTTTGGTCTGTCCTGCTTGGAGATCATACCAGAAGATGAATAGCGTGAACTCAGTGGATAAAAATTTGAAGAGACTAGAAATCAAATTTATCATGTCTTTCCAATAATAGAATGTAGTTTTTATCGAACATGTATGCTTCCACAGTTCTTTTTATCAATTGAAAATAAAAATGGGAGGGGTTTATCGTGATCAGTTTCATTTGTTTACCTTCATTTCCATTTATTTAAAGAATCATGAACTACTTAATTATTTTTTTTTGGGGGGGGGGGTAGTTTGGAGGAATTTTCTTTACATTTTTCCTTAGATTCTGTAAAGGTTTTGAACTTGTTTGATGGGATTTTGATATTACATATGTTGGGGTATACATGTGATCAGATTGAAATATATCCTAATGGTGTTGTGGATAAAGATGTTGTTATTTGTTATAAACTTTTACATTTCTACAATCATTTTTGGATGATCATATATGAACTGAATAAATGTTTATTAATTACATAGATCTTCTGTTTTAATTATGTAAAGAGGTTGAAAAGGGTGAAGAGTTTTTTACATGTACAGTTGAACTTCGGTATCTTGAACGCCGATATCTCAAATACCATGGAAATTTCGAAGTTATTTGGGAGTCCCAACCCTTTATTCTTTAGGTATCGAATCCTCTGATATGTCGAAGTTTTTTCTTGGTTCCATGGATTCAATATAACGAGGTTTGACTGTACATGTTTACAATTTATTATGTGGAGAGGACTGAGAATTTTATGGAATTAAGGTCATTTATGATAGAGTTAATTAGTGCAGATTCATTGAAGTATGGCCTGTCTTAGGTAAATATGACAAGACTAACCTTTTTGTTTTGAGCCGTGACCATAATTTACAGTGTGGTGTATGGTTCTAAAAGTTATCTCGAAAAGAATGGAGAATTGATGATATTTTAATAAGTGTTCCTTCTATAATAGATGACTGGCATTGCACAAAATGTTTTAAAACTTGGATCAAATTTGAGCTCTTTGGCTGATATTTATGATTTAGACTTCTAGCATGTAATTTTCGAAGCAGAAAACCCAGACGTCAATATAAAAATGGTAAAATTTGATCTTTGTTGAAAATTTTTGTGCTACATGGACCAATAGTTAAAAAAAATTCTTGGGATTTATCTGCAAGCTGATAGAAAACTACCAGTTTTGTATATCGTAGTAAAAAAGGATTTCAAAAACGGACATGTGTACATTTGGAATGTGTCCTCAAATGATTTGAAATTATAGAGTAAGGCTGTATACATACATAAATGGATGGAGAAATATAATATTGAAATCGGACTGCTTTGCACTATGAAGTGTGCATTAGGATCATCTATCGATAAAAATCATGAAATCATCACAGTAGAGGTTGAAAACAATAATATCAACTGTTGACAGTTAATAGTATGTCAGTTGCTGTTCCTTACAATGTACAAGGATCTTTAAATTCACCTGACTGTATTTACTTACAAATAGATGAAATATGAGGCAACAAGGCTTGACTAGAACTGTGAAATTTGTTACTGACGAAATAGCAGCTGGAACGCGTTTGGCTTGTCTTGTGGTTATGGGATCAGAGAAACACAGGACAGTAATGTATGTCCGTATTGACCCGCAAGTAGCTAATGTCGCCAATTATGCCATTTCAAGTAGTATTTTAAGCTTCTTAAAAGAAGATTATAATAATTTGACATTACAGCGCAATTAGTTACTTATGTTTGTGTTTTTTGCCCTTCATTAATTTGAAATGTTCTTTGAAAATATATCCACTTAAATAAATTCCAATATTTTGATCAATTTTGATGGGGGGGGGGGGGGCGAGGTGATGGCTAGCGTATTTTTTTAAATTATACATGTTATTCTGTTTTCAACCTTTTATGTATTAATAATGGACACTATACAAACATGCTTCATTATTTTAAATTAATCACTCACAGAATAATCGATGGTCTTTCCCGATTTTGGATTCTACCTCTAACTTTGAACCATTTAATATAAAAAGACCCACTCTACAGAAAACAACTATTTGGGCTTAATATACTACGATGTGTGATTTATGAATGGAATAAATTACCTGGTCATGTTTAATCTTTAAATCCATTTTTAAACAAAAATATCTATGTTAGGGACATGTCTACTTCCAATGACAGCTCCCTGTTTACTTGAGGTCAACAAGAATGAGAAGCGAGCTCTTCATTTTTTCCTTGAATGAAAACACCCTTGTATATAAAATGTGTCGTAATTTGGAAATTTACTTGTGGGAGGACATTATCCGTCCTAGGTCAATCTTGGACTTCTTTTAAGAGCTTTGAAAAGATCAACATTGAAATTTAGAAAAAAAATTCTAATAACAGCAAAATTGCGCTTTCTTGCAAGCCCTTCTTGCGATTCCATGACGCTATGGATAAATTACATAGCGTTTTGTTTCGTCTTTTTATCTTAAATGGTCATGTCCTCGGCAGGTGGAATTAACCCTTTGTAGTCTGTGATTGAAATTGTAGATGATGATTGTTAGCATTAATGAAGATGATGGGTTGGTCAACAAAAAAGGGGGCGTTTCCGGTAACAGGAAGAAGCGCCAGAAATCACTTCAAACACTCTCGATGTTTTGATAATAGCCGTAATTGACTCAATAAGCAGAGTTATTAACAATAGGGACGATTAAATGTGACACCTTGACCAACCAGAAATAGTTAAGTTGTCTGTGACCTGAGTAACCTGTCCTTCCAATAGTCTGATCATTAACGAATCCAATTAATGCGACAGAGTCGATATTCGGTCGCTGCATGACCAAGTATTCGCTTGTACTTCAAAAGTGCATTCGACCTCGTGTTCAAGGAGGGGTTGGAGGGTCAACGATCGATTTTTAAAATATAAATCAGACACAAAAATAGACGGAGATTCCGGTTTAAAAATATGAGAAAATACCAGCCATTTGAGGACAGAACCCAAAAATTGTGTTTCGTGTGTTCCTCAAATGTACCATTAACCCAGAAGCACAGAAAAGAATGTCCTTTAATTAGTCACCATCCCTACCCTTCTCTATCTATCATATTAGTCCGCTGTTAGCAATGTCTCCGTGATGAATTAAGCTATTTGATATTTACAGTGTTTTCAACACTTTAAACATAATTGTTAACAACTTGGGCCCTCGGGTTGAAGAAAGTTGCTTTATATCGTGGTATTTGTAAATGCACGTGCACGCTCGACACGCAATAAATGTCAATGACAATGATTCGTAGAACACTGATCCCCCATATTAAAATATAGTATGATTTATTTGAGGAGTGTGAGCTTGCAACAAGTTACTAGTACATACGAGAGAGACATGTATAGTAAATATTAATTCTGTTCAGTTCTTGTCCTTTTTTCACTTAAAAATGGGAGCTTGATTTTTGAACGCTTTTCAGCAATGAAAGCATGTCTTTAAAGCAATTAAATTAATTTCAAAACCGAAAGAAAGTAAAGAAGTAAGTAAGTAAATCATTTATTATAGTGACATGTGTTATACAGTACAATGCGAAACATTTAATACAATTAAATATTCAAACACCCGGCCCATCGGATATATATGTCACTTTTAACAAAAATAAATGAAATATATAAATACACAAATATTACACATAGCGTTTTTTGTACAACAAAGATTGCCTGAGATTGTAAGAGAAATATATATATACATGTATTTCGCAATTTTTTCAATTGACCAAAATGCTGTCCATGCACTTCAAATTTGATCATTAGTTAAGTTTATTGATAAAGGGTAATAATTCAAAGAATTAAACGAAATTGTATAAATTAATGCTAATAAGTTATGTAAATTAAATGCACGACTTGCTAATATTACGGGCGGGATAAGCCCAATACTTAATTCCACGTTGATTGCAAATACATGTGCAAGTGTTGTATAGGGATGTGTAAACTAGAGTTAAATATTAAATAGTTCAGATATTGGATCGTTTTGTACACCATAGAGGAAATATCTTATAAAACCCTACAAAAAGGTGGTCGATAAAGCGCCGTCTTAAATTATAGTCTACCAATACAGGTACTAATTATAATATCAAGCTTATCTTCCGAGATTTTCTTAATAAAAATAAAATTTAAAACAGATATATACCATTCATTGAACACGCATGTGTGATTTTAGTTGAAGCCGCTATACATGCTATAAGCGGATATATAACCACACCTCATTAATTATATGTTACGGTAAAAGTCTTTTTGTCGTATTTCATTTCTCATTTTGAACTCAAATTCCTGCTCGAAAAAGAACTTCTGGTCCATATATTTTGGCCTATAAAAAGAAATGTGTTTGTAAATTGAAATTCATTTATTATATGGGCGATGGCCACATTTGCGAGACTAAATTAAGTGTACATTTCTATGCAAACAGCATTGGACCAACATTAGAATTTGACAAAAATACTACATACACATATATACACAAAAACAATCTTGCAATGGTCCTATACGAATGTACATTTCATATTTATAAAATCAATACTAAGAACGTGGAAGAATAATCCCGGGGGGGGGGGGGGGTAGGGGGCCGCCCCCTTTTGTGTCCAACATATACATAAGATTTAATAAATCATTTTTTGGGTGTGGCCGTGGGCCCCTACCCTAACCTCAAACTGCCCCCCCCCCTCTCAGAGTCGGTTACTGACGAGAACTGATTGTCAGAATTTCAAATAATAGTTTATTTATAATTTCACAATAACATAGCGCGATTTTTTTTCCACATTTATCGATTAAAAAATGGGGGGGGGGGCACAAACATACTACCTTCCATCTGAAGGAGGGGGTCATGCTCCCTTCCCCCGTGACTACGCCTTTCATTTTATTGTGTCTAAGTAGATTCGATCATTCCCAACACAAACTGCTAGACTTCTAGATGATTTCAGAGCCATAAACATTTTTTGACTTAAGCTTTTAAAAGATGCTTCACGATCCTGGGGACAGCTCTTTTTTTCTTTTCTTATATTTTTTTTTCTCATTTTGGTGATATGAAAACGAATATATTTCGAACACGAAATTGCAGTCAACAGGAAATGACGCAGTTTATATCACACCACATGACCCCTAATGATGAGGTATACGCCACAATATGTCTGCCAAAAGTAATATCTAATGACAAAACAAACTCATTTCTTACACAGTTAATGAGCTGCTCTGGCGGTCTATTTTTGTTTCAAGTTATCAATGGTAATTCTCTGGAACGAAAGATGGGATCGTTTATAGAAATGTTGATTCATAGTGCCTTTACTGTTGAATGAAAATGCTAACCAATTAGTACGATATTCAATGCATCCAGAAAAAGAATTTACATATACATGTGCTCACAATTTTTAATTCTTTCTTGTATTCAAAAATCAAAATTGAACTTTATTTAAACAAAAATATCACTTCAGATTTGGTTTGTCTTAAAGGTGAAAAACGCGACAATAGTACTCTTCTGAGGTTAATGGTTCCTTTGGTGGCCATTTATTTTCACTCACCTTCTGTGTGTAATATATTTCTTGTGTCAATACAATAGGAAACTGCAGAGTTTACGACATCGAAATCCATGGTGCATAAAGGTTACGAAACAACCTTTATATTCATCAAACTATTTATCTTCTTTCTATCTACAAGCATACAATCCATAATTAATGCTTAGTTTAAGGACCCTCTATACACTGCACCCTAAAGTCTGTTATATTTTATGCAATTAGAGTCATCTATCCTTAGACAAATTAAATAAATTGAAATCTTCAGTATATTACTCAATTTGTAATAAATTCAAGCATTTTTAACAGTTTATTAGGCCAAAATGAATTAACTGAACACTTTATTTGCATGTATTTGTATTTTCCCATTTTAAAAAGTGATTTCTGTTCATCAATACTCTGTTGTCCTTGACATTTTTCGTGGGCTTTAAATGACTGAATGATACCATAACTTGGAATGAAACGGATTAATTCAATATTTACATCTTTATATAATGTAATTTTCTCAATATTCAAAAAAAAAGTGAAAAGAGGGGTCCTTGTTCATTTTCAGTGGAACTTTACACTGTGGTATATACTCTGTAATTTTATTTTCCTACATTTTGCTTTGTTACTTTCTATATTCACATACTTGACCTTGATGTGGGGAGAGGACTAAACTAGGCTGTGTCTGCTGCCCAATCCTATTCACTTTTGTGAATAAAATATTATTTAAATAAATAAATGTATATATACATACACATACAATTCTGACTAATAATATACATATAGCTCCAAATTAATTTTAACAATAAAACTAAGCTTTATGACATCCACATTCATATTATTAATTACTATTATATACAAATTTCATTGTACACGACGTATCAGAATTAAGCAAACTTACAATTCCAGATAAAATCTATGGAAGACATATACATGTATTACACATTCAGAATCATATGTCATATCACACACATAAATATTTATGAAAATTATATATTTCTATGTCACGCTAGTAGCAATTGTCACTTCAAATATCTATTTTGATATTTTAGTAGAACCCTTAAATTCACAGGGCCAAACAAGAACTAGGCCTACGCCAATGATTTATCTTATTCATGCAGGTTTTCTTAGAATTAACTTTATTTCGTTCATGATTAAGTGTTGCCGTCTCAACACAAAATTCATTTTGCTAAGCTTTCGCTGAAGTGGTTAATCTATATCTTTATTTTATCTATTATTTCATATGTAGGGAGAGGGCGTATTAAGTTTTAAGAACTTTTGCCCAATCCCAGTTGTAAAGTTTATAGACAATATAATATGTTCAAACCAAACCATCTATTATTTAAGTTAGCGTCTCTACAGTGTAAGTTACATCTAAAGCAGCGAAAATGAATGTATAAAACCACCCGATTCAAACAACGAATGATGCATGAAAAGTGTGTGTGTGTGTGTTGGGGGGGGGGGGGGGTTAGATGGCTCTCACAGAGCACAGCTAAATTCGATTTTTTTAAAATAACTTTTGAAGCTTATGTAACAGGGACCTTTGTATGGGCTCAAGGTCAGTGATATATGAAAGGTAAGCGATAGAAATTTACCTTTAAAAGAAATTACAACCATGGGGGAAACTATGACCCAAAAAAGCGCCAGAAATGATACAAAATCATTGTTGCTTACTTTCAATAGATTTTGTTGTTAAAATTTTATTTTATTTCAAAGAAATATAACCTGTTTCGTGAGAAAGTTGATATTAACATTTTGAATTGTTTCTATCTTTGAACAACAGATACTTCTTCTATGAATGACTGCTTCTATAAATATCTTTCTGTGCCGTAGATGAGCAAAATTTTCTATTCTTCTCTTCAAAAATTGTCATTTTCAATTAACCCCAATCGTTTCCTCAACTTTTTTGTCTTCCGTTCTACTTTTTAATACTTTCAAATGGTTCTTTTATTATAGTAAGTCGTATATATATTTGATTGGAAGTGTTACAAAAATATAATCCAGCGTGGCCTTTATCGTTCAGTGTTAATTGATTTTGCATGTTTTGAACTTCGAACACCTTCTATTCTTCTGCTAACTGCAGGATCTCAAGTCCAAACAATTACGTGAAAGAAAACAAGCGCCGATGCGTATCAACAGATGTGTATATTTTACTACCGTAATTGCTATTTTTTCGTTGCATGAACTTCAGAACGATATATATACTCAATCAAACGAGGAACATAAGCTTTAGTAATGGTTCATGAAAGAGTGAAGCGAAAAATGAGAATATACTGTGAACGCTTACACCGGAAAATGAATGTCTTTTGCAGGCATACGCACTTGATGGGAACCGTTTGAATTAAATGAACAATATAACATTTGATTATCCATTGTTTAAAAATATTTTTTTATTTGTCAATAATTTAAATTGTGGTAAAAGCTCATAATAGAATTTTCATTATTGCATACAAAACGAACCCCCTCCCCGAGTAAAACCACTTTGATAATTAGGTCACAACCGTAGCAACGATTTCAAAGGGGGGGGGCAACCTCCCAAAATAATCTGACAAACAAAAAGAAAAAAAAACCTCACAACAACAAAAGATGTGTGTGTGTGGGGGGGGATGGGGGGGGGGGTAACCAGCATCTAAATGAAAATTCACTATAGCATAATTCTATACTCAGGAAAAAGTGCCTCCCCCCCCCCCCCCCCAACGGCGTTCTACAGGCCTGGGTCATCAAATATACATGTATACGTCTGAGTGCTCTGTTAAGTAAATACTCATTTACTCTGGGAGTTAAGTAAACTGTTTTATTGTAATTATACAATATTTCTTATCGTATAATTACAATTATATTGTATAATGAATTACTTTGTGAAATAGATGAAAGTGGGATTAACTCCGTAGCACTCACTGTGTATACCGTGTTTTCGTATAGAGTAAAACTTTGCACCCATTGATATTTTCGGAGAGTTCACGGGCATGCTTAAGCTATAATTATATATCTCGCTAAATTCTTGAGCATTTTAACACCCATGCATAAATTTGAAAATTAACAGATGTGAAAAGTTCTGTCTTAAACCTATAACAAATTTTGTAATTGGCCCTTTATCTAAAAAAATAATATAATTCCGTACAATTACCGGCACAAAAACACGAATTTAAATCTTTTATGTTGTAAAAATCAAACGCGTTAAACTCAGAAGATCATCGCAATCCACTGACTCCATAGAAGCCCGTTTTTAATAAAGTTCCTTTCTTTAAGCTAAGTTGATGTCATTATATCCACTCTTATCGAACATTTCATCTAAATCGCATATTATCTGCCTTAATTTAAACTAAAATATTTAAAAACCAAGATTCCATCAAACCAGTTTTTCTCACTAGGGAAACAAAGCGATTGCGCAGAGAATTGTGGTAAATGTTCCTGACCAAGAACAGAAAAAATACTTATCCTAATATTCAGAAATGAATGAATCTACTAATATGTTTAATTGTCCGGAAAAGAGCATTCCCATGCCTAGCCGAGGACAAATGTAAACCTAATTTTTGACCCAAACTAAGGACAATCCTCACTAACATACATGAATTAAGATTGACTTATGTTTATTTAATTGTAATGTTTTAGATCATTTCAGTTTAATCGTTAAAATATTTCTATAGTTTATGGACAAAAATATCATTTTTGTACGTGTAATTCTAGGCAGAGTTATCTCCAGTTGTGCTTTGTGGGTTATCTACCTTTGAAGTAATCACCACTCGCTTAAGCAGAGACGGTATTGTCTCTGCTCATTTAAGGTACATGTACCCCGAAGTTCTTTCTACTCATCGCCGTCTCAGGTACTAATTACTTGATGATAGACAGTAGACATCATTTTGTTGTCATGATTCTAAATCAATCTATTTGTTAATATTTCTTTGGAGATCAAATGAGTTTTCTGTTATTCACTCGACATTTTAGAGAGCCATAAGATACGACCCCCTTATCCGTTGGTTCGCTACCTTCAACCCCTAGCGCTGTCTTCTACCACATTTGCAGGCTTTGATCGCTGCAGTATACACCATAATAGTATATATTATCTCCGGTGGGTACCATTTAAAGCAATATCTATTACCGAGTATAATATGCAGGATTATCCCCTTGGTCTCCGACTCGTTATACTCGGCGCCACCCCTAGGCTTACAGATGTTAAAAGCAGAATTGCGTTTATACTATATTATCATCGTTTGTACAGGTATGCCTCATAAATTTCTGGGGGTATTTTATGACTAAACAGGTATAACTGGACTTCATTTTTACCGAATTCTGTCCCTCGAGCAAACGAAATGAACGACAATATGGTGTGAATTAACCGCTTAACATTTTTGTTGCTCTCCCACCATTTCCGCTATCACTGGGGAAATCTCGACTACTGAGAGAAACAAGTTCACCTTTGTTTGCCGATAAGTAAAGAAAATTTACATAATCTGAATTGTAAAAGCACTTATGAGTATTTTTTTTTTATAAAAAAGATATATAAGCATGTGTTTTCGTTTTTCTTTGATGCTTGTTTCTGGATAATTTCACAAAAGTACAATACACAAAACAGATATTTTGCAACTTTTTAAAAAATACGCTCGGCGGAAACAATTCATGATACGGATTTCAAAAGAAAATATAAAAGTCTATTTTGATAATGGAAAGTGCATGAATCGAACTCCAGCTGCTCCTAGCCTTTGTCCAGTTATTTTGATAACCTCAAGTGTATATTTTTAACTTTTTTATGACTTCTATTTTAAAAACTAGAGAAAACTACCATTAACCTCTTGGGAATATCAACAATTTATTTTAACACAGAGGGAGGCCTTTAAAGACATTTAAGAATCGTTTTAATAAGCTTAGATTTTAAATACTTGTGATTTTAGAGGATTTTAACGGGTATCAATTCGACCTTCCTATATCAATATTGGGGACAGGATTTATTCAATCAATTGCATGTAGTGCTCTTCTTTTTCAACACTCATGTAAATGTATTAATGCAAATCTCGCCTTCTAACCAAACAATCCTCTTTGAATAATATTTTCTTTTAAAGACTTGTATTTTGATTTCTTGCGCTTAGCGGCACTTTTTTCACCTGTTACATTGGTTTCGGGACACAGCAACATTTGTTGTTTTAACTGTTGTCGGCGCTTCTAAATAACACGACATCAGTGTCCATTCGGTGATTTATTTCAACTCGCGGACAAAGAAACACCTTGAATATGGACCGGAAACATAAATATCTTATTGAAAAATTTATGCAATGATAAATAATTAAAACATGGGTCTAGAGACGTGATTTATGGCTCGTTCTTGTTTCGCTAATCACGCCACATTTTTCGCCCATTATTTGACTCAAGTGGTCAGAAATACCAAGCATTACTTAATACAGTTTCATTTTCACACAATGATCGCACTATTGTAGTACCAAGAAAGCATAAGAATACACAGAAAAGGGTCCAATATTCCTAATCTTCTCTTAAGTCTTATGTAAGGGGTGCTTAATTCTACTTTCGACACGTTCTCAATTGATTAATCTGTTTCACCTAATCTTTCATCAGTTAAACATTTTGTTGCGCTTTAACATACTTGCGTAAAGAAAAAAACTTACTGTTTAAGAAAGCTACGATATCTCAAAAAATACAAGAAAACTGATCGGTGGGCGGAGCTAAGGAAATTTTATCCAATAGATGGGCGTAATAAGGAGAGAGAGACAGAATACGTTTTGTGATTTTCCACACAAGGTGTATATGTTTGCTATTTGACGAGGGGTGTATACATGTGCTTTTTGTACTAATTTTGATATCCCCATAAAAATGTGATTACACTGGTGGATATTTTGATTTCTGCTACAGTGGAAGAGAAATATATATGAGATATATTTAAAAAAAAAAAAAGATCATATCATGGTCAAATGGATTTTCTGCAGCGTGAGTTGACACACGTTACTCTTTTATTTATAGATGATTTCGTTTCAAATTACTCTTAATAATGTGGCGGATTAGCGTTATTGTGATTACGTTGTCCGTGTGTCTGATAGTATGTGAGGCGGATCTTACTATTTGTGAACGCAATCCAATACATACGACAGCTGAAAAGTCCAAGGGGGATAATGGATTTCAAATTTCTTTTTTGGAACTGGAATCCCAAAAAGATGCTAAATTCAAACCTGGACAAAACTACACAGGTAATCAGCCGATAGGAAACTTGTTCGAATTCTTAAAATAAAAATAACAAAATGTATATTAAGTTAAATTTTGTAAAAGAGAAAGTATGCATGGATTTGCCATATCCAATGTAACACCATTCACTCGTAAGAATATCTGGGGGGTTTTTTTTGGGGGGGGGCACATATTATAACAATCATACCGTATATTTGTTGAAGACACTTACATTAGTCACCTGCCCCGATCTCCTAGGGGATTTGGAAGAAACTAATGGTGGGAGTTAGTAAAATATCACCAAGAGAGGTAGAGATAGTGACAAAGTGATATAAAACGTCGGAATGTTATTTTTTAATTTTGTTCAGTTTACCATTTATTAGAGAGTGATACGTATAGAAGGTTCACGCAGAACACGTTAATATTACCTATTTAAACGCAATCTGCTCTACTTATGAATAAGAAGTTACAGGTTTTCAGTTGTATACAGTGGCAAACTTAATGTTCATTAAAATTCATCTCTGCCTCATAGGGAACAAGTTATGGAAATCACAGCGCATCGTGAAGGCTTTGAAGGGTTTTGTTTATATATTGTATATACTTTTAACATTGTCTCAGGTGTATTCCACAGGTAAAATAAACTTAATATATTACATAGCTCGGAGTTTAAAAATGATTTGAACAGTTTTATTCCAATGCATATTTATCCATGCCCACATGAATTCATTATTGTCTTCTTTGCACTTTGTTTTACCTTTCGGCAATATATCTATAAAGTTAACATCGTGTAATTTAATTGATTTGTCCTACATTTGTTTTTATGTTAGAAAGCTTCAACAATTCTTTTGGTTTTTTATTTCAAAGTTTATAAAAAAGAAGATAAATTTGATGTCGTTTCTCCTTGAAGAAAGATTTTTTAGTTGTTGTCTGTTACGCCGTCTGTAACATTAAACTTAACTTGAAGTGTTCTCAATAAAAGTCTCAAAATCCATGAAAAAAGACAGTAAACTGCAGAAAAAGATAAAACAAAAAACAAAAGTCAATTCATAGAGAAGGCAACAAATATCTTGGGGAGGGGGAACTATGACTGATTTTATATTAGCAAGAACAAGGTCACTCGGCCCTGATCGGTCAGGCTCGGACAACAATGTATGTTTATTTTGCAATTACCAGTTATCATTTGCCTTGGGATTTGAAATCTGAGTCAGTTGTTACATATGAAGTTATTATAGATAACTAGCAAATTCTGACAAAATGGAAGAAAGTTATCCTTGTTTTCAATACAATAGGGCTGTTTAGTTAGTTTCTTTGATGTGAAGTGTCTTGATGGATTGGTGAAGGGGTAATGAAGAGTTGCCAATCGAACACTCTATCATTAAATCCTCAAGTTATTACATTGTTTAGGAACGCGTGCTACGACTTTACGTCTAACGTTCTTAAAATTTTATACTCCATATCAGCAATTTATCATCAACGGAAAAACAAACAAAAGTAAAGGATCTGCTGTGTCTTTAAGATTATTTTCATGTTCAAAGAAAATGTGGCTACTCCGGAACCAGCAAGTGCGATTTCTTGATGAAACGATACTATTTCCGGAACGCATTGAAACAGTTGCTCGGGGCCTATAGTATAGGCAAAAGAAAATCTATGTAACTCTATAAATACTTATGATTTAAGAAAAAATTCTGGTCCGTTACGACATTCAATTTCGTAAATTATGCAAAGGCAACATCCTTATCTTGTCGCCATCTTGGCAAGTTCGTTCAAATTTCGACAGGTCTTTCATATTGTGTACATATATCTAAGGATGAGAAAAAGCCTAATTTGAACTTTAACTGTCATACTTTCGTTTGAAATTTGATTTTGTGTAACCCTAGTCGACCCTTCCTGAATAGAAATGCCTCGCAAGACATGGAAAAATGGGAAGACCTCATTCCTTTTTTATTGAATATTTTGGCAGAATATCATCATTAAATACGTAATACAAGTAGTCGGCAAACCTGCTCAGGGGTGGGTCTCACTATACATAAGTTAATAACAACAATGCTCATTTTGAAAATGATATGCAGGGGGTAAAGCGAGATCCATTCAGGTATTGTGAGGGAACCTACTCAACTCAGGGTGAAATTAACAACCAAGTTTCTTACACAATCACCAAGCTCTTTCATTCATTGTCGGTTGTATGCATAATGTGTGAATGTTATTCTTGCACAATCTGTTGTCAATTTATCTCCAATGCTCATTTTATGCCCTATTTTTTGCTTTCTAAAGCCGATTAACAAGGAGCCTTTGTAACGTACATGTATATACTTTTTTAGCAGATATACAGAAGAACTGTTTATTGAATATAACATATCTTAAATTCATATTACAGCTTTTAAATACAAATGATTCCATTTATTTTTGATTTCTTTAAAATGCTTTGTGAGAAAAAAAAATATTCAAGTCTTTAGATGGCCTGGCATCGGGTAAAACTGGTACCCGACACATCATCAGCTTCCGGTTATCTTGCTTGCTGTAATTATGTCCAATAATAATGTCTAATTCTGGACATTACACTGTCGGACACCACTGGTTTTGTGTTCCAATGATCATTTCTCAAATATCATACAAAAATCTTATTGTCCTTTTTTCTTTATATGACAACCTTAGTAATTGGAACATGTTTATATGTTGTATTGACCATTTGATCGTCATTTCTCTTTAGGGGAGAATATTTAAATACATGTTCTCTAAAACATAGGAGGAGAGCTGGGTATATCAATCGAATAAAAGCATATAATCTCCTTATAATAATGCAACACCTTTAATCACATGATGGACTTGCACTGGTTTTATTACGATAATGGTGTCTAAAGAAAAATTGATATGATCGCCAATTTTGATTTCTTTTTCTTTCTTTTTTATTTTAATTCGGGAAGAGCTTAAGTATAAGTATGTAGATTGATCTCTTGATACAAGAAGAGGTGCTTTTGATGTATGGAATTCCAGATTAAGTCCCTTAATTAACGCTCAGCAATACACACTTTTAATTCTTTATGTACCGTCTGTCTTCAACAGCATTCTCCAGACTACAAGTGTTTGACAGTAACTTTAAAGAACAAATATTTATGAAGTACGCAGGTTACATATATCAACACGGGCGAGGGCGAAATGACCACTGTTAATTGTCCTGGAAAACATGTTTTTCGTCCCTAATTCTTGTAAATCCGTATAAAGGGCTTAGTCCAGACACCTTTTCCTTTGTCTGTCTATAGATGCCTAATCACCTAAGAAAATTGCCCAGGTACGGTGGCTTTTGAATGCTGTTCTCGTACATCAAGAGAAAACGCGTCCGGATTTTGACATTCTGCCTGCAGATATGCGCTCTTGGTTGAATCTGTTTTTTAGACAACACCCTGACAAATGACAAAAAATGTTTTGGCCAATTCGCTGAAATTGATGACCATCAAGCGTCACTGGCCGGAAAATTCATTAAAAGGAAAATTATTTACAAGGCGGTAAAATCAGGTGACCTCGAGAAACATACATTACTATTAAAAATAGAAGAAGAATCGATTTTAAAGAATACCGATAGATTTGCATTTTTTTTTCAAATTCAAATTGAATAAATATTGCTAATTGTGAAATACTTTTTAAGACCCATTCGCTAAAATCACATACAATTTGATAATTGGATTAGGTTTTTGTATTGGCCATTTCCTACTTACGATGAAATCAGAATTCTTTTGTAAATGTACTTTAAACAGAAACTGTTTTGAGAGACCTTGATTTGGAGAGTTTAATCAATGGAATGTTGCCGTTTTCAAAACGATACACAAAAGGCGCGGGTACAAACTTCAAAGTTTACAGATACATAGTACTAATATTATTTTTGTAATAATAGGAAAAACATGTTATTGTTTCATATCTAGGATTCTCGACCCTCTATTCTCAAAAGAATAAATTTTTTTTGGATATTGAGAAAATTATATCGTATAAAGACGTCAAAATTTAAGTTAATCTTCATTTTCAAACATAGTGTACCAGCTTTTAGCCTCAGGAAATACGTTTCAAGACAACAAAGTATTGATGAACAGAAAAGAGGAGAAATTACATCAAAATCAAGCATTCCGTAGATCGAATAAAATGTTAAAAATACTTGAATTTATTATAAATTGAGTAATATATTGCAGATTTCACTTCATTTGATTTTAGATATAAGGGCAGATCATTCTAAATGTGTAAAAAAAAAAAAAAAAAAAAAAAAAAAAAAAAAACCAACGGTAGTAGAACTCTTTAGTGTGCAATGTATAGAGCCTCCTTAAACAAACCCTGATATCGTGGCCAAAGCATACGCCAAATATGTTTCAATAGTCGTCGCTATACATCATATCCCATGTCGTCTTCGCCATCCGCCTTTGGTTTGCTCCTTGTGTATATTAATACACTCTATACTTAACTCTTAATGAATTGTGATGCTAAAGTACATACATGCCGTGAGGCTTTAAATAAATATTGATCAAAATATCGGTACATTGTATATTTAAATGTAGGTAAGTAAAAAGATTGAATTGATTGTATAATTTTCAGCTTCTTTACCCACCTTTGAATCTAACATTTTCTTCTTCTGGTCGATTTGCGATATGGCGACAACCCGACTTTCCCATGGACGGCATTCTAGTTTCAGGAGTAAAGTCATCACAGATTCAAAAGAATTTTATTTCATTTTTAAGTCATCCCTTTAAGAAGGGATAACCCTAAATAAGTTGTTTAATGAGCTAATATTGCGGAGACAGGCTACAAGTACATTCATGTCCTCCCGCAAAAATGAAATATTCAATTTTGATTTTTAATAAAATAAATGTTTATATGACTTGGAATGCAGACTCTCCCTAAATTCTATGCGCCAATGTCGAAGTTTAATTTCTTTATAAAATAGGGATATTCCAATACATAAATTTTGCTATTTACACAATACATGGCATATTTAATCAACCCGATAAGGGGACCCTAAACACCGTAGAACTCACGTTAAGGCGGGGCCTTTACGCGCTTGTAAGTCAGTAATCTTTTTATTTGCTCTCTCTGTTGAAATAACACTTGGGTTTTTTGTGTTTTGAGTCTAGCTATCACTTTGTCTTTTCAGAAAAGATAACCCCAACCTTATAAAATCTCTACTGTAAACTTTAGGCGCGCATGTGGTTTTCCTTACGAATGATATGAAAATCTCGATATCTTTTGACGAGTTAATGTCATTGTGTTCTGTAAACAGTGCCCTTAATACTACGCGATGATGAAAAAGATATATTTTGAATAAAATCTTTTCGTACTTTTTTACACAAAAGGAAAATGCGGTGAAATGGCTGAAAAGTAGGATGAAAAATAGTTTAACAAATTCAAGAAAAGTAAAAGGAACAAAGATCAAAACTATCTTAAATGTCGAAGTAATAATTTAACAATGATATCAAACTTTATTTAGAATTTATTTAGGGTACATTCTTTGAAATTCCTGTCTGCGCGCATATACTTACGTGCCTTCACAACATACAGATTAAAGTGAATATTGTCGGTGTGTCACAACCTTATACAACATTTTAAAGACGTGAATGTGTTTGATTCTAGAAACACATATAAATGCATCGAAGCGGATACTAGCGCATAACTTTTTGCATGAAATATGTTTTCTAGATGTAAATTAGCCGCGTCGAAAACGTGTCGATGCCGAAAAATCAACCTCGTTTTCTTCTGAATCTATCATAGATTGTTGCCACATCCAAGTGCCTGTAAGCAGTCTAATTGCGTTATATTTATGTAAGGTTAAATGTTTGAAGTTTGTGTAAAATAACCTCATCAATAATTCTTTTGTGAGAAAAGAAGAGGCAAACTATTTTCTCTGCATTTCTTCTGCAGTCATCACAGGGACTCAAACCAATCCCTCGAACTTTTAAGGAACCCAAGAACTTTAAAAAGCAGAAGCACAGAGACAAGTATCCCCTAAAACCGATGCAAATCACTTCGCATTTCATGACTTGCTTTCAAGTCTCTATGCAACTACCTTCCAGTTTGAAAATGTGAACCAGATACAAACCTATGACAAAATTTTATTTTCTCACCTCTTCTCATCTTTATCGGAAATATATTCACTGGATTTCAATAAAAATTGACATGTTTATCTGTCAAAACATCCGAATAATTGAGCCCAGTCATTGATGGCGTGTGAAACGAATGATCAAATTTGCTGACCAGTCTAACTGGACAGTGACAAATACCTCCTTTATTTATTTTAAACAGGATAAGTGATAATTCTATTGAAAGTTTTTGGCCAGTCGCAAAACCCTCGAAATTTCAAGTATTTGACAATTGTCTCAGGTAGCAGACGACAACCCGAGCTCACGCGGCTGAGGTTGGTGGGATGCCGGGATACATTCGGAATTTGATGGCGGCTGTCTGCAGAGACAAATTGCGCGAAGTGGAATGCCTTATAAATTTATTCTTCGTTTTGTTTGTTGAGTCATTTATTCTTAGCGGGAGGGAAAAATTTTCAGCATAGCGGGGGACGGGGTTTCAACCCCTGACCACATAATTAAGTATGAAGACGGCTGCAGCATTCCATTTTCTCTCGGTTGCATTTTCTGCATTTCTTCCCTTTCAATTGCACAAAGACACTAAACTGTCGTCTTCAAACAATATTTTAAAACATCATAGCGTTTGATCTATAAGACACTAACATATTGCGTTTGATCACAGCTTTAAAACAAAGTAGATGAACGTATTTGTCACTACACAATGAAAATATATTACATTTGCATTTATCTACATGTATTATTCAGTCATTTCAAGAATTTGGAAGATTTTGCTGAAGTACCACTTTCCCTTGACTTGATGGTTACAAGTTTTAAAAAGTAAAATGTTTTTAATTTTTTACAAATCACTTGAGTGGAACAAGCTAATTCAGGAAATTTATGAACCCTTAAGGATAGAAATTTATTAAGTAATTAAGCGGAAACAATTAATTTGTAACAATATAAATTAGTTTGTTACATTGACCTTTGACACTTTCACCTCAAAATCAAAAGGTTATACACAATCTATTGAAGGGAATCTGGAAACCATTTCATAACATATATGAATTTGTGACCTTGACTTTTCATATTTTAGTCTCAAAAATCAAAATCTTTTTTAACATAGAATCATCGCTTAAGCTCAATAGAACTAAAATTATCATCTGAAAACTATTTTTGCAAAATATAAATTACATTGGCCATATAATCCGAAATAATTGAATAGGGCTCTTGTATATGTCATAGGAGTTATGATAACAATTTAATTGCAAAATCTAAAGAATATTTTGGGACACCATTCAGCTAAAATGCACCATGTCATACTATATATGAATTTGGGAACTTGACTTTTACAATTGTGACCCCACTTTCTAGAGAGCCACCATTGCAAAAGCTCAAAGAAAACTAAAGTTATCATCATTCTGTAAACCACTTTATGTGTGTTTGAATTTTTTTTTTAAACCCCAAATTCAGTAGAGGTCTTCTTTAAGTCAAAGATAGTTATGATATAAATTTCACGGCAAAAGCTAAACAGCTTTTAGAGATACCATCGGGAAACTAATGTGTTATAGACAAACAGAATAACAATCAAACTGACAAACGGACGAAGGGACAGACCAAATTTAGCCAAAGCGGGTGACAAATATATCAAATTTAATCGTCGAAATGTTCATAGGTTTACGTTCGTATCGCTTTCGCCTAGTTTATGCAGCTATACTTAATGTTATACGTGAAATATGATAAAGTGGAGATATAGTTTTCGCAGTTTTAATATTAATGAAGAGGGATTGTTGAATAGCTACAGGTTTTACAAAAGTTACATAACTTGATGAATAATTCCCTTTTGTACAGCAAAAAGCGCCTTTAAATGAGGTCGTCGATGGAAAAAAAAAATTCAGCGCAAGTAAGACGCGAGACGAGTAATTTGTCATAAATGCCTTGTTCATAACGTCATTAAAAAACTGTAATCACTTGAATGAGCATATTTTTTTGTCTAGAAAATTATCGGGTTATTCATCTTTATGATTTTCTAATCTCCATTTGCGTCCAAATGATGTTTTTGTGCAATTTACTAAGAATTGGGTCAAGGTGTACGCGGCTAACAAGTGTCTTTATTTTACAATATGAATAATTTCATCACTTTTTAACTATTGGTTGTAATAAAATTTCCTCTGAACTCGAAACTTTAGACGAAAAAGGCTGTATGTTTTGGCATATAGCTTTACAAAGCGGACTCGAAGAGGTCAACAGAAGTCGTCCTCGATCAGAGAAATCATGCAATCAGTTTTTGACGTGGTAAAGACCATCTTGGACTTTAATGTATTTCAGGAAACAGTTCCCCCCTGTTTTGTCCCCTCTCAAAAGATTGATTACCAGAGTTCGTTAGGATGTCCAAATCACCAGGCATCGCAGGTGCGAAATGCTGGAGGGACGATTCCCGCAATGTCATTGTGCTACATACATACGGCTTTGGACTATAATTCGGTTTCATCAAAGTAATATCAGAACAGCTTTGTTAAAGTGCAAATTTTACATGAATCCGATACTTCAACATGCTACTATGACAAGTTTTCAAATGAAAATATTAACATATGCCCTTGGGTGACATTAGGATGTTTAAACGAAACTTGATCTCCGAATTTTGACAACTCGGGGAAAACACGACGTAATCTGAGACCGAATTTAGTTTTATTACATTAAAACCAAGACACGGTTTCTTTGGAATAAATATGTATGTAAGAATTAAGTAGCTCGATAAATGGTTTCGTGGAGATTTTGCAAAAGAACTTTATGATAATTTTGTTGTAAGGAGTTACAAAAGTGTTCATGTCATAAAAGGTTTACTACGTCTTTGCAGATCCCAGTGCTCAAGTTGTCAATAAGCGAGAAAACACGTCGAACATCCGTATAGGTCAAGAATTTATAGCAAATTTGTGCTAAGTTCTTGTCGTATGTAGCAAAAATCCATTTGACCTCGTAAAACGAGGACTAAAAAGCGTTGTTTGAAATTTTGGTGAATTAAAACTCTTATCATTCGATATATGTTGTCAAGGGGATAAACAATTATTGGTAGAAACTAGACTTAACACTTCACTATATTACCTTTCGTCAGACAGCGAAGATAGCGCGCGCCAGTATTGAAAAGCTCGCAGTCCAATCGGTTTGGGTGCGCGGTATCGGGGGCTTACGGTCCTACTTTTAGAGCCACCAATTAATCACGCGGATATTGCGAAAAGTTTGGCAGGCCGCGATAAGAAAAATTCGCTTGAACTTTTAGGTTATATGGCGTTATATATTTTTCATTCACAAATAAGAATTAGCAGTTTTACTTGATTTTTCTGAGTTACAAACTTTGGCTCATATCTTGGTATATCCAATGTCGGACCTATCTAGGACTTAAATTTATACCAAATAGAAACATCATTCTTCTGTTTGCCGATGCCCTGACAAGCCCCTGTCCTAGTTCTGATGTTAAAAATCTCTGCCGATACATCAAAACACGTTCGATTTTATTCTCTTTTCCTTGTCGTGCCTGATTTTTCACCTCACTTTGTACGCCACGACAAGTATGGCGTGTTACACGGAAGACGACGGGTCCAACCGCCTGTATTTTGTCGTTTTACTCTTCAGTGCGCGACTCTGTCGTGCAGCGATCTTTGGTCCCATCAGAGTGCCCCCACCCTTGCCCAGATGTTTCATTGATACATCGATACACGAATTCTGTTCTTCCTCTATTTTTAAAGGTTGGAAAAAAACTTTTGATAAGTTATCCACATGAAACTGTTATCGTGGCTTGTTACAGCAAGTATCCTGTGTCAGTTTGGTTTTTATTTTGTTTATTTGCCGTACATCTGCTTTAATTTGGCATGTTGGGCTACTTAACGCTCATATGATCACACGCCTTCACAAACACTTTACGATTACTACACCACCTCTTTAAATTTTTAAGAGATTTTATTCACTTTAAGCTTCCTTTCTTAAATACAGTAGCTAAAAACGCAAACAAAACTATCTTTCTTTTTCCACGCATTAAGGCGCTTTTTTTCTTAAACGTTTATAATCTATTCAATCGAGGCCAATTAAAATCGATTCCTCGCACCTGTTCTGCTCTGAAAAGTCACCTTTTCTTGATCTGTTTGAGTTGAAAGTGTGACCTTACGCCGAACCAGACGCAGTATTGATAACAAAAAAACTCACACAGACAAACAAACATACACAGTGATAAAACTATCGACATTGGAATTCATGATACCAACTGACACAAGTTTACCGGTTTCTCTAATGACCTGCTATTACTTTCACAAGGACATGCCAAACAGTTCTAGCGGGTAAATGGTATGATAGAGTGCGATGTACCCACTGTCACAAACTGTTTGCTCAAGTCCAAATATTATACCCCCAGCTTTGTTAATAAATGAGAGCCATGGAAATGAAAACAGATTATTTATCTGTGTAAATCTATGTATAAAAGTTCCTGTAATCTGAATTCTAATTTGTATTTCAAAGAACAACTTCTACATGTAAGAGAGAGCAAGATGGAGGGAGTATAATAATAATATAAAAAGACAGCTAGCTGTATCAAATTGTCAGTCTGTGAACAAGAACTAAGGTATAATTTCTGTACTTTATCCAAACCAAAAGATGCAAACATTCAAATATTGATAAGCTTCCTTTTCACTATGAAGATATTATATCTGTAATATTTTCTTTTAGGTAATTTGCAATCTGAATTTGGTAAAGACCGTTTATAAGTTTAACTGAAAGTGTTATTCAGTTGGCATTTCTGCGAAAAGATGTGTTAGAATTCTTCATTTGGTCACCAAAAAACAAAACAAAAATTACTCATTTGAATCACGACAAGAGACTTGCTCAACAGAAGGCGTTACCATGTCGGCTCTTTGACGATACAGATTTCTGAAGTCAAAAATAGAAAGAACATTTCGTTGATATAATATCAATGAACCATTAAAATGACATGGTAACCTGAAATTTTGTCAATTAGATTGACCCACCTACAGTTCGGTTTAAGGCTTAGCATTCCCAATTACGGCGCCCTTTTGTTGTTCTACGTGAGGTGCACTTCGGAAATTTGTCGGCACTTTTCATGTTATAATCTCTGCCCTGGGTTGTATTTAGAGTGAAAAATGTAATATGTATGCTGTGATGTTAAATTATTCTGCCAAATTTAACACCAGATCGGATTATAAGAGACAGAGCTATTGGGCTTTGTGGTCACCTTGTATATACACTGTTCCTTATGCCCAATCCCTGACGACTTACATTAATATTTTGTCAATTATATTTACATGCATATATTAACAAATATGACAATTATTCATTTCTACGTATTCACGAGTCTTACCTAGTGATGTTTTGGACTAAAGTAGATGCGTATATTTAAGTTAATTCATGTTTTATATGTTTTGTTCCCGAAACATTTCAATAATGTTGATTAAATCTTGAACGTGATATAGGGTGTGACAAAGGAATAGGAAATATAATTCCGATAGTATCTAAGTTGCACTGGACAACTTACCTTAATTTGTTGCATCATGTTGATGAACGAATGTTGCACTCACAGGTCTAGTATGGTGCTCGTTCTTTTGCAACAAAGCCGCCGCGAAACAAAATGTGCATTGAACTCATTTTCTAACCGAAATTCAATCTAGTTTAGATACCCCTCAGATCACGGAGGACATCAAAAATATATTTGTCACGTGATACTCGGCCTCTGCCCTCGATTCCCTCCCTAGCTACACATATACCGAACCCGCAAATATCTTAGCGTAACTTTATATTGTTGTTGATTGGAAAATGTTTTAGTAATATATATTAAAAATACTTGCATGGAATATATACCAAAATTAAAAAAAAAAAATAAAACAATAACGCAAACAGAGAAACAAACAACAAAATCGTTTCATGTCAATGCGGGAAGGTCTATTTTGGAAGGGAGAGATGACTATTTTAAAGTCTATTTGATGAGCTCTATCGTATTTTAAGGACATGACTCTTAATAATTCTAAATCGTATTTCAAAAACAACAAAGGCAGGCATAATCACAGAGGCTTTAAGCCTATTTGTTTTCGTTCTAAATTCGTTCCGGATATTCAATTTACATAGAATATGCACTTATATCCCTTAAATTCAAAGTTGTTTTGGTAAAAACTCTTCATGTTACTTTTTTTTTGCAATTTCAAATCATTGCGAGTTGATCATGCAGTTAAATAGATCTGTTTACTTCGACAACGAAATAATAATAATAATGATTATAATAATAATAATTAAAAAAAAAAATCAAAATTCATGGGAATAGCATTACGAAACTATAGTTAAGAAGTCGTAAGAGAGACAGATCGATATTTGATCGATCAATTTGTATTTGTATTGCATTGATTTTTAAAATTTCTTTGGTGTATATTGATGGATTAATTTTTCTTTTCTTGGCTTGTTAACTATACATGTGAATGGCATTAACCTATTTTCGAGGAATATGATTCGACGAGCAGTAAATATTATACATTTTCGCTGTAAACTTAGGCGAATACTCTTTAAAATAAAGTTTTTACAAATTAATAATCGTTCATCAATTACCTTGTATATCTTCGGATTCTTGAAACACAAGCATTAAAAAGATACAACTTACAAAAGACATAACGAAAGTTTGAAGAAACTTAAATCGATTATATCTTCACCACAATCAGAAAATTCTACCCTCCTCCTTGTGTGGTGTCCCAGAACAAATGTATTGCTTCATTAACTCTAATCCCATCCCCCAGTTCATAGAATAAGTAACATTCAAAATAAAAAGAAAGTCGGTGACTATCTTCAGTGCGTGATTCTTTAAAGATCTAAAATTAATCTTGCATCAAGGTCCTAGGTAAAAAATATTTTGGATCGGAAACATGATAATTTCGGTGACTATTTGTATACGTTGCAAAACCCAACTTTCTGGTTTGGCAACATACTGTATATTGAAAACAATTTGTATTTTGTAGTAAACCATTGAAAAGTAAAAATTATCGATAGGAACTCTTTAAAAGATAATAAACAGGAAATGATGTTATATTTATTCGCGATGAAGAAAAGATTTGTTTTGATAACCCAGACATAATATAGGCAGTGAGTGAATGATCGAGTGAATTTCAATGTGTTTAAAATAAGACATAATCTCATAATCAATGGGGTTATATTGATCTATCAACGAGATAACTTTTTTGAATTTTGTGACAAGGGCAAAGATATCTTGGTTGTGCAAATAAGCTTCATCAATAGTTCACGAATTTCAAGTGAATTAACAATGAAGGGCTAGATGATTCACCCTGTCGAATGCCTACTGACATTAGGAATTAGCTTCTGATCGTACTACTGAGCATTGTTACCATTGCATTTACCGATATATAATTTGTCAATCACAGAGTTTAAACGTGTGAAAGAGGGACTTTGATCTTTGTTACCTGTGGCTACCTCCGGGAAGAATGAGGGATTGTTGAATATTCATGTGCCTCATGCGATTGATGAAAAAAAATTAACATCCTAAAGGTGTCAATTTAGACAATTTGAGATAAATGCAGGTTAAAATAGCAGACATAGTTTCCTTTGGATGGGAATTTCCTTGGTAGATATAACCATTGATTTATTCAACCGTCAGCCAACCAATCTAAAATTTACTCCAGGCAAAATGTACAGGTGCTCGTTTCTTTACATCTTTAACCTGAAACAGAGAGAAGAGTATACTCCTGAAGGATTGTTTAAACGATGAACTGATAATCTAGCCAAAATATTGTTTGCACTCTCAGATGTGTGAAAAAAGTTAGATCTATCATCTTTGTACATAATATTCAAATACGAATCATCTGAAGTTCAATCCAATTCAAAATTAACTCTACCATTGAACGAATTATCCAGCATCTTCAACCCGAAATATGAGAAATCTAAAGTAAATGTCATTTTTAAACATGTTTTAATCTCAGAATTGCTTAATAAATGTAGATTAAAATATTTTAATGAGAAAAGAAAGGTTTTGTTCAATATAAGTATGTGCATTTATTTTTTACAGTTCATCTAAAAAATCGTTACGAAGAAGAGGACAACGGGTTTTTAGGATTTATGATAGTAGCCAAACCAGAAAAAGCGAAGGACGAGACAACAACAGTCGGAAAATTCTATGTGAGTGATTCGATTAAAAGTTATTTAAATCTTATTATACAAGGGATGCTTAAACTGCATGTTAATTAACGAAATATATACAGCATTTAAGAAGAAGATAAAGACGCTCGAAATTGACTGATAATGTCTTTGTCAGATTATTTTGATGTTGTTGATGAAAAAGGTTTTATTGCCTATTACATCACTCATACACTTTCAATTCTTTTTGCAGTAGAATAACTCATTAACATGTGCTTCATTCTCTCTGTTTTCTTGGTGCAGCCTCCCCGGGATAACCTTTTTACCTTGGAATGCTAAGAGTTCAGTTAATTTATCTTTAATTTTTCAAGCTTTTATTATGGGAATTTGCTTATTTTTTGTGCATTTATCAGTCCTATGAAGAGATTACATAATATGGACAGGATATATACAAGTTTCTGTGATATTTATGCACCAGACTTCCCTGGAAGTAGCTTATTTACAGATGTAAAGAGCTGCATCTGAACAGTGCAAAAATGGTGACAAAGTAAATGAGGTGTTACAATCAGATGTGTACGATTGTGGGTTTATTTCGATAAATCAGCTGGAGTAGCACCTGTGTAGATGTGATTGTCTGAAACTAGAACACGTACACTATATGCTTCTTCCTTTTTTTTTTCCTTGCTGAAAAAAGATAATTGATGTGCTATGAAATGCATATTACACACTTTTGCTTGGGAAAAAAAAAGATTTTATGTAATTTATTTTTCAATTTTCAGAGGATGCAAATGTTCTTTTGGAACACAATACTGCATATCTCAAAGATATTAGCATTGAATTAACAAGGTTCTTCAGTAAGATATTATGAACATTGTTACTTCTAAAGAACCATGAATTTCCTTCTTAAAATTTAAGACATGAATTCAATTGTTTAGTTCTCTTACATATCAGATATAGGTGGTTAGTAAGTAAAATAGTAAGAGCATTTGTTAATGTGTGTAAGTAGAGAAACTTGATAGAATTTCTCAATCTGTAGTAAAGAGATAAGATCATTGGCTTAGTTCATGTTTTGGGCAAATTAATTAAAAGAAATAGATATTTTAATGACAGTTACTTAATTTGTGGTATTTCAAAACATTATAGAAAAAGATCTTGGAACTTTTGCAAATAGAACAATTTTACACATAGCATAAAGATATTCAAAACATTTTAATGTATACAATTCTGCAGAGATTATCAAACAAAACATGTTAAATGTATTTGCACTTTTTGGTTTACAGTATCTAAGAAGAATGTTCAAGACAAGTTCCAATAGAAAATTTTTGAAAAGACTTTCCAAAATAGTCGAAACATTAATTTTAAAAGTTTCTATATATTTAATTGTCTTGTACATTCAATCCCATGCCAAACTTAAACTATAATGATGAATTGAAATAAATGACTATTGCCATTTAAGTAAAGTGCTATATTTTCTTTGTAATATTCATGTTCACTGTTTCATGTACAGATTGTATGTGATAGCATAAAAACCTGTCTATGTAAATTATATGAAATTAAACTAGTGCTTGATACAAATGAAGAAAAATATAAAGAGAATTTAAAATATATTTATATGCATCAATACATTCAGAATCAAATGATGAATTACTTTCTAGATTTTTTTTTCATGTTGTTTATGAAAATTTAACACATTTTATGTTGCCAATGATTTATGGGCCAAATTTATGAAACTGAATGTAATATTGTGTTAGCTGGGGCACTGCAGAATACAGTCACACATTTCTGATTATAGTGTAAAAGTTAAGAGTGTTAAATTTTTTTTTTTTAATTAATTGTAAATAGATGATGTTCACCCATTTAAAATGTTAATGAAGTTTTTGATTTACATTTTGTTTTTTTGCTATGGTGTGTCAGCCATGTCAATGAATGAAGTCATTAGATCCTAAACACTCCAAAAACTGTCACCCAGTCAAGCTTGTAAGATTTATGTCTGAATGACCAATTGAATCAAATTAATTCATTCCTTTGGTTGAAATTGCATAAATTGTTTGTACTGAAATATCGTGGGAGGTAGCTACTAGTGTATGTTTTGTTAAATTTATTTGATATGAACTTGATAAAAAAAAATGTTATTAAGAAATATTAAGTCCATAATTTAGATAGTAGATGGTATTTATTACAAATACAGTTCATCTAATATAAAGTTCAGATGAATATATTATATTCCACAGTGCTCCATTATAAATGTCAATCCTATTTTCAATGCTTGATTTTTGGGTTCATATGAATCAATATGTTTTAGCTTCCAAGGACAGCGAAAGCACAGGAAAATCCGGAGTGTAATCACACAGTTATCACCCATTATGTTCTCATGGAGAAAAAAGAGGTCTCTTTTACGTGGCAGGCACCAGAGCCAGGCACTGGTTGTGTAGAATTCAGGTGAGTCATGTATGCCCACAAACCTTTTAATAGGATAATTTGATAAGGTAGGACTTTCAGTGTTTTTGTCCAACAAGATGACACCACCTCTTGGTCAAAGAAGACATTTTACAGATTAATCAAACGAAAGAAATTTACCCAATTTTTAAAATAATATAAGTTGTCTGACATGAAATTTACAGCACACACCATTCTTGTCATGTTGATGGGATTTGAGTTTGTGTACTTCACAGCAAAGAAAACTTGAAAACTATTATATGTAGTGAATTTGTTATGATTAGCTTGACTTGTCATTTTTACACACACTAGAAAACCTGGTAACATGAAATTGAATTACAATACAAATGTATTTATTTGTATACATGCATTAAGATTAAAGTTTAACGTAATGAATATTGCAAGAAAAGCTAAAGCACTGACTCAGACATATTTAATAAATTAAGCATGTGCCAGTGCTAATTTTAATTGTTTAGCTGGATTTATTCCTTTATTTGGCTTGTATTTCATTTAATATTAAGTTTGTTAATTAGTAGCTTTTTTAGACCCCTAGGCGAGACCATTCCCTGATACTTAAGCTGATTAGAGAGTCAACAAGTGTGCATGTGTGCAAAATAACATACATTTTTGGATGACATTCAAATTCTGTAGGATTACACTGTAAAAATGATTTCATGAAAAGCATTCCAATTGCTCTAGGACAGAAGATCCATATAAAAGTGTCCCTGTGTATTGTAGAAAGTTTTTGATATGAACATGCCTTTTCACAGGCATACGATGACATTGGCACGAAGTCGATGTCATTAATTTCAGATTGTGTTGGCCCACAGGTGTCAATAATCTGCTGGGGATTGGCATTCAATTCTCTAATTTTTCAAGGAGTGCAGATTATGCAGGTTTTAAGTGAGTTAAACAATAATAGAATAGACATAGAATGAGATATTTGAGCGCTAATTGGTGAAATCGGCACCAGATGTAGTAAAGAATATGACTGGTGGTCTCGCAAAGTCAACACTGTCGTAGAAGGAATGCATGTAATAAAATACCTCTGAAGTTCATCCTTCATAATACTACATAAGAGTAAATATTGACTTTTTCCCCAACGTGCACTTGCTGCAGAAAATATCCAGAATATTTTGGTATTTTGTCCTGAAAATTTATCGAACAAGACTGTTTGGGAAGCATGACTGTATTGTTTGAAATCCCTCATTTAATATGAATATCTTCTTACAAACACCAGTTTCTTTTACAGGTTTGTCACGTGTAGTGCAGTTAAAATACGTCTGATAAAAGATGATATAAGACAATCCGGAGACAAAATTGATTTTAAGTAAACCGCACAGAATTCGACCTTGATGTCTATTTGTAAGAGCATTAATTGTTCTTATTCCAAGTAATTAATTTAAGAATCTGGACAGTGTGGGCTTAAATAATATCTGTTTGCAGGCTGTTTATTGTTTTTTTGTGTATAACCAGACTTAAAATTCTGGACAATGTAAAGATAACAAAAACTAATTACGAAAACAAGAAAAGGATAAACAGATAAAGTGTCTCTAAATGGCGTCATTAAAATTAAGGTTTATATGCAATATCCTCTGGTGATGAGGCATAAAAGCATTTGATCTGCACAATAACATGATCTGCTGATTGTGGAACAGAAGACTTGAATGGATTTTCAGGAGTCTTGAGTCTGTGCTCCCTGATTATAGGTATCTGAAAAAAGAACTGTGGCCAGCAGCAGGCTGCAGGTCCACAGCAAATATCAAACACTCCGCAGCCGATATCAAACACTCGTGTGATTAGCCATTACTTATCACAAGTTGATGGGGTTCTAATGGCAGAAATTAAAACGGTTTTAACTTCCTGTTAAAGAGCTTGTCGAGATTAGTTTATCTCGGCAGCGGCGACTCGTGTGCAGGGGAGGATGTAAAAAAAATTCATTGAGTAATTCATTCATCAGGTTTTCAACAATTGATGTATCTTATATATAGGAGGCTTACACAGCATATGAATGGGGATCCAATTTATTGCTCAATTTATTTATTAAACATGAAAGACAATATGGATGTATAGATAGAAAGAAAGTTATGGTTAATTTCATGAGTGTACTCACAGAATTTGTTGAATCCAGAGGGGAAAAAAATCGTGCAGAATATTTGTTTAATGTTGCATCTTAGTCTGTGATTCAGATGTCACAAAAAGAGTTTTTGAATTTTATTGCGTGAAAATATCTACAGAAAGATTTATACATTCATTATTATGAATGAACGTAATGAATATTAGATTAAAGTTCCATTAATATGTCTTTATAGATGAAGAACATGTATTTAAGTTTGTTTCCTGTAAAAACATCCCATCTCCTGCAATCTCAAGGCTAGGCTCTCTATGAGCCATTGAGCTCGTCAGTCGAGGAGAAAATGATCAGTATACTAAATAATATCGTAAATCTTTGATTTTTGGCAGAATGCTGATGTTTTAATTAAGCAGTGAGATATATTTACACCGCATGCCATTCAATAATGAGATTTCTTTTTATCTTTTCCTTAATTTCTTTATGTACGTAAAGAAGAGTAAATCAAATTTATCTTTAAAGAATATGACAATAAGTAGAAGGTTTGAATGCTTCATTTATCATTTAGAAATAGCTTTTGGATGCTTTTTAAGCATCAAAAATAGTAAAAATGCCAGTTTTAAAGCAGAGGATTGAAATAATTCAAATCATTCTAATTTCAAATATTTAAGAGTTAATTGAGAAAAAAAAGTTTTGTTCTACACTCTGTCTCATAAACAAGCGCTAATGTGCAGATAATGTTATTATTCATAATAAATGAAGTGATCTACGATGTAGACTGCAATTTTTAAGTTTGGTGAGCAAATTTTCAGCAGTTTTTGATGTATTTTATTTTTAACTACTGTTGTAAATCGGCATGCCATACTAGGATAAAAAAAAATGAAACTTGAAAGACTAGCCATAATTTTGGATTTTGTGCCATTTCAACTTCTTACATTCAACTTACATTAAAAATGTGCATGAAATAATGCAATTTATTGCTCTGGAATTTTATTATGGTAACACTTTTGCAGTAAATCTGTAAAAAACATGTGGCTACTGTGACAGATCTAGCATGGCCTTGACTTTATGCTGTGTTGAGTTTATGAGGTTTATGAAATATGATTTGTAGTATGTCAAACTAAACAGGATGAGCAGCTATTTCAACAAGAATCTATTCAAGCAAAGGAGAGAAAATATTCAAATTTTACAAGTTAGGCATTACATCAATACATCATTGAAAGTATGCCATTATTTTGGTCAGTTCTTAATTAATATTTTATTTTCTCTTTTCTTCAACAAACAACACCTGCATTCTATGTGGTATAAGACTGTATGACATACTAGGCCATACATTATAGTGTTGCCACTCGATAAATCTCATGCTCCGTGCTTGCCAAGATGATGGCTATTTTTGTCAATCCATCTCATTTAGCATTTAAAATATGTAAGCTTCTGAAAGTAGACATTTGTACTGTCCACTCTAAGCTGGTCAGATGTCTACGACATACATCAGTTTAAGGGTGACACATTTGTTCTGCGCATCAGCAGCCATGTTATCTGTCAATCATTCAACCATTGTGGTGACCTTGATGACCTCAGAAATCTGTTAGTGCCACCTAGTGGTAGAAGAAAAACCAATTTAAGAGGGGGCGTTCCGATTAATGAGTTAACTGTGACCTAGGTGGTGCACTTAAACACACGTCAACTAGTGGAAATGAAGGTAATTGGTGCACAAAATCAATGAATTAAAGTTTGAAACTGATAGCCAATGCTAATTTGCTGATTGTGCACTGTAAAGTTGGGAAAATCTTTCCTCCCAAAGTTTTCTCAATGGAATCATAAAACTGTACATTAAAAAAATTGTCTTTGCTGTCTCTCTATTCTGTTAGAAATCAATAAGACTATAACAAAATCAAAAAATAAAACACTTCCTTGTAGTGCAGTGAAGTCATGCAATGTCAATGCTTTCATTACACTTTCGTATATTACAGTGGGTAACATTTCACAATGTTTGGTAGGGCTGCTGGGGAAAAAAGAATTAAAATAAGAAAAAAAATAGGCATAATTTTTCACCTCAAGCCATGTTTTGTAAATGATCTGAATTGCTATATAGTGATGGTCTTAAATGATAGGCCAATAGGGTAGCTTTAACAGGACTGTCAAACATAAAATGACTGTCAACTTCTATAGACCAGTCCATCTTAATTGGAACATTTATTTAATGTTTACTTCATGCTGTCAGATTAGCGGGCTGGCTTGTTTGGATATGTCATAATTCTGTAGTGTAGAGTCAATGCCAATTTGTCAGTCCAGTAGTTTACAGTCTCAGAGCCCGTCATTATCAGAAAAAGATCCCCGTAGTGAAGAGTCCCTCTCTCCCGATGTGCTAATTTGGAAATTGAATGAAAGCTGAGAAGAACAGCTCAGTGCAGACAAAAAGATGACATGGCCTATCCCCGAGTGTTTACTAACTGTCCATGCAATGTTAAATGGCAAGCACCTGATATCACAGATCTTTATCAGATCTTACAATCTTACAAATTACTGTCAGATTTCACAGACCTCGAGACCAGAGTTCGATGTTCTTTTTCTTTATTAAGTCTTAAAAATCTACAGGCCATCTTTTTGGGAGGTTTGAGGGGATTATGAAAACAAAAGTATCAGTAGAAGTAAAAGTACTAGACCAGACATTGTAGAATTTCTTAAGGGCTTAAATATACTGTGATACTGAAGTATATCAGATACATATCAAATAATCCTTACAGCTGCACATTTTTAAGCAGTGAGTAAAAGAAAAGGAATTTCATTAGTACAACAATGAAATATTGAAATGTGATGAAAAAAAATGAATTTACTGCATTTTTGGGGGGTGGGGGTCATTTTTATTATTCTTTTGTTGAATGCTGAAATGAAGGGAAAAGTGAGTAGCAGAATGAAGTGGGTGCAAGTAGGACTAAAATAAGGTTACTGCTAAAATAAGGATGACAAGGGAGCACGATATAGTATTCTTCTTCAAGGTACCTTAATTATTTCAACAGTAGTCAGTTTACTCCTTTGCACTTAAACCAAAAAGGCAAATAAATTGACAGTAAGACAGATCAAATCACAATCAGTTTCTATTTAAGAGAAAGAGAGAGAGAGAGAAACTTCATGTATGCCATAAAACTTCATTCTAGAGAATCAAGTGGTGTCTTTTAGAAGGAACTAAGTAATCTTTAGAAATTTTAGCTATATGCAGCTTTAAAAATCATGATATCATATCTTGAGCTATTTTCAGTTGTCATATTTAGTATCTTCAAATGACAATCAAACTGTTTTAAACAAGTTTTTACAGCACAAGCACTAGGACGATTTCTAAAATTTTGTTTTTCAAATGCATAAAATAAGATCAGAGCAGATCATAGGAGATCAGAGCTCACATCTTTTGGTCCCCATTAGATGAAGTGTCCAATTAAAGTACACTTGGAACTGATACTAGATTTTATTAAAAGTTCACAGTGATAAAAACACCATTTTTTTTTAAAGGCACATTTAAAGAAATAAAAAATGGATGAGAAATCTCATTCATCTGGTGTGTACCTGCTGGTGCAGCATATTTCTGTATATTTTAATATTTTATTTAATTCAGAGACAAAAATAATTCTGCTGACAAATTCCTGGCAGTGATTTCTATCAGGTTGACCTCCATTCGATACATCAAGTGTGTCCCAGCCTTAACATTAGATAACGAAATAATTTCTCATGCTAACCCTAAATGGAAATTAAATTTCACACTGCCTGGGGATGCAATATTCAACATTTTTGAAGCTATGAATTTAAGAACCATGTACTTTTTTTATTCTTAATGATAATAACACATAGATACACTTGCTTTAGGGAATTCAAACAGACTTCCGAAGGTTATTGTGACTTTTTGATGTGCAGACATGTAAAATCTTTAAAAAAAACTTCTTCTATCACTGATGGTGTTGTGATTAAAATATTTTCTTTGCATATGTTGGAGTCGGATCATGTGATCCAGGCTTGTTTTGGGAAGTAAAATCACTGAAGTAGCCAGAAGGTTTTATTCATTGTTCGCACATATTTTTGATCATTTAAAAAAGAATTTTTATTTCTGTAGAATTGCTCTTTCTCAGGGAAGAGGACAACCTTTTAGAGTAAACTTATTCAAGAATTTAAGTCTGCTTGTTGACTGCCAGGTTTTACTAAAGATTTTAGGTCTTATAATGAACATGATGAAAGGGTTTATTATTACAGATATGGAGAAAGAATTTTTAAGAAATGTGATAAAAAATCTTTAGCATGAAAAAAAAAAAGATAATTTACCATTGTAAAGTTTACTTATTTAGCAATATACTTATGGTATATGGTGTATCACATGGCGTATATTTCAGTAGTTAATTTATACAAGATCCTCGAACCATATTAATGCTGTATACAATGATCTCCAAATTAGGGATATACCGTATCTTGACTGTTATGTAAATAAGTACCATAAAAATGCAGTAAGAATCATTGATCAGGGTTACATATGAATAAAAAAATAAGCTGTTGATCCTAATCTCCAACTCCCCATAGTCATACCAGGTGTGCTACTTAACCATGGTCAGGGGAACCAGACAAAAGGCCACCAGATCACCAAGACATTCAGGAGTTTGGAGTGGGCTTAGTTCAGGAGATTTAGCATTTATTATTCGGAATTAGGAAATTATTACATAATTGACTTGTTGTGGAAGGATAAGAATTTTGTAATTTTGAAATGTTGCAAGGCAAAAAAATGTTGATTGGTCTCTATGACATTGTTGGGTGTGAGAAATTACACATTTAAATTGAGGTAGAATTGTGTAAATCTTCTGAAGATTCAATACGATAATTTGTAATTGGCCAATTATTGGCTTATTTCAATAAACTCAATTGGTTGGAATAAATGTCGAAATTGAATTTGTAAAGTCATCAAAACCTGCTTATAACTATCATGGAAATTACCCAAAACTTGATTGCTTGTCCTGTTATGCTTTTGACAAATATATGTAATTTAGAATTGTTTAAATTTAAAAACTGGTTTCTATAAATTGCCTAGTGACATGTAATCTAGACATGCCTTTGGCACCATTTGATCTGTTTGACTTTTCCCCTTGCAAGTTATAAAAAAGGATTAGATATATGTTTGTCATGATTGTATTTTAATTGATGTACAATTATTATTTAATTAGGGCCCCGCTCTGCGGGCGCCCTATAGTGATCAGTCTGTCCGTCCGTCCGAGATCTCTTGTCCAGAGCATATCTTCTCTCTCCTTGGCCCAATCTGGCTCATTCTTCACCCACAGAGTGTCTTTGGGTAAAGGGTGTGCAGTGACCTTGAACCATGTTTCTAGGTCTAAGGTAAAGGTCACAGCAGAATTATATGAAAAATCCTTGTCCGGAGCATATCTTCTCTCCTTTTGGTCCAATGTGGCTCATACTACACTCTCAGAGTGGCACTGGTCAGTGGATGTACAGTGACCTTGAACGAAGTTTCTAGGTCAAGGGTCAAGGTCAAAAATAGCCTCTCTGTTTAAAATCTTTGTTAGGTGCATGGTTTCTTTCTCTTAAGTCCAGTCAGCCTCAAACTTTACCAATTGACTTAGGGTACAGAACATTTCTGATTTTCCTTCCGTATTTTGATATATATGCAACAGTTTTCAGAGAGGATATGCAACATTTGTGATTTTTGTGCCGCTTTTTGATAGAGGGTATGGAGCACTCGTGATTTTCGTGCCATTTTTTATTGTAACAAGGATGACATATAAGCCCTTTAGACTCAAACAACACATCCCTTAATAGTACACAAGTGTTCCTCTTCAAAATAAACCCTTTTCAGCTACCTTACATTTTCATGTTTGTTGCTGAAAGCGGGACCCTTTGAGATGGCCACCATCTCAATGATATCTAGTTAATTGATTGTAAACCTCAGGTATCAAGAAAAAGAAATAGATCAGGACCCTATTGTTTAATTCGATGACATTCAGTTTCAATCATTGTGAATTTAAATACTGGTGTCAAGATGAAGATGTGTCGAAATAAAATTTTTTGCATTAGAGCCCCGCCCTAACACCAGAACCCCTGACCCTGGGCCATGAAATTCACAATTTTGGAAGCTAATATTCAAATGATGGTTCAGTAGACTTGTCAAGAGTAAAAAAAATCATATCCAACTACAAACCAATTGGAGATTCTTTTTATCATGTTTTACATATAGCTATCAATTATTTCACTCTGATTTTATGTGTGAATTCACTTCATTTGACTATCACTTTAATGCAAAAATCCATTGTGATGTCACAACTGTTGTTATGAAAACGATATCATATGAGCTAAATCCACTGTATAAAAGAGTAATGTATCTTTAAAATATAATATCTGATATTTTTGTAGAGGTACTGTGATATCAGAACATCCAGATATCTGGTTCAAAGATGATGGTGGCTTGACATACAAAGTGTGCGAGGATGGTAAGCATCTTTATAAAGTAAAATTATAAAAGTCAAGCCTGGATCGATAAAGTTGATAAAAAAGCTTGAAGATATCAGAGGATTTGAGATTTTGAGGTTTTAATACATAAAGAAAAAGTGGTTAGGATTTCCAACTCACTCTGACATATCTATGGTATAATGGCGATATTGATGTTCAAGATACACATGTACTTAAATTTCAACTGTGTATAAAAGAAATGATGCTTTATAATGTTGAGCTAGCTGAGGCTTTGAAAAAAGGGTTCTTCAGATATTCATTTACAATTATTGTAGACTTTGGAAACTATAGTCCATACAATAACATATATTTTATTAAATTTAAAATAAATTCTAGTGTAAAGTCAACAACCTTTTTTTCTGTAAAGCATAATTTAGATGTAAGAGATAAGTTAGAACATTTGTTCTATCATACATTGTGATGCGTAAACAAGCAGGCATTTCTTAAATGTTCAAAACCCAAAGATTATAAAAGTTTGGTATCTACTTGTTAAGGTCATTAAAAACTTCTAGATTTTTATGATAAAGTGATCCCCTGAACTGTAACATCAAAGTCAAGAGCTGTAAAGATTCTATAGAATTAGACACCTGTTTTTAAAAGTAGTTTCTGATGTAAAGTTTTGCCATGGAACACTTGAATTCTCTTGAACATTAGAAATTCCAATTTGATACCAACACTTGCAATAAACATTGGCATGATTATTAGTAAAAATGAAACTGTTGTTCATTTATAGAAGTTAGTGATCTAAAAAGAAAACAAGGAAAAAAGTTTCTTTATCTGTTTTAAAATATTTGATTTGTTGTTAAGTCAAGATTTTTGGCCTGTATATTCGCCCCCATGTTAACATCATTTGCTTAAAAAAGACATTGACTTTCATTACAGCAGATGCTAATGTACTGGAAACACTCACTAGGAAAAAGAAACATAAAAATGACAAATGAGACTAAGAATTAAGCCATTTTCAAGATTTCTGGTGAATGAGTCCCAATTTTTATCTTGCAAGAGTTAGTTTAGTTAGTGTATATCATGGATCCAGCCGATTGTATTGTGAGAAATCACAACTGGTAGCTGATAAAGTGTCACTATTTGGCCTCTGTTTTATTTTCACCTTTGATTTGCTGAAAATACAAAAAGCAAATACAGTACTGTTTATTAAGGAACCAACAGAAATGTTTGAGTAATTAGCAGTTGCTTGGTTGTTGGAGATATTTTATCATACTGGCTTCATAAAATGTAGGATATGAGTGCCAATAAAGTATTATAAATTAATTTTGCAAAATTTTGATGGAGACATCAAACATGCAAATTTATGTATGATTAAAAAAGTTTTTAGATTAGTTTTATTTCCTAATTGATGAATTCTGTCTTTAAATATTGAATGGATTTGCCATCTTACTTGAATTTTTTTGTGTCATAACTGATGTTTTATATTTTTATAGCAGTATGAAAACTGAGACATAGTTTAATATAATATAGCTTGTTTTTTACCATGTCAGAAATGTTCATTGGCACATTGCATTTTATTTTTATGCTTTACAATTTCAGACAAGTTTTCACCTCAGTAAATATTTACAAATAGTCGCACATCATCATGAAATTGCATCTACTCCAGACACGATGTTAAAATGCAATTAAGTTCAAAGTATACACACTTACACTTCTTGTATGATGTTAATATAACTATAAAATGCCTTTTTTGTTGTTACATCATCTATTTTATGAGGTAACATTAAGTTTCATCTATATTAGAAATATTTAAATAGAACTTCATTATGTATTTTTATTGACAGTTTCATAGGTGAATGTATGGAATGTAATGATTTGGTAACTGGATACAAATTTAAATGAATTTTATCGGAAGTTTGTAAATTAGAAGAAAGGTATCTTTAAGATGTGTACGGTTTTCTCAATTTTAACAGACATATTCTCGGAGTAATGACATTGATTTCTACCAATGAGAAATGGTAGCTCAAAATTGTCTCCCCACCCAATCAGACATAATCTGTCCCAGAATAGTAGTCTTAAGGTCACATCCGAAAGACGGCAAGTCTACATAGCATCAACAGGCAACTCCTGAACCGCTACTGTGTCACGAAAACCTGTAATTACGTCTGTAGAAAAATGCCTCGACAGTCACTGTAGATTTTTGAGTCGCAGTTATGTATGAATTATTGGTCCGTTTTTAATTACAGTTTATAAAGTCATGATGTTCAGAAAGAGAGACGAGTTCATAATGGTCTGTTTATTTACTTTCTGACCTGGTAATTGGGTGTCATATGTATTAGACACAGGTCATTCAAAAGATTTATTCTTGCTGATAAATTTTAAATGGACAATTACCTTTTGTTGTATCAGAAGTCTTTCTTTCAACTGACGACTAATAATCTTCATAAACAAAAACCTTATTACTTCATAGTTTTATGATATCTTTTTGTCAACAAATATTTTGGATGGCCTAGGTCACAGAGACTGTTGTCTTTGAACAAAGCATTAATGATCTGAAAGCAGAATGGACCTTTCTTTGGGTAATGTAATGGTATTGTGTGCCCCCACAGCTCATAAACTAGCATATACATGCACTGAGAACTTTTGGCCTTAAATTTATGATTGCCTTTTTAGCATGATTAAAATCAAAACAGGGTTAATTCAACAAAATGTATAAAACAGGATGAAATTATATCAAAATGGTCTATGGCAAAAATTGCATAGGGAAACAATTTACTTCACAAGTTTATAATGTACTATTATATACATATATTAATATAAAGGTACAGTTGAACTTCAGTATCTCAAACACTGATATCTCAAATACCATGGATATGTCAAAGTGATTTGGAAGTCCCAACCCCTAATTCTTTAACTATTTTACCCTCAAATCTCAAATCCTCAGATATCTCAAAGTTTTTTCTCGGTCCCATTGAGTTCAAGATAAGGTTTGACTGTATTTAAAATCATATCGTCATAATTAATTGATTATAATTAAATGTTTGGAATATGATAAATTACATCTTTGATTCATTGTCTTTCAGTCCCAATACAGGCCCCACTGGGGGATGCCACAGCTCAGGGAGGGCCTCAGGTGGAGCCAGCCAGTCAGTGCTGTGCTTGTGGGGAGGCACGGTATAAGATGCACTTCCAGGGTCTCTGGTCTCGACAGACCCACCCCAAGGGATTCCCTATTGATGAATGTAAGTACTATAACTGTGATTATTATGTGTATCCCAGCAATTAAGGACAATCTGCCTCCAAGCAAATTTTCTAGGATACTGAGACTATGATCCAATATGATCTTAGGGGCCTAGGCATAGAGTGACATATAGGTTCAGTGGGCTGGGTGTTTTAAGTATAAAATTTTTATCAAATATACTATAATAAATCATTTATTTACTTACCATTGCAGAGTCCACTTACTGATGAAATTAGGGCTTGATTCTTAACAGAGACATTTCAAAGTATATCTAATGTGATATGATGACATGAATTTAAAAAAGTCTATACATTCTGAAATATTACCATGAGAAACTGCTTTTTCCTCAAATTTTCAACTTAATACAAATAAGAATAAATCAATTAACTACTATAGCTTGTATTCTGTCAAGCTTTTTATAGCAATGCCTGAAAGAGATTATTTTTGTCTTTGCTCAGTTTTAACTTGGTAACAAATGTAGACAAACTGAAACTTTTTCATTAATTTTCTTACTGTAAATCAGTTACTTGACAACTGCCTAAATTGCCACTGAGTAGTCGACATATAGCGATGATGAGAAAAGTTAGTAACATCACTACAAAGCAATTAAGAGCATGTCATAAACAAAACATTCATGCATTCAGCCTTACAGGTGTCTAAAATCGTTAGCATTCTTCCATCTCATTACCGTTGAAGCTATCAACAAAATCTCATTCTTTTTCTCAGTATACTTAATGCCTTTCTGCAATGCATCAAATTAGTTGGTTAATAATTGGTCCACTCGAGTTCAATGCTGAAATGTATGTAAATATGATAATTTTTGTCAGAAAAAAAGAATTAGTTTTTAGAATATGCTTAAAATCAAGGATATTTTTATCTGGAAAAAAGGGAATGATGAATTTATTGCACTAGGATTCTGGGGTGTTTCTTCAAAAAAGTTGAAATGAATTTATTTATCATCCTATCATGATTATAACCTAGAGCCTAATGTATCTATTTAAGATGAGATTAATTTAACCTACAAACAGCCTTATCAATTTTAATACATTTCTTTTAATGAAAGAAAATATTTTTGGTAAGTCGAGTTGTATTTCAGAGAGCTTGAGGTCACTGTGTTTTTTTTCGTGATTTAGAAATGACATTAGAAATTTAAGTGTTAAATGGTTCCTTTCTGTTTCATACACCAAATGTTTTGCTTGGAGAAGAAAAGTTAATGAGTTCTCCCCATGAAGTCACTTGAAAATCTTAATCTATTGTAAACTGCATTATGCCCCACCTCCTACGTGGGTTTGGGGTCTTTCCTCAAACAAAATGGAGCACCCCAGCAAAATGAACAGACACAGTGACAGCTGACAATTTTTGGTTTCTGACTTCCAGGGATAAAGAAAAATGTTTTGGGGGAGTCATTTGTCATAGCTTTTGACAAGGTGATAAGAATTTAATGCACTTCATGGGGAACAAGGGGTCCCTTAATATTGATTCCAGAGAGAGGCTTGCCAACTGAGTTTGCTTAGAGGTTCCCGGTTTGTTATCCTATCTATGTTTTGCCTATTCAGAGGGGTTAATCTCCTTATAGATAAAATATCTTTAAGTGATATAACTAATATTTCCCCATTGTGCCCATTGAGAAATTTATTGAAAGATCGTATCTGACGTGAAGAGATATGTTTGTCCGAATTCATCGGGGAGTGAAATGATATGTTACTCAACAACAACCATTTTTACCAATCAAAGTCTAATATTAGAATTTTACACTATAGTCAACTAACAACCGAGTTATTTCATATTTATCAGAGCACAGTTGACGGACCAGATTTTTTTTCTGATAATTTTTTTATTATGACTATTCTTTAATGTTTAAGTTATATCAAAAGAGATTTTCATATTTTTGAGAGCCCACTGTTATTACTTTACACTAGATACAATTATATTAACCATATCTGACATTTACAAGGCAGGGTTTATCAATTCACAATATCTAAACAGGTGGTTATATGTACATTACTTCAATTTTATGTGATTTTTTTTTTGTCTTTTATCATTCTATTTCTACTGGAAAGCTAAGTAAAAATTTCTGCCATAGAAATGAGTATTATCAATAACGATTACATGCATATTACCTAGGAATGATGGGTATTTTTTATTAGGTTATCACTTATTGAATTATATTTCAAAAGGTTATCGGGGTTCTTTTCTTCTGTGGAATCAGATTGGAAAGACAAGGAACACGTTCTTTACAACTCTTAGAATTTTTATGAGATTGATCCCCATCTTATCTTGTTCCGCATTGTAAAAAATCAGGGCCTGACACATAAATACACTAAATAGGTTATTGATAGAAAGGCATTTACTCAGAAATATGAAGATCAGCTGTTTTTAAGGATTTCTCTGAATTTTTCTCTTTCTGTGTTCTTTTTTCATGGGAAAATTCTGAAATTGATTCCTTCTTTCGTTGACATGAATTTTAATGAGACTTTGATCTTATGAAATGTATTGTACCAGCTAGCCTAGCTAACAGGAGAAAAGTACTTTTGGATTATACCCTTATACACGTACTGTACAAGGGAAAATAGATGAAAGTAATTTTTAGAGCAGTTTGCAAATTAAGTCTTGCAAGTAGAAAATCAGGTGCCTGTTGGCAAATTTTTATATGTTTGGGACTGAAGTAAATCATTTATTAAATTCGCTCGTGTAGTAATTTCAAATTTTAATAAAATTTAATTTTAGTGCAAAAAGTTCAACTCCACTGGTCAAGCATTGTTGGGGCCTCTCACACAAATGACTACACAGTGTGGGAATATGGGAAATACGCCTCGAGGGGAGTCAAGGAGGTCTGCGAATATGGCTTCTCCAACAATCTGGAGACCGAATTCAAGAAAAATGTAAGTATTTTTCAATTAAAATTCAAGGATGTTCAAATATGTTATCTTGGTTTCGAAAGGTTAAAAAGGATTGAAATCAGCTTAGGGTTAAAGTACATTTGTTTTAATTATTTATATCAACAGCATGTTGATTTTAAAATTCAAATTTTTGAATGACTAAATCTTTTGAAAGCCTTTTGGCCAAACATTATCACGAAACATAAAACACAGGAAAATAACATTTTCTTAAAGGATGAAAGAAGACATTAAAACATATCAGAAATCAGCATTAAGTGATGTAAAGAGCAAATGTTTGTAGGTGTTCCGGGATTCCAAAATGAGCTATTAAAAATGTATGGTATTTGAAGGAAGTCTTAGATATATTTTTCAAAAAAAATTTGTGAGTAATGTTTGTTTGTGTTGTTCACTAGGGATGACTATGGAGCTACCTACATATTGTGGGTGTATCAACCCTTTGGGTAATCTCACATATTGCACATCCTGTGAAAATTTCTTTTTAGCATTTAAGTATTACTGAGTCAAAAAGAATATAATTGGCCAATAAAAATTCTTCTTTGATGGTAATACCCCAAACACCATGGAGAGGTCTTCAAAACAGTTACTTGCTTCAGTAATCAGATATGAAATTATCCTTGAGATGGGAGTATTTTTACATTGTATAAGTTATTGCACGTAAAGGGGGTATACCTCAATAGATGGGGTTAATGTATGTTACGGCACCAGTCTGACTATGTGTCAATCAACATACAGTTATTTCAATCTGCGATTTACTCTTCTCACACCCCATAAAAAGCCTGAAAACATTTGTTCAGAAGGAAATTAAGACATTTATTTATGTACAGGTAGAAATATGAAATAAATCTGCAATTATACCGTCCTCCAGTGTAAGAAGTGTATTATCGAAATGACTTCATGAACTTCTGAAAGCATGACGGTGCATATTTGTTTGGCGACAAATTGAGCAATTGTTATGACTGTTTTAATTGACAAAAATTTTATTTAAATTGTATACATTAACAATCAGGTAGACTTAGGGGCTAACAATCAATACATATCTGGGATTCATCAAATTTCAAACAAACGATCAAAAACAAATTTTAAAAATTGCAACAATTTTTGTTGGTTTATGAAAGAATATTTTAAAAGCCAAGTCCTTTTAAAGATATGAAAGGGGGTTCTCTATTCATACCCTGTTCATCTATCATGATATTTTAGAAAGAGAGAAATTGCACTGCCATCACGATATAGTGCTTTATAATGGAGATGATTGTGTTAACATTGTCAGACCCTAATCCCAGACCAACCTTTCGTAATCCCAGAAAACTATGACAGAGGTCAAAATAAGGTCTCAGACGTAATTTTATTCATTTTATTCCACATATACCACTCCTGGTCCTTTTTCAGACTTTGTCACCTGAAATATGAGGTCATGATTTGGTCATTTTCATTTGCGTTTGAAATCTTTTTAGATGCTTCATTTATGAAAATTTGCATATTGTATGGGTTAGATAACCACATTATTTGAATTGAATCTCAATAGCTATGGTAAAAAAAATATTCACTGGAGAAAAAGATCAGCAAGTCACAAAGACTTCGTACAATGAAGTTCATACCATAAGGCAGATTCAGTTTGATTGGTTGTGGTCACATTTTGGATTTGGATGTGAACACAAAGATATCAAAGGGCAAGTGGCCTGCACTAAGAGTCAGTCAGGTACAGAGGTATTTCAACCAAATCTTTGAGTGCAGACTCAACAGTTAAGACTCAACCCCCTACCCCCCCCCCCCCCCCCAAAAAAAAAATCTTTACTGTAGGGCATAAGAAGACCCCTGACCCATTTTCAAATAATACCTCAAAATATAACTTAATATGTACAGTAATTTATCTTTGAGCCCATGAAAAATGAAAAGAAGGAATTTTAATTTATCCTGAATTAGCTCCTGTCCGTTTTTATTGGGAACATTAATTTTTGATGTTAACCTTGTTTTCTGCATTTTTCATGACGTCTCTCTTATTTAAAGAGAAGAATGTTTGATGTAGAGCATCTGTAATTAAGTTCAAACATAAAATGAAATGGGAGAAGAATTTGTAGAATTGTTTAGGAAAAGGTTTAGCAATAAAAATGTACTTTTCTGATGAAAACATCATTTGTTGATGTCACAGAAATAGATTCTTTGAAATTTATTTCCAACCACATTTTTTCTGCATGAAGTGAAAAGCTATAGCAAGAAGTACAAAGGAACTCTTAATTAAGTGCATGATTAATTCTATAAATTTAATTTTTTTAACATGCCAATAAATTATCATGATTTATCATTTAACATAGTTATCCCCCACAAATTTCTTATGTCTAGACTATTTATTTTTTCCGTAGTATATGATAGTACAATATACCAATTAGATTCATCTTGCAAAAAAAAATGAAGGAAATTAAATGATCTAGACTATTTTGTTATCAAATAATTGCTTTTATACTACCTTTATGCGATAAAGAAGATGAAAGAAGAGAGAGCTCGAGTTATGACAAATGTGTTAGGATCTCACTCGAGCATGAAACTGAAGATATTACTGTATTGAGACTCAGCAAGGCATGCTCATGTAATGAAGCTCTTCAAAGAAAATCTAGGGTTTTTTGTAATTGGCAGAAGAAAAGCTCAATGGGTTTGGACTCTACTACCATATAATTATGTATATTTGTGAGAGCAAATTTTAGTTTATAATGATCTACTGTTATTTTCAATTCATATTTTTTCCCCATACAAGCTTGTTTTCTGGAAGTGGCTTTAAGCAATCTGCAAAATATGTAAAACATTTATTCTTGTATTTTTGATAAAAAATGTAATTTGGTCTTAAAAATAATGGATGGAGAATTATAAATAAAGTAACACAGGCGTTTGTCTTTAAAATTTCTATCAGTGACCATTAATCTTTTTTGTGCATGGTTTTAAAAAGCCTCCTTACTGCAATGACCTTTCTGCTATAATATTACATAAGAATTTTTACATAGGTAATATCATAAACAGCAGAAAGGTAAATTATAGATATCAAATATCTTTCCAACTTTAATCTTTTTGTTGATTAAACTTGAATTTAAGTTTTGAAGCAATATCAGTTATTTGGTCACCATGTTGAAGGTCAAGGTCAAGGTTCTTTTCTTTTAAAAGATTGTTATTATAAAAACAAAGTTCTTGTCCCTCTTATTGTAAGAGCTGATAGTAGCATTATCCCCATATAACCTTTTTAACATATTTACTACATGTATAAGTAAAGCAAGCAAATCCCTTTAAGAATTTTTATTTTGACCAGTAAACAAGAAATTAATTTGTTAATGAGTATGAATTTAGCTCTAAACATTAATCAGCCAGACATTAATGAGGACATTCAAAGGCTTTCATTGATGAGGAGAGAATGAATTATTCATAAATTTCTTTGAGTTTTTTTAATAGAAAGATTAAGTCATCCAAAGCCATATACACTGTTGAAGATTTATAGAAGTGAAGCAAGCCTGAAATACGAGCATTAAGATGAAGAATGATATTTTTTTTTTACTTTCACATTTTGAAGGTTATTCAAAACCATAGACAATATAAGATAGCTTGCTTCATTTTCAATTGAGATCTGTCTTTTTTTTGTACCCTAAATTTCTTTTGCTCGTGAATGTCTATATGTGTTTTGAAGAACCATATATGAAAAAAGTATAATTAGAACTTGGAAAGATATTTTTATTGGGAATTTTGATGTAAGCTCTATAAACGTAGAGTTATTTGGAGAAAAATAGATGAAAACTGCCTTGAAAAGTGTTGATATTACTCAGTGTCATGGAAGCTCTTGACAGCAAGGATTATTCAGGTGATAACTTTTCTTGAAAATAATTCAAGCAGATGGATATGTGTGCTAAATTCTGCTTGATTTAACAAACTCTTCTGTCTACATTAACTCTTTATATACATGCTGCCATTGATAGAAATGCAATAAAACTGCCATGTTGTGCAACTTAGTGATAATTACTGCTGCAAGGGTGAGAATGTGCATCTGTTAATTAAGATTTATTGAAATTTTGTTTGTACATGATTCATGATTCAGTACACTATGGCTCTGCAGTACAATGTTCTCTTTGATAACTACAATCCCAAAGGTATATATATCTTTAAATCATATATCACTTTTGGGGTGGGGGAGGGAATGGGTGGGAGGTGGGGGTGGGGGTCGTATCATGTGACCTGGTGTTAGAAAAATACATCTACTGTAGAGGACCCCAAACCTTGTATCAGCCCTTTTGATATTTTTGTAACAGCTTTGATCGAGTGTTTTGAGCTGATGAATGGAGTAATACATTAATGCTATAAAAATTCTCTGGTCATTAATCTAGCTGTTGTGGTGTGCCTGGAATTCAATGCTCTCCAATGTGTGGTACATTTATCAGAGTTATGGCTGATGTTTATTGCTAGTCCATCATATTTATTTGATTATTTTTCATAAAACATTCTATTACAACTCCCTACATTTAAAACTCTCCATTGAGGTTGTGTCAATTTTTTGGCACAAGAAATTATAAATCCGATCATCATTTATATCTTTTCAATGTAGTAAATGACACAGTTGGTTGCAACAATGCATTCATCTAGAATTTCAGAGGATTTTTAAAAATTGACAGGTAAGAAATAGGTGTATTCAGTTGGGTGTGGTAACTAATGACAAATTAGCCGAGGACCCCATGACCTCTAGACCATGGATCAAGGATACGCTCACATAATTCAAATTCATGCACGAATTGAACGATCTGAATTTCAGAAACTTAAAGTACTGCAGATGCACTTTAGTAGAACTTTGAAGAATTGAGTTATGGTACACATTTTCAATCAGTTATTTTGTCAACCTGTTTATATATTTGTATATATTTACAATTATTTACAATTTTTGATTTATCATACCTTGGTACATAATAGATATTACACATAACTCCTGCTGAAATAATTTTTAAAGTGAGAGCTTTTGATGTGTTTGGATCAGAAAAAGAGAAAGCTAGAGAAAAAAAGATGTTTAAATGCTTGCAAAGTTTGACCAACAATCAGAGAAAATGATACTAGAGGCATAACTGATGTATTCTTCTTGTGACATATTTAATATACACTTACATGTACTTGTATCACTAATATTAATATTGCAAACATTTCCAATACTAATTGCACAGCTGATTTTAGTCAAGAAAAAAAACCCCTAGAAATTACAATGTGCTTTATGATTTTCAGAGCAAGAACATTAAGACAGTACTGAAAACCCCTCCTTTGTGGGGAGAGGATAACCTCATAGGGACGATGACCGCTAAGTTCCAGGTGGACACCAGCAAGCACCTGTTCTCTCTACTGACCATGATAGGACCTAGTCCTGACTGGTGTGTAGGTAAGTTGTCATAAAAGTGTAGATCTATACACCAGTAAGTTTGAATGTGGAGTTTGAAAAGTCAAATTTTAATACTTGATATATGTTGTTCTTTTCGGATGTGAGTGATATTGGTTATAAACAGTTTTGTGTATTTATAGGTGTGAGCAAGGTTGATCTCTGCATGCAGAATTGCACCTGGGCAGACTCAATGACGATTGACCTTTACCCGTGGGACGCAGGGACAGACAGTGGAATCAGTTATTTTGTAAGAGACTGGGATGTCTTGGGTTGTAAACATAAACTGGGTAGCTCAGTTGGAAACAATATATAACAGATGTATATACAGTTGAACTTCGGTATCTTGAACACAGATATCTGGAATACCATGGATATATCGAAGTGATTTGGAAGTCCCAACCGCTTATTCTTTAAGTATTTTACCCTCGATATCTCAAACCCTCGGATATCTCGAAGTTTTTTCGCGGTCCCATCGAGTTCGAGATAATGAGGTTTGACTGTATATAGCTTGTAGATGACCTTAGTCCAACTCTTTGCCAATATATTTCTTTTATTTTAAAAATACATTAAAGATTTTATGGGTTCACATGAAGTCATACTGTTTTATCTTTAAACTGCATTCATTCCAAGAAAGATAACTCTTGAAATATTATTAATCATTTTTTAGGACAGCAACATAGAAACGGATCCTCAAGAAAAAATCCAGCGTATTACAAACAGAAAACCAAACCATGCTGGTTCACCTTTCTTCTCCAACCACCCAATCAAACCCATGGCTCGCCTGGTACTGACGAAAACCAAGGACATCTGTACGAAGGATGGGGGAAAGAAAGACTCCGATGAAAAAACAATGAGTACAGTAGAGCTGATAAAACTGATGAAAAAGAAGATGATGATGAAGAAGAAGATAGGTAAGTTTGATCAACATTTGGGAGGAATCTGGACTAAACTGTGCTCCTCCGTGTGACACTAGCAGTGAGATTCCAAGTAGATTCTAATCTTTCACCGAATGTTGAGTGTGCTGTGAGATTTTGTGTAGAGTTGATCTTTTTCTGAGTGTTGAGTAGTTTGTGTGAGCTCTAGGAATTACTGTAGTCAGTCCATTCTCTTGCAGTTAAGTTTCAACAAAATTCTGAGGTTATAATTTGGCTTTTGATTTGATTCACATTGGGAGCCTGTTCATTGCATTAAAAGAAAATTAGAAGAAAGAAAACTTTTTTTTTCAAGCAAGCATGACAGAATTAGTGGTAATTTTGATAGAAAATGGACTAAATATAGGTTGTCTGTCTGAAGTAGTGAAAAAAAAGTCTAGTGATTGGTCTATCTACTTCTTCGTGCTGTTCTATACTTCTCTTATGCTGTACTCTGCTTCATGCTTTCACTGACCTGCTTCTTCCATTGCTGTCATTTTCATTTAACAGCTGATAAATATCTACAGAGCAGTAAGTAATCTGTGTTTCACTGTTGTGATGTATTTTTTTCACACAATATAGGGCGGTGTTATTTGTGTTTGTGTCTGTGTACATTGTTTATTATTTTGCGCGTCTTACAAATCTACACGCCATGTAGAGAGAGAAGCTTTCCTCAGGATCAGTATCTTTTTGTTGCATGACGCATGCCATATATGCTTTAGCAGTTGTCAGAGTTACACATGAATAAGAATTTTTTTTTTAAAACAGACACCAAAAAAAAAGTAGTCTGTGAACATTATTTTGCTTCACATTTTTCGTTTCTCTGCCATAGATGGGATTTTTGTTCACAGTACAGTGTGTTTGTTAATGTCCTAACTCTGACTTACTAACGAATTGAATGACAATGATGATTTTTTTTAGATTTTGCATGGGGCTGATCGCGGTTCTCATAATTTAGACTGGCTAACCCTAACTACCTTAATTTCAGAAAAGGAGAAATGCGCAACAACACAATGGACGGAATGGTCCGTCTGCAGTAACTCGTGTGGAAATGGAAAGCAAGAAAGGAGACGATTGCTGAAAAATCCTCAGATTCAGCCAGAAGTTTGTGGCATTGACCTTGAGGAGTCAAGGTCATGTCAAGGAGAGTGTTTAGACCTAGGTTCAGGGAGCAAAGTCAAGCAGTTACCTGATGATTTTATAGTTAAAATTGACACCACTGAGCGAGATCCGAGTGACATTTGTGCCATCACTGACTGGAGCGATTGGTCTCCCTGCAGTCAGACTTGTGGGATGGGGATTCGCGAGAGGTGGAGGAATTTCTTAAAGAAGAGTAATACTACCAGCAAGTGTGATATACATCTGATGGAGAAAGATTTGTGTAGGGCCCAGGTGGACTGTCGCTTGGCCCACCAAAATAAAGACTACACAGGTATTTTAAGATGCACTGCACCCCCCTGCAGTGGAAATAGGACTCCCTTGTTTGTGTCGTTTGTCAACTAATTTGTCTTAAAATTCGTAACATTTCTGTTGTTGATGCCTTTTTAGGATGCAAAAATTTCACTGCACCAAGTAGTGGTTTTTAATTTTGAATGGCTGTCATAACCTCACTGCTGCACAAGTATGGCCCAGTTGTAGACTGTTGAATATAGCATACTCTGCACCCTTTTTGAAAAGCTTTTTACCCAGTCTTTTGTGAAGGTTTTAGAGACACATTTCTCCTTGAGATTAGTTCCCAAAAAATAATTTCTAAATCTTTTTTATAAAGTTTGTAAATAGTTTATACAAAGTTGGGTCTACCAGAATGATGAAGAACTTTTGGGATGTATTGCTAACAGGGATAATTTATAGTCTTGCAATGAGGAGTTCAAATGAAATGAGTTTTAGATGTCCGTTTCCACAGTTTAATAGTAAAGTAATTGCATGTCAAAACTGGTGTAAGATATTTTATGATAAATAACAAACTATGAATATTTAACTGTAATTTTTGTGTATTTTAATACCAACAAATCAATAATAATACTAAATACATTAATTGTATGAGACTCAGACATTGTTTAGCATGAGTAGGTTGACGGTGATTTTTTCTTGCAGCTATCTGTCAAATGAAGCCCAGCATTGGGCCCTGTAGGGGAAATTTCCCTCGCTGGTATTATAACACCACTCACAAAACTTGCATGGTTTTCTCCTATGGTGGTTGCCGTGGTAACGATAACAAATTTGAGATTGAGGCTGATTGCAACAAGTATTGTACAGAGCACATGGGTACAATTTCTTATTTACATCATTAACAGTTAAATACCCAAAGACGCAACTAAAAATTAAAATTGTTTGAAATTTGTTGTGAAAAAAAATGTTGCAACTGTAAACGTAAATATTTTATCAGCAGCCATTTGCTTATCGCAAGCTTCTGCTAGCTAAAGTCTTGTAGTCCTTATAGCTAAAATAATGTATTTGTCATATATATATATAATGTAGCAAAACCTTACTTATAAACGATACATTTTAGAAATGTTTATAAGAGATTTATACATGAACATATCTGCTGTAAAATAAATGCGTTTACAGATTGGAAATTCTAGAGAGAAAAATTGCATTTTTAGTTTTGAATTATGTTATTAAATTCTTCTGTGCATCTTTTTATCTAATGAAAAGAAATATCTAAGAGTTTTCACTCAAGTTTTTTGGACAAAAGAAGATAAAGTGCATAAAAAAGAAAAATTCACAAGAATTTTGTTTTGCAGCTATGATCAACTCCAGGAATGAAGTCTTAACTCCTATGGAAGGAGACATCAAAGTCACCACAATTAAAAGAATGAATGTCAACAAGAGCAAGAAACCCAAGAAAGGAAAAGGAAAGAAGAACAAAAAAAGGAAAAACAGAAAGGGGAAAAATAAAAAAAGGAAGAGGGGGAGAAAAAAGGGAAAAGGAAAGTCATTAAAACCACGCCCTCCCGTTCAGCCCCATGACCCTAGTTTGGGGCCCGCTATAGACTGTATGGTGTCTGCATGGTCAGACTGGGGCCAGTGTAGTGTAACGTGTGGGAGGGGCACAATGACAAAAACAAGGACAATTAAAGTACCAGCTGAAAACGGAGGACGAAGATGTCCCAGGAGGCTGGTCAAAACCAGGAAGTGTAGATTATCAAAATGTCGTAAGTATTTGTTTGACAGTTTTCTTATATTTTAATTTTTGTGTTTCAAAGTGAGTCAGAGTCCCACATGCAAAGAAATATTTGCTGATGGTGACCATATAGAATTCTGAATTACATTGTGAATTAAAAAAAAGTCTTATCATGTATTCCCAAAAAGTATTTAATTCACAAAATATGTTGAAAATATGTACTTACAAATACTTTGCAGGAAATAATTGTTTTTCTTGTTTATGTTTTTGGTTGTCCTTAATAGTTTCCATTATTGATTAAAACATGGAATTTTTTTTTTGTAGCTATTGATTGTCAAATGGGAGATTGGGGTCCATGGACACCATGTTCACAGACCTGTGGTGATAATGCGGTCCAGAAAAGGCGGCGAGCAATCATCAAACGGCCAAAGAGGGGAGGTCAGATTTGTCCTGCGCGGAGGGCCAAGAGGATGTGTGTGCTGCCAAAATGTCCAGATACTGATGTAAGAAGGATATTCCTATATGTATTATAATGAAAAGCATTTGGAAGAAAGAGCAATTAAAGAAATATGTATTATAATTAGAGCTGAACACATGTACCAGACTGTATGAAGTAATTTAATGCAGTCAGATACAAGAGTTTAATTATCCCCTTGCAATGAAGTTGGAGGAGACATACCGATAGTTAATGCACTTTTGAGTGTGTAAGTGGATGAGTGAGTTTGTTCCTAACAAAAGTATTAGTAATAATTTACACTGGGATCAATGTCATTTCATAGGTTTCTTGCAAAGGGATGATCTGTTTTGCAGTGCCTTTTTTATGATTAAATTTTAAAAGCTGTAAATTTACTTCTTCTTTTTTCAGATGGAGAGGATGATGCAGGATGCATATTTTAAATTACCAGGATTCATGCCCTGACAGAAGTGATCCTTTAAACTTGCAGCATAATCTGCCAATAACATTCACTTAAACATATCACCTGACATTCATCCACTTGAATGTAACAAAATATGTGATTGGTGCACTTTATTAACACCTCATCACATGACCACACTCAATCCAGAGAAATGGATTCTGTGACCTACTGATAAATGCATCTGTATGTAAATCCATTTGATGAATGTGACCCCTGATATACCTCATTCTAAACACTAGGATTGACTGTTAAATGTCCATGCTACATCCAGACAGCATGTTGATGAAACAAAGTGTCCTTAATATCCCTAACTGAAAAACAGTGGAAGTGCACATCTAGATAAAACTCTGTGTTTACTGCCCCTGATTTTCCAAATGGAACAAGACTGCCTCGTACCTGAAGACCGGGGTTTCGTTACTGTGCATAGAAATTAGTAATGTGATGCAAGTCTAGGTTGTACAAATATTGACCTGTCCAGTTTTGTTCCAAGTACACATGTGATTTATGTTGATATTATTGTGTTTTTACATGTCCTTAATGCTGTACTGCAGGAATGATTGATCTATATGTACCTGCATTTAACAAAATTTAGTATTCTAAAACGAGTTAATTTATATTTAAAAAATTATTCTCTTAGTAAATTGCTCTTTTTATGAGTCAGACATGTTTTAAATATGAAAAAGTGCGGAAGAAATATTCCTTACAATTTTAATTTGTAGCAAGTTCTGAATATTAAATTCACAACATTTTGTAGGTAATTAGTATTTATTGTCACTTTTCCATTGCATAATATCAGGGTATATAATTTGCTGTTGAGAGTGTTTTTTTTTTTTTAAATATTGTTGTATTTTAGCTGTTAGTATTGTAGACAAGTACAATTTGTATGATGTTATTTGTACAGTGAGGAGATTGGTTTCTGTGGTGCAGTTAGTCATCACCATTTTTGTGATTATTCATATATTCATAAAAGTTCTGAATAATCATAAAAGTTCTGAATAATCATAACATGTTTTATAAATATTTATGAAATGTAACAAACCAATGTACATATAAGGAGGTATAACACACTTGGCCAAAATATAATGGTTGGAAAATTTTATATTGATATTACAAATATTTAATGTCAAAAACCTAATATAGTGAAAAATACGACATTCAGTGCAAAACTGCTGAAGAAAAAACCCGTAAAGATCCCTCCTGATTTCTGATTTACCAGGAGAGAACTTTATATTTCTGATTTACTCTGATTGCAGTTACAGTGAATGGGACATTTAATGCAAAATTGAATCTTTTCGTGACATAATTTCGTTAAAAAAATGTGCTATTCCTCCTTGACACTTTCTTTTTTCGGATGTAAATATGGTGATGTCGACAATATTTGCTAGCATCATGGCAGCAGTATCTTCTGTGTTTTATACAGTATATGTTTTAGTACTATCATATTATAATTGTCCTCCATTTTAGCTTTACAGAGGTTAGAGGCCAAAAAATAAAGGGACATTACTATGTACATGTAATTTAAAACTTGTGGAATATCATACAATATGCAGTAAATCTAAATAATAAAAATTATGCAACTGAAATTGTGGCAGGGACACAGAATATTTCTCAACTCAGGTTACTTTGTCTGTTTAAAATATGAACTTTAGAGGAACTGTCTTGGATTGTTAAGTAGAATTAATTTAAGTTGTTAATTATTGAGAATGCCTTTGCATCATTTTTTTTTTCATGTGTTCATATGTCATTCTCATATACATGTATTAATTTTGTCATTTGTCACAAATCTGTCATGTTCATCAATATTTCTTCCTTAATTTTTCAAACCATTTTATACAAAATTAAGAAATAACTTTGATAACACTGCAAATCTTATCTTGAATCTCACATTTTAGTATACCTTTACTAAAAAATATAATTTTATTGAAATCTTAAGCATTTATCTTAGGTGTGATGGAGAAGCCTTAAGTTCCTTGGTTAGAAATTCTGATGACTTGTAATAAGTGTGCATTGTGTATTATTTATGCCTTTACTGTTGATGGTCTTTTGGGACCTTGTATCCAATTTCTATACTCTTTTCAAACAACAAAGTACTCTTGTACTCATGAGGTTTTAAATAAAAATTAAATGTAGCTATTTTTATTTTTATTGAAAAAAAGCTGAATAAATTGCCAGATTAGAGGTTGTTCTTCGACCAATGTAGAACAAGAATGAGAAATTTTGTCATACTGCAATATTCAACTGAGAAACCAATTCAATTCATTGAATTGTGCTATTGCCAAAGTATGTATAAATCCCATTTTGTGGTCCCACCATAGCCTTTCGGCCATTATTTGAACAAAACTGAATCTAAACTATATGGATATGCTTGCATATTAATTTGACTAAGTGTAGACTGCTGCTCTAGAAAAAAAACAATTTTTAAAGATTTTCCCTATACGCCTAGACAAGCTCTGACTAGGTTGGAAAAGAACAGGATGTGCTTTAAGACCCTTTATGGCCCCAATTTTGGGTGTCTCCAAGATTGATCCAATTGTTCATATTCAAAATATTGTCATCCCTGTTTTAAAATGAGTATTGATTTAACTAGATAGGATACATAGATGTCCAAAAATTGTTCAATTTTAATTTTTTTCATTTTTATTCCATTAATTTTCAATAATTTTTAGGCACCTTTTATTTTAGAAAACACAGAAGGCAAGCTTGTCTAACTATGAAATTTGCATCTTTCATGCATTAGTATAAGATGCATCTTGTTAAAATATTAGACATGCTTTTACTCCATGTTTCCAGAAGTAAAAAGTATCTCAAATGTGTTGAAATTTGATCAGAATTTAGGAAATTTGGGAAAATGTTCAAATTTGACATCCTCTTGTGGACTCTCTATATATTTTGAATTAAAATCAATGCTGCAATGGTTTTAAAACAAGCATCAGTTAAAATTCTTAAATTTTGCAAAATTACCATGAATTTAACTGGAGTGCTTTCATGGCTTTCTGATTTTTAGCTCTTTTGAGCCAAAGGCTCAAAGAGCTAATGCAATGGCCTGGCGTGCAGTTTGGGTAAACTTTTTGGAATTTGGGCTATATCTCAAAAACACCTTTGCCAATTTTTATCAAATTTGTCGAAGAGTATCCTTAATCAAACCAAGGGCTTTCACCCTTAAACAAAGGTAGATAACTGGGGAGATATAAAAAAAGGAGTGGTTGCTAAAATATCTTTTTTTATTTCACGAACCACTGGGCAAAACAACTAAACTTACACAAAAGGAAGAGGATACATTGTAGGTTAAAAATTGTTCAAGGCATCACCCTAGGGGAAAGGGCATGGTCTCAAAGTCACTTAAAAATTGACCTAAAATGATTTTTTGTTAAAACTTTGATATTTTGCACACTATGAGGACTAGAATCATCAAATCTTGTCAGTTTATGCATTTTGGGACCTCATCATGACATGCTATGTAGACCCCATAGGTCATGGAAACCTACTTTTTGAATTTTGCAAGTACAAAATGTGTTCATTTTCAAATTGTTGATGCATATTTTGAGCACTGTGACACCTGGGATCATTAAACCTTGTCTGTTGATGCATCATCTGGCTGAATCTGAGATTCCTCTGACTCTAACCCCCACTTTTATATTGTGACATGTCACAAAATAAAAGCAGGAGTTAGAGGAATCTAGGATTACCTAAGGCCTTGGACTATATCAACCAATAAATAGGTCACTGTGACCTATTTTTGGAATTTCATGGCTATCTTTAAATATTTCAGATAAGTGGATGAGAATCATCAAACTTTGTCAGTTGATGCATCTTGGGTCCTCAGTGTGTCAATCAAAAAGTGGGTCACCTTGACCTACTCTTGGCATTTCATGGCTATCTTTAAATATTTCAGACACTAAGTTGCTTACAATCATCAAATTTTGTCAGTTGATGCATCTTGGGACCTTGGAGTGTCAACCAAAAATGAGTCAAAGTGAACCTACTTAGTGGCTTAGCATCATCAAACTTTGTCAGTTGATGCATTTTGGGTTCTCAGTTTGTTACCTCAAAAGTAGGTCACAGTGACCTACTCTCTTGGAATTTCATTATTGTATGACAATATTCAAGATACTAAAGAGGCTTGTATTAGATTAGAACTGACAGGGTCATACAATTTATCAGAAGAGCAATTTTAGGCCCTTGGGCCTCTTGTTAAATCAAATAAGGGGCCAAACTAGCCATTACCATACCTTATCCTTTGACCAGAAAAGAGTTTATATTTTCTTTTCAAACCAGAATTGATACTGTTTATGATATGAGAACAGTACCAGAAATGTCACTATCAATGTATAAAAAGGTGACTTTAAAAAAAGAGTATATAAAATGTTAAATATTTAATAAAACAAAAACAATTTTCAAACTATATAAGGCATACATTATATATAAGGCATCTTTCTGATCAAAACCAAGTAACTGTGTTTTCATTCACTTTCAATATCACAGATAAACACTGATTTCACACATGATCTTATGCAAAAAGCAAATGAACAAATAAAATTAACAGGCACAAAATTGTAAAATTATAGAAATTAAATGCCGTTCATTTGTAACAAATTGAAAGAAATTTTTCAGAGAATAGAATATCTCCAGTATAAAATCTGCAGTGAAATTTGAATCTTACTGAAAATAAATTTTCTGTAAGTACATGTATACACTGTCAATTTTTTTTTGACATCAAAATTTGACGTGACCTCTGATTAACTTTCACTTTAAGATGACCTTCACCCATTGACCTGGAGTTGCCCTGACACACTGGATGCTGGTGTATTCCTGGAATGCTGGGTAGATTGATAGCGAGAGGGGCCAGTCGAGATGGAGAATTCATAGGGATCTAGTGTACCAGTCATCAGCCTTACACGATCATCTATAAAAATACAAAATTATGGCTGAACAAGTATCCAGAATGCAATAACCGTCAAAAGTATCCTGTGAGATTTACCAATAATAAAACAGTAAAATTTGCTTATTACAATAGTTCATTTGCCACAAAAAAATGTTACAATAAGCAACCTATAATAATAGCCACTATCAGTACATAAGTGACACTCTTAAGATTCAGTACATACACTACATCCTTACACTTTTTACATTGTAACTACAATGACTGGGTCATTACTTTAATACAACACAATGAGGTATGGATTAGACACAATCAAGCAAAGAAAAACAAATTGTAAATTTATCCAAATACAGAAATTTAAATTATGAATGAGATGAAGCCCCCAAACTTTAACATTTTTATATATCACTAAAAGTTTAGTGCTATACAAGTGAAAAAAATCTATAATTATTCTGTAAATATAAGATGTCAAATATTAAGCTGCATTCTTCCCTTACTATTATTCCCAGATAACAAAAGCATATCATTAATGGCATAATGAAATTTAAACACCACACAATAACAGGATATGGAATATTATATATAAAAAAATGCCATCACCATATAGTCATGCCAGTCCATAGTTTTTACACTCATCAACTGTTCACCATTGCCATAACAAGGTCTGTACTTACCTTTAGATTGTTTCATGACTAAAAAGTTTGTTACATACATATGTACAGTATATAAATCAAACAATGATGTTACTCTTAACTATAAACAAAATTGTTAATAGGCTTATTGAATTAAACTTAATTTTTTTAAGGAATTATTTTGTCTTATGAAAACACCTTTTTGTATATTACTACATACATGTAAGTGCATGTAGATTTTTTTCGAATACAAGAATCTGACATTCAACCCTTGTGAGATATGCTCCAAACTTCAAAAGAAAAACCACATAAAAAGTTGTCTTACCAACTTGTTTCTCTGAATATGCACTTGTGGCTGTCTCCTTCCAACTATTCAGATATCTGAAATCAAATTAAAATTTGTGATAAAAATATTCAAGTTTAAAGTCATTAAATAATTTTCAACTCAAGCAAGTTTTATCCTGATATTTTTGTTCTACCTGTATAATCACTTGTAATCTATAGAACATATGACTGTATCATGCTATTCATGCATCCAGATGTACAAAGTATTTTGAAAAATTATAAATTTTTTCTTAGTACAAAGTTAAGACTCTTTGTTCATCAAAGTTAAGTCTGGTTGTCCAATCCAACAACAACTTATTCATCAAAGTTAAGACTGGTTGTCTAGTCCAGCAACCACTTACTCATCAAAGTTAAGTCTGGTTGTCCAGTCCAGCAACCACTTACTCATCAAAGTTAAGACTGGTTGATCAGTCCAACAACCACTTACTCATCAAAGTTAAAACTGGTTGTCCAGTCTAGTACCACTTACTCATCAAAGTTAAGACTGGTTGTCCAGTCCAGGAGTTCATCCACTTCCCAATCCTCCAGGGCATCGGGACCCATCTTCTGCACTGTAGCCACCATGCCCGCTGCTGCTCCCTCAATCAGGTTCACAGTCTCCGGGTCATCAGACTTGGCCTTCAGCATCCCCTCCTGATACCTAAAGGATAACACCGGAATGTACATATAAGGAATAAACATCCTCTACTACTATCTACTCGGTATGTGACACTGGTACAACACCAGATATCTAAGGCTTCACACTCAAAAGATAATTGGTAATTATTAATACAGACCTGCCTACCCTTTCTATTCCGAGGGTGTAATTTTAATACTCATTTTGGTGGAATTTCAGAGGTAAAGGCGTAATTCTTCATGTTTCCCTAGTTTGATGTTTTGCAATATAACTATATTGTCTAAATAAACCTGTAATTATACATCATTGAACAAAGCAAGCATGAATGTTTCATTTTTTGACACAAAGTCCATATGTTGTAAAACTGGTATCTACATGTATATGCAGTCATATCAAACTTATTTAAACTTACATGCTTAACTGAAGTTTGGTAATTTCTAGCAAATCACATAATTCAGAGTTACATTTCAATGTTAATACAAATTGTACATTATAGCGCTATGTCGTTTATGGTTTCGTTACATTTACTTGTCTCTATGTTGTTCTTAACAATGTAAGAATAAACTGAATTTAAAAGGTATATTATAACTACAAGGTATATTATGTATGTTGTTTGTATTGTAAATAATCATATCGTGAAGAACCAAAACTCTCCACTGATTATTTACCTTTCCATTTTCATTTAGGAATGCCTTTACTTTATTTCCAAAAGTTAGCCTTTCATTAAGAAGTTTTCTAGGAGAAGTGTTTAAAAGCGTAAAATAAGTTTTCATGGCGTAACAGCGTAATTTTGGGGTAAAAAGCGGAAGAATTACGCCAAAAGCAGAAGGGTAGGCAGGTCTGTTAATATTTTAAAAATTTCATTTGTTGAATACATTTTCTGCATCCATTCGATCTTTCTCTTCTTTTTTCTTTTTTCAACATCTTGTTTTCGTTGAAGCTGAAAATAAAAAAAATATATTGCCAGAAAAATCATCAAAGAAACACAAAAAATTAAAAAAAAAAAACACCTTGTCTTTGTATCTTTAGTAATGAGGTCAAAACATCTTTTAAAGTGGGAAACATTTTACAGATTCTTGGGTCTCTTTGTCATATGACAGTAATGTGATATTTGTCGTACTATGTCGTGTGACTGTCATGTGATATTTGTTTTACCTTATCATGTGAGTACTGGTATTTCTTGTTGCTGGTTTCCCAGGTTATAGGGTCTGTCAGGTGTTGAACAAGACGATCTGACACCAGCCTCCAGCCATTATTCTCTATCCTTTTATACCAGTTAGTCTTATCTGGAGAAGAAAATGTCCAGGGACATGACCAATCTGCAGCAATGGTGCAATTTACTCTCATGATAATTAAATCATAGCAAGCATTGTGCAGGATTTGTTTCAGAAAATTTGTCGTTATTTAAAGTATGTGAATCTTGCAGCTTCCTGTCACTCACAGAAGAATACCATAATTTATGGAACATTTCTGAACATATAATTTTGCTTTTCCATCCTTCATTTGGACTACAAATTATAAGTGAGTGACAGATCATTCAATCCCAGAAGATAATTAGTATAAACACTTTCACAATGAACCATAGTTAAAGCAATGGAATTTTCACACTCCATAGCCAACAAAATAATAAACTTTGAGTCAATTACACATGAAAACAAGAGGCCCATGGGCCACAGCGCTCACCTGAGTAACTTTGGCCTTGCTGTTTTTCACCTGATTTCTCATACCCCCTTTAGTACTTATTGTGGCCCCTCCCTATCCCCTGGGGACATGATTTGAACAATTGGAATCTACACTACCCCAGGATGCTTCCAAGTAAGTTTCAGCTTATCTGGCCCAGTGGTTCTTGAGAAGAAGATTTTTAAAGATTTTTCCTATATATTTCAATGTAAAACTTGGATTCCCTATTGTGGTCCCGCCCTACCCCCGGGGGTCAGGATTTGAACAATTTAGAATCTACACTACCCCAGGATGCTTCCAGATAAGTTTCAGCTTTTCTGGCCCAGTGGTTCTTGAGAAGAAGATTTTTAAAGATTTTTCCTATATATTTCAATGTAAAACTTGGATTCCCTATTGTGGTCCCGCCCTACCCCCGGGGGTCATGATTTGAACAATTTAGAATCTACACTACCCAAGCATGCTTCCACATAAGTTTCATCTTTTCTGGCCCAGTGGTTCTTGAGAAGAAGCTTTTTAAAGATTTTTCCTATATATTTCAATGTAAAACTTGGATTCCCTATTTTGGTCCTGCCCTACCCCCGGGGGTCATGATTTGAACAATTTAGAATCTACACTACCCCAGGATGCTTCCACTTAAGTTTCATTTTTTCTGGCCCAGTGGTTCTTGAGAAGAAGATTTTTAAAGATTTTTCCTATATATTTCAATGTAAAACTTGGATTCCCTATTGTGGCCCCGCCCTACCCCCGGGGGTCATGATTTGAATAATTTAGAATCTACACTACCCCAGGATGCTTTCAAGTAAGTTTCAGCTTTTCTGGCCCTGTGGTTCTTGAGAAGAAGATTTTTAAAGATTTTTACTACATATTTAAATGTAAAACTTGGATTCCCTATTGAAGCCCCGCCCTACCCCCGGGGGTTACGATTTGAACAATTTAGAATCTACACTACCCCAGGATGCTTCCAGATAAGTTTCAGCTTTTCTGGCCCAGTGGTTCTTGAGAAGAAGATTTTTTAATGACCCCACCCAATTTTTGTATTTTCTTGATTATCTCCCCTTTGAAGGGGACTTGGCCCTTCATTTTAACAATTTAAACTCCCCTTCACCCAAGGTTGCTTTGTACTAAGTTTGGTTAAAATTGGCCCAGTGGTTCTTGAGAAGAAGTTGAAAATGTGAAAAGTTTACAGACGGACGGACGGACGGAGAGACGGACGGACAGAGCTTTCAGCTCAGGTGAGCTAAAAAGCAAGTTACAAGAAAGTAATTTTATATTCCAAAGAATTGTGCCATAATCAATAAGCTATACGACACATACCATCCTGAAATCCTTGTGTTCTGACATTACTGTGTTTATCTTTTGCCATTGCTAGTTTAACAGTGGGCTGTGTGTAATCCTTAGGACTGTTCGCACACATATCTTGGACTGGCCTATGAGTGAAGATCTTGTAGTATATGTTGGGAGGAAATCTATCCTGAAATGTCAGTAGAAAGGTACATGTATGCTTTTGGTCAAAATTTTTTTTGCAACAGCTCCCTTTTGCCAGATGGTATGGTATTTATAAGCAAGACATAATTTTCACAAATTATGGTTATACTGCTGTATATAATCTATAGATATATAAATGTACGCAAGAATGAAATTTTCAAGAGCAGACAATCTCGAATAAAAATGTAAAAGAAGAATTTCTGTAAGAGAATCAAAATACAACTCACTCCTGCCAGTCTGAACTTAACATGGACCCCTGAGGCTGCATCCAGGAGTTTGGCTTCATTAGGATTAATGCACCTCAGCATCAAAGCAGGGTTTCCTCGGGTTTTGAAATTAATTAAATCTCTGTAATACCTATACACTTGTATATCCTGCAAAAAAAACCAAACATTGAATAGTTCAACATCCAATCATGACGTGACAAATGTTGAAATTACTTTGAAATTTTTCCCAGAACTTTTTGTTCTTTTGCCCTAGTTAAGCTTACGAAGCTATGTTATTATGTATACATGCTCAAATGGTGCATAATTATTCTAATAAATTTTAATAATTTGAAGAGACCGGTCAGATCAGAATTCCACTGAATTACATTTAAAGTCAATTTAATAAAACAAAAAAAGTAGTGATTTATCAAGGAAAAATAATACTAAGATCCACAATTAATTAAAACAATAACACACAAAACATTTTGAAGAAAAAGCTAATCAGGATATATAATGACTCACTATATGTCGCCTCCAGGCTCTCTGTATAATCCCTGCTGCTTGTCTTTCTGTAAGTCGAGATCTGGTTTTTGGCACTATGGGGGTGGGTTGGGCAGCAGTTGGGGGTGGAGGCTGAACTGGAGCTGGGGTCTCCAGTGACTGTTGGCTTTCCCTCAGGGCTTCCATATACCGCTCAGCAAACTCATCATAGCTACAGATTGTAATCATGAATACGTCAGCATGAAACTAGAAATGTTAGCTTAAATTTTTGTAAATTTTAAAAAGCAGCTTCCAATAGGGGTGCAACGATACACTAACCTCACAATATGATACGTATCACGGTATTCAGTTCATGATATGATACGTATCACGATACATAACAAGGTTAAAAAGTCTTTCAAGTTTGTCGTCATATTTTTTTAAAACTTGACAGGGTTATACAAAATGTTCATATTTTTTTAATAAAAATTAAAATAAAATTTGTTATTTTGAATTGGATTGTTAGGTAGATCTTTGAGTTGTGTCAACATTCTAAACCAATGATGAACATTTACAGGGAACTAAGGGGACCTTTCCTAATAATCTTCCTTTTAAATTGGAATGAAAAAGGAAGACATTCATTCTTTTATTCCTTATATTTACGTAGAAAAGCAGTTGTCATACTTCTCGTGTTAATACATTTTAGTCAACAAGACAGCGAATTTTCATCGAAATACACACGTGATGGAATATCGTGTATTACCAAAGAATATGTTTAGATCTAAAGGGTTTATCATTTGTCTTAACATTTATAACTTATAATCACATTAAGTCCCTCTCCGTGTTAAATATGAGGTCTGTAAGATGCTGGAGAAGAGTTTAACTGCCGTAAATGCGTTGTCGGCGACCTCATGTTTTGCACGGAAGCCATTTTGAAATAATGAAGAAGGAAATAAAACGGACAAAACGGATAATTCTGGACCGATTGAACCGAACCGCGACATCAGTTTAGCGTATCGTGAATTGAATCGTGGAAAAATATACCGTGATATACCGTCAAACGGTTTATCGTTGCACCCTTAGTTTCCAACAGCTCATAATGTAAAAGTGCTTCTAATGTATAAGCAGAAAGACACATAGCAGTACATCTCTTATTTGACTGAAATGTGATAAATGAAATAAAAAAGAAGTTACAAGAATGTAAATATGTGTGTGATGTGTCTGTAAATGCTGAAATAACTTACGTCAAAGGGTCTTGATCTGGGTTATCATAGGTGATGAGATATTCCTCATAAATAATTCTAATTTCATCTTGCTCAGATGGTGGATTAAACTCCACAACCTTAAAGTTAAAATGTGATGAAAATAAAAGAATTGAATCACATTCTAATTATGGGTATATACATTTATATAAATATATTTTATTTCAACCATTGGATTTTTTTCCTGACCTGTTCATCTGCCACCTGTCGGATCCTCGCCTCATCATCCTGACTTTTACTGTAAACTGCTGTCTTGCTGACTTTGGGATTCAAAGTGCCGTAAACATTACATCTAAAAAGAAGTTCAGTTTGTCATACCAGTATGTACTACAAAATTAAACAATACTAAAACAAATATCTTTTTTTTTAACTTCAATTTGTTGTACTAGTTAGACAAATAATTTTATCAGATTTACAAGGATCACCAATATATTGTGTATTAATTTGTCCACTTCAGATTTTTCAAAATTTCCTGAAAACTGTCAGACATTCTAAGTGACAGAATTTAACAAAGAATAGTCCGTCTTTACTTCATTTTTATTTGTCATTGTTCAAGTTTACTGCTCATATGGATGAACAAGCCCAAGGAATTCATTTCTAGGCAAACTTTTTAATCTATCTCTCTGACAGAACTGATGATTGTATAATGTAAACAGATTCTTGATCACCAATAACAGGATGCCAAGATCAACAAATTTTGTCTAAAATCACATAAAAGAAACCATTCAATATGATTATTTTGCTTGGTATTGAAGTTTGTTATATTTCAGGCAGCACCTTGTTGAGTATCCTCTGTATGCTCTCTGGATTTCTATTGCTGCAGAAACTCTGGCTTCATCTGATTCTTTATTCTCTTTAATCAATGTCTGTAAAATATTGACAGAAACTTAAAACAGGTTAACTTTTGTCAGACATAAATTATCATGGATCTTTGGACACTACATAAGTTTCCATTTGAATAACACATATTTTGTTTTGAAAATAATGCAGTTGTCAAAAATTGTCAGTCCTGTTGGCAAGGCATGTGAAAAATTGTCTGGACTGATAACTTACAAGAAAACAGTTGGTCCAAATGACCATTTGAAAAAAAAAAAAAAACAGGCGTGATGCAAATTTTTAAATGATTGGGATTGGGTTGCACAGGTGAAAGTCACAAAAACAGCAGAGATGGCCACATGGTGATGTTGGTCAATCAAATTTATTAAAGCATAGACATATGTTTCTGATTAAAGACTCTCTATCCTAAGAAAAGAAATTGTGAGATTGAATGCCATTGAAAATAATAAGGGCATTTTGATGCAGTTATTTTTCTTTTCTATACAAAATAAGGTACATTGTATTTGGTCTGACAAAACTTTGTCTGGTCATGCCAGACAAAATGTCTGACACTGGCAGTGATTTGAAGATACTGACAACTCTGTACCAGTGGCGGATCCAGAAGTTCTTGGGGGGGGGGGGTTTGAGGCCCGTAGGGCCAAAGGGGGAGGGCATGGGAGGGGGTGTCCCCCTCCCATGGGTGGGGGTTCGGGGGGCCTCCCCCGAGAAATTTTCTTAAAAAATGGCTCCAAATGGTGCATTTTGCAGCACTTTAGATTGAATGAATTAGTTTTTTGCCACTTGTTTTTCAAGACCGACCTACCCAAATTTTCAAGAATTTGAACAAAAAATAAAAATTTTTAACTTCCATGTAAACATGAAAAATGAGATTTTTCATAAATAAATAAATAAATGTAAAATCTGATAAAATTAGAAATATCGCCATTTGATGTAGAATATCCATTTCTTTATTTTAAAGTGCACATGTGTCACATGTAAAGCTCTGATTACCAAAATGCAACTGATGTGCAATTTCCCAACACTTAGAAAATTTGGATTCGGTGTAGAAACCCTAATTACTCTTTTGAACTACTTGACTATACTGTTCATATAATTTGCAATATAAACAAATAATAATATTTCATATTGCAGAATAAATATAAATTATTTTGGGAAAATGTTGGAATTATTGCTTATTCATGGGGGGGGGGGGGGAGGGGGGGTTAATTATAATTTCTAACATAAATGCACTCTTTAATGTTTTTACCCACTTACTAGCCCATTGTTTGAAAAAAAAGTCTTGAAAGTCTCGAAGGGTCTACTTTCCCAATATAGTTATGTCATGAAAATATTGTATCAGGGATGTTTATACTATAGTATATACGTCCCTGATTGTATTAATTATTTTTTTTTGCAGATAATAATAATCACAGTTTATTCAAGTAGTTCAGTAAAGTAACATTCAATTATCGATGAAAGAAAATTCATGAAAGAATATTACTCAAGCAATACCAAAACAATACCGTAATAACTATGTGCAGTTTTGGTTGTTAGTGTATAACCTTGTGTCATCACTAGCTGCACGGACTATCATGATCTATTTACTGTTGATTACTTGTGTATTGTGTGCGCTCAAGTGGAAAGGGATTTCTCGTGGTGGCTGTATATTTCACCTCTTTGTGTAAAACAATGGGCTTGGATAGAGTCTCACGTATGAAAGATATTGTTAAAATGACACTTCTAAAAAAAAAAAAATTTGATTGGGCGGGGGGGGGGTTCCCGACCCCCCCCCCCCCAAAACCCCCCTGAATCCGCCACTGTGTACTGGTTTATGAACATCATTGAAGTTAGTAATATACACAATGAACATTTATTTTTCAATATATTTGTTAAGTTTTGACTAATTTAAAGAAAAATACCTGTCTGAGACTTTTACTTGCTTTTGCCAATTTTTTATCTTTTATATCTGAAGAAAAAAAATATGCGAGTGTAATAAATTGAAATAAATTGAAATGTCATAATATTTATAAAATAAAAGAATATGTTTCAGTTAAATTATTTTTACTAAGATTCATTGAGTAGAATAACTGAGAAAATTCGAACATAACAAAACTGGAAATTTGCGACTTTTTATCAAAATTTACCTCCTGTAAGGTCATTAGAAAATGCGATTTCGTCTGCTTCGCGTTGACTTATCATATTTAACAAAAGAATTAGGTTATTTCACTTGTTTCACATATTTTGATCTCGTTGTTAATTTCAACAATGTTGATGCCTGACTGAGTTACGCACATGCGCAATGATCTTAGAAAGCGGTAGCAGTTTATTTCGTTACCTGTTTAGAGAGGTGTGTGATCAGTTCGACTCCACAGTCATTTACACTCAACGAACAGTTCATTAATTAGAATAACTTTTTTCTATATGTTTTGATTGCATTGTCTAGAGTATATTAAAAGATAAACAATATTGTTTTGACAAGTTCAAAATAAAGATTCTTAGAACTCCAGAATTCCCTATCAGGGAAGATGGCACCGAAGGTGCCTGATAAAATGTACTAAGCTCGTCTAATGGGTTGTAATGCAATGCACATTAACTATGCTTTAAAGTTCAAATTAATCTTGAAAGGAACTTTTTTAATTATTTTCAGCATCGGTGTTTTTCGCGTTTTTTTTTTTTTTTTTTTTTTTTTTTTTTGGAGGGGGGGGGGGGCTGGGTTGTAGAATTAATGTGATTATTCACTAATCAAGGGCCCTCAAGAGGGCATGTACAATTAAAAACATTATAATCATGATTATAACAAGCAATGGCTGCATTAGGCGCAATATTGACCTGATCCTCACGTGCAGCTAGCTAGAAGTTCTCAACTAACAATTAAATTATTGGAATGGTTCACCAGGGACCTATATATATATTAGTATATAGGTCCCTGGGTTCACACAATGAAATATAAGCATCACTTGCAATATGAAAGAAAACCAAAGAAAACCAAACAAAGTATAACCATTATATAAATACATTCCTAGAATACATTCACTTTGCATTGTATCCGTATTCAGCCTTCTACATTTATGTACAGTACATGACATTGCTTGGCGCTAAAAAATATATATGGAGAAGTGAAAAGTATACATTTTGCTGGCCTGGAAGCATAGGGTGTGTGGGACATATCCCTTGGCTGCAACTTTTGACTTATTTAATCTATTGCAGAGTTATTAAATTATGCATTGTTCCCAAATACATATTTGTCTTCCATATTTTATTTACTTTTAATTATTTGAGCGTAGGACGAATATGTGCGATATAATTTATATATTAATACATCGAGAGATTCCTATGCATCATGTTACTTTCACTATTTTGAATGATAAAATTACTTAGCAAATTCACTTCACAAGTCACTCCCAGAATGATTCTATAAAATATAAAGCATCTGTATTGCAATTTATAATCTTGCGATCAAGTGCATCCATTTTCCCTGTTATTCTATCAGCTTGTTGTTTGTCTCAGCTACTTTCTGAAATCACGGTCTTATCTAATAAACACGATAAAAACATCACAGAACAAGTGGGCTGTATAACTTTGGCCACGCAGCTCCAAAGCTTCAAATCCCAGCAGGTGGCTGTCCGGCCAATCCTTGTTATGCAATTTTCTTGTTACTTGCTCACAGTCATAGCAGCTTCCATGTGCTTTTGGTCATTCTGCCGGTCATAGCACTTTCCAGTTTCCGTGTGCGGTTGAAAGGAACTTATAATTTGATTGGAATTTTGAATTGAGGTAGGTTAAAACATTTCATTTTTGCATTGTTGTAAGTACATGTGTAATATTTAAGTACTGCACTCTGTGTCAAAGAATATGCATTAATGTGCATTACTAAATGCCATACGTTTTCACTGGTGTTGCATTCAGCACATGGCCGTTGGAACCTGGGGGCCGTGCCCCCCCCCCCCCCCTCCTCCCATGCCGACTTATAGTATTCTATAGAAACCTACTTTATCCGTCAATAATAACATCTGATGACATTACTCTCTCTTTCTTTCTTGTCACGTAATTTATGCTTGGTATTGCCCCCTAAATGAAATTGTTTGGTTCACACCCCCCCCCCCCCCAACTGATATTGCTTCCTACGGGCCTGTAGTATATAAGTTGTACACGTACAGTCACTTACATTCAATCAGAATATGACACATAATTAAGCTAAGCGAGAAACAATTATTAAAATCATACATGGGTTATTAGCAGAGAGAGAGAGAGACAGAGAGAGAAAGAAAGAGAAAGGCCTTGATTATGCACACAAAGCACAACGCCAAGATGAAAAAAACCCCCAAACTATTGAGTCTATATAGATTCTTTTAATGACTTATATACGCATGCAATAGTACCTCCTTCAACTATTGTGATTTTTTTCCCATATATACATAATTAAAAAAAAATTATATTATAGTAATTAAATGCAAAAAAGGAGTTTTGCTTTGATTTTACAAATATGCATTAACTTTTTTGAAACGAGTTTTACGTTTTGTTGACGTGCACAAAAATACTGTTCTTAAGGCCCCTCAGATCGACAGAAACCCCACTGGTATCACTCTCAGTCACTTAACATCAAACATTCCTCTTATCACAAAATACTGACAGGGGGTATTTATGGGATTAAAAAAGAAACGACTTCAGATGCTTGTGGTATCTAATATATTTCTAAATCTTTCCATTAAATGGGAATTAAGAACGGGCAAAGAGAGATAACTTCTGAAAATTCACCAATTTAATGAGTCCCTGGGAATTGATTATACAACAGGTTCTTGTGAACAGCAATCATTTCATATAAAAAATACCCTACTATACATTATATGAGAAATTGTATAGTAGGGTATTTTTTTGTGTGGAACGATTATTTTGGGTTTCCCCCCGATTTTTCCTATGGTATACATTATGAATAAGTGTAATAAATATAATTTGTGAAAAAATATCCAACAAGCCCCGGGAGTTGAATTTTTTTTTCGGGGGGGGGGGGGGTTCCTGTCCACAAGTACCTGCGGATTATAGCTGCATGCAGAACATACACCGCATACACAATAAGATTAAATTAACAATTTCGTTTGCAAGAATGTCTGTATTTTTTATTAGTCAAGACACTTTGAGTGATATTTGCATTCATTTTATCCCTTGTAAATTTACATAATTTATAAAGAGTATTTTGTAAAATAAACCTCCCAAATTCTTAGTTCACCTGAGCTGAAAGCTCAGTTGAGCTTTTCTGATCACTTGTTGTCCAGCGTCCATCAGTCTGCCTGTAAACTTTTCACATTTTTCTTCTTGAGAAGCAATAGGCCAATTTTAACCAAAGTTGGCAGGAAGCTTCCTTGGGTAAAGTGGATTCTAAATTGTTCAAATGAAGGACCAAGCCCCCTTCCAAGGGGGGGGGGGTTAATCAAGAGAAGGTAAAAAAAAGTGGGTTATTAAAAATCTTTTCAAGAACCACTAGGCCCGAAAAGGTGAAACTTAATTGAAAGTTCCCTAACGCAGTGTAGATTAAAAATTGTTCAAATCATGGACCCCGGTTAGGATGGGGTCACAACAGGGGATCAAAGTTTTACATTGGAATAGAGATGAAAAAAATTAAAATCTTCTCAAGAACCACTGGGCCTGAAAAGAAAAAAATCTTTTTAAAAAAATCTTAAGAACAGTAGGACTTACCGTAAGTTACTCAGTTGAGGGCCGTGGCCTATGGGGCTCGGTTTTTTGCGATTTTAGACACTAATGCATTCAGACAAAATGCTGGGAATTAGATATTGTAAAACTCGATTATGGTGAAGTCCTGGGGACCTGCAGACTTTACTTCACTATAATTCTATTATTCCTTAATTTGTTTTATCTGTATAAGGATTTGTAAACGTATGTAATATGCATGTTTTCTTTCTTATGACAACCAAATATGCTCATTGGAGTACTGGTATTAGATACAAAACCTACCTTAGAAACTAAAGTTTTCTGTTAAATAAAATTTAACTTTTAAATACTTGCAAAAAATAATGTCCATTTAATATTTTTAAATTTTAGAACCATAAAAATTTGTTATAAAAGATGTAAATTTTGTTATTTTTAACTCTAATTATACAAAATCAACCCAATATATATCCATTAATAAATTCATTATATCAGAGTTTTTTTTAACGGTTACATTTTATATGCAATTGTTCAGAATGTTGCCGGGACCTCCCCCTCCCTTTCCTCTTTCAAATAATTCTCTATAGCCGTAAATTTGCTATTTCCACATTTGCATAAAAAGTTTTTCTGTATATTATTTATTATATCATTTCAGGTATAATGGATACCCCAAAAAAGCAAAACAGAAGGTGTGGACATCATCCTGAGACTGGCAGCAATGCTGTCGACAAAAAGTCGGAAACCGTAATGTCTAACTCTGGGGACGGGGGGAAGGACAGTGCATCCATCCGTCTGACAGAATCTCTGAGACAGTGGGTCATCAAACACAAAGTAAAGAAAGAGGCAGTGGACGATTTGCTGAAGATTCTAAGAAGATGCGGCTTTCGATACCTTCCAACATCTTATCATGCACTGCTTAACATTGATGAGGAAAAGTAAAAGTGAAATGAACTATCGATTAAAATGTGCATTCATTTTCAAAAGTTATTATTGTTTTCAAATTTTACTGCATAACAGACCATATAAAATGAATTCAACTCCATAGTAATCATTGTAACAAGCTGAAATTGTGCACCAAGCAATAAAGAGAGAAATTTCATGTACATACGTTTTACTTTGAATTTGTCTTCACAACCTGAATGATATTGCAGAACTGAATATCCAGGTAATCAACTGAAATACATGTATGTGTTGATCAATGGACTCATGAAACTCTTGCTGAAACATTTTAAAAACGTAAATCTTCAGTTTCTTAAATGTGGAGATGCAGATAAAAAAGATGAGGGGACTGTGTTCCAGATCAGAAGTAGTGGGTTCAGGGGTGCTTCAAGGGTTACGTTTATGATGAACTATAAGAGAAAAAAAATCTGTCTTCAGCAAACTTTGGTAAATTCTAATATAACATAAAATTTAACCAAACCATTCCTTGCATCATGTTGAACAATATTTGGAGTTAAAAATTTCATCTTCAGAGGCAACCAAGTGAATAACATCATGTTGCCTTAAGAAAATAAGCCCCAAACAAGTACATGTTTGGGCAAATTATATTTATAATGCAGGGTTCACACAGACCATGGAAAGTGCTTGAATTTTGATCCAGTCCTTGAAGAGTGCTTAAAATTGCATGTTAAGCATGAATGTTTAATCATTAAGCATGCTTTTGCTTGTATAATTGTATTGTCCAAAAGTGCTTGAAAAATTGCCTTAGATAAGCTGGGAAGTGCTTAAAAAATGATGCTGGGCTGTACAAAACCTTGTAATGTTACTATGATTACTGATTCTGGAACTTATAAGAGAATGTTTAAACATTACCATTTTGTCTGTTTTATCTAGCAAAATAACAAGATTGTTTGAAATAAGACATGTATGTATTTTTGAATTTTTGATTGTGACAAAACCTCACATTCATGCACCAGAATGAAATACAGTTTTATGAAAACTGTAAATACAGTGACTGCAAATATACTTGATAAAGAAAAAAAAGAGATCAAATAATTGCATTAATGCCCAAGAGAGTCTTTTTGTAAAACTACTCAAAAGCTTATTAAAATAAAAATTTAAAAAAAAAAAATAATGGGACATACATCATAGTACACTTACAAAGTCAAACAACAATCAAATGGATTTCAAAATGACCAAAACCACTCGCGTAAAAATCTCAAAATGTCTCCAGTTATCTCAAATACCTCACATCAGGTATTCAAAATAAATTACGCTATTTCTTTCTTCCTTGTAGATTCTGTTGCTCCCACACAGAGTTACTGTCCTTGAAAGACTATCCATCATTTTTAACTTTGTTATTCCCCTTGACTCTCTCTCTATCAGTTACCATCTTTATACTTGGCCTCTACTACTGATTCTTTTTGTCAACAGCAGAAAATCCAGCCCCAGCATTTGGGTGAACATTATGGGTGTGTCCTTGACACGTAGGTGGAGCTTGTTCTCGTTCGTAGGCTTGAGCACGTTGAGCAGCTTCTTCGTCCTCCCGAGCCTTCATCTGGAGATGGATAATGAGACGACACATGAGGAGGAGGAAGAAGACCACAGATAGACTCATCTTATCGAGGCCTTCGTCCAGGGCATAGTGGGAGTATATATCCAGGCTGGCTATCAGTATCATCAGTACATTGGCTGCCTCTTTCAGGGGACCTAGAAGTATTGTGTGAATAAAATAAACTTGATACTACCAAAGACGTTAATCTCTTCTTGATGTAAGCCATTTAATTAGAAAAATCTGGTTGTTAACAATTTCTTGAAAGTGCTTATCATGCTTAAAGTATGAGCTTGACCTGCTTGAAAATCTTGTGGTAGTTCAACTGAGCACATTTTGGCATTAGGCATGACTTACAGCAATAGTCATTCTTCATGATTTCTTGCTAAGCAATATATAGTGCCTCATAAATAACAGTAGAACACACTACATACAATAATTGTATTACTTATAATTCTATCCTTAAGCACTTTTCAAAAATTGTTGTTTTTGGTGCCATTTCAAATAGCAAAACAAAAAAAAATTAATATAAATATCGCTTTGATATAATATATATGTAAATACTGATAACTCTATACACTAATTATGATGCACTGACTGGCTTACGCCTCATGACCTACATTTGCTCTAAATTTTTGATATGCACATCTGAAATTTCAGTTCTGTACATTACTTGTGAATTGTAGCCATCATATACCATGAAATAAATTTATGAAGTTACCAAATTAAGCTTGCCTGGTATAAAAGCTAAAATAGCACCACACACCACCTCAGATCCACCAATCACTTTCCTATACATGTGTGAGTTTGGTTTCCACTTAGTCCATGTTACAAGAGGGAAAACTTTGGCATTTCTTATGTACATTTTCCTCTGCAATGGAAAAAGATTACTCTAAGAGTATTTGCACTAGATGAGTTTTAATACCTGTACTCTCTAACTGGTTCAGATTAGAATTTCTCATCCCATCTTTTTGAGAACTGGGAAAAAAACCTTTATTCATTACCTATACATACTATTCCCCAAGAGACAGTGTCCACCAAAACTTTTCTTTCAGCACAAGCCAAGTCTCTCTGGGCCAGTGGCAAAACTTTACTGGCCAAATCATTTTTTAGTAGCCCCAAAAAGTGTTGACAACACATGAACACAGAGAAATCAACCATATGAAAATCATTAAGAAAGCTGTAAGATTTAATCAAGATTTTTTTTTCAGACCAAAATATTTGACATTTTTTAACGATACTGAGTTAAAAATATCACTGAAAAATCTACCATAGTCAGGTTGGAAATATCTTTTCTCCTACCAATAAGTATCATTTATAAATGCTGGAAAAAAAAATCTTTTTTGTGATGTGAATATTTTTGCATAAAGTATGCCATATTTAAAGTCTCTGTGTTTATATACACTTTAGCCTATATGGAACATTCTGGGAATATAATCAACCATAAATATTGAAATGTTTGTGACTCCGATATAGCATTTATCAGTGTTTTTCAAAATGTTACCAACCATTTCCTTGTGCAATTCTTTGTTGACAGAGGGGGTAAGCTTCAATGTGCCTATAAAGATGAAGAAGATCCCAAGAGTCATCGATATTATCTTCAAAACGTATGATGCCATTGTTTATTCCAGCCTCTCAACTACTGGGCACTTGCATTCCGATCCCGATCTAAATATCTCATGCTTCAATTTTTTTTTCTTTTATGGTGTCAAAATTTTAGCAGACTTTTTTTCTTTTATGGTACCAAAAATTTAGCAAATCTAATAGAAAAAATACTCAGAAATGACATAAAACCTGGTATTTTATTGCTTTTTGTTGTTTGAAATTTTGATCGGAGTCGGGAATCACAAGTAAAGCAGAATCGAGGGAAAGCAAAAGTTAAGCCAAAAGTAAGAAACAGAGAAAGTCAAGAAAGAAAATGCGCTTTTTCAAAAATAGACTTGCAGATTTTGTTCCAGAGAAGCCAGTCTCTGTAGATAAATCGAAATGGCATGACAATGCAATTGCTATTGTGAAAACAATTTTGGAAAGGATGCCTCCAGACCCTAGTACATGTTCTGGAGGATTGTATGTCGGTAACTCTGGGGTAGGTTATATGCTGTATTACCTAGCCACACAAGAATCTTTTCAGAGTGATAGACAAGAATACCTAGAGCAGGCTTTGATGTATGCTAAAGTGAACATGGACTATATTAGGAGGGGAGGAATGAGGAGTGACCCCCCATCCTCCTTCATTCTGGGACAGGCAGGTGTGCTGGTGCTCTGTAGTTTGTTGTACAAGACCATAGGAGACGAACAGAATTCAGATCGATATATTGCTCAATATGCACAACTTGCTGAGCACTGCAAGAAGATAGATATCTTTGGAAGGAATGGTTCAGATGAGCTGTTTGTTGGACGGGCTGGGTACCTGTGTGGTGTTTTGACACTCCGACAGAAAACAGGTAAACAGGTTAGTACTTAGGTCATGTCAATGTCAAGTAAACAGATAGTACTAAGTCATATCAAAGTCAAGTAAACAGGTAAGTACTAAGTGAAGTCCAAGTCAAGTAAACAGATAGGTACTAAGTCATGTCTCCAAGTCATGTAAACAGGTTAATACTAGTAAGTCATTTCCAAGTCCAATAAACATTTAAGTACTAAGTGAAGTCCAAATCAGGTAAACAGGTAAGTACTAAGTCATGTCCAAGTCAAGTAAACAGGTTAGTACTAAGTCATGTCCAAGTCAAGTAAACAGGTTAATACTAAGTCATGTCCAAGTCAAGTTAACAGTTAAGTACTAAGTCATGTCCAAGTGAAGTAAACAGGTTAGTACCAAGTCATGTCCAAGTCAAGTTAACAGGTAAGTACTAAGTCATGTCCAAGTCAAGTTAACAGGTAAGTACTAAGTCATGTCCAAGTCAACAGGTTAGAACTAAGTCATGACCAAGTCAAGTAAATGGGTTAGTACCAGTTTTTTCAACTATGCAATATTTTCAATTCAGTTCTTTTCTATAGCTTTTTTCAAAGATGACACCCTTTTTTGATCAAAATTTTAATAGGTGTAGCATTTTTTTTTTAGAGAAATAGAATGACAGACAGATGATGGACACCTTAATTACCAATGCATATTAAATTCTTCAGGTCTTCCAACAAATAAAGGTAAAAATGAATTCATTAAGCATGAATATTATACAATTTTTTCAGGTCATAGGAGATGATGTTTTAACTGCTCTTTGGAGAACAATTGTTGCTTCTGGAAGGAAGGGGGCAGATAAACAACGATCAAGTCCTAAGTCAGCCCTGATGTATTCGTACTACAACACAGAATATTTAGGTAAAAACCAAAAAAAAAAAGCCAATGTGAAGTACAAGGCTAAATTTATATAAATATTGTTTTTACTAGGATCTCCATATGTTTCTCTGTAATGTATTAAACAAGTTTTGAGCCAAATAAGATTAACTGACTACTGTATAAATCAGCAGTGCCCATTTTCAGGTGTATAAATTCCACATAATAGACATTGCAGAAGATACGTCCAGTTACTGTGATTTTAATCACAAAAATGAAAGTATATGGCAGATGAAAGCATTAAAAGTTTAGTTCACATTTTAAAAAGAATTGCATAAATAATCTTTTTATCATTTACATAAACAGGAGCTGCCCATGGTTTGTCGTCCATTCTACAAATGCTCCTAAGCTTCCCAGAAATTTTGAAGTCTGATCCCGCTGCTGAACAGGATATCCATAAATCTGTGGATTTCATGTTAAGTCTGGAGCAGAATGGTAACTACCCTCCTGCCATGGATGAAGTGGGACCTCATCACAGACGTCCAGAGGACCAGGAACTTGTTCACTGGTGTCACGGAGCTCCAGGTACCTCCAGAATTACCTTTAAGCTTTAATTAAGAAAATCAGAGCATAGTCATGGGGGATGAATTTCTTTTAATGTTTTGTGCTTGACTTAACGTCACTAAAAATAAAATTGAGCACATGAAAAAACAGATTTTAATTACTAGGACACAAGTTTTTCTCTCCAGCTTCTTATTATATACTGTATGCCTTTTTTTACCCCTGAAGAACACTGCCATAACCCTCATCTTCTTGAAAAAAAAGATATAATTTTCAATGAAAATCATATGAATATATAGTGTACATATAAAATTCTTCTATTTAGGTGTGGTTTACCTCTTTGCTCGAGCTTACAAAGTGTGGGGAGACCAGAGGTACCTAGATGCCTGTTTACGATGTGGGGAGGTCACTTGGACTAAAGGTCTGCTAAAGAAGGGCCCAGGAATTTGTCATGGAGTAGCGGGTAGTGGCTACGTGTTTCTCCTTCTTTATCGTTTGACAGGTGACTATAAACATCTCCATCGAGCTCAGCAGTTCGCTGAATTTCTGTTTACTGATGAGTTCCAGCGGGGAGCCAGAGTGCCAGATACTCCATTTAGTTTGTATGAAGGATATGCTGGGACTGTTTGTTTTCTTGCAGACCTGATACATCCTGATAAAGCTGAATTCCCCTTCTTCAATGTCATCTTTTGAACCTTTTTATAGATAACTGTTTCCTTTCCTTACCCAAAGAACAGAAGTGAATGACATATTGCCATTTCTTAAGACAATACTATATGTGCATGTATATGTATTATACTATGTAAGATGTTTTATTTTCCCGCAGTTAAAGATTGCCCATGGAATCTCATCCCACAGACATACAATAAGAAATCCAGTCTTGTAGCTAGATTAATTCAAGCAATGTAATGCAGCTATGGGAAATTTCGTACGCGTTATGTTTGTGTTATTTTACAGTGTTGTTGTTATAATATTTTAAAAAATTAAACTTCAAACACATTTTTTGGGGTTAAGAATTGCACAATTTGAGTCCGTTTACTGATAGCATGCACATAGAGGCTGCTGTGGCATATTTTGTCACCCAGCACATACTAGTAGAATCACCTGCATATTCCATATATATTTAGCCTACATGCCTTGATACAGTGTATCTGTGAATTTCTGTGTTGGCATGCTTCTTTAATTTTGAATAAATGTACTTTCACAGTTGTAAGATAATAAATACAAAACATAAATGCAGAATTAAATATAGGCCCATGGGCCACAATGCTCACCTGAGTCACTATGGCCTTGCTGTTCTACATCAGATTTTTTCTTGTATATTCCTATGTAAGACTTCAATAATTATTGTGGCCCCGCCCTACCCCCGGGGGTCATGATTTGAACAAATTTAATAGTACACTACCTGAGAATGCCTCATATCAATATGTCTAATCATGCATTTGCAGTTCTTGAGAAGAAAATTTCAAAATACTTTTTTCCCTATATATAAATATTCCTATGTACCGTTGATAAAACTTTGACCATATATTGTGGCCCCTCCTACCCCCCCCCCCCCCCCCCCCAGCCATTATTTGATCAAACATGAATGTACACTATCTTAGGATGCTTCCCAATCAATATGACATATCATGCCTTTCCTGTTCTTGAGATTTTTTCCTAAATATTTTATGTAAACCTTTGATTGTCCATTGTGGCCTTAACCTACCCACGGGGGTCATGATTTGAACAAACTTGAATCTACACTATGTAAAATGAAGCTTTCAAATATGTTTCAACTATTCTGTCCCAGGGGTTCTTTAGATTTTTGAAGGATTCAATTAATTTTTCTCTAATTCTAAATCATCTCCTCTTGAAAGTGGGTGTGACCCTTCATTTGAACAAACTTGAATCCTTTTTACCCAAGGATGCTTTGTGGCAAGTTTGATTAAAATTGGCCCAGTGAAGAAGATGAAAATGTGAAAAAAGTTGATAAGCATGATAACCACAACTATGACAAATTTTGATCAGAAAAGCTCAGTTGAGATTTTGGCTTAGATGAGCTAAAAAAAAAGTGAGTTTTATTCTCCATACCTTGTAGTTATTATTTTTATTTACAACATTCATGCTTGTGTTAAAGTCTAGGATGAAAAAAAGTCTGGAAAACTGAGCATTTTTAGTACGAGTCTACCTTGATATGATATACATGTATTTTGTCCTTCTTCAACAATTTTTGACAGTATTACAGCCTTTGAACTAAGAGCTTTATCTTTCCTCAGTGATTTGTGGCAACCATGACTCAATATCCCATCTCAAATGTCAAAGTCACTTAAATGAAAATATCGTTGAACCACAATTGAACAGTATCGCACTTATTACATGTAAATATATTATGTGCTTTAGCAACTCGTGTACCAATAGTGGTATTATGACCCCATCGTATCTTACATTTAAGGTCATTGATGAATTAAAATCATTTCTTGCCCAACACAAAGATAATGAGTTGATATGTCACACACTTTATATAACTGTACTTTCCTGTCTGGTGCATTGATAATGCAATTCAACCTCATATTTCAAATGTCAATGTCATTGTTATGTCATTGCAGTCAAGTGTTTGGCTTGTATTTCCAAGGATGCAAATTAGAATGCCTTATTACTGTCATGACCATGACTAAGTCATGATTTACAGTCAGTCACTGTATAGTCTATGAGTTTAAAATTTCTAACACAGTTCCTTATACATTCTTGTGCACATCTTGTTGGTCCACCAAAACCACAATTCAACACAATTTCAATAATCAATTAAACAAAACAAATTTGATATTTGCTAGCTTTTATTTCTGGCAGCAAGTTCAGGGCATTTTTATCCACTGTCTCTGTCCTTAGAGCAGCTGGACAATATGTGGTACCTTCCACAGCACTTAACCTTGACCTCCCTCTGAGGTGACCTCCCTTTCTGGAGGTTATGAACACCAAAAACTAATGATACAAAGCAAAAACAACCACAGGGTTACAGTCACAATAACTAAACATATAGGGTGTTATATCTTCCCAGGACTGTAGCATATAAAGACAAAGACCACAACAGGGCAGATCACTCTGTACAAACACTCCCAGAAAAGCAAGAGTCTGATACCTTCATAAATATTTTGATCTTAAGTAGTAAAAATGCCTCTGTTTTATGTTTTGAATTTGATTGGTCACTTTAAATACTACAGTCAGGGGAAGACATATAAGAAAAATATCAAGTTCTTGGAGGAACTTTTCTTCTTCAATACAAGTGTCAAAGCATTTTCTTTGGAAAATAACTCAAAAAATATCATACAGAAAGAAAGGCCCAACTTAAAATAGTTACAAATTCCAAATTTTCTCTGCAGAAGTATTGTTAGAAATGTCATGGGGTGTGGCTTATTAATAACTTACAAAAAGATCTCAGTGATATGTACCAAAGCAGTTGATTAGGAATATCCTATTCTTTGTGTTAAAGTAAGATAAAAACATACAGAAAAAGTCATTACAGTCACTGATATGTTTATCCAGAAAGACCAACTGATTAAGTCAGTTTTCCAACTTCATATCAACCTACTCTCCCTGATAATTCTTACATGTATAAGGGTGATGGCAAAAAGGTAGAATTTTGAATATCATAGAAAGTTTACAATTTCTTAATAATTATTTTTTGTTTGTTTGTTTTTTTGGTTTGTTTGTAGCATGCATCTCTAACAACTTTGAAAATCCTGTTTTTCCTAGATTAATTAAAAAAAAACAAAAAAAAAAAAACAGGAATCTTTTCTCCCATTTACTTTAGTTTCAAGACCTAGTCTCATCATAAAGCTCTGAATTAAAACAATATACAGATAATTTAAAATGGATGAAGTTTTCATGTCAGCATGTGAACAATGCTTTCCTCAGAGAAAATCAGGTTGAGAAATTATTAAAGTGAACTTAACAGTTGTCTTCTGAATTACACGCAATAAATCTACCATTTCAATTGACAAGTAGCAATACTTTCAAAAATGTTGTCCTTACTCGAATGCTTATAGAGATGACACAGTCAAGGATTGGCTTTAGCTTGTAAGAAGTGCAATAAATAGCTCTACTCTATCTGAGACAAATTAAAATTAAATATTGAACACTTTGGATACCTGTCCATTAACAAAATTCACATCAGCAGTCCACAGTTTTGAACAAAAAATGTGTTTTAATTGAAATAAATGCTTTATACTTCAACTCCCTCAAAGTAAAATGTTAAAATTTGAATCAAAGAGACTTTAAAGAAAAAAAATTTGTATGCACATGCATGTAAATTCCCAATTGGCTCATTACTGGTGAGAGAAATAATATGATGAAAATATCATATTATTTAGAACAAAATCTACTTAAAAACAACTTTCACATATTAATATTACTCTACTCATTAAGGTCAGATGACACATTCCTCAATAATATATATTTTTTTCAAAGAATTTGTCACTGAAATATTGCTACTTTAACCAAATTCCTCACAAAAAATTAAGGCACCTTACCAGGCATTTGTACAAGATACCAGAGGATCCTATTTACTTATAATCATATTGAAAATCAATAGCATTGCAAATATCACATTTTTGGTATCTATATCTGCTTAGACATTTTAAAAACAGTTTAAAAATCACAAGACAATGATAATTATGATTAATTTGTTGTATATTACGAAGAGATACAAAACAGATATTCAAGCAACGTGTCATCAGACCTTAATCGACATCTTACCTCAATACGAAAGATACAAACATTATATTTTTTGTCTGACCTCAGTGAAATTAAAGACTCATTGCTTCCAATCTTAACATTTTCTTTTAAAGGGAGTACAAAATAAGAATTCTTTGTGAGTTTAAGTCTACTGAAAAGACAAGCCTAGTATTTCCAAAAAAAAAAAAAGTTCCAGATTCCACACTGGCTGGCCTACATGGTGGTTTTTGGTGTGTAGTTTGAGGCATTAGGGTTCAGATTGGACTTCATGATCATCTCCTCCTTCATGTTGTAGGGAGCCGAGTACAAGGGAGTCGGGGAGAGGTCAGCCACTCCATTCATGGCTGGAGAACTCGATGTTGGCATCATGGTCAGTGCCATAGCCTCTGTCATTTTAGATCTTAGGTCTGCACATTCTTTGTCTTTCTCCTGGTGGAGCTCTGTAAATATAACATGTATTTTGTATCTTTAATATCAAATTATGAAATTTGAAAATATTTGGCAGAGACAAATAGTATTTCTTTTTAATAAGTAATGCTGGCATTGACCATTATAGAGAAACAAGAAATGTTGGGGTTCACATCCTGTATAAAAGTACAGTATAATATGTCTCAACTGGATGACACTGGCTGGATTAGACAGAATCCAGAGAGCAGGAAAATATTTGAGATTTATTTCCATTTCTTTTTTGCACAAGCATGATGCAGAAGTTGGCAAAATGCTATTAAATCATTTCATATTCTTGGAATCCAAAAATTAACCAAAAGTATACATATGACCTCCTGTCAATTCTTCTTTTTTGGTTAATGTTTGATCTTCCAAGTCAACACGAAATGTAAAGAGAGTGAAATCTACAAACATGTGTTTAGATTTTAAAATGAAGTGACTCAGGTAAAATTGTGTGACAGGATTAGATTAAAATAATCATCATTAATTATAAGCACTTAGCATCAATACAGCAGAATGGATTACAAAATAGACAGTATCCAGAGTACACACATTTTTTATTTACACTATGTTTGTTAAAGAAGTGCATGGAACTAAAATTTAAGACCAAAAGGGACAAAATTCCAGAGTACTTGGAATCCGGATTACACAAATTATACTGAACATGTATATAAAGACAAACCCATGGAGAGGATCTGTCTTTCAAGCTGTTAGCAAACAAATGCATCATTGGATTGGAATTTACCACATCAAGATATCAAATGGTGAAATTTTAGTACATTTTTTTTCTTAAAAAGAATGTGTTTTATCACATGATTTTTTCCTCATAAATTGCAACAATGTACAATGTTTACATATGAAAAAAATTATCCACATTTGCATTATAATACATGTATGATGATTTTATGAAGTTTGTTATATTGTAAAATTGAGTGTTACTAATACATGTATATGGTTGCAGTTTAAAAGGCAAAAATTCACTATTTACATAATATGAAAAGACCACAATTCAAGTGTTTTACCCTGTTTTAACAGGTGCTTGTAAATCATAATTAAATTTAACACAGGAAATGAATCGGTAGAATTACTCAAAGAAAAAAAATCTACTGCCAAACAATTTGTCTCAAGCGAACCAGGACAGCCCAAAGAAATCATGTCTACCTTTCTTGTAGTGCAAATGCTTCATTAACAACCAAAATTCATATAATTGTTCAGAGCTACAACAAAAGAATATGCATGGATGAAACAACTTATTACATGGGTTCAAATTCAGAAAAAACTTACCTTTCATTAAATCAATCTGTCGTTTAGCTTCCCCCAATGCTTTGAACAGGTCTAATTTGATGCGAGTTTCAGCACTGAGACTGTTTTCTAAATGAGTGTTTTTGTCCTGCATTGCTGAAAGTGCTGACATGAGTACTTCTGTTTCATTCTGTTGATCCTTGTACTGTCGAAGATTCTACAATGTAATATAAGACGCAATACTTCAAATCATGCTAGGAAGTGTTTGTAAGCAATTACTAAATCCTCTTGTATCCAAACAATGCCACTATCTAGATATTTAGAATCATGTAGGTCAATAATCCTGTAAACCTCAGTTCATTTACATGTGTTCTGCTATAATGTAAACCTTCACATTTATTTGTTTCATACCCGAATAGTTTATTTATCCCCACAAATGCATAATCAAATTCACTTACATTGAGATCTGAAAACAAGATCAAATATTGTGGAATCATCACTGTTTGTGGGGGACCAATGTTCATGGATTTCATGACTCACTTTTACCCATAAATTTACATCTCCATGAACAGAAACTTTTCAAGGCATCAGTTCATTTAATCTTCAGTATATACAAGTTACACATGAAATGACAAAAAACATTAAATTTTGGCTGTCTAGGAACATTGGCCCCTGCACTAAAATGATTTCACAGTGTTTCATTCCACAGATACATGTAAAATCAAACAAACAAAATATTAATACTCTGATGCTACTCATCATAACATAAAGAACATTAATCATGACAATACACACATACCTGATTCTCATATTCTAACTGTCTATATTGTTCCTCTCGAAGCATAAGGTCCCTTTTGAGCTGTTTGATATCATTTTCTATATTTCTCTGTCTTTGTTTACAAACATCTGTGCATTCAGCCCTGAAAAAAAAGAATGATAAATGTACAGTGTATATACATGCATTTACAGTTTCCTTACACATTATTCAAAACGGAAAAAAAACTTTAGCATTTCTGTTTTCTTTTTTTGGCCAGACATTAGTAAAATAACAAAGGGCTTACAGACTGGGAAAATAGTTTATCATGTAGACGTTCTTAGTTATTTATTCATGTTTGAAAGTATACAGGCTAGTCAAACCCAACTTGGGCTGGTAATTACTTCATTATTTTCCATTATTAGGCAAAATAGGCTAGTGTCAATTTTTTTTTTCACCAGTGCTATAAATAGCTTAAATCCTCTCCCTACCTCTGAGCTGAAGCAGCTGTGGCTAGAGCTACCGCTCGTGCTGCTGCCGCTTCTTCTGCTTTCTTGGCTTTCCGTTCGGCACCGAGTTGTAATTCTATTCCAGCCCTTATTTTCCTTTCTTCGTTAATTTTCTTTTCTAAGCTGGCTATATTCTGTTTGTCTTGCTGCCTACTTGTGACAAGATTATGTAATCTGGAAAAACAATATTGCATTAGTTACAGAGACATACTTTACATGTACTTTGTAATACATGTATCTGCATAATAATATAGGTCAATGAACACTTCCTTATTCATACAAAACCTGCTCATTCAGATTGTGACATGTCATCACATCTAAGTATCAAATTAAATATACAGTCTGAATTTTATTTCACTGCACATCAGGCATAAAAAACTAGTTTTAATCAGTGAAATATGTTGTTCAGTATTGACGTCTATCAGCAGTTTTATTTCTTGTTTTAAAATATAACTTACTTGTTCTGTAAATTCTCATTATCCTGTTGAAGTTGATATATATCTGAGCGTAAGGATTTGTCTCCAGAAATATATGAGTTCATTTGAGATCGGAGTTCCTGCTCTGTGTTTCGACTAGACTGAAGGTCTGCTTTTAATTTTTTAATATCACTCTCTAATCTGTAAAAGAAACAATACAAATAAATTTTTCAATGCATTATTTTGGAGGGTCATTTCAACGAAATTCTTAAAGCAATTTAATCCTGTTTCTTTAATCCTACCTGGCTTTTATCTTTAAAAAAATTTTATTATTCAGTTTTCACATGCAAAGAGGATGGTTTCAAAAACATATAGTACTCATTTATTATTTACCAATTTACAATAAATACTTGACATTTGAAAAATTTACACATTTTCTCATAGTTCACATATAAAATGTTTCACATAAAAGTTGTCATTAGCTTGTCAGAGAACCTTGCTAGACAAAATTAATCATTCATGTATCAACATAAATCTTATTGGCTGGTATTTTATCTCTTCAACTTTAAATTTTAGACTTGTCAGCCAAATAAAACTCTCCAGAAAAACTAGATTAATCTAATAAGTCTAAACCAGATACGTCCAAACCATGCAAGTGCCCCTGGCACAAGCGAAAACCCTGCAATTTATCTTATTTAAATGTGAATGTAATAGCATAGGTCTTCATCAGACTAATTTAACGTGCTACTATGAATGTTCCATCCATAACACCTCTCAAATTATTGGGGAAAAAAGTCCATTAACCACAGCTTTTGACCTTGGGACACTAAAAGTTCATCAAAGTTCTTCATCAGGTGAACCCTTATGCAGGTCTTATGTCATGTTCAAAAGATGTATGGGAAAGTTTATGATTTTGAAAGTAGGTTAAAGGTCAAGTTCATTGTCCCATGGCCTTAAAGCTCAGTACATCATGAGAGATCAATTAAAAAGCAATCTATAAGCTACAGATAAAAATCAAACCTTATCTTTTGCAAATCAAAAAATATGGGATGAACCTCTTTGAAAAAAAAAGTTGGTCAAATGTCGAACTCAGAAGGTTAATAAACCCTGTTTTTTTTTTTCAAATGATACAGGAACTGACAGACAGACAAACATCAGGCAAAGTGATTTTAAGTGTCATTCTGCTTTGCAGGAAACACAATTAAAAAAAAAATTCATTTTTTTTTTTATTACCTAGATATAACTTCATCTCTGTTATTACTAAAGCTGGCTGTAGTGTTGATATCCTTTGTATTATTATTTTTGCCTTTTTTATTGTCTTTAGAACTGTTGAGTTTACTTGAGGTGTTTGAGGTTTTATTCACACTATTTGCTTTATAGGACTTGACATGTTGGTCATTTAAAATATTATCAGCTGTCTCGTCTTGGAACTGATTGACATCTGTCTTAGATTTGGGCGGTATCTGTTCTATAAATTCTAACTCTTCATCTTCATTAATGTCTTTTGGAGGTGACTTTTGGTCACTTTTATTTGATGTGTTCACTTTTCCTCCAACATCCCCATTTTGTGAGATTTCTTCCTCCTCTGACTTTGAAGGTAAAGCTAAAAAACACAATAATTATAATTAAAATGTCTTCCACATATTTATATTTTTCCTTACATCAATTACTCCTGCCTAACATTTATCAATTAAATTATGATTTTTTTTTTCAATCAATAAGCTGCTTATGAAACATGATAAACTTCTAAAATTCTGAAAAACATTCTTTTTTTTTGCCAGTACTGAAGGGAAGTGCAATGATCAAAATCTTCTTAAATAATCAGTGTGAAAGTTAAGGATTTGTGCTAATGTGATAATGATCACAAAAAATTTCAACATTAGAAGTACATCAACACTTTGCAGTGTCAGCTTCACTTGTTAATGAACCTCCTTGCCTTTCCTTTTTGCACTACATTTCTCAATTTACAAATTGACACACTTTCTATTTTATACAATTTGAAGCTTTTACTTAACTTTGGGCAGAATCATAATAAGCTTAACTACATACATGTATGAAGTCAAGATTTTCTAACCTTATATCCTTTAGCGCTCAACTTTATTAATTTACTGTTATTGGCTTAGTTGAAAATACTTGCATTGAGTAAAATGAAAATTAAAATTATACATATACATAAATAGTCACCTTTCTGTTTTTCAATATACTGATTCTGTAATTCTGTTGGCAGTGCTTGCTGTATTAAATTGACGTAAAATTCATTTTCTTTTTGTACCTCTTTTTGCTTCCGCTGAAAGCCATACAATTTGTTTTATAAATATCAACAGCCATTTTATTTAACAGTAAAAAAGAAAAACAAGAGGCCCAGGGGCCACATCGCTCACCTGAGCACTCTGGCTAAGAAAAAGCAGAAATCAGTTGAGTCTTGAAAAGTTTTGATATAAATAAAAGTGGTTCGAGGGGGGGTGGGGGGTGGTTAATTTGAACTTGCCAATGAATCTATACTTCAAAGGGATGCTTTGGAATTAATATTACAAATAATGGCTATGCTGTTCTTAGGAAGACAATTTTTATTGATATATCATTTGTATTCCTTTATATAACTATGATCCCCTGTTATGGCCCCTCAATTCTCCGGTGGGGGGGTCATGATTTGAACAAAATTTGAATCTACATTACCTGAGGATGCATGCATTTAAATATGACTAATTATTGCTTTGCTGTTCTTCAGAAGAAGATTTTAAAAGGCTTGCTTTTTCCTATGTATTCCTATGTAAAACTTTGATCGCTCATTGTGGCCCCATCCTACCCCTGGGGGGTCATGATTTAAACAAACTTGAATCTACACTTCCTGAGGATGCACCCATAAAAAAAAAAACCAATCATGGCTTTGCTGTTCTTGAGAAAAAGATTTTCACAAATTTTTACTATGTATTTATATTCCTATGTAAAACTTTGATCACCCATTGTGGCTCCACCTTACCCCTGGGGGTCATGATTGGAACAAACTTGAACCTGCACTACTTGAGGATGCTTCCATGTAAATATGACCAATCATGGCTTTGCTGTTCTTGAGAAGAAGATTTTTAAAGAGTTTTCCTATATATTCCTATGTAAAACTTTGATCGCCCATTGTGGCCCCACCCTACCCCCGGGGGTCATGATTTGAACAAACTTGAATCTACACTACCTGAGGATGCTTCCATATAAGTTTCATATTTTCAAGCACAGTGGTTCTTGAGAAGAAGATTTTTAAATGATGCCATTAATTTTTCATGAATTCATGATTATCTCCCCTTGGAAGAAGGCGTGGCCCTTCATTTGAACAAACTTGAACCCCCTTCACCCAAGGATACTCTGTGCCAAGTTTGGTTGAAATTGGCCCAGTAGTTCTGGAGAAGAAAATGAAATTGTGAAAAGTTTACAACGACAACAACGCCGCCGCCGCCGACAACGACAGACAACGGACAAATTTTGATCAGAAAAGCTCACTTGAGCCTTCGGCTCTGGTGAGCTAAAAAGAGAGTAATAAATTATGACAACATTTCATCACACACATGTAAATCTTTAAAGTACTTGCACATATTTAATGAATTTTACTATAATTTTGGATAGTATTGCATTTTCTCTTTTAGAATTTGAATTAAATATTACACATGTTCCTTACCAATCTCATTTTATATGATATATAACTTTTGAAACCAAAACCTAATGTGACAACTGGATAACCAATGCTGAAAAAAAAAAAAACACTTTAAAAAGATATATCTTTGTGAGGGATTTGAGTTCTCAGATGGCAAATCCGATTTTGAAAGAATGGAAAATGAAAAAAAAAAAATGACAAGCATTTCACTCTGTAAAGTCTGTTTATACATGTACATATTTATACTTGCTTGTACAAGTACCAGTATATAATATTTATATACATGTACAAGTATCTTACAAGCTACATTAACTCATCTATACAAAAATCTAGTAATATCATAATGTAATTTTTTTTATTTTCTTACCAATGAGCTGCAAATGGTCGACATAAATCTAGATTAAATGGTAAATTCTTGAGTTCTCTGAGTCTAACTGAAGCTTCAATATAAACAAATAAAAGCCATAATGATACTGTCGGAAGACATATTCCTCTGTCTGAAAAAGAAAAAAGAAACTTGATTACTTTCTACATTCAGTTACAAAAAATTACTTGACACCTCCTAAAGTATATAGAATTATAATTATTGTATCTTTTCATCTGTAAGTTAACCACAGAGAGGAAAAAAGTGTAATTCTAGATTAATATAATTTTGAAGGTGTTTTCATCACATATGAATGACAACAGTATAGATAACGTGACCACTGTCTAAGATATCATCAATATAAAACTACACCTATTCTTTTCACAGCTTTCCCATGGTGTACAAAATCACTATTTTCACACTTCAACAGTACATGAACTACTAACCTGTATGCCAAACATATTGCACCCATACATAAGTACTGGCAGCAAAGAAAAGCCATTGTACGGGGATAAACAGGTAGCACACTACATCTGATGTGACAGCAATGCAAACAAAGAAAACTGAGAAAGCCTGTTAAGTAACAGAGAAATTCATTAGGACATTTTGTCAATAAATTATCTTCATTACATAAATAGAAATCTATCTTCCAGAATGGCATTTGTTTGAGTACTAATAATGATGAGTTCTCACAGTTGTTATCAATTTATTCCATGCTTAAAAAGTTCCTTGTTCTTTGTATAAGGAAATTCAGAAGGTTATTTTAAGTACCCATTTCTAGTCCTAATTAACGACTTTGGCTTCATATTTTTAATGCATACATTTTAACTTTGTGGTTATCAAGACTCAAAAGAACTTCAATTTTCTAAACCAAAAGCAATAAATAAAAAAACAGCTTACAAAAATATGTACACATCTATCATATAGATGTTTAGTTATTATCACATAGATGTTTGGTTATCAACATTTTATTTCAACACTTACCAGGCCTTGATATTTAAAGGAGTCATAAACACTTCGAACCAGCAACCAGAATGGCCACAAGTACTCAAACCGGAACTCCAGAATGAAATCTGCCATTAGAACAAGGGCCCACACCATAAGAAACTTCAGGTACAGAAATGTGCTGGGAAAAAACATCACAATTGATAAAGCACAATTATAGTGTGACTGTCAAAACAAAATCATACACGACTACTTGGGCTCTGAAAAACTTAGTGGTCTGCAATTACCAAAATTCAGTGGAAGACATAATTTTGAATGAGGAAGAAAAACTAATCAAAGAATGCATATATCCTGTTTGCAAGAAAACTATCCAAAAATAGAGAGAAAAAAATAGTGCAAACTAGTGGCAGTGTTCTATAATCAAGACAAAAGCACTGCTACAATGGAGGGCTCAACTAAAACTAAAATAATTATCTACTTGTCCATACAGCAAATTGTCAACAAACATTACTTGTCCAAATTATACAGATTTCATAACAGTTGTTTCCACTAAAACTAGCATTTTTGCTTTCTGTGAGTTTAATTTCAGCATATAGATGCATTATATACCTTTTATCAGTTGTATTCTCAACAAGCTTGCATGAACATCTCCAGATCTTGTCAAATTACAGAGCTGTCAAATTACATTGAATCTTGGATTCTAAATTTTTTATTGGCTGGTAATGATTTTTTTTTGAAGAAGAAGAAGAGGAAGCTCAAAAACTGCTAAATTTGAAGCTTTATTCAAAACTTATTGACTTACTCCTCTAATATTTTCTCTCTTTTCTAATGTAGTTTATCTACAGAAATCTAAGGTTAATTCAATCTTACAGCGAGCTGTAATATAATTACTGGATACATGTCAATGGGGGGGGGGGGGGGGGGGATTCAAAGTGCAAGTGAAGCTTTTTCATATACTAACTTACTACATAATACATATGGATTATTTTACACTTATTTGACCTTTTATTCTATTGCATATCAATGACTGATTTCTTTGAAATCACTACAAATGCCTGTAAGCCAGGAAGATTAATGTTTTGATGTGGCCAATATTTCAACTAACAGAAAGTTTTAAGCTATCTTTATAATCTATGTTTTCCAGTATTCACAAATTTTATTTGTGAGTACTGAAAATTTTATTTATCTATTAGATATTATTACTTAAAATATTTTCTCAAAACATGTACTACGAAAATGTGTTCCCTTCTCAAACATGTCAAATTAAGGCTTCAGATACATACAGTGCTTGTTAAGGAAGAAGATATAAAGTAAATATAGCACACTTAGAAAGTCAAGTGCATTTTGCTCAAACAGGAATTATAACATAAAATTTAAACACAAACAAAATTACACCACAATTCAGGGGTTCAAAATTCCTCAAGCCTGACATCCAGGACTAGCTAATTCCAGAACTGGAATCAGCATTTTGAATTGTCGAATTTGGAATCAGCATTTGGAATTGTTGAATGTCAGAGCTACTTGGCATTACTGTAGTTAATACTTTAAAATACCTTATGTATAGGCAGTGTTCGACCTTAACACTTGTCCGTCAGTCCTAGGCCAACAAATGTATGGGAGGATTGACAAATTTAAATTAAAGTTACTCTGTTAATTGTGCCAGTAAAAAATTAACAAAAGTTCAGTCTACAAGATCTTCACTGATGAAATGTTTGAAAGTGTCTATCTGCACAACTGTCAAACCAATAATTTTCATTATTCTACTGGGACATATATTTAATATAATATGTAAAACAAATACAAATACTATTATACTGTAAATTCACTTTTATGGTGCACACTATCTTTTCAGTGAAAAAATATTCAGAGAAGGAGGGGATGCAGACTATATACATGCAGGACTTTCAAAAAGATTAGAAACAGGCAGTACTTTTACAAAAATAGGAGGTACCTTGTGGAAGCAGTTTTAATTGAATGTATTTTCAAATTTTTCTCCATCAAATATTTTGGCCGGTACATGCAATCATAATTTAAGCTGGGTAAAAGTACTGGGTACAGGCAGAATTTGAAAGGCCTGTACATGTATTCCACATTATATTTTTTTCATGTTCTAGTATACGATAAACATGATAAATGTATCATTACCAGGACTTTCGATATAAATAGTTGTGTATTTCTAATCAATTCAGAAACATGAAAAGCTATTGTAGTTTGCAACAAAAAAGGAAATTTTAATACAAACGACAAGCAGAAAGCACAAGCTCCTGACAAAATGACTTCATAAACCAACCAATCCCCCACCACCTCTCCCCCAATTACCAAATTATAATGAGTCTATATTTTCTCAAAAACTTGTGATTTCCCTGTCAATTCCATCTAACTGCCATTTTGTGCAAGGCCAAAATAAAAATTAGGTTTGTTTCCCCTAACGTGACCGACCCACTTAAATCGTGCTAACTGAAAAGTTTTTTTAATAAGATTATTCAAATATTTATTTTTATTGTTTATTATCTTTATAAAATAAAATTTCATCAAAATTCGTTTTTTTATCAGAACGGCGGCTTTGTTTTACTCTCATTTGGCGCCCACAACATGTGGCCACAGAGGGTTATTAAGTGTTATAAAAAAACAGCGATGTATCAATCCTAATACATCTTTAACTTATTAGAATCCTACACTCTTGAAACATTTCGTGAATTAAATATACCATGACTAAGGGGTGTTAAGATGGTATTTACAAATGTGTCTTCTAAAATTAACGTACGTAGTAAGCATGACAAAGCCTGCCTCATGCTGGGACCAACCTAGACCCAAACTTTAGGGAGACTTCACTTCTCCCTCAGAGAAATGTAGGGAGAAGTTTTGAATTCTAGGGAGACTTCTTGGCGCGCGTGGGAAACACTATGATCATTATTAAACTTTTTAAAAATAAAATAATTTCATTGTTTATTACTTAAATACATTTCAATAATTTTTTTCTGTATTATTTAAAGATCCTAGTAAAAATAATTAAAAATATTCTTTAAAAAAAAAATTATATTTTTCCTATTAAAAGGTATCTAAATATCTAGCAAAATATATAAAACAATAACAATGTAAAAGTTTCTAATTGATAAACTTGTTTATCAAACTTTTTATAAATATCTAGCAAACATATAAAACAATAACAATGTAAAAGTTTCTAATTGATAAACTTGTTTATCAAACTTTTTTTCATTTCTTGCATAATAGTATGCACAATTAACTTTTAAATGATTCAAACGTTTTTCTCTCCTCTCAGGGTTAGATTTTCAGGCTCTTGGCATAGTCATAATTTTTTTATATTCTCTTCAAAATTTGTTTTCAATATTAAATTCTTTCTCTAAAAAAAACGTTTTGGTGCAACTACTGCATGCTGTTTGAACTAGTTATGTTTATCAGACATGTGTAATTTCTTAGACAGTTGATAACTCCACAATTTAACAGTAAAAATATGTCTGTATTCACCACAGGAGTTCGCGTACCTATCAATTTAACCGAAATTTTCAGTAAATAAAAAAAAATACGTAATACCTATAATAATAACACAAGGAGTGCAACGCATTCCAGGTCACCGGGGAACCTCTCTCTTAATATCGAGGCTGCCGCGCAATCAATTTTCAATCGAAAATTATAAAACACAAACCATTCTTTTCGGAAGGAACCATTCTTTATGTCTGTTAATGCATATGATTTGAAATGCCTGTTTAACATCAGTAGCAGTGACATTTCTCAACGACTTCGCCCAAACATTGGTTGTCCGCGACGCCATTACGTGACGTAATACGGGCGCGTCGCTTTACCCAAAAGGAACATATAATGCCTGAAATGAACAATCATATACAATATGATACCAGAGATAAAACTTTTAACTTGTAATACGAGTACTTTTTTGTCTATTGTGAAATATATATAAAATATATGAAACATTTTACATAATAACTTAGCAGTGGTATTTAAAAGATAAGGGGGGTCAATTCACAACTTATGGTTAATAAATATAAATTTTTAGGTATTGATGGAAAAATATGTGAATAATTTGGGGGGCTGACGTCATCTTCATTTTTATTCTAAAATACTAAAAAAAATGCCCGTGAATCTTTATAATTGATTATTAACTTAAGTATACTAAAGTACTCCTTGTTGTCTTTACCTTTTAGACATTGAACGGGTATATGTTTTCCAACCCTTATTAAATTTATTCAATGTAGTATGTTAAAAATTAAGCATATATTAATACTAGGTTACGTTTGAGGTGTTAAAAAAACTTGAAAGCAGGAAGTAGAGGGGGGGGGTGCAATCCAAGTTAATGTGTCTTCAATTTTGGCGAGGAAATCTTTGACAAGTAAAAAAAGGAAGAACGAAAAGATTATTCAACAATCGTATACTTTGAGAATTTAATCAGTACTATCACGGAAGATGGCGTACCCATCAATTGTAACGAAATTTTCAGTACATAAAAAACCTATTAAATACTTATTTAAAAAAAAAAAATCGTAACACTTGTAATTTGTGCTCATACTCACCTGAGCAGAAGGCTCAAGTAAGCTTTTCTGATCAATATTTGTCTGTTGTTTTAACAAGAAAAAAGAGGCCATTTTATAAGTAGGCCTATCTATATATTGGTATGTATTTACTATGTTAACGTACAAGTTGTCGGGGGGGGGGGGGGGGGGATATTCAAGGGTTGTTCAATCGCTGGACGTGCGCTTCCATTTTACTTTTATTTATTGGGGGGATATATGATTTTTTTTATTGAACTATATCACTCACAATTTTGTTCACATGCATGCAGTGTTACATTATTAAATAATTCATTTTACACATACAGATCCTCGCACACTTCATGCAAGAAAAATCAAAAAGTGCCCAAAGCATTTTTTGAGATGATGTTTCAAATGTCAAAAGGAAATAATAATTATCTTTTAAGAGAAAGACACTGCTCAAAACATTTCCCTGTTACGTTCAAATCATTTGTCTACTGGAAGTACATGTAATTCATTTTGATTTCTTATATGTATCATTTTGTACGTTGTATTCTTCACATTATTTACACCTGTATGTAAAACGGAGAACTGTTGAATTTGTTTGTAGAACATTCATATCGTACATGACCTTAAATTATCTAAATTTCCATATTATTATTCATCTCTGGCATTTTTTTTCTTTTTGGGTAAATCAACGCACCCATTGTAACGTCACGTAATGGCGTCGCGGACAACCAATGTTTGGGCGAAGTCGTTGAGAAATGTCACTGCTACTGATGTTAAACAGGCATTTCAAATCATATGCATTAACAGACATAAAGAATGGTTCCTTCCGAAAAGAATGGTTTGTGTTTTATAATTTTCGATTGAAAATTAATTGCGCAGCAGCCTCGATATTAAGAGAGGGGTTCCCCGGTGACCTGGAATGGGTTGCACTCCTTGTGTTATTATTATAGGTATTACGTATTTTTTTTTATTTACTGAAAATTTCGGTTAAATTGATAGGTATGCGAACTCCTGTGGTATTCACAGCATGTATTAATTATTTGACAATAAAAAGATCTAAAATCATCTTCAACATCTTTGGCATGACATCGATAGCTGTCCAGCTGTTTTGCGTCTTGTTGTGTGTAACTTGTAACAATGGACTTTTTCATTCACGGAACGTAAAATCTAGAGGAGTTCCGACAGAGTATTCGATGCATTGGTCATTAGTAGCAAAACAGGTGTAAGTGCCCTGCTGTTTCACTTATTTCAGCAGTAATAACACCAGATTTATAAAATAGTGATGATACTACCACGTTTCTTAATAGATTTTTTATGATTTTCAATAAAGGAGGTGCAAATATTAAGGCGACTTAAACTTCTCTTTCGTGATAATTTACGGCGAAGTTTGGGGCTCAAAAGCGACTATTTCGCCTCAGTCGCCCCCTAGGTTGGTCCTTGCTCATGAGCAGATGACGGGCCCACTTTGTGTATGCATATCAATAAATTCCACTGCATTTCATTCATTTCGATCTAAAAAAACAGTTCATGTATGATTCTATTTTTACTATATAGGACCATAGGAGTTGTAAATATATCTTAGTATAATTATTTCATCTTGATAAATATAGTTCGGATGTCATTTCTTCATTCCTTTTATTTATGGGGTAAACTTCGTGACTAAAACATTAGATAAATGAAACTTTAATCATTTTAGATATGGTTTGGTTGAATTAAATATTGTTTATACAGGTATACTCTTTTCAAATATTGTTGAAATCTTTAAAGTTGGCTTATGGTACGGCTTCTTGAGACGTCCAGTGTATTTTTCTTTTCTTTAGTTGGGCCCTTGAAAATAGGTTGTTTCTTTGCTTTAATGTACCTTTAAAAATTGCTGGGTCGACAACATTTGAACATCTGCCTGGTAGAGGGCTCCTAATTTAGACTTTTTCTCGGCACTTTATGGCCATTGATCATAAAGCATCAGTAAGGGATCTTTTTCATGCCAACATCTACATGTATACTGTGACACTACATGGCCCCACGTTTTTTACGGTCTCATTCAACTGACCAGTTTCCACGCCCCACGTTGGGACCTGTGACTTAATTAGAATAAGCTTCTGAATTACGTCGTGACTCCAAAATGAAACACTAGAATTACTTCGCCACGCAAGGCCCTTGACATTTTATCTGTGTAAGCACTCGAAGATGACGGTAGGTTTTGAAAAAAATATACTCGGAGGGCCGATGGTTGATTATTTGCGAATCTTGTCTTTTTGTAAAAAATCAATTTCAATAAATTTACGCTGGCCCGAGATATTTCACAAGTTCAAATGAATAATATATGTGAATTAATTTACCATACATGTTGCTTTTAAATTTCATTTGTTTGATATTCGATCAAAAATCGGTTTCTTTTGTTCTTTCTTATTTATAGAGATATTATTCAATTTTCATAATGTATTTTCAAAACTGCTGTCAGAAAAAGAAATAATAATTTACCTACCTACCTACTCAACTTGAAATTTTAGGGTCGGGTTAGGGGAAACAAAGATATTTTTAATGATGGCCCAATTGGTTTTTACTTTGTGGTTTAGAATTTTGCCATATCCGGTATAGTAAAAAAATTTTTATTACACTGGATACATGGCCAAATTCTATAAGTTTTAAAAAAGTACAAACCGATTACACGGAATTGAAGAGATCATATATTTTCAAAATGTGGGGTGGGGGCTATGAAGATTTGTCCATGCTTCAGGTGCCTGTGGCAGAGAGTAAGCAAATGAAAAAGGTTAATCAGCATTTGCTGATAACCATCTGATGAATAACATTTTATCTTGTTACCAGAAGGACAGACAAATCTGGTAGAAGACCAGTAACTTTACATGGTTACTGGTCCTGTGGAACGATACGTGAGTTAAAATGCTAAGCTGCTAACACCTAGTATTGGTCATGAAATCTCACTACACTAAAAACACTAAAAATGCATTTTTCATTGCCATGTACAAATGCTTCATATTTTCTCATACATACTGGCAAAAAGTGCAGCAAAATTTGGATTAATTGAGTGATAAAAAACATTTAAAATACTTAGCACTAAATGGACATAAGAGAATTACCTTGAAATTGAAGTGAACAAAATTAGCTGAAAGCCATTACCCAAACCAGGAAATCATATCATTTCAATTTAATTCATGATCATAGTATTTCCTCAAATACCTAGTTTACGGTTTCTGATAGACTGAGAAAAACCACCGACTTCAGCACACAGACATACATGTTCCCAGACATCTAAAAATAGCCTGTGGTTCACTTGTTCTTTATCACTGTTCATCTAGAATCATCGTCGCGGTCAATCTACGTGTTTCAGTCGATAATGCTTTCAAACAAAATTCTCTTTAACCAAATATCCTTACAGCCAAATGAACAAATGAGCCATTCGGCAAGAAACATATTTCATTATTTCAGTATGATAATAAGTATTGCTGCCATATTGAAAATGGAGAAATTATACCTTCCGTAGAAACCTTCCGTTATTTTGCTCCGCTTTGGAAGGCGTCGTATTTTACTACAATCGGCATTTCTCCTCTTCATATTTTCAGACAATCTGTGAAAATGTTGTAACCACTTGTGGACATGTACTTTCCACGTTATAATCTGTAAACAAACAGAAATATTGTGTATTGTCTTCTGCTCTTGTCAACCTATTTACCGCATGCGCCTGGGCAATTAAAGTTCCGAAGTTGATCGGATATACTCGGATATTTCCGGAAATAGAACAGGTGCGATATGTTCCCCGATCCCGATCAAATTTTTTATAACTGTTTTCACAGAATCCACACAGCACACTGTCATGCCAGAAATATTGGATTCTCATTCTTAAAAAAAAACCTCCCTAACTCCAGGATATTAAGTATATACGTCCCTGCTATCTCTTATAATTCCCACTTCACACACATTTGTTTGGATGTTTTTGAACATATTTTATTGAATAAATCAAAAGGATTGGAAAAAATGTTCTTACAACTTAATGGTTCCTCTACTTAAATATAATAATATGTCATGCAAAATAACTGATAAAACTTAATTTCACAAGAAATACAAGTGGAATTTTGTTAGATAACATAGCAAATTAAAATCTTTAGGATTCATCAATAAACTTATGCACAGCAGCAAAAATAGTGTTATTAATCTGTAAAATTATTTTTGCTGTTGTCCATAAGTTTACTGATTAAACCTAAACAAAACTGTGCATCTCTGGGAAAACTTGGGGGGGGGGGGGTGTTGTTGTTGTATCATTTTCAAATTTTTGTTAATCAGCGCGATTATAGGAACACATTTTCTGCCATTAAAATCACTAATTACATTGAAAATTGTAGTTGGTAATAATATCAATGTCCAGCGGCGGATTTAAGGGGGGGGGGCGCACCCGGCGCCCCCCTAAAATTGTCAAAGTTGGCGTAAATCATACTTTCGTCGAGAAATGTAAAAATGTCTACTCGGGAGACCTCATTTTTACCCTACAAAACCTCTAGAATCCAGGACCTTCTGGGTGCTTCGCCCCCTGGACCCCACAAGGGCTTCGCCCTGGACCCACTGCCCCCCTCCCCCCTGTCTACTTGTGGCGCCCCCTCTAACTTCAATTCCTGGATCCGCGCCTGATGTCAGTTTCTTTCAATCATTAATTTTCTTCGAAAAAGCCCAATTGATCCATCTGATTCTTGTTTCATACTGCGGTCGGAAAAAGGGGGGCTAATATTTATAGGGAGACATATTATAATCAAAAAGACAACCTTTAAAGCTATAATTTTATGGCGTATCTGAGCTAAAAAATATAAATACTAGATTAAGTGTAGGCAAACATGATATTTGTTATTTGTGTTCAAATTAAAATTTTCACCGATTTTGAACTTAAATAACCCCAAGTTTCTATTGTTAAATTGACTTTAAACTGTGTCTCATATTTAAATGCGGAGTCGGTAAATAAATCGGTTATTGTTTTAAAGATATACACGCTATATAAACGCGATTTATTATATTAAACAAAATGATTAAATGATTTGAGAAACATGATGTGTAATAAAAAATAATTACTTTCCACAAAGTTTTACTAAATAAGTCGTTATAATTACAAAACAATTAAGCAAGATCTGCAATTAAGAATTCAGCCTATTCATGAATATTGATGAAGGAAGTGCGTAAACAGTATAGACGCGCATGTCCGCGGGAAATCATAGACGAGGTACGTTGCATTTTGACTACGATTTTGAATAAAAGTTAATATCTGTCATTACAGAGTAGATGGATAACACTGGTTGTTTTCAAAGATAAGTATCTCTAAGCATAAAACGTATGCCATCCATGTAAAAAGTTATTTTGTATACCAAACGGCGTACCTCGTTTTCTTGACGCCATTTTTGTTGTAGCGACGGTGTCACATGATGCATGAATTTAAATAGAGGGCATTACTTTCCTAGTAGGATAATGAATAATTATAATTTGAGATCTTTATAATGCGTTCATTTCCAATTGTGTAATTTACAATATTTTCGTAACTTTATTTGGTAAACAAAATAAATAAATTTCCAACTTTATTTTTAACTGACGCAAGTTGTAGCGTGTATATCTTTAAATTTCTAATATCTATGAAACGCAATTAATTTAAATTGTGTAATTTACAGGAAAGTCCGATCCCATCTTTATACATAGTAATAAAAAAAAAGATCTTTTTAATTTTAGTTAGTCTGAACTTATCAAAAATACGTCATATATGACTTTAAGTTTTGCTGGCTACACATTTTGCCAAGCTCGAAACTGCATGGGGAAAAAGTATCTCAGGATGGCTCAGCTAGTCATTGATATTCAAGGTTATACATGTCAGCTTGGCCCGTAGGAACCGGACGGGGGTGCCCATAAATTACTTTTCTGGTATATATACTTTACTTTGGAAAACAAAGCTAACTCATAAATAATTTTGCCGGAATATAATATTCTAGTACGCCAAGAGCGAATTTATAGTTGAACCCCCCTAAATTACGTCTGGTGATTTCTTTATTTTTTGCTTGACAAGATTATACTAGTAGGGGTCTGCATGTACTGTCGAGACCCTCCCCCCCCCCCCCCCCCCCCCCCCCAATAAACAATTACCATGAATGAGAAAAGTTTAACCACCCTCTCCCTATCGTTGGTTTTACAGACACGTAGCATCGATTTTGAAAGGGGGTAAGAAAAACAATTGACCATGTTGACATCTTGCTTGAAAAAAAAAATCTTTGTCAATCACATAGATAATGAAAGAAAAAAAAGATCCAAAATCCTATTTCGGGAGGGGGATGTCCAACTTTTTCGACAATTTTTAAAATAATATATTAACAAGGGAGGATTTCACCATACTGCAACAAAAAGTTTGTGTGTGTATGTGTGCGTGCGTGCGGGGGGTTGGGGGTTACAATCAGGGACCTATATAGTATATAGGTCCCTGGTTACAATACATGGCCTTCCTACATGTATAAACATCTTAAAACATTATGTTTGAAAAATGTCTGTTTACCGTACATGCAGGTAACCTTTAACAAAGTAAAAGTGTAAATCTGTGGATCTTTTCACAAAATATCTTATACGACTAAAACAAATTTTTTCCAAATTTCCAAAAAGTATCTAAGCTATATAGTGGGCCACAATATTTCTTTACTGAACAAAGAATTTACAGGTTGGCAAATTTTAATCTTAGTCGTAAGATATTTTGTGAAAAGGGCTGCTAGGTAGTGTGCTGAGCTCGTCTGGAATGCCCTCCAGTATATAAGCAATAAGAAAATATTACTTACATATTTATGGTGGGTGAACTGAAATTATTCAACTACCCATCTTCATTCAATTAAATGCAAAAATACATTTTAATATTGTGTTTGCTATATTTTTATAATAAGAGATATTTTGTGAAAAGGGCTGCTAGGTAGTGTGCTGAGCTCGTCTGGGATGCCCTCCAGTATATAAGCAATAAGAAAATATTACTTACATATTTATGGTGGGTGAACTGAAATTATTCAACTACCCATCTTCATTCAATTAAATGCAAAAATACATTTTAATATTGTGTTTGCTATATTTTTATAATAAGAGAAATATTATTCAAAGGAATTTCGTGAATTCCGGAACTGATAAGCCTAACTAAATTTGTTTTTGTTTAATACAGAAAAGCTATATCCGGTTTAAATTGCTGAAACGAAGGACAATGTGAATGCGAATGTGTGCTGTGTAAGTGTGTTTGTTTTTCCACTCTATCGATTGTTTCATTAATTGAGCTCGATGTGTATTTATTCATTTTTTAATATGTTGACGGTGCGACCGTTGGGGCGAGCGCAGTGTTCACTTCATTATTTATTCTCTGTTGAGAAGTTGATGGCTCGTTTTAATCAGGTCCAGCACAATCTCTTGATTAAGCTATATAGCTTTATCTAGCTATATAGCTTGATAAAGCTATTGAGAATAGCTTTATTAAGCTATTTGGAATGTGAAATATTAAAATAAAATTATTAAAAATAAACACGAGAGAGTCGCATTATGAGTACTTATCAACAAGTTCATCCGTGCATAACAATTACTCACACACTAAAATTAAGGTATAAAAGCGATGCGTGTGGGGCGCTCATCTTATTGAAATTTTCAAGTGTATTGAACGAAGTATAAAAAAAATAAAGAAGTGTAAAAAAAGAAATTAATCGCATAATGGTAAGTATATATTTCTTTTCTCTATCACGTAACATATTATTAATCACCGAGAGTTAGAAGGTTCATCATTGCCTTCATCAAAATTTTGGACATTTAACAATGCATATTTTGTGCAAAAGCTTACGAAACTGTGTACAAAAGTACCAAATTATAGCTTTAAAATCCATGACAACACTCACAATTTGAAGTACATGTGACTTGGAAGCCCTAGTCGCCATACACAGGAAATGCACGATCAATACTAAAGCGTTGGTACTGAATCAGGCAGATCTTCATCTTCCGGGTCAGATTCTATGGAAGCACCGTAGTATTAAAATTAATGTCTTTGTAACCCATTATTTTTTTCAATTACTTTGTCTATTAAAGAAGACAAGGGATTGAATATTTATTATATTGAAGTAAGAAAATAAAATAATTATTCATATTCCAGGTGTTTCTGAAAAAAAAATGATAATTTTACAATAACCCCCCCCCCTTTTTCGTATTTTTAATTTTATTTTATTAAAAATAAATTAAAAAATATAATATATGCGGTTATAATATCATGCAGAATAGTAAAGTAAATCCCGGGAAAAATAACAAAGGTCAAAGGAAGAGGGGCTTGTCAAGATCTGGACCTACGCCCAGTACATACATAGAGGATGCAAAAAAGCGACACGACTCCGTGTACAAGAGAAAAACCACAATCTTGAAAAAGGTATGAATATATAACGTACCTTCGTCCTTCATCACATCTTGCGAACTTTCTACAACTTCTAATAATTCTTTGTAGAAATTAATATACATTTTTTTGCCACCATTCTTTATGTCTCTTTTCCATTGTACTTTTCTGTCTTCTCCTTTTTTAACCCCCAAAAAAAAAAAAAAATGCAGAAAAACATGCCGATACGTATGATTATTTTAAAGATGTTGAAAATTTTAAATATGCATACCAGCTTCAAAATCCAAATCAAGTAGCTTCTCAATCTGTTCCTCAATCTTGGCTGCTATTTCTGGTTTTGTTCTACTTTCGATAGAATGAAAGTGTGTGCGTTCCAAACTTGTAAAAAAAATTGGTTCTAGAGAAAGTGAGAGTTTGACTGAATTATTTTTAGAAACTTCTTTAATATAATGTTGTCTATTGTTTTTACATTTCTGGGAAAAATTTACGAGTTCTTTATCTAGTGATTTGTTGCATAGAGAAGTATGATCGGTGGAGGAGAAGGGATTGGAGAGGTATTCTGCTGCTCTTAGTTCTGAACGCCACTGAAATATTTCATTTTCAAGATTGGTGTGGAAAATTGTATCATCACTGGAGTCCCTTATGTTCAATTGGGATTTCATGTTCTTTTTTATCTACAACACAATATATATATATATATATATATATATATATATATATATATATATATATATATATATATATATATATATATATATATATATATATATAATTATTCAACAGGCTAAAGAACTCCATCTTACAAGTAAAAGTGAAATATTAATTATTGTGAAATCAGCATCTGGAAAAATGTCCACGTATGCCACACCTTATTTTGAAGATGTTAGTATATTAATCTCATTCAATAAGTTATTTATTTATTTAAAGAAGTGGTTGGATTGAAATTTTTTTATTACTTTTTTTTAATTTTAAAACACGCATTGATTATACATTTCAGCACATGCAGCGAATCATAAAATCTCCCCCCTCTAACGTTCCTAGCGCACCGCCCTCTGTTATAACAACTTCGATATCCTCTTCCTCTTCTATTACTACGAATTGCTCATCTTCTACCTCTGCTGAACTTATCTCAACCCCACACTGTTCTACCTCGTCAATACCTCCTATACTATCTTTAAATGCACTCTCCCCACAACCTTCTCTTGCCTCTCCCTCTCCTTCGTTTCCATCTCCTCAACCTACTTTTCTCCCCCCTATAACTAACTCTAAATCAGGAGAAAAGGAAAAGAGATCAGATGGATATCAGACTTCAAAGAAGAGAAGGATAGTTGTATGCAAGACCAAATGCACTCAGACTGAAACAATAACGACAAAAGTTCCTGAAACTTGCAATGTCTGTTTGACAACACAGGAACGTGGACATTGGGTTGGGTGTGACCGTGCCCGTTGTGGGTATTGGGTCCATGATGAATGCATGGGCTTTTATTTTTCTTCTAATACCATTGTAAAGAAAACAAAGTTTAGGTGTCCCATCCACAGATAAACAACTATGTTATGTCTGTAATAAAATTATCTTCCTACTATGTTTGATATCATTTCTTTTTATTTTATTCATTTTTATTTCACAAAATGTTTGTAAAATACTTGCATCTTCTAATGTATCCAGATTTCTGCAACATTGCATCCAGTGTTTCTCTTTTGGCGCACCGCTGGGAAGCCAACTTTTAGCCTGTCTATTTTTGGCCTCCAATATAAAATCACAGCCCTCTCCTTTGCTGGTATTTCCAGATTCTAAATATTTATTTTATGTACAGTTAAACATCGTTCTTTGAAACCCAATGATACAGAGAAAAATTCTATATATCCTATGATTCAAGATAAGAAACTTAAAGAGATCAAATGGTTGTTAATTTTAGGTAAGTTTTACGTATCCATGGTATCTGAGATAAAGAAATTAAAGAGATAATTCAGATAACCATTGTTAACTGTATACATATAACAATACTATTAATTAACATGCATGTTTATCATTAAATATGGAGTTTCAATCAATAATTTAATTTTTGTAAACCCTAGTTCAAACAATATGCTGTTTCAAACTGTCCATAATATTTTCTCCTTCTTGACGTCATGTTATTTGCACAGAAAAATTATGCATTGTGACGTCACGTTTTTTATCCAATCAAGTCATGTGTACGAAAATTTACAACCTCCTTCTAACTAATGAAATCTCCTGTTACAAGGTAGATAGAGTTATTGTTTATATTAAGTGCGTCATTTGGCATTTTTGTGCAGTTGAGTTAAGACCATGCAATTCTTACGAGTGAAGGACTCGTGCTCCTGGATGAATTTAAGGACTTCAGTTGGTGCACATACTCTCATAATGATGTCTAACAATTCAATCTGTTGATAGTTGGTTTTGGACACACCAAAGTAAAGGGGAGAAAACTTCAGTCTGGAGGCCATAATGACGTTACTGTTATTACGTCGTATCCCTGCTCTAAACAAGTACACTGCTAGTGCATACGTAAATATGGACTCCAGCAAGAACCTGCATTACAAGTACGTAAACTATGCATTATTATGAAATCCAATATTATATTTTTTTATGAAATCCAATATTTTCCTGTATATATATATATATATATATACAGGATTTGTTAAATTGTAATTTATCAAATAATTTTTTTACATGTAGTTGGGATCCTTTACTTCCTTACACCAGGCGAAAAACCCTTTCCCAGAAGGTTCCATTTCCCTTTCGGAGCAATGATACACGTAGGGGTACAACAATTCATCTCCTATGAATAAGAAATGTCTAAATGTATAGATGTATTTGAGAAAAAATAAAAAATTATTTACATTTATGTTTACAGACCTGTTCCAAAAAGAAGAATTTCAATGAACTGCATGGCTTTGTGGTGATCATTGGCATCTAAGCAGGATTGGAGTGCCTTTGGCGATCTGTAGCCTAATAGTTTGGCCAAATCTACCCCTATGACTTGCCATAAAAGCTTTATAACAGCTGTAATATATATATATATATATATATATATATATATATATATATATATATATATATATATATATATATATATATATATATATATATATATATATATATATATATATATATAAATCGTTCAATTTTATTGCACCAACAATAAAGTACCTTTGGACATATTAATTTCAACATGTCCCAGTCCAGGTTGGAGGAGTATATCTTGAAGATGGGGGTTGTCTTTTATGATGCGATGAGACAGAAGGAAAGGAAGCCCATCACAACCTACTATACTCCATTTTCTATGATCTGGAATTCCTGCAGTACACTTCAAATTTTCTAAAACAACTTGAACAGATTTAAATGAACAAGGATTAACTGATATTGGATTTCCCATTTGAATTGTAGGAGAAGTAGTATGGGAATTTGATATAAAGGAATAAACATCAACCTGGGATCTGGAATTATCAGAAAATTTCTTCTTCTTGTTTTTTAAAAGATCGGAAACGATGTCCTCTGTAGAAGTTAGCCCTGGATGTTGCTGTTGTAATAGAACATTTATCCTGTTTTCGATGAAATGTTCTCGAAGTGATCTAAATAAATTTTCATAGAAATTGATGAATTCTACAATAGCACTGTATTTATCAGAAATTTGAATGTTATAAAACCAGTGTCTGGGAGAGAAATTATTGACAAGTTGTAAATCTGTCGTGGGATTAGGAAAGAAGTGGACAACAGTAGTGACATAGCTCAAAATAGCTTTGGCATCATAGCGCACCCTCCAGTTCCTCGCTAAAACTTGGTTGTTGTCGAAATATGTTATCACGTCATGCTGAAATGGAATGGTTATTGGAGTGGTTGCATGTTCTTCTATCCATTTCAGAACAGACGTGTAACTTCCGGCGGGATGAGCACTGGAGTACATATTACATACTGTTTTGCTATTTGACATGTAATATGTTAAGAGATTCAAACTAAATGAAAATGGCATGATTATGTTCGAAGAAACAAGGCAGTACAAATGTTCAATAGCAAACACAATCTTAGTTTTTTCTGTAGATGATAAATCACACATCTTTTTCCCACACAAAGACAATAAAAATGAAGATACGACATTGTTTCTTTCAGAAATCCACGTATCAATAGCGGCAGATGTTAAAAAATCAACATTTTTGTATTGGCTGAATATATTTTCATTAAAATCGTCTTTCATCTCTCTGCTTTCTCTAGTGCCAATGGCTTCCACAATTTTACTCACATTCTCATCAGATATGTTGTTTGTTTTAATTAAATTAACTATTTGCTCAACAAGTTCGTTTTCAATGTCTTTTCCATTGGAAATTAAGTTTTTCTCGCTGTATGCAGCACATGCTGTACATAAGTATACTGACCTTTTGCACAGATGACCATTTTCAATGAGACCTTCAACAACAGAAGTTTTGAATTTCTTGCTGGAAAGTCTGTATATTTTAAAAGTCTCATCTTTTGAAAAGTTAGTATGTTGTTTACAGCTACAAGCTGGCATTGTTATCCTGAAAATAATTAAATGTTGTCTACTAACACCCCACCCCCCACCCCCCTCAAATAAAATAATCATATAATATAAATTATGCATTTTCTGTCTTAAATATGCACTAAAATAATATATTATACGATTAATTTATTCCCTTTCTTAAATTGTAATCAAAATCTTCCCTTATTGATCACCGTTATAACTTTCATATCAACAATTCATTTATGTATTATTAATAAAAATGCGTTTCCATACTTTACAAGAAGATGACGGGTAAATTACCGTTATTCGTGTTTCTTCTGCAACTACGTTGAAGACAGCATATCCGGTGTAGAGCGCCAGGAGAGAATTTAACTAACGAAGCTCCAGTGGGTTAGTTTTCATGATTTTTTTCACATAAACACTTAAATCATCGATTTCCCAACGTTTCATTGTCAACAACAAACTTTTCAATAAGGTGAGCGCCCCACACGCATCGCTTTTATACCTTAATTTTAGTGTGTGAGTAATTGTTATGCACGGATGAACTTGTTGATAAGTACTCATAATGCGACTCTCTCGTGTTTATTTTTAATAATTTTATTTTAATATTTCACATTCCAAATAGCTTAATAAAGCTATTCTCAATAGCTTTATCAAGCTATATAGCTAGATAAAGCTATATAGCTTAATCAAGAGATTGTGCTGGACCTGTTAATACTCCCCCTCAACTTCTCTACGAAAGGCCTAATAAAAGCAGTTCAGAAATTGACTAAATGAAGAACCAAAACCGGGTCCCACTTCGTAGACATATTTTGGATGCACAGATGTTGTTTTGCAATGGAAATGCGATTAAAAATACCGATTCTGCTGACTTAAAAAACATTCATCACGGTAGAACACTTACTTGCGATACCTGTGTCACCGGATTCGTTTATTCATTAAAAACTGGGTTCGATCTCTAAAAAAGTCTAAAACTATTTCTCCGGATAACTATTTAACACTGAAACATTTAATCCAATTTATCCGGATAAAAAGTATTGGACTTTCTTAGAGGTCAACCGGGTTCAAACACAGTTTTGAATGAATAAACCAATCCGGTGACACAGATATCGCGAGTAAGTGTTCTACCGTGATGAATGTTTTTCAAGTCAGCAGAATCGGTATTTTTAATCGCATTTCCATCGCAAAACAACATCTGTGCATCCAAAATATGTCTATGATAATGCATCAATCCTAAAACACCGATCGAAGTGGGACCCGGGTTTTGGTTCTTCATTTAGTCAATTTCTGAACTGCTTTTATTAGGCCTTTCGTAGAGAAGTTGAGGGGGAGTATTAAAATGAGCCATCAACTTCTCAATAGAGAATATTCATTATTATGATCCGCCTCTTCAAACCGCACGAGACATTTGGAACGTCTAGACTGTGACATCACATGATGTCGTATGTTAGCTGCATTTCCATAAACAAAGTTTAAAAAGTGCAAATATTTTAACAAAGAACGTTTAATCTACTATCTGCATGCAATATCCATTAAATTAAGGTGAGTTTATTTTGTGTGAATTTTTAGTTGTTGTCACCGCGTGAATGAAGTTAGCAGCGAGAACAAGAAACGATGCATTGTGGGTCAGAATTACTGCAGAAAAAATTCTATTGAATGAATGTGCAGTAGTCCGAATTTTCTCTTCGCCCAGGTGTTGTCGTTAGAGCTCGCAGTGTCGAGCCACTCGCTGCGCTCACTATTAGTTTTATTAGTTTAAAAGACACTGATAAAGCTCGAGAGTTTCAGGGTTGTTTGGCCAGGATACATTCCTGATAAGTAGACACTGTTTAACAGGTTGGGACCATTATTGCTCAAATGAGATGAATGTATATTTGTTCGCCCTAAAACGCGTTCGCCCTTCACGCCGTTCATCCTCATTCCCGTTCGCTCTAAAACATGTTCGCCCAAAGTCCGTTCGCCCTAAATATGTTAGTCGGTTAATTTTCGTAATTTACTTCGATTTTACTGCATTTCATGAATTTTTCTGTGTAAATTATATTTTATTATTTAACTGTCTAATCCGACACCTGTGCAATCCGTCACACTGTGAATTCTGACGTTAAATTTCAATCCCATTTTACTATTTTCCATGTTTTTTTTACACTGTGCAATCCGACACCCTGTCTATTCCAACACAAAATTTGACTCCCAGTGCACGTCGGATTATACTGGTTTCAATGTACATCCAAAGTTGGCGAACATACAGTATAGATGAAGAAAAATAAAACAGATGAATTTAAATTGTAGAAGTCTATGTAATTCTTGTTAATTCATAAGTAACGTTATATATAATGTTATATTAAGTTGGGAATAAAAAAAATAAATCCGCTGCTCATCCCCAATTAAGATAGCTTATAAACATCTCAATTTCCTTAATCATTTTCAAAACATAACACAAATCTTTAAAAAAAAACAAAACAAAGAAGGTGTTCTCTAATATTTACTGTCTTAAAATTAACAACACTTAAACCAATTACGTCTTTGAAATCGGAAATAAAGTCAAGAAAATATAAATTGTTTACTAGACCTATTAATTTACAAAAAAAAATTTGATATTAATTGATTTTCAAGAGAATATGTATTGTTTACTAGATCTATTAATTAGCCAAAAACAAAAAATAATAAGAAATGACTGAAAATTCAACGGAAATGTTGACATATAATATTTACAATGGAGCAAATATGATATATGGCGAACAGGGTTCAGGGCGAATGAGCATTCTGGTGAATGGACTCTAGGCGAATGGACTCGTGCGAACAGATAGACAGAGATATAATAGAAGTATACAGAATTTTGAAATAAACTTTGGTAGTAATGTAGATTGTCTATATGAATAGATATGAATTGAAAATATAATTTAATTTTCATAATTTGATTTATTAGTATTTCATTTGTAAAATTGGGCACCTTATCTGAGAAGTCCCACAGTGTTCACACCTTTACATTTTTATACTCCCAGTTTGTCAATTCAATTAGAGCGATCTAAAGCCCTGTGGTCCCAATCTAGGTATTAACATCCAGTGTAATTTTCCTACTACATGTATTTTAAATTTGTGTCGTAATATTTTTCTTAGCTGTCAAATCATCACAATTATATTCCCACCTACTTAGTGAGGCACTTTTTTTTTTAAATGAAAAATTATTTTATATTCAGGAAATCACAATAAGTTTTTCAAATACTTAGAAGCAAGTAAGTTTACAGCAACATTCAATATCTATAATTACAACATTCAATATCTATAATTACAGCAACATTCAATATCTATAATTACAGCAACATTCAATATCTATAATTAAAATTTATATAAAAATTGTTCAAACAGCATTTTCCTTTGCTTTTACTCCAGTAAAAAGTGATAATAAATCATGATTGGATGCAGCCAGAGTCGCACGGTGTGTAAACAGCTGATGAATCTTCCACAGATAGCGCAGCAGAAATTTCTCCTGAATCAGATACGGGTGAGTTTTCATGTATTTGCAGTCAAACCTCGTTATCTCGAAATCAATAGGACCGAGAAAAAACTTCGAGATATCCGAGTATTCAAGAAATCAGGGGTAAAATAGTTGAAGAATAAGTGTTTGGGACTTCCAAATCCATGGTATTCGAGATATCAGTGTTCGAGATACCGAAGTTCAACTGTAAATGCAAATTATGCAAAATGTACATATACATGAAAAATGTTGAATTAAGACAGTAGGTTAGTCAATAATTAAAAAAAATGTGCTAGTTGATTTGTTTGCTTGCTTAATGGTGACAAAGTATAAAAATATTTATGATGATAAAAAAACATGGAACATATTTTGAATTATATAGGAAAGTGTGTTATACACTACCTATGAATTTTTATCAAGATTTTACATACTGGACAGTATGCTTTGTGATATAATTGCAATTTATGTGTCTCACCTATCAAGCTGTAAAATATGAATGACATGGACACCAAAGCTGATAAAATACACAGTATACTGATGATATGAATGATATTTTTACATGGAATGTTTTGATGTTACAGAGTCTTCATATGGTAGAAAGAGTGCGAACTGTGATTCTACACAAAGATGACAGAAAACCAAAGATAAGGGGAAGACACTACATTTATAGAAACATAGAGAACCCCAATCCTTCACCAGCTGAAATAGATGTCCTGTTAACAGACCATGTGGATGGTAAGAATGTTGCTTTCACTGAGGAATTCTTTTTAAAATTCTCATAACACAGACTTGCAGTAAGAGTAACTAGTAAATATACTGAATGTTAATTTTGGGCAGAAAGGGAAAATGGTAAGAAGATAGTCAAAATAAGGGAAGGGGAGGAGAGAGAGAAGGAAAAGGATAACCATTAAAAAAGGGAGGAGAATTAAGGGAACTGGAAGGGAGAGGGGAGGGGGTTGGGAGGATTAAGGAATCTGGAAGGGGGAGGGGAGGGGGTTGGGAGGAAAAGGGGTGAGAATTAAAGGAACTGGAAGGGGGAGGGGAGGGGGTTGGGAAGAAGGAGAAGAGGTCCACTCACTGTTCTTTCCAACATTTATATAGCCAATCTGTTTTAGTACAGAAATTTGTATATGTAGCTAAGTATTTCATTTAATTTGTTAAGGGCTTGGAATCATGGGTGATATTGTGACTGTACCTAAACGACTGTGGAGAAATTTCCTATATCAAGCTCAGTTAGCCACATACCCTACACCTGAAAATATAGTAGAACTAAGTCATGAAATGCAGGTATGTGTATTAGCCTTCCAATAATTTAAAGATTTTAATGAATCTCTTCATGCTTAAAACTGCCATAATAAATATACCAAAAGAGAGTACGAGTCTTTAAGAATTACATGTAATAGCATTGATTCGCAGCTAAATAATACCTTATGATAGTTAAAATAATTCTATGCAGAATTACACTATATTATATACAGGGAAATTTAGCCCCCATTTACTATCTCCCCTGTCACTGTCATCACTGGACGAATTCAAAACAGGGTGAATGCGCTGGAGACAGAGTTATCTCTCTTTGAACATTATTGTGTTAGGCTGCATTTAAAAATGGGACAAAAATCGTTTGCAAGTGTGATAGGTGAAGAATAACATGGGGCAACATTAACCATTTTTATATGCTATCTACATTAACATGTATGTTTTATTTTATTTAAATTTTCATTCAGGCATTGGGAGATAATGCAGCCATTCTCAAACAGCTTGGAAAATTCAGTCGCATAGTAAGTATAGAAAGGAAAGTAAATCTAACAATTACAAAAGATATTGTTGGAAGTTGCACCTTTTATAGATGAATGACTGGTTGAACATGCCTGTGTATCTGATAATATACTTGTTTGTAGATGTGAACTGATTAGCTTATTATTTTTTGTTTTCAGACTCTTCAGAAAATACGAGGACTAAATCTTCCTGTGGAGTTGATGCCAAGCAAGACAGGCTGGACCCTAACCAAGGGACACATTAGAATAGCTCTTAGAAAAGTGGTAAGATTGTCCAAATGACTAAAGTATATAAAGTTTATATTGTACATGTACATTTTGTTGTGATATTACTTGAAGATAAAAAAAATCCCTATGTTTAAAAGTGTTATTTGTGAGTAATTAGGAAAAAATCTCATTTTTTCAATTTTCTTGAACAGACTTCATTCTGAAGTCTTGAAAGACCTCAGAAAACTCCCCAAGTTAATATGCATATATTTAACCAAACCTTTTTCAACTACATGTATTGTAACTGCATGTTAAACAACAAGAATGAGAGATACAATACAAAAACATTGTTACCTTAGAGAATGGTCAAGTGATTTTCAGATACTGGAGAATATAGCTGTGTTATTTCTGTATTCAAGTATGATGTTGTGTAATATTTGTCTTTTTTTAAAACCACAAATTATAAATTTTCATTGAAGTTAGTCTATTGTGCAGTTTGACACCTGTAACATTTAGATCTGCCAATGGTGCTATGTAGTAATTTATATATAAAACGTGTATCTTGACAGGGTATTGCAGCTACTGAAGATTCCATAACTTTACCTGAGGACCCAGAAATGAAAACACCAGGGGTGTTTATCTTCACAATAACGGTAAGTTATATTCCACCAATTTATTAATTGATGAATGATTATCAAATTTCATAAACACTTGTACATATATTTTGTTGTGCATAAATATGCACTGATTTGTTTTCATAAAGCTTATAAACTGCAAAACTTCAGCTTTTCATCTTTTGTAATTCAGTAACTGTCAAGGTAGAAAGCTTCAGGCACCATTTTTTTTTTTTCAAACAGATGAATGAAGCAGTGTCCCTGAAGGTACGTGGTACTTTGGTGGAGCGCCCCCTGGTATTTGTAGAGGAAAGCCCTGCTGACAAGATCCAGGTCTGGAATAACCCCCCAGTGACCCCAGATGAAGAGTTGAACCCCGTCATTAGAAAGTTTCTCACCACCCCTGCCATTGATATTGATGCATTTAGATTAAGACCACCTAAAAAACCCAAGGTTCGCAACCCAAATGTAGACAAACAAATATTGTTAAGAGAAGCTAACAGGTGATTTCATCTATCTCAGTCTGATAAGTGCAGATTGCATCCATTTCTTAAGAGAAGACAGTTTTTCTTATTCACTGTGAACATGATGCACTGAGTAAAAAACGTGAATGTGAATATCATATTTACATGTATGTCTTTTTGGCATGTGTTTTGAATTATGAAGTGTAAACTTTAATGATGAACAAGTTACCAAAATTAAAAATAAACTTTTATTTATACATGTAATTTGTATTGATGTTTTTAAATGGCACAAGATATAAGAGATGTAGAGAGTTTGTAAAGTGTGTAGTTTAAGGAATTTTTTGGAATCGTATATCTTTGTTGTTTGAGTTGAGATTTATAGATCTATAAAGTGAATAGTTTATGTACTTTAGTGAAAGGAAAAGTTTATAAGAAATGAGCAATTTATTCATCTTAAAATCTAATAAACAATTTTTACTCAGTTTATGGTCTTGGGGCTAGGTTTTACATAAATGAAGCTCAATTATTTGCGAAAGATTACTATCACCCAGTGAATAGTATAGTTTACATCTAATCAGGTGCTTTGAATCCTGGGGATATTAATACTTCTTTCTTGCATGAAAGTATTTCTGTAATGTAATATTGTCGAATACAAAGATTTTTTTATCTTCAACTCATTGTTTCACTAATATGGGGATACTGAAGAGTAAAATTTCTAATAAAGAAATTACAAGAATGTTTATAACTTTTGCTACTCCAAATTTTTAAACTCTACATGCATGCGATAAGTCCTTTAATAACTTATGTAATGGTTCCATTTTATTACATTTAATTTCAAGCAATTTATATACTTGCATGTTTTATTTTGAAAAAAAAAGTGAAAAACACTTTAATAAATCAGAAAATGAATATAAAGTGTAAGAAATATATTGACCACAAAACTCACGAAGTCAACTTGCAAACAGAAAAATTAATATTTTAGCTATATATATATATATATATATATATATATATATATATATATATATATATATATATATATATATATATATATATATATATATGTGTGTGTATATATATATATATATATATATATATATATATATATATATATATATATATTTTTTTTTTTTTTTCAGAATCCAGAATAATTAAATAGCTAGAATATTAATTTTTCTGTGTGCAAGTGACTTTGTGTTCTGTGGTCAATATATTTCTTACACTTTATATTCACTTTCTGATAAAACAAACAAACCAAAAAAAAATAAAGCAATATATTATGGAATTCCATATACGACAGCCAACTGCTTACTGTCAACTGCTCACGTACTGCTTACTGCCAACTGCTTACTGCCAACTGCTCACTGCTCACTGCTTACTGCTAACTGCCACTGCTCTTTGATGATATTGCCTGTTTTGTAATCTTTAATATCTTAAATACGCATGCTTAATTGAATAAACCCTATGATAGATTACAATAATTACAAAAATTGGCGGACTCAGGAATTTTTAAACAGTGAAGGCGAGGAAGGAATAAATAGAAGGAAAGAGCATTTCCTCTTAAATACAAAACATTTAATTCCCACATGTCCAATTCATTAGCTTTTTTGACGGGGGAGATATTAAAGGCTTGTATACCTCAGAAAAAAATTTGGGGGGGGGGGGCAAACTTTTAGTAGGATCTTGGGTAATATTTGTTGATATTTGCATTTATATTAGAAATACTAATGAAAAAATCATAATACAAGGCATTTCAGCCATTAAAACGATTTAAATAAGACATATAGAAATATGTGAATATACTCCACATTATTTTGTTTACCTCACATTTGTCACTTTGTATATATATGTATTATTCTTGTTAATCTGTTTTATGTCATGACTGTATGCCGACATGGTAATTGTCAATAAAGTGAATTGAATTGAATTGAATTTAAACTCCCAAATACAGGTACTTTTCATAGGGTAAAAAGAAACACTGAAAGATATTGCTAGATGTTTTACACTAGCTAGGCAGAAGTATGCTATTATAATTTTCAATAATATTTCTATAGTATGAATACATAAACCAACAAATGTTACTCAAGACCCTACTAAGTTTGTTCTTTTGTCCCCCCTTAAGACCCCCCCCCCAATGTTTGAATGCAAAGAAAAGTTCATTAGTAATGGATAGATAATTTTAAAAACCAGTGTCAAAAAGTTAATTGCTCTTGCTTATTTGCAACTCCTTTCAAATTTCATCCATTAATGATATCAAGCTGAAAACATCACCAGATTTTCAAATACTCATGGAAGTGGATAAATGACCCTTAAATCTCTCCGTATGTTTAACTTATGTAAAATTCAACATATCAGATTGCTAAATTACATTTTTTATTTCTTATCTCATTTGAAATTGGTAATAAAATGACTATTTTCCTGTTTTTAGTATTCAAACACATGCCCCCTCCCCCGCCCTCGAAACAAAAAAAAAAAAACCTTTGGTATGAATTTGTGAAATAATAATTCATAATACCCATAAAAAAGAATTGTTGTCTCGCGGGGAGGGGGGGGGGGGGGTTGAAAATAAATTTCCGTTTTCTGTTGATTTCTATAGTGAAAAACATGATTTTCCAAATTAAAGACTTATATCTCTTTGTTTTCCCAAATAAGTTATGTATTATGAAAATTCACGTAAATATCTACATAACTATGAAAATTTATTCAAATACGTGTGGCAGTTGGCAGTAAGTAGTCAGCAGTTGGCAGTAAGCAGTGAGCAGTTGGCTGTCGTATATGGAATTCCACAATATATTGATAAATTCTAATCTCGTTCATCAAAAATATATTTTTCTTTGTAAAAATTTGAACCCCAATTGAACACCATCTTAGCTTATAAGGCATGATTTAACTATGAACCAATATCTTGCATATTACCAAAAAATTGAAGCTTTTGGGGGGTTAACATTTCTGATGATTTCATATTTTTTTCTACCCCTTTGAAGGTAATGAAAGTAGAAGATCTCATTTTTTTTTTTGGAAAATTGTGAAAAGGAATAAACCTACATTTTCAAAAGTTGAAAAAAATTCTTTTTACTCAAGGATACTACTTACCAAGTTATATTGAAAATATTGCTAGGGAGAGTTTGAAAATGTGTAAAGTTTACGTTTGACACACAGGAAGATGCAACGAATGTTTTATAAAAATCTTACTTGAGCTTTTGTTTCTTATAATTTGATATATTTTACTTTACTGCAAGCAAGACTATATCAAAATCCAAGAATGACTATAACAACTCTAATGCAAAATGCCGAAGGATTGTACGTCAAGCAAATGGAGACACGACGTCACCGGATTCTACAGAAACTTTTCCAACATCATTATTATGGAATGCCAAAGTACAGATCTGGAGCATTATTGGCTGCTATACTGTCGTAGTATGTGTTTGAAAGGAAACTGCCTTTAGTACAAACTCTCTTGAACTGAACTGCACTAAGCATTGCAACAAGGAGGACACCTCCCTCAACAGTAAATTTTTAGCAATTTAGTTTGTAAGCTCGAAATTTAAGACATAAGTCGCAGATTTTTTTATTCAGTAGGAGTCTTTCTTTAGCTTGTAACAAAATCTAAAAAAAGAAGAAAAAAACCAACAACAACAAATGATCTGAAAGAATCACCCAGTTTAATCTCATTGCAAATGGTAAAAGTTTGTGTCAATTTGATTCTCTAGTGGTCTAAAATGTAAAAATTATCATTGTGACAACATAGCGATAAAACAGATCGTAAAGCAGCCCCCGTCTGTAGGACGTATAAGTATTGTACATATCTATTAAGTGCCACCAAGTTCAATGCTATCGGTGTATGTGTACGTGAAAGTTAAGGCATGGGACTCAACATAGTCACAGGTATACTTAAACCTAATAGATATACCTTAAATATAATGTTCACGTTTATAAAAATTTTACGAGCATTAATTTTTATAAACAAGTCATTCTCTTAAAAATACTTCAATTGATATTGAAAGAATAATTTTTGTTTTTAATTATTTTATCAAAAAAGTAGCTGACTCGGGAATTTCTATGGAATATCCGTACGACAGCCAACTGCTTTCTGCCAACTGCCTCTGCCAACTGTCTACTGTCACAGCTTATAGATGGTATTACCTATTAATTGTCTTATTCTTAACACGCATGCTTGAATGCAACAATATTGCTACAGTGATAAAAGAGGCGGATCCAGGAATATTTATACTGGGAAGGTGAAAGAACATTGAAAACGAAAGACTAACTCCAATATTTCCTGACAAGCAAAGTAAGGGGGTAACCTAGCTTTAGCCGGTAAGAAATATACCAGAAACACTAGGGAAATATCACAAATTCTTTTGCACTAGTAAAATGATTTCTAAAACCTTTTCCAATATTCTGTAAAACGTTACAAGGTATTTTACTCTATGTAAAAATAATTGTTCCTAGGCAAGGAAGCAATTTCAGTTGGCGAAGGGGGGGGGGGGGCAACCCAACAGAAATCCCTTGACAAGTAGTAAAGTGTCGTATGTGACAACCCACCCTCAATTTAGGGATGGTCCTTCCTACATACATAGACCCCCCATTTTTCTGACATTATATAAGCCTTAAATCTGTTCCCCGTCAAAATAGTTATTGAACCAGATACTTATTGCCTAGGGAATAGCAGGTCTTCCGTTTTCCTGATTCCTTTGGGGAAAAAAAGCAATCTTATCAATTAGATAACTCTAAATGATTAACAAAAGTTATCTCAAAGCTTCCAAAGATATGTAAATACAGATAAAAACAAATAAAATGGACATGGTCTATCTAAAATCTGTATTAACCAAAATTTCTGTAAAAAGAGAAAAAAATTGAAAAATTCTCTTTTTTCGCATCCCATCACGACCGGGATTGACGGCAACGAACGATTTTCACATGATGCAGATAAACTGATGACTGACTATCAGTCTTGAAAGTTTTAGACTTCAGTCGTTTACTGTTGCCGAGCAAAAGTGTGAGCAAAATCTTATAAATGAATTTTACAAAGATATTTGACGCTGCTCTAGACATTTGCAGTCTTAATATCATATTAAAAATTCATTTCCAAACTTTATAAGCGATATTTATGGGAAAGTTAAAAACTCTAATAACTTAGTTTTTCTCTTATAACCGGAAATTGACGTTTTTTTTTTTTTGAATTTCCGATAGGACCAACATAATTCGAAACTGTCAAAGAAGTCTGTAGAAGACCAATTATTTGCCTGCAAGGAAATATGGGAATTATTTGTTTTTAAGAGAAAATCCTCATTCTTCCAATTTACTCCTTCCTCGCCTTCACCTTTTAAAAATTCCTGAATCCGCCAATTTTTGTTATAATTGTAATATTCTTGCTATTATAGGGTTTATTCAAGCATGCGTATTGAACGATATCAAAGATAACCAAATAGGCAATGTTACCTATAAGCAGTGGCAGTTGGCAGTGAGCAGTTGACAGTAAGTAGCTGGCAGAGGCAGTATATGAGTGATATACATATTATCTATAATCAAAGGCAGTTGGCAGTGAGCAGTTGGCTGTCGTATATGGAATTCCATAATGATGTTTGACTTTTATAGTGGTAGCCGTTCTTTTCCTTAGTTATTTTAAGGTGCAACATCCCTCTGTTTATTAATTTTTACTTTCCTGACAATGATTTTCCAAAAGAAATCCAAATTATCAATAATTTATTTCAATTTACATTGCGGTGCAACATTTATCAGTGATTTAACTGACAATTTTTAAGGGAATAATTTAAAGTCATTAAACCTGGTCATTGAACCTTTTATGCATTAATTAGTAGAATGCACGACGATAAAAAAATATTATATATACATTTCTTGCAGCAGCGTGCTTGCTCTCTATGCTGGTTTTGAAAGGTAAGTCAGTGTTATATTTTTTAATGTGAAAACCACCCTTAATGAAAAAATACAATGAAGATAATTTATTTATATTAAGCAAGGGTGTGCTTTCGATGCGATTGCACACCTACCCTTAAAAAAATCATGATTTGTTTATAGTACTGCTGCTTGATTTTGCTACTATGATACTGGGAAAAATGGCTTTAAGTAGGTATTAAAAGCTACCAAAATGGAACCAATTTGTCAAAAAATATTCTGGCTTTACTCAGTGGAGGAGTACCCCCGGCAGACCCTCTCCTGCCCCCCCCCCCCCTTTCCAGAAATCTGGCGTCGGCCCTGTTAAGAATTATATGTTGAATTCTTTGATGTAAAATATTACCTTTATTTGACAGATAAGTTGATGTTACAGGGACTTCAACAACGTCATTTAAAGTCAGCATTTCGTAATTCTATGATCGTTATAATGACCTTGTTAGCAAATATAACCTATCACTGGGTCATTTTTTGACTGATATATTTCATACTAATTGTTAAACCTTTGTTTTTATACTAAATTTGACTACGGATTACTCCGCCTACCTGATCAATACATAGGACTCACGGCGGATGTTACCAGTCCACAGGGGATGCTTACTCCTCCTATGCACCTGATCCCACCTCTGGAATTTCCAGCAGTCGTGTTTTATGCCCTGTTCACAGATCTGTATTGTTTGTAGGTTTTTTTTCGTGATCGATCACTGTTCGTTATCTTCACTTTTTTCATTAAAAATGGTTTTCTACAATAAGAGTAAAATAAGCTTAATAATATCTGAACAAATAAGGAAATTCAAAGAAATGCAGTTACTTTTAGATTATAATGCTAAAATTCACATTAGATCTTCTATGTTACAGTATAGATTGCAAATTTATTTTTTTTTATATATAAAAATATTAATAGTTTTAATGTAGTACAAGTAGTCTGTATAGGACATAAAGCCCCCGACTATTCGACTAAACTGCCCGAGTAAAATTGACATCACTTATTAATACTAGTACTTTTTCTACTAGTACCCTCTTGAATCGTAACAAAAGCTTGTTTGAAAGCTGGGGGCGAAATGTCTTAGAATATGATTATACAACATATAATACAATTTATTTTTCTATTTTTGTATACATGTAAAATAAAGCGGATGGTCTGCATTGCTATAGTTGTGATCTCGTTGATAAACCCATGAACTGTCACGCAAACACAAGTTGTGACCACCATGAGGTAGGTGCTAGCGTACCTTCTTTCTACATAACTCCTTTACAAAAGAGCTCCAAGATCATATCTTGCGAATACTTCATAATTAAGATTAAAATTAAAAGTTAAGAACAAGTTAGCCAAAAATGTTCAAAAAACAAGAATGAAAATTTACTTTTCCGGAACTTTTCGGTAATTAATAGACATAAAACAGATTAAGGTCAAAATCTAGTAAATGACTTTAGGCTAACTGTTTGGTGCTAGATCCATTATGGCGTCATAATCATTTCAACTTCCTTTTTCCCGTACTTTACGGGTATAATAGAATTAAGTAGAAAATAAAGTATTTTCATGGAATTCAATTTGAAATCATGTTAAAAAAAGTAATCTCGATACCTATATTTAATTTAATATTACATGTATTTTAAAGAAGAGGTTTAGAACATACAAGTTACCGTTTTCTGAGAGACTGCAGGCAATCTGAATACATTTCCTTTGTCTGATATGGAAAAAACTCCCATATTCGTGACTGGTTTTCCTAATTTTTCATTCATAATGACAGTTTAAAATTCTTCGTCAGGGTTACCTGCAAATTATGCCCCGAAACACCTTATTTGACCAAGATAAAGTTATAAAAGCATCATTAAAGAAATTTATTTCTCAAATTTGAGAAATCTGTAGGCACCGTTCATTTACTAGATCGTGATCTTAACTGCTGTTCTTTATTACAATATTCCTTAGCTAATTCTATTTTTCATTTTATAACTATTTTATCAATGATTCATGCTTCACTCTACTTAGTCTTTTGAATTTTTATTACTGGATTGATTACAGGAATTACTTTCCAAATTATAAGTAGTTTCGTTTTGGGAAAAGCCATTAATTTCCTATACATATGACTGTATTACAGATATGTTTTGTGACAGAAACCATTGACAATAACTTTAATCTGGCCTATATACTTGGATGTGTGGCTGAGCAGGTAGGATTTAAAACAAATGTAAAAGTTGAAGATAACGAACGGTGTTCAATCTCATGAATCATTTAAACAATACAAATTGTGAACACGGGTCCCTGGAAAAAAACATGAGGTGGGATCAGGTGCAAAGGCAGAGTAAGCATCCCCAGCAAGTAAAGTCGATATATCTGAATGTCGAATTGAAGGCCACAGTAAGAGTTTTCTTCTTTTCATATAGACGTCATTGAATAAATTCTGCTTCATAAGAATATAAAAATAGGTCGGTTGAAAAACTCACCTATTGTGATTCCAACGGATTGTTGAAAGAGCTAAAATCCAAAGAATAGATAGATATTGCAAATGAGGAACTCCAGTATCCTTTTAATATCAACTTCAGAGTATTTACCTGTTGAATCAAAATGTTTTTAATAAAATAATTTTGTATGTGATCAATCATATGTCATTGACGAGGAAAAAGTCACCTGATTTGACTCCCTGTAAACTTGATGTTTGTGATGTTACTTTGAGTTAAAGAAATATGAAACGGACAACAACATATTGAAGTTTGAGTTCATCCTTGTGATGGGTTTATCTATGACTCAGATACAATTTCAATATCGCATTGTCTAGTGAGCTTGGTATATCATATCTGACCAGACCTGGGGTCAATTACTTTGAAATGTAATGAATTAAATTACAATTACTTTGAAATTTTTACCATTACAATTACCATTACCATTACTCTCATTCAGAAAAGTAATTGATTAAATTACAATTACTTTGTCAAAGTAATGAATTACATTACACATTACATTTTATAAGGAAAAAACACAAATTTTATGACCACACAATTTACCGGTATATCCATAAATTAACTTTCTCACACTTTGTGCTCGGTTAATATGCTTTCCTTCAGGTCTATAAGTCAGGGTATTTGGATTTTGGATTCATTTATCGTGTTCATGTAGTTTACCAATCTACAGTTGACAAAGAAAGTGGATCAGCTAGAACACTTTCAATGTTGTAGTTTGTTGAGTCTCTGATGCTAGTTACTTTTAAAAAAAAAAAATAAATGATAAACATTTCATATTTTATGTTTTATTTAATCAACAGATAATTCTATAATTGTAAAACGAGTATGTATTTTAAAATAATTTAATTAATTGGCACTCATAATTAGCTGAGCAGGCACAATCAATGAAGATACATTCAAATAATCTGACTTTGAGTAAAGCACATCGTCGTCCACAGTTGACTAAAATCTGAATCCTTTCTATTCGAGGATTCGATCCAAAATTATGCCCCAGTGCAATTTTTTAACAGCTAGATAGCCAGTAATACAAAGGGAGAGAAATCTACATGAAAAAACAATGGTATCTCCCTTTTTAGAATACTTAACAATAGTAATACAATGAATTACTTTGATACATTTAATTTTGTAGGAATGTTCGGATATTGCTCCTAAAAATCACTTCAGAAGAAGCTTAACTCGGCAGTGTTGTAGCAAGAATCTGTGTAACAAGCAATATCCAGGATCTATCACAACCACATCACCCTACCCAACAACCTCAGCCCAACCCCCAACATCCACCCAGATGACGACACATCATACTAATAGTCATCACGGTAAACTTACCAGATATTTTTTGCCTTTCTTTGTAAGAAAAGGGTTAAAGGGTTTCTATTCTGATTGCGTAATCTTTTTCTGTGCCCATTTCAGCTATCCTTTACTACTTTATTTTGAAAAAAAAGAAATAAACAGCGGCAAACAAAATTTTATCTGAATATAGAACATATGTGACTGAAAAGAAAGCTTACTGTTGAAATGTGTATCTTTCGTACTCAAATATCTCATCTCCCTTGTCGGTTTGTCATGAAATTAAAAACAAAACCCAACAACATAGTTTTATATTTTTACAACGGGATTTATCCTAATAATTTCTTTCGAACATTGTAAAGATGTGCATCGAATAAACATAAGCTAACAATCTTGCATCATGATTTTATGACCCCACTTCTGTTTTTTGTAGATAGCTGTAAACATGGCCACACTTTCAATGGTTACTGCTATATCTCGTCGGTACACAACGGTAACGAAAAGAGCCAAACCACTAGGCATGAGGCAGATGTAAGGATGCTACAGCAATTTCACTTACTGACCAACAATTAATAAATAAATAAATGCTTAATTTCAACTGAAACAATTTTTTTTTAAAAACGGAGTTATAAGGTATGATGGCTTATTTGTGTAAGCTGTCCGCACAATTCATTTAGTTTAGTAAAGAAGGTTAATTCAAAAACTTTTTGAGAAAACACACGTTTCATGTTTTTTGATACTTTTAAATGAAATGTTGCTCTTATTCTGCAAATGTTTTGCATTTGGTAAGACAAATGAAGAATTTTCTGTAAAGTAACGTTTTTTTTTTTATTCTTTCAGACTATTTGCAGACATAGTGGCATGACCCTAACGAGCATACACTCTCAAACAGAGGAGGACTTTATTCATAGAATTATGACTGGACGTATGCATATTAATTTTGACATTTAACTTACTTGATTGATTCATTGATTCATTGATTGTATGTTGTTTTACGCCCCATTCGAGAATTTTTCATGGATTTACCGGTTAACGGCTTCAAATTTAGACCTTTACTCGGCACTTAGGGCCATTGAGCAGTGAGTGATCTTTATCGTGCCAACGCCTGCCGTGACACGGGGCCTCGGTTTTTAAAGTCTCATCCGAAGGATCCGCAACTTTCACTTAATTCAAAGTGCCGTGCGCTTGCTGAAGGAACAGTTGCTACCTTTTTTTTTTTTATCAACTTAGGTCAGTTGCGGTCGAGATTCAAACTCACGCTCTTCCGACCACGGCGCGAGCGCTATACTTATTTACTAGATAGTAAAATTAATATTATTTTGATAAAAAATAACTGATGAACATAACTTTTGTTATGTTTTCTGTGGTGTCAAAAATGGAAGAAAAAAGGGAAAGCGAAAGCGAAAGAAAGATGGGAGGGAAGAGAGATAGTGCAAGGAGAAGGGATAAAGCTTAATTCACCCTACCTCTTTCATACTATATTCTTGTTACATTTGAAGGATTTTTCATCGTTGATAATAATTCTAAAAAAGGGAATTTTGTTTGATTTTAATAACCCCAAATACGTATACCATATTTTACTCTTTCGCATATCAGTCGGATCAAATCATAGATATATTTATCTAAAAGTGAGTAAAAAAAATTCATAAGGTTTTAAGGTAGTTTTTAGACAATAATCGGATTGCCCGGAGGTTGACTAGAGGTAACCACTTAGCAAATACTATAGTATCAATTCATCCAACACAAATCTACCTTGGAATCTGGAAACTGCTCTTTTTCTCCTGCCTTAAGTAACATCAATTTTTATTCCTTTACGGTTAGGCCTTTCCTTTTCGAACATGGGCCTTTGCTGGAGATATTAAAGCTCTAATTAAGATATTCACTATAGTAATATATATAATCTTATTTTATAGACGACTTTTGGATAGGCCTCAGTAATGAACACTGGGACGATGGAACTCTGTTTGACTTTCATAGCCACCACTCTGTCTCCACTAGAGACTGTGTCGTCATGGACAAACACAAAAGCTGGCGGGCGGTTGGATGCAATCAGCATCATTTCTTTTTATGCAAAAAGAAGTATGTTATATTACAAAAATGAAAATTGTAAATTATTCAAAATTTAGAGACTCTCCTCTCATAAGCATTAGCTTGAGGCTGCAACACTTCATAATTCTCAACAGTCTAGAGGTAAGTGCAGATATTAGAAAGTTAATTTAAGGCTATGTAGTCTTATCATTCACAATTCCGCAATAATTTTTGAAAACGTATGTTTTATCAAAATGTAACCATCAAAAAATTCATTTCATTTCCTTCGAATGGAATACTATATTTTAAAAGAAGTATTGCAATTTTTTTTTTATTGCAGACTTCATCAAAGTGCTTAAATCTAATTAAAGAACTGTTAAAAGAACTTTTGTACCTTTTTCCAAACGCAACTACTGCCTGGGGTAATATGCTTTCTACATGACTGTACATTTGATATGAAATTAATAGAATAACACAATATACTGGAAAACAGGTGACTTTCTTTTTTTTTATTCTTATAAATTATGTGCGTTATCACATGTTATACTTTCATGATAATGCGTATAAATCTGCTTGCCCAATATGGAAACGAATAGGTAGTTATATTTCAAAGACTATTTTATAGGATTGAACATTCACGGAAGTCTTTATTATTTATCATCTTTAGAATTCACCGATGAGAAAATTATGTATTGCTATATTCATAGTAACGTACTAGAAAATGCATGTAGATTCTTTCAATTCCATATATTTTGATGTATTTCTCTGTCATCTGCATATGATGTTGTTAATGTCGTCCATATTTTAAGTATGATCAACATGATGAATGTATGATCAATTTAAAAATTAAGGCAAGCTAATGACAAATAACTTGATGTAACATGGTTTTCAACTATTGCATACAAAGTCAGTATTTCACAAATTCTATGATCGATATATATATATATATATATATATATATATATATATATATATATATATATATATATATATATATATATATATATATATATATATATATATATTGACCTTGTTTGCAAATACAACATATGGTAGGATCATATAATGAGTGAAATGTTTCTCATTAATTGCTAGACTTTGTGTTTATACCAATTTGACTACTGAATCAATTAATACATGTGGCTCACAGCTACCGGTTTGTGGCCGGTTGGCAGAGGATGCTTTCTCCTCTAGGGATTCTAGGGGTCCTTGACTTTTGCCCTAATCGTATTCTTTACTGGATGTATGAGGTTGATAACTATTTATCTTCAACTTTTACATTTACTACAAATATTTACTTTCATTTCTTTTATTTAAACGTCAAATCAAGTACCGGTAAATGGATATTTTTTCTCCCTGAAATTGTAATTTTTGTGGTTTCAAACATTAACGTAACACATGTAAAGCTTGCCAATATATATATATGCATTGCTCTATCAAAACTCAGAAGTGTAAAAAAAAATACGTGAACGTAATCAATTCAATACTTTCTTTGATTTTTTTTTAAAAATGTGAAATAAGTTGAAAGTACGATTGCATACATGTGAATCTTCATTAAAACTTCACAGACTTGTTAAATTGATTACAAAAGAATTTAAAGAAATTTAATTTTTGGAAAAAAATCTATGTACAAAGAAATAAAAAAAAATTATGTAAGTTTTTTTCCGAAAACAGTGATCCTGATAACCACCATTAGTGTTGTATATTCACAACATATTAATTACCCATAATGAATTAGTTTTAACTTTATTTCCCATTTCCCTTAGCGAAGACCTTATCGCTAAGTATATGTTGGTTAACTTTTCCCGAGTACTGTAGATCACTAAATTTTCGCGACACCTTGTTTTCGCGAGATAGTCATTGACTCTTTATTAGCGAGACAGAATATTCACGAATTGTGGTTATTGCTTTATATAATCTTTAGGAATACTAATATACACGAAAACGAAATTTTCGCGAGCACGCTCTCTCGTGTAATTCGCGAGGGAACAAATCGAATGGCGAGGGAAAAGTTTAACAACATTCGTAGTACACACACAAGAAATTAAACCCTTTGTGTGTCTATCCACTTTATTACAATTTTTTGTGTATTTCTTGTTATTTAATCAAGATAATGATGATTTTATCCTGACTGCTTTATAAGATGCATATGTGATAATTATACCTTCAGGGGTATAACCACTTGTCTGCAACAGGTCAGGTGATTTCCTACAGTGAGTAGTTTTCAAACACAGTAAGCTTCATTTCTGCATATTCAATGTCACTGTTCGAAGATAGTCCTGTCATTTTTAATGGATTAAGTCAGGAGCTTAGGAGTCTTGTGGACATTAGAAGAGATTTGTTTTTAGAGGTAAAATGGATTAATTGCTCTTGAAAAGCAAATAATTCCACAGAAAACGAAAGCAGAAAAAAATCTGTATATGGTTGGATTGTCTCGGCTTACACAGGGAAAGTTTACACACTACCTGAGGAATATGGGACTGTCCCTGTGTATATGAGCTTTGTAAAAATTATATTTGAATTCTTGCTGTGTCCTTTTAATTGAAATCGAAGACAAGATGGTGAGTAAACTTTTTTTGCACTTATGGATGAGATATAATTTTGGTTGAAGTATCAGTGTAAAGCGTAGATCCTTAATATTCAATCAATTACAAAACCTTGCTTAAGTTTCTGTTCTAATTTTTAATTTTGATTTAATCTATTTTTTAATTCTTTATGTTTTAATTTTAGCTTAAGTTTACTAATTCAGAAAGGAAGACAGGGGGATAGAAAGAGATCCTTTTTCCTTTACGAATTCTGTAGATTTATTGACTGTTTAGCACTTCAGGTGCAATATTCATTAGTACATGTACATGTTTCACATCTCGAACAAAGGGCTTTTGCTGATACTAAAGAACTTGGTACACTCCAAGCCCAAGCTTCATGGTTTATTGACTATTCCATTGTGTGCATAATTATTAAACCTATATGATGACGTCTCTATATGAGTGAAAAATTCTCGAATGGGACGCAAAACAACATACAATCAGTCAATCAATATAAATTATCTACAAGAAATAAAAAATAAAGTTTATGCAAAAGATTGAACATGATTTTTAAAGTGAATTGAAAAATTAAAGAGTGTTGGAAGACAAAATAATATTAATTCAAATTCAGATCAAAATTTAAAGTCATTATTACAAATTTTTAAGAAAAAAGAAATATGGTAAGGCATCTACGCGGATATGCAACTCAGATAGACACATCCAACAATGGTAAGTCGAATTGTGTCTCTCTCTTGTTGCATTTGTACAGGGTAAGATATTTTGGTAGACTTTCGCGTTTTTTTTGTACAATGGTTAAATTTTTAGATGGCTCATTCTATTTTCAGGTTAATATATTTTATAATTTTTGATATTAATGTCTATTATAATGTTTATTATATTGTGTATTTGTATCTTTAGTAATTATAAATAATCAGAATGTATTGTTCAATTTAATAAAGAGTGGTAAGTTGAATTGTGTCTCTCTCTTAAGGCATTTATACAGGTTGGGTAACATGGCCACTCCCCATAACTTGTGATGCGATATGGACAGGAAGGAAGTTAATCAACGGAACGTTAAATTTAAAAATTAAATTTGAAGAGTTATTTCGAGAAGTAAAATGAAATATAAAGATAACGAACAGTATTCAGTCTCGAAAGTCCAATGAAACGATACAAATTTGGAACAGAGCTAATATGGATTTAGAGGTGGGATCAGGTGCCATGGAGGAGTGAGCATTCCTTGCTGACCGGTCACACCCGCCGTGTGCTCCTTGTCATGATCCGAAAAAAAAAAAAACACCGGAAAAATCCGTAGACAGTTCAGTGTATAAGTAATGGCCTAACAATTAGTATGAAAAACATCAATCAGCATTTGACTTAATAATAGGTTGCATGTGCTGACAAGGTCATTGCATCGACAGTAAAACTTGCGAAATAATGACTTCAAACGAGACTGTTGATATCCTTGTTTCATCAACTTGTTAGTTAATAGTTTGTCTCGTTTTAGAAATTGTTCATACGTAGAGCATGCTCTTGCGTATCGAATCAACCGAGAGACATAAACCCCATATGCAGGTGATAAGGGTATATTGCTACATAAGTAAGGCAAGTTGACGATTGAAAAGTTAAAGTCATCACGTTTATCATAAAGTTTTGTTATTAGGTTACCATTAACGTCTTTTTCTATTCAAATATCTAAATATGAAACAGATGTGTCAGAATCTGTGGTATCTTTTATTATATATCCTCACTAGGATATATCGAGTCGACATATGGATGAAAATAACTATTGTTAATTGATAATTCGTCTTCGATATTACGAATTGTCGAGTTGAAGGCTACAGCAAGTGTTTCTTTATGTATAAGCTTTTGAATAAATTCTGCTTCATATGAATATAAAAATAGGTCTGCTAATAACGGGGCGCAATTGGCACCCGTGGGAATTCCAACAGATTGTTGGAAGACCTGATCTCCAAAAACTACATAGATATTGTCAATCAGAAACTCAAGCATCTTTTTGTGTGTAGAATCAGAATGCTTTTTAACAAAATAATTTTGCAAATGACTAATGACGAGGTAAGTATATTTACGAGTTCCATTTTTATTGAAAAAGCAGCTGTCTATGATGTCAAAAAGCCTGGACTTCAATTTATCGTGGGGAATGGTTGTATAGAGTGTTGAAAAGTCGTACGTTTTGATGTTACTGGTTTTAGTAAAATTTTGTAATTTCAAATTTTCCAAAAGTTCTTTCGAGTTTTTAAGTATCCACATCTGATTTACACCACTTCTCGAATATACTGCTGTACAGTAGTCCTGAAGTTTCTCCTCCATTACAGTAAATATTTTAGTGAGGAGTAAAGAAAGAGGCCTGGTAGAACATTTACTGGAACCCGCTATCTTTGTTTTTAAGGATTTTTATGAAGTTTAGGAATCCAGTAAAGGTATGGTAATTCAAATTCATTTTGATTGTTGGGAATATTAAAAATATAAACGGACAAATGATTTTGAAGTATTTCTTCCTTAGAAAGGGAGCTATGGGTGTAAATTGGATTTCCACCTGCAGAAATAAATCCTAGTTCCTGTAAAACACAATTCAAATAATGAGCCTTGCAAACAAAGACTTTGTTGATACCAGCTTTGTAAGCTGGTACCAGTACATACTGATCGTTTATTCTCTCTAATTCCCTTTTCACTTGAACATTGAAAAAATAACTGGCGTGAGTCTTTTTGGTCAAGAGAAGAGGATTGTAGGAGTTGTCCTCCTCGGTCTATAACCTCTTACTTACATAAGCTTACAACGATCCCGGGAGTTGACAATCAAATTATTATGTAACAAGACTACTTATGATATAACATGTTTTTGAAACATAATCGGACTTATCCATGCTCATATGACGGCGTTTGGGATGAAACGGGTACTAAGGGGCTGAGTCCGTTATGGTGATAACCATGTTATGATAAGGTTATAATACAAAAATAAACGTACAATATTCTTAAATGTAATATTGTAAAAAAAATATTTGCTTCTTTGGATTTGTGAGAGAAAAATAATATGATAGTTTTTGTATCAGTAACATAATAAATATATAATAACATAGTAATTAGACTAGGCATGAAGAGATGGTAATCCTATGTTGAAAGGGAAATAAACACAAAGTACTGTCCACCACACCCCTTAGTACCATGTAAAGAGGGTCAGGTCATCACCCTCTTATACTTGATATTAAGACTATATATTAAAATATATACATGTAATTAATTATAGACATATATGCATACATTAAAAAATGGGGGAAAAAAGAGCTACAAGTTTAAGTCCAAAGACATCATAACATGAAAGTTACATGTAATGCTTCAAGATCGTTTGGCTATACTACATTAATTTTTAGCATTATTGACTAGATACCTGAAAAATTGACACAGTATACAATTTGTTTACATTTTGTACGCATTCAATGTGATATGTCGTTTATCACTTCAAACCAAGTTAGCTATCGAACGTTATACTAGCAGCCTTATAGGGCCGTTTGTTGATTTTTAGCTCTACTGGTCAGAGACCAGAAGAGCTTATGCGATAGTAAGATGTCCGTCGTCTGTCCGTCTGTCTGTCTGTCCGTCCGTCTGTAAACAATTTTTTAAAATGCTACTCCTCCTACAGTTTTGGTCTGATTTCAATATAACTTAACACACAAGTAGACTACACTAAGATACACAATTCTGTTTATCGGTTTTTGATTTCGATGAACGGTGTTGCCATGGTTACTAAAAATAGAAATTTCTGTGAAAAACTTTCAAAATGCTACTCCTCCTACAGTTTTGACCTGATTTCAATATAACTTGGCATACAAGTAGACTATACTAAGATGCATAATTCTGTATATCGGTTTTTGATTTCGATGAACGGTGTTGCCATGGTTACTAAGAAATAGAAATTTCTGTAAAATACTTTCAAAATGCTACTCCTCCTACAGTTTTTATCTGATTTCAATATAACTTGGTAATTCTGTATATCGGTTTTTGATTTCAATGAAGAGGGTTGCCATGGTTACTAACAATAGAAATTTCTGTGAAATACTTTCAAAATGCTACTCCTCTTACAGGTTTGGTCTGATTTCAGTATAACTTGGCAAACAAGTAGACTACACTAAAATACATAATTCTTTATATTGATTTTCTGATTTCGATGAACATTGTTGCCATGGTTACTAAAAATAGAAATTTCCTTGAAATACCTTCAAAATGCTACCCCTACAGTTTTAGTCTGATTTTAGTATTACTTAGCACACAAGAAAACTACAATAAGATACATAATTCTCTGTACCAGTTTCGGATTTCGATGAACAGTGTTGCCATGGTTACTAAAAATTGAAATTTTCTTGAAATACTTTCAAAACGCTACTCCTCCTACACTATTTGTTTGATTTCAGTATAATGTGGCATACAAGTAGACTACAGAGATACATAATTGGTGTTATTGTTTTTTGATTTTGTTGAATGATGTTGCCATGGTTACTTAAATCAAAATTTCTGAAAAATAGTTTTAAAAGGCTACTCCTCCTACAGTTTTAGTCTTATTTAATAATAAATCTTGCCACAAAAGAAACTAAACGAAGGATCATTATTCTATTTATTGTTGTTGCAAAGTTTCAAGTCCAAGTGCTACTGTTATCTTCCTTTATAAATACAACCAGTAGAGCTACAGTCACGTCAGAGACTTCTGGTTTCCCCATGAATACATTGGTATACAAGTTAACAATTTCCTAAAAAAAATATTTTTGTGAATATGTAGTGCTAACGTTTAAGATAGGAGATTGAGATCATTGGCCAAATGACCCAGTGATAGGTTGTTTTTGCAACAAGGTCAGTATAACGACCATAGAATTTTCGAAATGTTGACTTTAAACGAAAATCCCTATAACATTAACTTATTCGTCAATAGCCTATCTCGGTTTCAAAATTGATCGTATTCAGAGCATGCTCTTGCATATCGAATACGTTGGGAGAAATAAACACCATATGCAGGTGATAGTGTAATGTTACTACATAAATCAGGAAATCAACCATTGTCGTCTTCAGTCAGTAAAACATCCAAATATGAAACAGATGTGTCAGACTCTGTGGCGTCTTTATTTCCAGTTCACTGGGATATGTCGAGTCCACATATGAATGAAAACAATCATAGTTAATTGTTAAAAAAACGTTGTCAAGGCAAAAGGGATTTTTCTTTTGTTGACAAACCTCATGAAACACTAAGGATGAGGCTTTAGTAATGTACAAGCTCTGGAGGCATTATAAATTCTAATTGAGCGTTTGAGATGTAGCAATTACGCATTGGACTAAAGATATATGTTTCCAGATGGATAACCAAGTGATGATTCTGATGAATGTTTAACCAAAATTGATAGATTCAATGTTCAGTTATGTATAAAAAACACTGGTAAGATGGCAAGATGCATATTTTAACTATTTTCAGAAGATAGTCTCTGTATGTTTTATTTGATTAAATGTTTGCAGATGTTATATACATACTTACATTATCTTGGATACTGTATTTGACGTACTAACGTGCTATCGAGATGAAATTTGAAGCACGTTTATTCCTAGCTGACTAAATGGACAATATTGACCAAACTTACGTAGGATAAATACTATTCATAGTCTGTGTTATGTTTTTCTCTTTAATAAAATACTTCTCAGGTTACTATACATGATGAACGTATTACGCTTTTAATATCAAGAAATTGAGAAACATCATTTTTAGCCTCCCTGATGTAAACACTGTAAAAAGTTCTGCATGGGTTTTTTAAAAAAATATTCCCACACCCCATCCCTTCATCCCCATTAAAGTTTGATTCTTTATTCGGTTTAGGAGGCTGTTGACCCCTTACAAGGCCAAGCTTACTTTGTATTTTTTGTATTATGAAGATAGGCCTAATGTATTTGTTACCTTTAAAGGTTTTTGCATGGTTTTGTCTTTTTAGTGATAATTCATTATGTTATCATATATCACATTTTTTTTAATTTTACATGTATGTATTTTACATGTATATTTATTTTTAAAAATTTTTACCTCAATTTGTGTAAAAAATTTTCGCAATATAATCTGGTGTTTTGTCTTTATTGCTACTTCATAAACAGGGTAAAATATCATATACAGAGTAAATTTCTGTTTGTCATGATGGAAGAGGAAGGCATAAAGATAGAAAAGATAATATTTATTTAAAGTCGGGTAAGACAACATGCAACAAGCCCTTTAAGAATACTGACACTCCAGTCAATTGCTCTAGATTTAACTGATTGCCAGTGTAGAAAAAATTAGTTTAAAGTGTATACTAAATGATGTGAAAAATACAAAAAGTTCTATTTTCTCAAAACGTCAAGTCTTTAAAGATTCATGCCAAGTCTGTATAAGTAAAGCCTTATGTAATATATGCGCACATTTGTTTTCCAGTGATTGAAATTTTAGATTCCCGTTTGAAATATCTCAGTTGGTAATGATTTTTTTTTTTACAATGGACGCATTAGAAATAAATGTAACCAGATTAAAATTTTCAGTCTTAGCTTTGGGAATCAACATATAACAAAAAAAATTAAGAATTTTCAACTACATGCAAAAATTAAAGAAAAGTTGAAGATTGAGAAATTTCAACCCATATGTATGAATTTTATGTAGCTCTATAATTTATGTTCTTTGGGCTTTTTGGAAAAACACGTCCGACCGAGGCATGAGATATTTCTGTTGTAAAACAAGGGATAATTCCATAGGTAATGTTATAAAACGACTAAAATGGGTATGTGATTTTCTTCGTACCATTGAATCAGATTTACTGAGCTACAGAATTATCTAAAATGATCAGAGACATAACAAAACGGTTTTCAAATTGTGAAAAAAAAATCATTTCATAACACGTTTTAAAAATATAATGTGCAAAAATAACAGCGAAGAACTAGGGAGAAACATTGACATTATTTTACGTGGAGACAGTAAGTAATTATAGATTATAATTCACCAGAGCTTATCACAGATACGTTATCTCCCAAGTGTAGTCAATCAGGGCAAATGTAGACAACAAATAAAGTATTTGTAGCTGTATTCAATATGGTATGAACAACATAATTTTTTCCCCTAGATGTATTAAAGGCAACATCTCACTTAAATGTTTCCACTAAAATTTAAAAAAAAGCTTTTACGACCTGTTTGTTTATAAATGAGTACAAATCCTTGCTGTTCAGTTAATTTGCTTTCCATTCGATTTCCATTCAGTTAAAAATTTCACTATTATTCATGTAACAGATGTACAGGTACAACATCTGAATGATCCTCTATTAAATATATTTAGCATATTGTTGAAATAATCACCAAAAAATCTACCATGCATGTTTATACTTAATTGTAGAAGAGAAGCAAAAATTACTTTACACAGAAAATAATGAAATTATTCACCAGGCCCAGGGCTCATAAGATATCTTAAGCGTAAGTCAAAATCTTTAATGTTGTACTAAAATGTTGTAGAAGTCAAGCAGCCCAAAACTAATTTTTTTTTCAATATAGTTTTACAAATGTGTTGTTATCTGCAAAATTACAGATTAATTCATAATTAATAAACATTTTATTGAAAATTTGACTTAAGTCTAAGTCTGTTTCATGATCCTTAGGCCAGGAGTTTTATTCTATAGAAGCACCAATACGAAGTACCTGTTGGATTTGTCTTAGTGATAGAGATCCTTGAGGCAAAGTTCATGATCATATTTAAGCAAATTGACATCTCTTTGATATAAAAAATTATATTTAAATCATAGACTGCAATATTTGATATTTATTGTAATGAGGTTGTAATTTGAAATTAAATAATTTTAAAATGTTACTTTTTTCTATTGATATATTACATCTGATTATAATACAGACATTATGCGAAGGATATAAGTCAAAAACTACATTCTGTGAGAGAAAGAACTGATCGGGGCCCATAGGGCCGAGATCAGTTCTTTCTCTCAAAAAAATTTAGGCTTAATACAACTGTTAAAATGCTACAAAACATGAATTTCCTCAATTTCAGCCATATAAACAAGATGATGGTGAGAGCATTTTTTCTTTCTTTTTTTTTTTTTTTTTTAAAATTCAATCATACTTTTAAGTCCAAATACTGAAATTTTACTAAGTGATATTATAGACATGGAGAGTAATAATACGAGGGCTATTCATTAAATAATGACACTAAATGTACTCCTTTTAAATTTTACACTTGATTGAATTGGAACATCTCTTGAAATGTTTATTGTCTTCCATACTATTGATTTGACACGTAGTCACAACCTATTTATAAAGCAATTTTCAAAGAAAGCATCTTTTTCGGACCCACCCTGAGGACACTGTTAACATGAAGACAGAAGGAAAGTCCCGAAAGGACATTCTGAACATCAGGTCGTATATTAAGTATCGCTTTCTAATGAATATTACGGGAAAAGAAATTTTCAAAGAACTCGTGTCATTATATGGAAACTCTGCTGTATCTATCAAAACCGTTTATCGATGGATAAAGCATTTCAAACTTGGTAGGGAGGCAGTTGAAAATATCAAACAGCCCGGAAGGCCAAGATCAGTTATCAATGAGAAATCAGTTGCAGCAGTAAAAAACATTATCGACAAAGACGGCAGAGTGACCGTGAAGCAGATTGCCAAGAAGCTGAACATTTCATCGGGTAGCATTTTTAAGATTTTAAAAGAACTTTTAGGAGTCAGGAAAGTATCTGCGTGGTGGATCCCACACATTTTAAATGATGAGCAAAAAAAAGAAAGCGATTGCAAATTTCTCGAAAACTATTGAAAATTTACGGAAAATGTGATAAAAGACGTCTACATGAAATTGTTACGGGGGATGAAACTTGGCTACATTTTTATGAACCTGAGAGAAAACTGGGAAACAAAATATGGCTCCTTAAACAAAGTAAACGACCTACCATTGCTAAACGCGGCAAGACAGCAAGGAAGGTTTTGTATGCAATCTTTTTTGATTCTAACGGGATAGTCGCTCAAATTCCAATTAAAAAGGGCAGAAGTGTTACTAAAGTTGTTTACGTGAAAAAGATATTGTCTGAGGTACAAAAACATTACAAAAACAGAAGACCAAAGTCAGGAATGAGGGGGATCAAGCTTTTACATGATAATGCTCCAGCACACACTGCAAAGTACACACAAGATTTCTTGTGTGAAAATGGAATACAGCAACTGGATCATCCCCCTTTTTCTTATTCCCTAAATTGAAAAAAATGCTATCTGGACGGCGTTTCCATTCCCGTTCTGCATTAGGTTCAGCGGTGTATCAGTGTCTAAAGAGTATACCTCTTTCGGAGTATAGAGGCGCGTTCCAAAGCTGGATAAAACGACTTCAAAGATGTGTTGAAGTAAAGGGTGATTATTTTGAAGGAATGTAAATAAAATAGAAAATAATACTATGTTATTTCTTACTGTATTGAAGAAGTCTCACTATTTAATGAATAGCCCTCGTACTTTGAACCAAATTTCATTCTAAAAAGATATTTTTCGGCTATATTTGAAGAAGAAGTTCGCGTCAGCCAAAATAAGGAGATCAAAGAAAAACTCCACAATTCTCTGAATCAAAAAGATCTTGATGAGGACATCTTTAACAAAATGTTTGCTTGCCCTCTCCCGACTAATGATAAAACTTGGGTAGGTAGGTAGGAGGAAATATTTTTTTTTATTCAGAGTTACTTGCAAATATGATGTTAAAATAGTTATTAATGGGATGAGAAAACTTCGGAGATATATATATATATATATATATATATATATATATATATATATATATATATATATATATATATATATATATATATATATATATATATATATAAGATAAGATAACTGGAGGTTAAATTAAAAAAAGTTTTGAGTTGGGCCATTTTAAGTCAGGCGGTCGGGAGAGGGCAAACAATTTTTTTTTTATTCAAATGGTCTGATTTGATACGATATGGGCTATCTGAAAATAGGGAAGCTATATGCAGATTGGTCTAAGACCTCTTCATAAAGTGCCTCTGGATGAAGTGAAATTCATATAAAGCATGGAATTCAAAATATGCTTTTTCCAATTCTGCTGTGATGTGCAGTAGTGAAAAATTTGCCTCTGTTTGACAAATATATTATTTTTCTTTTGTTTTCTTTTTACCTGGCAATATCCAGTAAGTTGAAAATAAATTTAATAAATTTGATAGTGACCAGATTTCCAAACTTATTGGACACATTCGTAACTTTTTGTATTGATTTCAAACTTACAGGGTCTTTCTACTATATGACAACCGAAATTGATAAAAGATTACATATCAAATTACAAAACAAACATTTTTTAATTATGAATATTCCACGACATTGTTTGTTTTAACATATATTTTTATTTTTAAAGTACCATTTTCTATCGATTGTATAAAAATAATCAAGAAATGCAAGTTTGGAATTATATAATTCCTGGAAATACTTGCAAGATATCTTCAGTTAACAAATTTTGCAAATTTATCCGGATAGGTCCATCCTGGAAAACAATACAAACATTAATTCAAATTATTAATTATAACTAGATACTAGTTGTTTTTACTATTATCTGTACATTATTTTCTGTGTTGTTGATACAAAATTGTACAAATTATTCCTCACTAATTTATGCATACTGATTTTTAAAAGGACAGATGGCTAAATTTGCATTTCACTAAACGTTTATATGTAAGGGTATTTTGACATACTTTCTTTTGCATAAAAAGTAATGGTGCTGATCGCATCCAACAGCCCACCATTTCATGTCCTTGCCCATGACGATACAATGTCTGTTTGAAGCAGAATGATAGTTATTGTGATCCAAACGGTTGAAATTAAATGAGGTTCCATCGTCCCATCGTGTATTCTGGAGACCGATCCAGAAGATAGCTACAAAATCGGACAATCGTTGTTTACTCAATATTTTGATGTTAATCATAATAAAAGAAAGGTGTATGTATACATATGAATTCAAGTTAATACCTGTGCAACTCAATGAAAATTTTGAAAAATTCAACACAAGAATTTTTGTGGAGAATAGGAAGAAACTTAAACTTTGTCGAAATCAATCAATCATGTGCTAAAATTTGAGCTAACATTTTCTGGAATAGGGAAAAAAGTTCTGAAAATAAAAATTGTCTAGATTTATATATATTATATACCCTTTGTCTTTTAGCAATATAAATCCTTCTCCTCGGATTGGGGTCACAGAATTTTACTGGGTGCTACATCAAAATATCTTTCGGAAAAAAGTCAATCATTTTTTACCTTCCCAACTGATCTGTGTTACTGATTAGTTTTTTTGTTTAACGTCCCTCTCGAGAATTTTTCACTCATATGGAGATGCCTGTTACAGATTAGCAAATCCCTATGTCATGTGGGCTACAGAAGTGGTTGTCTCTGGGTTGGGCCGAAACTCAATTTTTCAATTCTTAGTTTCAATACTTGACAATCCAAATATTTTATCTCATAGAAAATGAAGATGGGTGAAAAAAAATACAAAACTGTTCTTTCAAAAAGGATTATAGATGATAAGAGAGTAAGAAATATGAGGCCATAACAATCTACATATCAAAATAATAAAATAAAAGAATGAGAATATACATGTACTTTTTGTCATAATTCTCTGTATGAATGCTTCCTCTATTTGTGAATGGATGCTGGGTAGAGTCATACCATGACTTCTGCAGTACGACTGAAAGATAATAGTTAAACAATTGGTCAAGAAGTACTTTGGTCTTTATTGTTACTGACCTATAGAAACACGTTTGCCTTACGTGCTTTTGACAAGAGAAGTTTTCAAAAGTGCATGTATCAGAATGTAAATTAATGAAATGGATGGAGAAGTGTTAAGTACCAGCTAAGTATCTGATGTACTTACAGAGTATTACTGTATTAGAAAAACAAGGATTATGCAGACGTAAATAGCACTTTGTTAAATAATGAATTTAATCCATATACACATTGACAAGGTGCGAGATCGTGAAGGCGTCGATCACGCTTCATAAAATGCATCATTCTGTCTGATCAGAATCAGAGATTCCTTTAAAAGGTTATTTCCATTTGCTGTAACGTGAAATCGAAAACTTTCACATTCATGATTCGATTTTCTTTCTTAAAGATTAGACCGCTTACATCTGCATTGTGTCGTGTTACTTGGCTCCAACGATGTCCGTAATGTATAGAGGGCACATAACAGTAACCGTCATATGTATGTCCATGGGGGCACCTGTCTGTATAAAAACAATTACAAAAATCTATGAATTTTCTCAACAGGTTTATATCCTCGTTAGATATCCGTAAGTAAAACACAATTAAGCTTACACTGAATTTTTCTATAAACACAAACCTTTTAAGGTTTTGGATGTAATTGAGTACTCCCTTGAGCATTTCTAGTTAAGCGTATTTTAAATAAAATTCCATGCATTCAAGCTTTTGCGCGAAAAAAGGTCGTGCACTATTTGCACAAGCAAGGTTTAATGGTATTAATTATTTTATATATTATACAATTTATTTTTTCTGTTTGAAGTGGAGTACGTAACTCACAAAAGCAGTGCCAAAGCCAAAAAATGTATCACGATATTAAAAATGCAGGTTATCATGGTTCAAACTGACAATATTTACTTAGATAACACTAATGTATTTTTGTATCTCATACATATGTTTCAGACATGGAGAATGCAGTCGTAGATTTTTTTTGTTTTAAAATATGGTGTGTATTTTACCATCTATAGTGTGGTTTGTATGGTGATCATGGGTATTGGTGTAATGTTGATTTGTTGTGTGTTTGATTGCCTGGGCGGTTGTCTTGGGTCGGGTTGTTGTTGTGGTTCTGGATGAGGTTGTCTGGAGAGAAGTTGTTGGAGGGGCATTATTGGTCAATAGTCCTGGATAACCCCTGTTACACAAGTCTGTGCTACAACATTGTTTAGATAAACTCCTCCTATTATCTTGGAATCTCCGGGAAAGATGGGAACACTCCTACATTGATGCATGTTATATGAACTACTGTAATATGATATGGCAATTCTAAGGACTGTGTCCCTTGAATCATTTTATCGCAAACTCTTTAAGTTTCTATCTCAAAAGAATTCAGAAATAAAATAGACACTTGTTCACTCCTAAAGTACAAGATAATTAACTTTGCGAATAAAGACACTGTGAATGTCGAAATGTGTTTTCATACACCTTATCTAGACTGAAGAAATAACGAAAATGAATGTAACATTTTTTCGCACAAAATACATGTAGACTTTTACCTGCTCGGCAACACACCCGAGTCTGTAGGTCAGATTAAAGTTATCATCAATAGTCTCTGTCACATGACAAGCCTGTGATAAAGCCATAATAAAAAAATCTTAAGACCCTACTAAAAAGCACAAAGGAATCCAACGATAAGGCAAAGAACAAAAAAGGCAATGAATTATATTTAAAACGCTTTTTCTGTTCTTTGAAAGAAAAAAAAAACATGATAAGTCATGTACATTCAATAGTTAATCATATGTTTTTATATGAAAATTCATTGCATTCCATGCGCAAAGTCATTCAAAAGTCTTTATTTAGCTTAGTGAAATACATCAACGTTAGTACATTGCACCTTTTCTTAAGAGGAAAGCAATATATTTTCGTTACAATGCAAGTTAGAGAAACTCGATACTCAAATGCTTCTGCGTGTTAAAGAATATATTCCCTATCTGAGAAAAACATTTCAAAATAAGACCGATTTGAAAAATTATACCCAGCCCTTCAATGAAAAAGGTGAAGATAACAAACAGTGTTCAATGAAAAATGTGAATATAACGAATAGTGATCAATATCAGAAATCCAGTAAACAAAACGATTCATGAACAGGGCAAAAACACCGACCCCTTGAAAACCAGAGATGGGATTAGACCATTATTTACACACTGAATTGTCGACGGATTTTTCCGTTATAACCTGATCATGACAAGGAGCTCACGGCGGGTGTGACCGGTCGGCAGGGGATGCTCACTCCTCCATCACACCTGATCCCACCTCTGATGTTTTGGAGGTCCGTGTTTGCTCTGCTCCTATTTTGTATTGTTTAATGGACTTTTGACCTTGAATACTGTTCGTTATCTCTATATATTTCATGCCTATGAAGAGTAAACATCCCTTGTAAACCGGTCGTTATCTCTATATATTTCATGCCTAGGAAGAGTAAACATCCCTTGTAAACCGGTCACAACCACCGTGAGCCTTATGTATTGCTCAGATGTACGTAGTACTCCGTAGTCAAATAGTATAAAAGTAATGATCTAGCAAATGGTATTAAACATGCCAGACAAAACACGACCCAAAGCTAGGTTGCATTTACAAACAAGGTCAATTTAAAGACTGTAGAATTTTCTAAACGCTGACTTTAAGCGGAATTGTTGAAATTCCTGTATCATCATTTATTTGCCAGTAGCTTGCATCAGTTTTCAAATTGATCGTACTCAGAGCAATTTGGAGACATAAACACCATATCAGGTTATTTTTTGATATTACTACATAATAAGGAAAGTTGACTATTGAAACGCTGAAGTCATCCCGTTTGTCATACAGTTTAGTTATTAGTTGACTATTATCGTCTATAGTCTTACAAACTCTGTAAAAAATACAAATCGTGAATAGGGTAAAACTCTGACCTCTAGAAACCACAGATGTGGGATTAGATGCCTACCCTGTCGACTGGTAACACTCGCCTTGAGCCCTTTAGATTATTCAGTAAACACCCGCATTCCATATTGTTTTAATGACAATAATCTACCAACTGGTATGAACCATCAGCATTCAGACCAAAGATACACTGTATGTTGTATCTGTTGTAAAGCTCATATTTAACGTCCATAACATTTGCGAAATGCTTACTATAAACGAAATTATAGAAAGCGCTGTAACATCAACTTATCTATTAGTGGCCTGCCTGTTAAACATTATTATTGGTATGCTAAAAAGAACCTTTGCCACAAGTTTAACAAAATAATATTTCTTACCTCGTGGGTGTTACATGCAGTGGTAGAATGACATTGTAGGGGATTATCAACAAGATTACAATGAAAGCACAGAAGACCATCAGCTTTACTCCACATGTAGAAAAAGAAACAGTAATTTTGTTGTATCATTTTAAGCAAATAAATAGAATTTAATACAGTTGAAATAATAGCTAAGAAGGATTGGTCAGGCTAAAAAGTTTTGTTTGCATGTATTATCAAATTGTAACATTTTTAAAATTAACATTTCATTGTCTTATAAGCTGATATGTATCCAAAAAGGTTAAGGAAATTATTTCATACTATTATTAAGACCAAAATATTGGACTTACCTTCTACTAGAAGTATAGAGAGCAAGCATGCGACTGAAAGCCGAAGGAAAAACATGATATTAGATGTTTTGATTAATAAAATATTCATTTAAAAAAAAATGCTAGTCAGATGCACATTTCATTACTAATACAATAAGACCCATAAATGTCAATTTCTCTATTCTTAGTATTGACTATGTGCTAAACTTTAAGGGATTCCTAACTTCAAGAATGCAAAGTAAAGATGTACCAACTCTTCTGATAAATTTGATTCAAAGACGACCGATTTTTAGGTAAAAAATAGGTAAATTTGCATAGTTTGAATAAATAAATTTTAGGGATGTCAACGAGTACCCGGTTAACCGGGTACTCGATCGAACGTCCGAGTATCGAATACTAAAAATGGTACTCGGTTACTCGGAAGTATATTCCTATTTCAAAGTATATATTTTTATAAAAAAAAAATATATCAAAAAATAACTTACATATGCATACGGTAATTAGCGCGTCGTTATCTGCACCTGTAAAACGCCCGTTATCGCCTGCAACTGTGGCCGTGTATATACAGTTACCCCACCTCTGTTGATTTTTCGATGAAATCCTGGCTTACGATTGGTTGAAGTCTGTCACGTGAAGGGGGTGTATTACTTATACCTAGTCGCTTGAAAATCAATACATGGTCGATACGGAGATATCGTTCTTTTGTAACGTTCGAACAACTCGAGTTCACGCGATTTGCAGAGTGTCTGTTGACAATGTTACAGTTAACTAATGTAAGTAACGAAGATGGAACCTTTTTCTCCCTTTACTGAAAGTCTTCAAAACTGTCAGTACGTTATTACAGCACGAAACACTCGCAAAACAACATTACGTCACACAACGTGACGTCATAATAGGCATTGTATGAGTGATGAAACATATACAATTTTACAAACCACAGACAATGCATAAATATTTTATCGGTGGGGTAAATTCGTTACATAGTTTTTTAGTGACAGGGTACGGGATGATACCTGGTTAGTAAATTTCATACCTGGCGAGGCGAAGCCGAGCCAGGTATGAAATTTACTAACCAGGTATCATCCCGTACCCTGTCACTAAAAAACTATGTAACTAATATAATTAGTGACCAATCACCGTACACAGCTTTTCTCACCTATCATGGTCCTTAACTTTTGGATGGCTTCCATGATTGTTTTCAGTGAACATCGTTTAAGTATGGTCTATTATTTTCAAATCATTTTTAAATTATTTAGTTAATATACGGCAGCGAAATCGGACATGCATAGAAATACCGCTACATGTACCCACTTTAAAAGTGAAGAAATATTTAGAAATAACTATAGATTAAAAATATGTTGGAAGTCAGTTTGTGTAGTAAGTTTAGTGTATATGGGAACACAACCAACATATGAAATATCATTGGACTAGCGATCCCAGCAATTCTAATCATCACAAACCTGCGTAACAGATTGTCCTTCTGCGTTGATGACATAGATCCTATACAAGAACAGTAAACCATTTGTAATTTTTGATGTATTAATTGTGTCTTTTGTTTTTATTTGATAAATATTTACATTTCTAATGTCTTTGTCCGAGATAAAATTACTGATTGTAAAAATACTTTATTTCTACATAAATCTACTGGTTCATCGGTAGGCGCGGTTAAAAAAAATCACGTGCGGGGCGGGACAAATAGAGACAGAAGCGGGGCTATTAGCACGGGAATTTGCAGAATCAGGAGCATGTAAATATAAGGAATAACTGTCAGATTTTTTGGATTCATGACGATGATCAATCGATTGGCTTGCGTGATAATTTTATGCATAAACGCCTTCGGCGTTTATGCAAATTATCACGCAAGCCACTCGATTGATCACATCATGAATCCAAAAAATTAGACAGTCATTCCTTAAATAAATTTAGTACCATAAATCATTTCCGTTGGACATATATATATATATATATATATATATATATATATATATATATATATATATATATATATATATATATATATATATATATATATATATATATATATATATATATATATATATATATATATATATATATATATATATATATATACATTTATAAACGTGATAAAAACAGCTTTGAAGTTTAACAGAGATTTACGGGGCTCAAGAAAATCACCTGTCAGGAGTTCGCGTACCTATCGATTTTACCAAAAATTTCAGTAAATATAAAAAAATACGTAGTACCTTCAATAATTACTAAATATTTCGGTAAAATTGATAGGTATGCGAAGTCCTGTGAAAAAAATAACACACTTATATTTACATATCCGAGTACCCGGGTACTCGATCGGAAAAACGACCGAGTAACCAATTATCAAAAATTGACCGATTTGACATCCCTAATAAATATATATGTATATATATATATATATATATATATATATATATATATATATATATATATATATATATATATATATATATATATATATATATATATATATATATATATATATATATACCTGTGACGATTTTGTTCCATACCCTTCTGATCATGACTGTGTTGCCTTAACTCCATATCCTTCAAGGTGATAACAATTGAAATGTGACCTACATTTAGGAAACAATGCTGTCATTGACAGACTATGTAATATTTAACATGGTTTAGTATGCCTATGCATAATCAAATATAACTAGAACGTCAAATGAATGATATGATTTCTAAATTATTCATTTATACAGATTAATGATCGAAAAATATTAAATGGTCTTCGACGATATACATAAGGTTTATATTTAATGAATTTGTTTATCTTTGTATTTATCCTTTAGACTTTATCTTTCTTCATAATAGGTATAGTACCCACGCCTCATGTAGTTATGTAGTAATGGTGAACAAACAAGGACAAAAGGAAATAGTTCAGAGTTCAAACAAAATGCAATACAGTTATGAAGGTATAACCCCGGAATTTATTGGTATGATTATTATTCAGTGAGGATTCGATCAAGTCCGTGTTTGCAATGGGAATTTTTAATAGAACACAGAGACATAACAGTGAACACGTAGGCGGATTTTGTTTCTGATGGTCGATATCAATTAATGCACTGTAGATTTAATTTGCAATTAAAAAGTTTAGAAGCAATAGTCGAAGAATGTTTGTAAGAAATACAAGATGCAGACTTCAACTTGTAATAAGGTGATATACAAGACTGGGACTTTTTGTGATTTAAAGAATACATGTCAGAATGAATAAAAAGTAGAAGTTGGATGTTAAAATATTGTGCTAAACTTTTGAGGAGTAATATGAAAATCATCAATCCTTCTGAATTCAGTAATTTAGAAGTGACTAAAGAATTACCCAAATTACATGATCAATATGTACTGGTGCATGCTGACAAAGCAGATAATATAGTCAGTTTTTGTAAAGCCCATTATTGTTGCAACTACATTTTAGAGAAACTCAAATTTAATTCTACAAGTGGTTATCCAATTTATACTCACAGTTCCCTTTCTAAGGAAGAGATTCTTCAAAATAACATGTCCGTTTTAATTTTTTTTATTATTCTCAACAACCATATTGATTTTGAATTACCAAATCTATATTGTATCCCAAAACTTCATAAATATCCTTACAGTGATACACAGTGGGATCTATCAAATGTTCTACCAAGCTCCTTTCTTTACTCCTCACAAAAATATTAATATCAGTGAAGGAGAAACCTTAGTAGTACTGTGAAGCAACGGTGTTAATCAGATGTGATACACAGAACTTTTTCGAAAATTTGAAATTACATTTTACCAGAATCAATAGCACCAAAATATACTATTTTTTAACTCTTTTTACAACCATTCCACACGATGAATTAAAGAGCAGGCTTTTTGACATCATACACAACTGTTTCTATAATAAGAATGGAGACCAGGTTTTCCAACAATCTGGTGGATCCGGAATTCCCATAAGGAATATTTGTGCCCCATTATTGGCAGAAGTTTTGTATTCTATGAAGCAGAATTTACTCAAAAATCTCTTTCTGTGGTCTTGAATTCAAGACTTAAATGTAGACATATCGATGATGTTTTATCAATTGTCGGTATTTATTTACATTCATACGTTGATTTGATATATCCCATGAACTTGAAATAAGGACACCTCTGATGTCTTCAGAGACCCGTGTTTGCTCTGCTCACAGTTTGTATTGTTTCATTGGATTTTTCATTGGGTGTGACCGGTCGGCAGGGGTTGCTCACTCCTCCATGGCACCTGATCCCACCTCTGATGTCTTCAGAGACCCGTGTTTGCTCTGCTCACAGTTTGTATTGTGTCATTGGATTTTTTAGCATGTTTATGGTTGCTGTTTGTTATCCTCTCATCTCATAGAACGTTACAAACATTGACAAATATGTAAAAGATATTTTACAATTTGCGTAACAGAAGAAATTGATTTAATAAATATCAATTCCTGCTTGGCGTTGTTTGAAACAAATTATTTGTATTTTTGTTATAGTCTTTAAGACTACTACACAATTTTATATGAACAAGTTTCATTGCATAATAAATAAACAAAAGCATTGAAGACAAAAATGCCCCTCTGTTATCTAATATGATTTGGGTATTTAACATCGAAATATGATTTGGGTATTTAACACCGAAATATATGCAATTTATCCATTGAAAAGGAGCTAAGGTATACACATTGTGAGACACAATTTAAAACCATTCCAAAGAGAAAAAAATCTGCATGGAAAAAGAAAAAAGAAGCTATTAAAATGCGGTAAGAGTTTTAAAACATATATATATATATATATATATATATATATATATATATATATATATATATATATATATATATATATATATATATATATATATATATATATATATATATATATATATATATATATATATATGAAATATAGAGTTAACGAACAGAATACAAATCAGGAGCAGAGCAAACACGGACCTCCATAAAATATCAGAAGTGGGATCAGGTGCCATGGAGGAATAAGCATCCCATGCCGACCAGTCACACCCGCCGTGTGCTCCTTGTCATAATCGGGAAAAACGGAATATCCCTAGACAATTCAGTGTGTAAATGTAAATAATGGCCTGACAATTAGTATGAAAATCTTCAGTCAGCATTTGACTTAATGAGAGGTTGTAATTGCTGACAAGGTCATTATACCGACCATAAAACTTACAAAATGATGACTTCAAACGAGACTGTTGATATCCTTGTCTCATCAACGTGTTTGTCCATAGCTTGCCTCGTTTTAGAAATTGTTCATACGTAGAGCATGCTCTTGCGTATCGAATCAAATGGAAGACAAAAACCCCATATGTGATAATGGTATATTGCTACATAAGTAAGGGAAAATGACGATTAAAAAATTGAAGTCATCACCTTTATATTAAGTTTGGTTGTTAGGTTACCTTTAAAACCTTTTTCTAGAAAAATATTCAAATATGAAGCGGATGTATAGTCAGACTCTGTGGTATCTTTTATTTCAAGCTCAAGGGAATATATCGAGTCGACATATGAATGGAAGTTACCATTGTTAATTGATAATACGTCGTCGATATATCTAAATGTTGAAATGAAGGCCACAGCAAGTGTTTTTGTTTTCTTCTTATGTAGAAGTTTTTGAATAAAGAGCAAGAGCCACTTAGGGCCTTTTTTGGCCCTGTGAATTTCTGAAAATTCAAAACTGTATAGTTTTAGTCAACAAGGCAATAAATAATACTTGAGCACTTGGTGAATGATTATCTACTGAAAATGACGTAATTCTCTTTCTAGTCAATGCATTATGACGTCATGAATTGCGTCATAATTCACATATTCTGAATATTTCTTCCAAAATGGCCAAAATATGATACCATTTTTCAATATTTGGTATACAGCACAACCTCCGATCCAAAATGTGTAAATATAATATATAACAACTGTTAATGAAGATTATAAAACATATTTTAATTTTTGGATCGAGGGGTGTGTTCATATTTTAATTCTTTGCTGAAGGTTCTCAAAACCACATGTTTTCTACAAAATTCAATAACATTGCAACTTCACACAACCTGTTTCTTAATGCCTGGACTTTTCAAAGGAAATTCTGTTATATAAACTGAAAGCACTAAGTCTCTACTTTATATTAATGGTGAAAATGGTACACGGAATATTAGTCAATGAATTGGTTTAACTACAAGGCCATTTTATGCATAAAGTGAACCTAGCTCTTTGCTGAATATGAATACATTAGGTCTGCTAATAAGGGGTGCAATAGGTACACAGAATGTTTTTCAACAAAATAATTTCGCAAATGACCAATGACAAGGTAAGTATATTTACGAGTCCCATTTTTATTGAACCCCCCCCCCCCCCAACTGTCTGTGATGTCAAAAAGCCTGGACTTTAATATATCGTTGGGAATGGTTGTATAAAGTGTTGAAAAGTGGTACGTTTTGATGTTATTGATTTAGTTAAAATTTTGTGATTTCAAATTTTCTTAAAGTTCTTCGGATTTTTTGAGTATCCACATGTAATTTACACCACTTCTCGAATATACTGTTGTACAGTACTCAAGTTTTCCTTCACTGCTGTAATATTTTAGTGAGGAGTAAAGAAAGAGGCTTGGTAGAATAATTACTGGAACCCGCTATGTATCTTTGTAAGGATTTTCATGAAGTTTCGGATTCCAGAATAGGAATGGTAATTCAAATTCATTTTGATTGTTGAGAATATTAAAATTATTTAAAACTGACATATGGCTTTGAAGAATTTCCTCCTTAGAATGGCAGATATTGGTATAAGTTGGATTACCACTTGCAGAATTAAATCCTCATTCCTCTAAAATACAATCCAAATAATGAACATTACAAACAAAGACAATGTTGTTACCTGCTTTGTCTTGTTTTATTTCTGCATTGTCGAAGACAGAAGGATAGTTGCTTTTCATATTGCCCCTCATGCATTCGCTTAATGTGCGATTTCATCATCCATCTAATACTGAACAGACAAGGTTAATATGATATCAAAATGACTCAGTATTCTTTCATATTTGTATTAAGAAAAGAAAAACCAATAAAGAACAAAACTTGATATACTAATTTAAACACAATGTAATCAATAATAAATTTACAGTGATCATCAACATTAAAGTTTAACTCAATACTTTCATGCATACGAGAACATGCTTAATGAAAGGAAAACTGTTTTCAACAACTTCCTTACGCAAAATACGACAACTGTCTCAAATAGTCATATTCAGGTTTATCACAAGCTTTCTCCTCTTCGTAGATCTCAGAAATAAATAATACTTTGGTAATGTTAGGAGGCTTTATTCTCTATAATATTACTGTATATTACACTTTATAGTCATAGAGATCATTACTGTAATAAATGCCTTCTCTCGTTAACCAGTATAACAGTAGCATACTTGAGGTATCCATTCATTCTTATACGACAGTGACTTTTATTTTACTGTAATGTTTCTTTTAATCTCTCCATGTTTGTATGTTATCTTAAGTGGCTTGGCAATTGATTTCTGACAAATCTTACTATAGAAATCCCTAAATGAATTAAACTCCTCCATATTGATTTCCTCCGATTCTGTCGTAGCACGGGCATCAATTGTCTGAACAATGTCTTCCAAGGCTGACAACCACTGATTCAATATAACCTTTACTTCAGGACTGTCAGACTTTGATGGGATTTATAATTTAGTAATTGATATATATATCTGTGATCTACAGATTCAACACATTTCCGGTGTAATAGATGTTGAGGGTAGACATTAAAATCATGTCCACTAAAAATGAAAGTGCCATTGAACAAGTAAACAACAAGCAAATCAAGAATAATAAAATCTTACTCAGAGAGTAATTATAGATTATGCTTTTAAACGTGAACTGTTAAAAATTTATTGATGAGGTGTATATCTTTCTGTGATACATAATCCAAACTATTTAAATCCTATTTATATCGCATGTAGTAAAAATGGTTAATACCAGAAATTGTTGTTGATTAACGTGTAAAACACTTAACCTTTGGCAAATCAGACACTCTTATATTTATTTATTTTTAGAGTATGATACATTGACAGCATAATATAGCATGTGGTATACGAAAGGGTTTTTCAGTTACTTTTTTTAAACATGGACCATTTGTCTTTTTTGCTCCATTGTATTATGTCTAATGGCGCTGAATCACATCGTTATGTAAATGTGTCTGACAGACTCAGGGGAGCAGCTTCCTTCAATCCAGGAAAATGCCGTTTAGATACGTAGTCCATCACTACAAAAGAAGACGTTTTGGTCTACTAAAAACCTAGGATTTTCTTATGATGCTATACCGAAGATAAATAAAAGACATTTCCGTAGCGTAGGAGGGGATTTGCATTTTATGTGGCTATCATACTCAATGAATCTAAATCAATCAATCTAAAAGCTCCTTAGAGCCATGACTGCATTTTTATAGTGCAAGTTTTACTTAACCTCTGCTGTAACATCCATTGTATACATAATGTTATTTAAAACTCTATATGAATAGGGCCCTTTGGCTGAGACCTTAAAATCCGAGGCCCCGTGTCACGGCAGGTGTTTGGCACGATAAAGATCCTTCACTGCTCAATGGCCCTGAGTGCCGAGTAAAGGTCTAAATTTGAAGCCCTTCATTGGTATATGTGACATCTCTATATGAGTGAAAAATTCTCGAATGGGAGTAAAACATTATACAATCAATCAATCAATCAATCAATATAAACATGTCCAATTTTCAAATGTATTAAGCTTGTGAATCCAACCGATTGTTGAGGAATATGGTTGATAATCAGATAAACAGCAGAAACAAGACAAAGCAGGAACAGCGGTATGTAGTAGTAGTAGATTGGTCTCCGGAAATTATACAGACTGTGCACCAGAGTGGATAAGATTCTATGTCCTATGAAGAAATTCTATCCTTTTCGCAAAACACAGAAGAAATAATGAAATATCTTCTGTCAATTTGTGATTTTCCATGCAATTGCTGAAATAAGTGGTGGTTTTCGAAAACACGAAATGGGTTTTCATATATTGTCTGAAAACCAGAAATTAATAAATCTAAATTGATTATCATATTTTGTCAGTCTGGAATGAAAGCCAAAAATTAATGAATCGAAAATGTCAGAGTTCTGTCTTTTTTTCAGCTGGAAGCGACATAAAGACAATATTTCTAAAATCAAGCGATAAGCCAGTATGACAATGATTAATAGCGATAAATGGCTAACTTTTCTGCAATATTCTTTTGTCGCTCCCATTAAGTGACAAATTATTTGAAATTGTTTTCAGTAGAATATATTTCCCTAAATATTTATAGTCTTTTCTAGCTTTTATGGATCTCCTTCATAAGATAATTCTTTCAGAGATTTATATTGTGTTTTTTGATTTACTAAAATAATTCGAGTTAACAATGTTCAAACTCTCAACCTTTATAGTTTTATATTCTGAATATAATGTCAGCTCCATTGCAATTTTCTAATGTTTTTTTTTAAACATGATGGTATGCAAGGGAGGACACATTTAATCTTGCTATATTCTAATGAATTTTGAATTGTATATCTTAATAAAAAGGTGCCTGGCAATAAGTTTTTTTTATTGGTATTGACACTCTTAAACTCTTTTATAGAATCTGAAGATCTTGATTGTAATTTTTTTTTTGATTTTCCTATATCAGTTCCTTAGATCATTTATTAATATTTTTCGGCACGTCAAGCAAAATTTGTTATATTGACAAGTTCTCTGTACTGCTGTTCATTACCCTACCCCATGATACTTCAAAAAGTGTCATTTAATTTCCTTTGAAAAAAAAATTGATAAGATCTTTAAGTTGATTCTGACTTGTTCATATATATATTCAAAGGCGAATAGAAAAAATAGTAGCGCTTTATCTACTGATTATCTTCATCTGTCACAAATACCAAAAGTACAAGGTTTTTCTCTTTCCAATTTTCAAACTTTTTTAGGCATGAAAAAAGTTTAAGTGGAACTTTGACATTCAAGTTAATTATCCAAAAGATAAAAAATGATCTGTTATGAATATACTTTTCTCTTGTTTTGAAGTTCAATTAGACATTTTTGTTGTCTCCCTCCTTCCTCGATGATGAAATGTTCTTAAAGCAATATAAAACATGACAAATTCAGCAAATCATATATTATAATAATTAAATGTATTTTAAAACACGGGTTAAAGTTATTGACTTAAAAAATAATTTGTATTAAAATTTCAATATCTTGTTGCTAGTGAACTTGAGCTTTCAGATGTGACGTTGAGTAGGGACTATAACACACTATAAAAATAAAAGCAACAATAGCACACTCAAGTTTGAATTTCATCCAATAAAGAGTTGTCAATTATGGGCCGGTCACAATTTTAATATCTCATCTGGTTGCTGCAACTCTGAACTTTGAGATTGACTCAGTAAAGATCATGAAACACTTAAACGTCATGAATTGATTCCAACCAAGGATTCGAGAACACGACTTCGTGACGGACAGAATGCAGTTAAACAAACACAAACACAGCAAAACCATTTTGTCTTCTCCTTTTTAGATCTTCAGTAAGATATTTTAACCCACCCCTACCCCCTTTATCACAAAAATGGCTGTTTCACTGAAGTCTAGTACAAAAGAACGTTTTTCTCCTAAATCTGCAGAGTTGAACTTTGTGAAATATGAGGCCATGATATCTTATTTTGTGTTAGCATCAACTGGCACCCTAAATTGAATTCAAATGCTCATAGTAAAAAAAACCGTTGATAGAATAATTTCTTTCAGTTAAAGAATCTTATTTTTATCCTTGACCGTACCGTTTTAGAATCAATATATTATGAGGGCTTTAAAGAAGCATTCCCATTTACCATCAATACAGAACTTATCTTAAAAGATCGTTTTCAGTTTTAGTTTTAGCAATAAAGTGTTTTTCACTATTCATGTATTATAAATAAATTACTTAAAAAAATAAACAATTGAAATACTAAATGCGGCTAACTTCTTAGTAACAGTACCCGCGTCGTTCTTCTTTACAATTCTATCGTGTTCTATCTTGCGTTTATCCTATCGTGTCGTGCGCGTGTATCGTTCCATATCGTGTATCCTGTAAGGAATAAAGATGCAGGTACAATATATATATATATATATATATATATATATATATATATATATATATATATATATATATATATATATATATATATATATATATATATATATATATATATATATATATATATATATAGTTAAAAGGATATGTAATAGATTGAAAGTGAAATGGACAATACTAAGATTTATATTGTTTTCCTTGTTTTAGCTTGATTTACTTGTTTGCTTTCTATAATATTTTTGTATCTAACATCATCACCAATATGTATCCTTGCAGATTTGAATTTTTTTGAAAAAGATAACACAGAATTCTGCTTAAACGATATCTTGAAAAAAAATAGCTGCTATCCTTTATCCTAGAAAACATTCTATCTTACCTCCCTATGTAATATGAATTTCAAATTATGCACTAGTTAAACATTAATAAACAAAAGTATGAATGCATAACAGCATCCTTTGGAGATTTTTCTTTCTATTTATGCCGTCGATTTAAATCTTCTAGGAAATAGAGCTGGCATACTGACTTGGTAAGATTAGACCATTCTTGAATTTTTATACGCATGAAATGAGAAAAGGATATTGACATGCTATTACGTATGCAAACCTAATAGAAAGTCTTTTTTGGACAAATTTTCTTTCTAATGGATGAACAAAATGGTATATCCCTCCACAAAATGGATTGGTTTTAAATCATAACTTTTTACTATAATTTAAAATGTAAATAATTTCTAGATTTTTTATTCTAATAAAAATTCAAGTCTAACTAAATCGATAAGATAACAAATATTCTTCAAAGGATGATGTAAAAAGGACTTATACAGGTATTAATACCTGCGTAAGAATTAAGCAGATCTAATGAGCATACGTGCACATATATAGTTTTCCATAGAGGTAGCAGTGTAAAACAGAAAAGAACGTAAGTTGTTTTTAAAGGCTAATGACCTTTAAAAGATAAGATAATAATAAAATCATAGATTATCAACATTGTTATCTAGAAATCCTGTGACAAAGTTCTGTAAAGAAAATCGAATCTAAATCTTTATTTTTAATAGGTATATCAACTATATTTTATTCAGTATTAATTAATCACAAAAACATTTTCAATTGCTCAACTTCTTGATCGTTAGAGAGTAGATTACTTTAATGTTATGAATTGATAAAATAATTTCTGCTTTTTCCCCAATTAAGTATTGGAAGAATACACACCAAAAATAACAGAAAAGGATATTGGAGTAATTTTCTTTTATAGAAGTAGCAAAATCAATATAAAATTGAAAGACTATTTCCATGAGGGGAGTATAAGCGGTAGACATGACCAATTACGGGAGAAAAGATAAACAAATCGTAAAAATCGAATGTTTTTTCTCTTTAATCATGAATCTGTTTATTGATATGAAGGCATGCAAGGGCCACATAGCCAGAAAATCATTTCTAATAGGGCATTACACGGGAGAGTGTTGTCAATCGAAATCCAATACGTCATTTCCCTCTGCGCATGCGCCAGCGTGTAGGAGTTTCATCAAATCGATATTGGTTTTTTTCTCCAGCTACCTTTGTTTCTTGTCAATCCTCAGAACAACATCGGATATCGCTGAAGAGACAAATAAGATCACATTCGTCTACAGGTATGTATTGAATATTAATTTGGTATCTGTAACAAAGGATAGCTTTGGAATGTTGTCTTAATAATGTGTTTTTGGCAACGTTACTCTAAAGATTTTGATATTATTCTTTGATTCTTACGTACGTACAATTATCGGTTAATCTGTGATCGTATCCCTACGTCTCATGAATAAATCAAATCAAACAGAATTTAGAAAGTCAATTAATTTACATTAGAGCAATATTCTGTTATGTTGTAGATCAGAGATATTGTATTGAGTTTTTTGAGATTATTCAGATAGATAATCTAATAATAGTATTCTTTTTTTCATCAGTAGAGAATAAATGATCTTGTAAAATCATTTAATACTATGTTCCTTTTCTTAATTTTTTTTAGTTTAATGGCCTGATTACATAGAGTTCTTTACATATTTTTTTTTTTTTTACACAATTATATATATTTGAAATTTTTTTTTCTCTCAAAATAAGTATTGTCTTTAAATGAAAAAATTAAGAGATTTTTTTTGAAACAAATTTTCAAAAAAAACATTTTTGTGAAAGATCTACATATAAAAAGGTAAGTAATCTTTGGTGGAGACTCGGGATTTTTTATTCGCACTCAATCGGATTCTATATATCACTTTGGTTTCATCTAATCCTCTATTTATTATTACACATGTACATGGCTAAGTAATACGATGTAATTCAGTTACAACTCATATTACTGACATATAATCAGATAGTAATTGTATTTCACTTAACTCTATATACATGTATATTTAATTTCAAACTTTATCGTCGGAGTTTTTTCAAATCATTTACACAAAACACAGGTAGCAACAGAGAATGACATTGTTTTTGTATAAGAAGTTTCGAATCTCATTCGATGCCGTTTTCATTAGACATATTTATAGTTAGAGAATTGAAAGCTAGATCAATAAAGGATATCCCAACATAACTGGAATAATTAGAAGATGATATGAATTCAGAGGACTCTAGCATAAAAAAATAAATATATCCACATTAAGTTTAATTTATTTGAGTAAGTGGATACTTAGCTTTCTCACTGGATGTGCATGCGTCATTAGTTAGTACATACTGATAGCCTCAGACCCTATTGAAAAATATCGTGAATGAGTTTTTATATGTAAACTGAAGTAAACATAAAATTGTTGCTGTAAAAACAGCCAAAACCCAACTTCACTAATAAAAATTGCTGGTAATAATCACTTGTCCATCCTATCATTTTACAATTATGCGTTTTCCCCCTGGCTCCTTGTAGCAATGAATTTATCGATGGAATCAACATCCTGTTTTCGATTAATAACCATATTTTCTTGTACTAGTATTATTTGTATATTTTATTTAGTCCATCGTCAGATTTGTGAGCGCCAAAAAAAGATAACTAAATTTCTAAAAAATAACTAATAGAAAATAATCGTTATGAAGAAAATAGTCTAAATAGAATACTTAGTAGTCTGTTTTAACACTAGTTATTTGTATAATTTTATGTCTATGATGTATGATACATCAGCAACCTAATCAAAGTTAGACCTATTGTCTGCTAACATTTTTCACAAATATGGCATAGCTGCTCAAAAAATGATTGAATATCGCCACCAAATTTTATATATTTCTATTTATATTCTATTATTTTTTATATATTTATAGTTTATGAACTCAATGCATAAATTCAGTAATAATAATCAGATAAGAAAATGCAAGAGAAAACAAGTTATATTAATTATTTTCCTTAGTTTAGATTCTACACTGCTCTAGGAAATTAGCAACCAAAGACATTGAAGGTGTGTGTTATACCTAGCGTGAAAGAGCAAATGTGTGGCTTAGGAGAAGGACCGAATCGAGCGTTTTCTGAATTCCAATACCATGCACAGACATAATGTTTTTTAATCAGGGAAACCCTGTGTATATAATGCAATCAGTTTTCTTGATTATTGACATACAAATAAAATGAACAGAAACCATGTATCTGGGCTATTGGAAAGAGGCTCGACTGCAACTGATAACTAAAACGTCTTATAATGAAGAGCGATGGGTTAAGTTAAGGAATAAAGTATGGTAACGGTAGAATTTGGCCCTTTATTTAATATAAAAATCAAAACACAGTAAAAATTGTTATATTTTGCAGTTAAGAACTTAAAAGGATGCTTGTTTTAAAATCAGCACTAGTTATGATTCAAAGCGTACATAAGAGGATGCAAAAGTAGGATATTTTACCGAATTTCCTCAATTTTTATGGAATTACCTCAATTTTGAGAATTTCACAATTTTTCTCTTCGGGAAACATAGAGCACAAACTTGCCTATCTCAGGGTTTTTTTTTTTTTTTTATATAAATAAATATGCATATGATACTTGTGCAAGAAATTTATAAATTCAGTAGATAGGCAAGTTTATGCTTCGTATATCTTCTGAAACAAAATGTGCTTAAAATTGATGAAAATTTGCGTAAAATGAGAAAATTCGGAAATTGTCACATTCTGTGACCTTCCTGTGACTTTTGAGTACTCCTTAAACAAGATCAATACTTATTGTGTAACAGGAATGACAACAGGTTTTTAATGATGAACTCTGGCATCTTTTTAAGATACACCCTTAACCAGGGGCCAAAAAAGGGTCTTACCCTATCTTGTCCTTTTGATAACAGAGAAGCTCATATCGATAAGACATTCCAATACGGGTCATTTCAATTTAATAGGTGATAAAACCACGTTCTTTCTGAATCGTGTTTTATTAAGAAATAGTTTTCTTGTTTTGTCCAGAAAGTTTGACAACATTTCAAAATTTAATTTTCGGCATATCATATGTTACAATTTCAGACAGGAAATCTATTCTACATATCCAAATACATCAGAAAATAATAATTACACCGTATCTTCCATCTTCTGGTGCGCAATATGCAAAGAGGCTTTTTATTGAACCTAAATTACAGGCTGTCAATGTATCGTATTCCTTCTAATTTTAGTCACGCCATCCAACTTGTACTGTTTGATATATATACTCTAAGTACTAGTTAAAGCTGAGAAACGTGGTTTAGTCACGTAATTCGGGTGATCTTTACTGCAGCAATTTAAACATAAAATTGGATTTCAGAAGATCAAACTGTCACCGTGATCCAGGAATAAATTTAATTTACAGTCAAGTAATTCATTCCAAACACGCATGATGCATATGTAAAGCAGCTTTGAAAAAATAAATGAATGTCCATATTCGCAGAGGGGAACATGGCGTGAAGTTCAAATGGCTTAAAATAGCTTATCCACTTTATGTAGTAGTCTGCAGAAAAAGTTTGCAGAGGCATGTCTCACTATAAACAATAAACGTCAGTATTCTATTTTAGGGTTTATGTTAAAACTTAAATAGAACTGGTGATGAAAAATGTAACAAGTGTTATAAATTTACCCTTTGGTTTCATTTAAATCTTTATCGATAAAACTTTGAATAATACATATGTAAACTTAAATTAAACATCCTTACGAATTTCATATCAGCATAAATTTCGTAATATACGTACACTACTGAATTCATTTGTAAGTCTTCAATTGTGCATTTCAAAAAGAAACAAGTGTTTCTTATATATATATATATATATATATATATATATATATATATATATATATATATATATATATATATATATATATATATATATATATATAAAGGAAACATATGTATGGCTAAAAAGGTTAACATAAGCTTATTCAATTGCCTTATGTTCACATCCTATGACTATTTCTTATATGATGACTATATTTCTGATCATGGTCAGTTCGACCTTCTACCGTTTCTCAATAACAAATATATGAACCAGACACGAATTTTATATTTCATTTTTATTTTTTACATTGAACTTGTCCAAATGACCAAGGTTGGTGACTTTTCCACCCCATGCCTCCATTAATTCTATTCACCCAAGAAACGTCATATTCTCTGAGGACAACGCCCGAGGGGAATACGATTTTTCTTGGGTGAATTGATCTTCATATCTCACAAACAATAAATTGTTTATTATACCTAAACAATTCAAGGGTACAATATCAACCTGCAACATATAACAAGAAATAAAAATATAAAATTCATATGAATACAATAATTCTTCTTTATCATCACAGAAATTAATTATCAAGAGAAATACTTAGTATCATAGATATCATGATAACAGAAAAGGTAGGGAAATTATGAAAGTTTTATTTTCCGTCACGCGACTGTCTAGAATCATATAACGCATTTTATAGAATTATTATAATAAGGTATAATAATATTGTTTGTTTGTTTGCCTATCTCTCCGTCTTCAACTAAATTTGGCTCATTACGATTGAAGTGCACAACGTGGAATTTTCACACTTAGCAAAGTATTGTTTAGGCTAGTGGATATGTCGAGACCTTAGTTTAAGAACATTTAGATAAAATCGAGTTCTCATAAATTAGAAAATTTTATGTACAATTCTTGCTCAGTTGATATCTTTGTATAAGAAAAAAATTAGATGTACATAATTACAAAAATGTAGATTTTGATCAGATAATTTTACCTGATCAAGAACATTGTCATCTGGATATGGACAAGGTCAAACTTCTCTAGATCGCCACTTATAAGTACGCCATTCAATGATTATTTGCAAACACGTCCAGTTTTAGCATATGTCAATGCCTTACTTGTAATTTTTCCAATAATGAATAAACAGCGGGGGTGCAGTTTTTCCAGCTGTTTTGAGTGAGTGCCTGGCTATCTCTGACAGAATGCTAATCAAAATACCATCAAATCTGGCAGAGAATAAGATTCCGTTACTTGTTCTCCTGCTGACAATCTAGAACTATTATTCCTATTTAATAACTTTCAGACTTCCAACACGTTTCCCACATACATTTCATCATTTTTACAGGTTTTACGATTTAGTTGTTAGTTGGGCTTTATCGTCTATAGTCAGTAAAACATATTAAAAAGATGTGGCAGAATCTGAGGTGTCTTTAATTTCAAGTTCACTTGGATATATAGAAAAAAAACAGCACCATATAGAAGACATACAAACTATAGACCTACGCTATGGACTTACAATGGTGCAGAGAGGGTTCTTTATCATGCATAAGGTACTGCGACAAAGGTTTCATGAGCTTTTACAAAATCCTTTCTGAAATCCCAGGGCTTTTACGTCTTAATTCGTGTATTTGGTCATTAAACAGTCGCTACTTAAATTAAATTCTGACCTGGCCGTGGATCGAACCCGTAAGCTTTTGCTTACAAGAGGTGAACGTTCTAGCAGTTGACTCGCCATGTGGACTGCTACCTGACATATTGGTTACGAGCGCGATCTCACTGAAAAACCAATAGATTTTCCATTGTTATGTTGGTGATTTTACCTTTCCTTGTTTATCCTAAGCAATAAACCAGTACTAAGCTGTCAAATATCCATCCATAAATCGCATTTTAGTTCTTTAAGACGCTTTCATAGTGATATAACAACGATGATGACAAAGTGCAATAAACGGTTCCACAGATTAAGGATTCATATAGACTGAATGACAGAGGAGTTTTGTCACCACAGCTATCGGACAGAATCATACCACAAACAAAGTATTCATCTATAAACATATTCAAACTGGATAATTATAATACATACACAAGTATTTTCTGTATACTAGAGTAAATGTGGAATCTTTATCCAGTAAGATGGAATTTGTGGAAAATATGACTAAAAAGGATCTTTAAAAGTACCATTAGACGCCACATTTTTATGTTTTATAATTTCCGCTGTATTCCTTGAAAAAAGGAATCATCCTACAAAGAAATGTCAATGATTTCACAGATTGAAAAGTTGTGTAGAAAATGCTTAGTCAGCATTTTCATCTTTTTGTTTGTTGGCAACTTTTAATCAAAGCTTTTTCACAGTAAACGCGTGGTAAGCTAACAAAAAACACATAACAATCCCTTCCTCCTGCTAGTTACGTCGTTGAGTCGTCGCCCGCGTGGCGCAGTGGTTAGAGCGTTCGCTCTAGAGTGGCGGAGTAAGGAGTTGATCCTTACGTCGCGGATTCGATTCCCACTGTGGGACGTGGAGACCGGTCCTTCGGATGAGACCGTTTAAACCGAGGTCCCGTGTCGCAGTAGGTGCTGGCAGGAAAAAGTTCCCTCACTGCTCAATGGCCGTAAGTGCCGAGTATAGGACAAAATTTGCAGCTCTCCACCAGCAAGTGGTGGCGTCTCAATATGAGTGAAAAATTCTCGAGAGGGACGTTAAACAAACAAACAAACAAACAAACGCCGTTGAGTGTGTTTCATATACATTTAATTGCAATTACTTCAGTAAGATTAAAAATCATATCAATTTTCTGCAAATCATTTTTTATCTTCAGTGTGATAAACACTTGCTACGTGTTAATTAGAAGTTGATTCCGTATTTACAGCTGATGTAATGAGTGATGTATCTCTTAATTGGATTGCGTCGTATGAATTCTTATATCCAAGGGTAAAAGGCGTCATCTAGGCTTCTTGTAATAAAAAATGACCAGTGTAAGACTCCCCATTACATAATATGTCTTCCTTGAAAAATATGCTAACTGTTAAAACGTTTGTCCATGGAGCAAAACAAACATGACAGTAAATACCTGATTTTATGTGTCCGATTCGTTTTGCAGATATTTGAAGGCGGTGCCCATCACGTAACAGGATGACGCTGTTTCCGGCACTGTTGCTGTTTGTAGGAGTAGCGTTTTGTAGTGCAGCCCCCACAGACATCGAGAAGCGATCTACAATGGGTATGTTTTATCATCATAATGCACCGTATAGAAATAATGGACTCAATACATAAGGAATCGGTATCTAAACTGCAATATATTTTTTAAAATCAATATAATGTAAGGCATGCCATATTTATTTATGAAAGCAACATTTTATCTAAAATCTTCGGCTGTATACAAATCACTATACAAAAAGACTAAAGGACATAAATTCATATTTATAAATTGCCAATTTAGGCAATTGTAATGGTAAGAAATCAAGGACTTGATGATGATTCAGTTCGCATACATATATCATAGCATTATTTATACTGTCTGTTAGTAAGGAATTGAATATAATTAACGTTCAATAGTAAAACGAGCCCAAGAAGTGATGATGTTTGGAAATCAACAAAATAAGCCAAGAATAAAGAAAAGTGACCCGGATGTTCCAGCTCTTCCAGATCTCAAAGGAAGTGTGATTGCCAATAAAGCCAAAGACATCGTTAAAACGAAAACCGCAGAACTACCAAAAGCTATTGAAGAAGAACTACAGGACGTCAGCGATGACGTCACAGCACCCAAAGACACAGAAGAGGAACAGTCCGAATCCAACGAACCAACCACGGATGAATTACTTGAGGATTTTCCACCAGAGACAGTGGAAGCTCTGAAAGAACTTGAAAATACTAAAGATGAGAAGAATTCTGAGGAGGAGGATAATACTGCCTCAGAAGATAAATCAGAGGAGGACGATAAAACACCCGAGGATAATTCAGTACCTCAAATGAGTGGGGAGGGGGATATGATAGAGATGTTGCCTGAAGATTGGTACAGTAAGTATAACGGCATGAGATGGATATGACATATAAAAATTTGTTTTAAATTCTTATCAATATATTACAACTGCCTTTGCCTATACAAGCACTATTTTCATCTGCAATTACACTCTAAATAACCATAAACACGTTATTATTTTATCCCAGAGGGGTTTTATCCTATTTTTGTTACATCAGAATCAATTATTAATATTTTTATTCCATTCACACAGACAATCCAGTTTTAGCATACCAGTTGTATAGAGCCTATAAAAAGCTTCCAGCCTACGGATACTCATACTACCGAAGGCGCCGACGATCACCCTTAAAAGCTCGCTTGTTAACCAATGGAATGAAACGCTCCCATCGGGCCAAACGTGACCTTCCGTACACAGAAGAAGAGTATCCTATGACATACTACCAAACAAAGTTTGGTCCTTCTTACACACTGGACGATCTGGAATCATATGCAAGAGAAAAGGAATACGAAGACAATGTTTTGAGATCCATTCTCAACAGTGTCACTCTTGAAGACGTTCAGGAAATTGAACACCAGGGTGTAACGGGTTTATTTATCCCCCTGGAAGACGAAGAACCTGTGATGTCCACAAGCAAAAGAAGTCCGTATTTCTTTCCATACTCCCAGGAGCCGGAGTCTCATTTTGGTGCTTTCGTTCCAGAGAAAAGAGATTACCTTGATTCGTATAGTAGACTTGTACAGTTAGCAAGAGAGCTGTCCAAATCAGAATCACCAAACCAGGGATATCAGGTATACAATCAAGATCATCAATTGTAAAATACATGGTTGTTTAACGGTTAACATATCAGGGCTCTAATTGGCGACTAATTTAGTCGCCATGGCGCCTAAAATTTTTGATTGGCGCCTAAAATTTTTCCATAAGTTGCCAAATTGGCGACCATTTGAAATTGACTTGGCGATCGTCGAATTCCGGAAATCGTCACATTTTTAACATTTTTTCTGAAAAAGCGAAAAGAAATTTAAAAGAAGAGGAAATTATTTTTAGCAATGAACATGACATGTTTTCTTAGGCACGTCATGGGTCCCTATATTTTATTAACTTTTAAAGTTGACGCCTTAGAAAAATTGCCTGGCGACTGAAAAATCTGCATTGGCGACTAAATTTTTTGATAAGGCGCCAACTGGCGCCTAAATTTTAGAGGCCACTTAGAGGCCTGCATATGCAATACAACAGAGATATCATATACATAATCAAGATTTTCAATTGTAATTAACATGGTTCTCTAACGGTTAACGTATGTAATATAACAATCAATTATACAATCAAGATTATCAATTGTAAAACACATAGTTATATGATAGTTAACTTTATGCAATACAATCATGATTATCCAGTGTAAAATATATGGTTGTATAACAGTTATGATAATTATACAATACAACAGAGATATCAGACATACAATCAAGATTATCAAATGTAAAACACATGGTTATTTAACGGTTAACATTATGTAATATTATACTTCCATGTAGATTAGTTGAATCTGATTCGTCGAGAAACATTTGTTAAAAAACACTATTACCCGCTGAATGATGAAGCCACGCCCTCCAGCGTAGCAACAGTCAACAATGCTTGACGACGGGTGATATTCCAAAAAATAGCGACTGCGCAGAATTTATGGGCGCACCGTTCACTGTTATATGTATTTATATAAAACATTCAGTATAATATAATAAATATTGCATGTAGTTGAGTGTAACATTGAAAAATTTCACCCCTCGAAAATCATTGACAATGGTTTTCTTTGGGTGAAATTTTTCAATGTTACACTCAACTACATGCAATATTTATATAATACAACAGAAATATCATATATACAATCATGATTATCCAGTGTAACATACGTGGTTGTATAACAGTTAATATATACAATACAACAGAGATATCAGACATATACCGGTAATCAAGATTATCAAACATAAATCACATGGTTATGAAAATGTTAAGAAATGCAATATAACGTAACAGAGATATCAAGTATACAATCAAAATTAGCAAATGGAAAATCATATAACATTGCAACACAATTTTAGAGAATAACTGCAAAACACTCGTGCAATAAAAAAAAATTAGCCCCACAGTATGAGACTATTACAAAAGCATGATTTTATTACTGTTAACAGATAAAATGCAATATGATTTCATAAGTAAGTGTTCGCAGTACGAGTATTTAATATGCAGCTGAATATTGATAGTTAGGCTCAGCAGGAATAATTTGTTTCTGAAAATAAGTCGTACATCAGTTGAATGTTTATTAGTTTCTTGAACAACGTGATCTTATAAAAATTATTGGACGTCTCCTGCTTTGGAATTTGGCTTGAAAAGAGTTTTTTGATATGTAGGAATCTAAGAAGATTCAGTTAACAGTGAAACTGGATAAAAAAAAAATTATTTTACATAGATTCTTTTTGAATTTCCTATATTAAAAAAACTTTATTAGTCTTTGTCTTTTATTCAACCTTAATGAAGATTTTTTTTCTTATTTTTCTCTTTCCACTATTTCTTTTCTTATTGTTTCAAATAGGAAGAAAATTTCCTAGAAATCTTCAGAAATTTGATTGGAAAATGGTAATATCTTATAAAAGAATTTTTGAATCGAATTTCCATGACAATGAATTCACAATGAATACTCATTAATATTTCATGATTTAATACGACAAGTTCCCTTGAAATTTAGGATTTCTTTGAATACAGTAACGGTCAATGGTCTTTTGTTATCGTCATGTGAGTGATTTACTCAGTGTTAAATATACATTAAGGCTTTTTAATCTGACTGATACTGAAATTAGAATTATTTTCTGTATAGTATAACATAGGTAAAGTGACTACATTGCATTCTTTTGGTCTGCTGCTCTTCATATTAATTTACAGACTCTGTAGTATATAACAGATTCTCAATCTTGTTTTTATATTTCCAAATCTCTATACATTCTCTGTTCTGTGTATACTTTTGCATTGCAAACCTGACTCTGACTCAGTTTTAGGTGTTATTAAGAGACGCAGGTGCTTAAAAGAAGAAATAATTACGAAGTTATTATACGTTTCATGTCCGGGTGCTTTATCAGTAACTGCGGAATCATTTTACCTCATCAAAAATATCGATCAAACTAAACCTATAAACACACATGCAGGATATTGTAATGAATGGAGTATAATTAGTCTGTTAGTGGCACAAAATAAACGCTAGGAATGAACGGAAGAGTGTGAGTATAATAAGCCTAGTTTTCCAGAGAAGAATGGCTTTTGAAACTGATTTCTTTTCTGCACGTAACACACTTCCTTCTTGGAGAAATTCACTAGTAGCGTTGAACACGCAGAGAATGAATATTGTTTTACATACTCTGGACATAAAGTAAAGCGCAACATACAGTAAAACTCGGTTATGCGGAAACCATTTGGACCTCAGATTCTGCTTCCTTATAATCAAGAATCGTTATATCCGTATAAATTACATAGTGCAAAGTCTTCATAAAAAATCCTTATCACTGAGATTTCGAATTCCCTACAAGTGAGCTGTTTATGACAGAGATTTACTGTACTTAGTTGTAAACACTAGTCATGTTTTGTTCCAACTTTTCAATCGTGCTACGCCGATATAATTTAAACCTAATAAGACGAAGTGAGCTACATTTGCTCTCTGACTTCTTTATAAATTGTCAATTCATGCTGACAAAGTCACGGAAAACGTACATCCCACCCTCTTCGTAAAGATGACATTCCATTACAAATGTCGTTTATCTAATTATTTTTTCTTTGAATGTATGAAATGTACGAGACTAGTAAAATGATAATATTATTCTCATGACTGTGTAGGTAGTGTTAATAACTATCAAAGCACTATTGGTGAGCGTGAATGCTATCGATTCTCTCCCATCATTGACCTTATTTGAAGTCTGTATACGCAGGACTTTACGGAGATCGATATATCCATTATCTCACAGTGGTAAACATCACGATTTATATGTTTAGTGATACCTGAACTCTTCCTAACGGATCTCTCCTACATAATGCCTAAAGAGGAATCATCCTTTAATTAAATAAAAGGCTGTTTTTAGTCATCGAATCGTCCGATATTGTTTTATGACTCTTTGAATTTTTTTTTTGTAAAATATTTCATAGAATACCATAGAAAATATTTGTATAGAAATCGATTAACAGGCTGGAAGTGTCTTGGATTAAAAGCTTTAGCAGGAGCAAAGAAATTAATATTCAATCCACAGAAAAGATTCTAAACCTCAAAGGCATCTCGTGCTGAATAAAGATTTATCAACCATTATGTGTGTATACAACAATAACCAAACAATTCCTTTCTTGGATATTCTCTTTCTTGCATGGATTTGTTGCCTTCATACGTATATAAACGCCAAACCAGTCTCGCAAAATCAAATATATTTTTTAAAATCTAATATAGGGAACCAGTTTGTTCTACTTCGTGGAAATCTTTAAATCGAAATTGGATTTATTTTCAATTTAGAGAAACTAATGAATTTAATCTCTGCTCTCATTTACACTCATTTTTCACCAATGCATCTGCTAGTTTCTGATTTTTTTTTTTTTTTTTTACACAATATCGTTCAGTTACTTCAATCAATAAAGAACAAGTGGGATGTTAATGAAACATTGACTAATGCTATTGTACCATTCTTTTTTGCAGAGGTGGTAATGAATGGAGAGATAGAGCAAAGCATTATGGATGAGTAGGCAGACGAGAGTTCGTACATCATTACCGGAAGTGTTTCATTATTCATGGATTGTATGCATCGTTTCCGTATCTTTCTGCAAAATTTTCAACATTTTTGTTACTCTGTTAAAATTCTTTCAAATCTTATCAATGCTCTTTAACATCGCATTTTCTTGTGAAATTATCTCTTTGATTAAATTGTAAAGTATTATTGTTATATTTTTGTGAATAAATGTATCTTTTGTATGTTTTGTGCTACAACATTTTATCAGATGAGGGAATCCACAAGATATGATAAAAATACTTGCTTAAGCTTTTCCTCAGGAATATGTCGCTGAAGACATTCATTCATATTGTCTATTACATTCCAGAGAAGAGGTCGGGATTGCTTTGAGACACCACCATCACGATTTCATCTAACAATAAGTTCTTATGCGATTTCTTTTTCTGGTAGTAAGAAGCCAATTTTTTTCATATTAGATTATTCATCATACATTGCTTATTTCTATGTATACCAAGGAGGATGCATTTTTCTCTTATATTGATTCAGCAAAGAAATTTCCCAAAATTTTTCTATACATCATTTTCTAACGCACTAATGTATTGAGAAACTGGACCAATACAGAAGTTCAATTTTTGAATGGAATAATATCGTCTTGACTACAGAAAGTATAGTTATTTGTCAAATTTCTTTGCTGTTTAAAGCACGAAAGAAACCAAGCTCAAATAGAAAAGCCTATTTTGATAATGACCTTAAAAAGTAATGTTTTCGACATAATGCATGTCAATTGCTATCATTTTTATTCTAATAAAGACAACTATAGAAGTGACCAATACAGAAAAAAAGTAAGCCAAAACAAGTGTGAAATCAAAGAAGTCATCAATTTTTATAGAATAAAAAATATTGGAGTAAAGGATTTATAATTTCAGTTATTCCTTAGTCTCTTTCACAAAAGTATCTTCTCCTATGTGTTTCATGTTTCATCCGATTCGATTGCTCGATCAGATTTCTCAGTAACATGTCTCTTACGTAGTTGTCGAACAAATTCTTTACAAAAACTGACTTTCTCTTACTAAAAAAAACAAAATGAAAGCAAATTGAAGATTAATTTTCTAATCCTTGTTGGAAAAAAGATTAACAGCGTATCTGCCAGGGTATTTACTGATGTGATTAAGCGAGCACATCGTTCTGATTTATTAAAGAAAAGTTGTCCTATGCATGTATAAAAACAATGACTGATTAAGGCAAGTCACGACAATGAGAGTTCGATAAAAAAAAAAGTCATCTGCTGTTATCAGTGTCTTGCCAGGCTCTCTGAAACACTTCACGAATTAAGTCTTCACAAAGGCATGGGCGTTCGAAAAATATCGAACAATTCTTGTTTAGATGATTAAAGAAGACACTGAGCACTAAATAAGGCTTAATTTTCCTTCGACCAATTTTTTCAAGCACTTGAGAATGATTGCCCTCTTTAACATGATACACAAGAGCTCAATTTTAAGAAAAAGGCATAGAAAAACATGTTGATAAGTTAAATTCTTGATACAACAAACAATCTTTTGATAATACATGTATAAGAATTCGAATGCTACAGTCAAATTAAATAAAATCGTTGCTGTTAGCGCTTTCAGTCATGTTGGATCTCCAGGCAGTTATAAATGCAATATATTCGAGAAGTGGTGTAAATCAGATGTGGATACTTAAAAACTCCAAGGAACTTTTAGAAAATTTGAAATCACAAAATTTCACCAAAATCAATAACATCGAAATGTACGACTTTTCAACACTTTATACAAGCATTCTCCACGATGAATTAAAGTCCGGGCTTTTTGACATCATAGACAGCTGCTTTTTCAATAAAATAGAACTCGTAAATTTACTTACCTTGTCATTGGGTATTTGCAAAATTATTTTGTTACAAAAACATTCCGATTGTACACACAGGTACTCTGAAGTAGATATTAAAAAAGATGCTTGAGTTTCTGATTGACAATACCTATAAAGTTTTTGGAGATCAGGTCTTCCAACAATCTGTTGGAATTCCCATGGGTATAATTGCATCCCCTTATTAGCAGACTTATTTTTGTTTTACATGAAGCAGAATTTATTCAAAAACTTATACATGAGAAGAAGAAGTCACTTGCTATGGCCTTCTACTCGACATTTAAATATATCGAACGACATATTATCAATTAATAATAGTTACTCCCATTCATATGTTGACTCGGTATATCCCATTGAACTTGAAATAAAAAATACCAGAGAGTCTGACACATCTGTTTCAAAATTGGATATTTTACTAGAAAAAGATGTTAATTCTAACCTAAAAACAAAACTTTATGATAAACGTGATGACTTCACTTTTTCTATCGTTAACTTCTCTTACTTATGTAGTAATATACCTTTATCACCTGCGTATTTGGTTTGTATCTCCTAGTTAATTCAATACGTAAGAGTATGCTCTACGTCCGGACAATTCTAAAACAATGCTAGCTATTTACAAACAAGTTGATGAAACAAGAATATCAATCGTCTCGTTTAAAGTCATCATTTCGCAAGTTCTATGGTCGAATCAATGATCTTGTCAGCAAATACAATCTATCATTAAGTCGAATTTTCATATTAATTGTAAGGCGATTATTTAAACAATGAATTGTCAACAGATTTTTCCGTTTGCGCGATCATAAAATTGAGCACACGGTAGGTGTAACTGGTCGACGAGGGATATTTGCTCCTTCATGGCACCTGGGCCCGCCTCCCGTGTTTTTGGAGGTCCGTGTTTTCTCTGCTCCCGATTTGTGTTGTTTCGGTGGGCTTTTGAGCTTGGTTGCTGTTCGTTATCTCCATATTTCATAGAAAAAAAATCTCGGGAAATCATTAAGAAATACTATCCCCGCGAATAAAATAAGGTTATGATAAGGAAAATAGAATCATAAAACATGTTAGCATCGATTACAAAGAACGCGATATTGCAGCCTCGTGTAAAAGTGCCTTACGAGAGACTATTAAACATCAGCACCTTTGTTACACTGAAATACAGGGGTGACAGTTACATATGTAGCATTTAGATATTAATCGTTGCAACTAACATAACATGAAGTACGTTTTATAATGAAGTATATTAAAAAGGTTAACTGAGAATAGACAAAATAAGACGGTATTCAAAATTCCCTATAAGGTTAAAAGTTGAAGCAGGTTGTTTACTTAGGAGAGTTTGTTTTACCAATTCTCTTATAAAGATAGATAATTTGTTTAGAGAAGATTGCGACTGAAAATGCACTATTTCTTCCAAAGAAAACGTGTGTTAGAGTGAATGTAAAAATTTTGATAAACAGTGTAACCCTTCTCTTTGTAAGAATAGCGGCAAATTAATTAATTAAATTCGCCATCAATATTTGTAAATAAATTTACACTTTTAACAAAAGTTTTTATTGGATGTAGATTTCCAGCTGGAAGATTATGATTACACATTCTAACTCTCTGTATATTTTATACTCGCAGATCGTTTTTAGCCGGGCTCATTGCTCGTAGAGCAATAGCCGGCTTATGTTACGGTGTTTAACCGGAAATGCTGCCTCCTCACCGCCAAATCAAATTTACGAGTAAGAATAGAGTACGTATGCTCAAACGCCTTTGAAGCAATACAAACACTAAATTAAACAAAGTTATATGAAATTCTCTAAACAGAAAAAAAAAAATTAACGGTAATCAGATTTATCCCTAAAAGATAAATACAGTTATTGAGAATGACGCTTATTGCTTTCTATTTTGAAATTACGTATTGCTTACAAAGAGCAACCCGTTTTCCGGAATTATATGGTCCTATCATGACGATTCTATGGTTAATAATACATCAGCATTAATGAGCATGCGCTAGGTCTTTTCAACTCCCCATCTTGTTCAGAGCAGACGAAATCCCCTCCCTTCCCTCCCTTAAATATTATGGTTGGTTTGAGTTTTTAAATTTATTAAATAAATGTTTTTGGTTCCTTTTCTGCTGTTTGCTTTCTTTCAATTTCAGAAATCGTCATGGCTTATATACTGATGAAGAATACTGTGGACTTCGCTGTGAATGTGATAATCCTGACTGTTTTGTGTTAGCGCAATTTTGACAAGTAACCATTTGCTGAGGGATACTGTTGTCTCCAGGTCCCCCAGCTCTGATATGGTTTGTTTAATATTTGTGAATGCTATGCTGCCAAAAGCTTACAAGTGGTAAGATCGGCGCATAGGGCATGAACATGCGAGTGGCATGTTAACTGTGAATGTAATTTGTAATAAAAAGCCATGACAGTTCCGCCAATATGAGTTGTATTATTCTTCCAAATTCTACAAGGTACATTTATGAAGTGTCTTGCATAAGAAAAATTCAAAAGCTGAGGTTATCAACCTTTAATAAAGTGTTCTTATTAGTGTTAGGAATTTCGAAATAATATACTTTCTCCCCTCTTCTCCGATTGATTATTTGTTTAAATTATTACAAAAGGTTTTCATCAGGTCTCCCTGTTTGCGTCACATTCTATAAATAAAGGTTGTGTTACCAGGCTAACACTAATGCAGGGAGCACGTGACCTGATGTATACCTTGATGCAAAACTCCCTGCTGAGGACTCATCTGTGCATGCATAAACGTTTCACCTTGCTGCATCAATGTTTATTACTTCTGTAAGCGGTATAAGACCCCGAAACGATACATATGTGATCAATTGTTTACGCCGTTACATTCTTACTACATTTTATTCAATCTTTTTAAAACATTTTTTATTACTATATGCCATAGAAATATATTTGTTGTGTTGCATATTCTTCCAGTGTCTGAACTTATTTACCTGTTATATTACAATGTATGTTTCATGTAAAACGGTCTTTGTTCACTACTCTGTAAATGAGCCCGGCTCTCTGTACTTCTCAGTACTTTGATTAGAATTATTAAGGTCTTCCGTTTCCAACGGAAGACCTTCTACTGATTCTGATGGTTAAGATTATTTAAGGTCTTCCGTCTTCAGCGGAAGACCTTCTTGTTTTTCCTCGGTTTCTTTTCCACTATTTTTTGTTATTATTATTATTGTTTTTTTTCTTACCGATTTTGTGCACGCGAGTTCTCGGAAACGACTCCCTCGATTTTCATGAAACTTACAGGTCTGATAGAACATTAAAAAATCTAGATGTATATTTTTTGGTTTTGATGACGTCACTTCCGGTTCCGAGCTTTCAGCGATTTAGTGATTTTCGGAGGGTCACTTTGTCCGGCAGTTTCCTCAAAAGCGCTTCCTAGTAGAAGCATGAAATTTTTCAGCGATGATAGAGCATTATGTGTAGATGTGACATACGCATTTCTTTTTCCCCGGAAGTGCCGCACGTCGGCGCTCGCTATGGCCCGAAAAATGTCCTATCGGGATTTTTAAAATTTCTAACACTTTTTCAACAATATCTTTTTACCTGTAAATATTTTGTTAAAACATATAGAACAAAAGTTGTGTAGAATGTTACGATCTTTCAAAGGATATCAACAATAAGGGGCTGGCCCCTAAAATTAGGGAGCTAGAGGGGCCAAAAGTGTTTTCCTGATATCTCAAAAAGTATTGAGAATTTGTATAGCATCGTAGAAGCATAGTTGTTGAAAATGACAAGTAACAGCTAAGGAGATCATCAAAAGTTGTCAAAATGACGTCACTTCCGGTCACACCGGAAGTAATGGTGAATGGCTCATTCTTGCTCATATGACCGTAGATGTCTCTCGATCTCGATCTCATCTCCTTGAAATTAAGACGGAAGACTTATTTGTTGCTTTGCAACAAGCTCGTCTAGTCTTATTATTCTTTTTTTTTCCTAGACGCCAACTTTGAAGCTTCATATCTTCCTCATTTCTGAACGGATTTTGTTCAAATTTTCAGAGCTTTTAGACTTTGCAAAACACTTTCAGAATACTGTAATACAATTCGGAAATTACCTTCTGTTCACGAGTTATTCCCCTTTGATTGAAATTTTTATGCCTCTGGTTTCCAGACAAAGGCTCTGAGACTGTAATAATTGGAGACAAAACCCTTTGAAATTGAAAAGAAGAAGCATTGAAGTTGTGCACATCGGTTTTTGTTTTTTGATTTTTGCATTAAAAATGGCGCTAGAGAGGGGTCAAAAGTTAGAACGCGGAAAAGAGCAAAAATTTTGACATATTTTCCTTTATATCTTTAAAACTAAAAATATTTTGTTAAAACATGTAGAATAAAAGTTGTGCATAATAGCAAGAGCTTTCATTTGATATCATTTAAAAGGGGGTGGCCCCTTAAATTAGGGATCTAGAGCCTTTGAAAGTTTTCGCTTTATAACTCAAAAACGGTAAATATTTCGATATGGCTTTCGGAATTAAAGTTGTTCTTTAACACCTCATTGATCTCATACAAATGTTGTTTTGTTCGAGTATTGCGTAATATGTCGTAATATGTAGGTAAAAAGCAGGTCCCGTAAACAGGTAAGCGTTTTCATTCGGCAAGTAAATCGGAACTCTTCATGTGTATAACTTTAACAAACTTGCAATAAATTATATACCCTACTGTATTTAATGCTAATTTTCTTCTAAATAAGGTTTGAAACGTGTTCTGTGGTTCACTCATAAATTATTCTTTACAACTTTCTTTTCTTTTTTAATTTAGATTTAAAGGGAACACGTCTTCAAATAAAGGAAGGAATTAAATGTATCTATATAACTATATAAGTAATATTAAACTTTAAGCATCGAATAATTAATGATCATTAACAGGACGCATTTCTCCATGTTCACCTAAATGTTTTTAGTTATGTAACACAACCCGCGAACCCACGTTGCCGAGGTCACCATCGACCAGCCACCTGCGGTCATAAACCATGTAAACAAAACAAATATCTGTGAAGACTGTGATCACGTTTTAAATCCATCGTGTAGAAACAACAACTAATGAAACATTGTGTTTTTAAATTTATATTGAATCTTTAAGATAACTTAATCACATCTTTGATTTAATCTTAATTTCAAACACTAGTGCATAAAATCATTTCGAATTTTAATCGCTTTTACCGGCCTGTTCACTGTCGACACAGAAATACGATTTAAAAAAAACAAACAAACAATTTATTTCTCTGTCCCGTGTAATTGTATTCTATTTCAATTGTAATTGAAAAGGTGCTAAGGCAAATAATTGCAATTAGTGATGGAGTATTAAGTATTAATACTCGTGTAAAGTATAATTTTTACTATCAGTCTCTTAATTGTTTCTTCATTTAATTTTTCATTAAATATTAAACTATATACATCAAATAATACTTTTAAACATACAATAATTCACGCCTTCTTACAGCACAGTTTACATTCTGCTCTGTTGCTTTGTAACCCAGTCTTCGTGCACACGTGGCCGCAGAGAGCCGGGGTCATATCGGTATTAAAATACATTGTGTACTCATAGCGATTAATGGAAAATTGGGTTTGAAATCATTTCGAATCTTACATATTATTTTATTAAGGTCTTCCGTTTCCAACGGAAGACCTTCTACTGATTGTGATGATTAAGATTATTCTTTTTTTTTTTTTTTTCCTAGACGCCAACTTTGACGCTTCATATCTTCCTCATTTTTAAACAGATTTTGTTCAAATTTTCAGAGCTTTTAGACTTTACAAAACACTGTCAGAATACCATAATACAATTTGGAAATTACCTTCTGTTCACGAGTTATTCCCCTTTGATTGAATTTTGCATGCCTCCGATTTCCAGACAAAGGATCAGAAATGGTTATAATTGGAGCACAAAACCTTTTGAAATTGAAAAGAGGAAGCATTGAAGTTGTGCACATCGGTTTTTGTTTTTTGATTTTTGCATTAAAAATGGCGCTAGAGAGGGGTCAAAAGTTAGAACGCGGAAAACAGCAAAAAATTTGACATATTTTCCTTTATATCTTGAAAACTAGAAATATTTTGTTAAGACATGTAGAACAAAAGTTGTGCATAATTGCAAGGGCTTTCATATTATACTATTTAAAAGGGGCTGGCCCCTATGATTAGGGATCTTGGGCCCTTAAAAGTTTTTGCTTTATAACTCAAAAACGGTAAATATTTCGATCTGGATCCTGGGAACAAAATTGTTCTTTTACACCTTTTTGATCTAATGAAAATGTTGTTTTGTTCGAGTATACCATGGGTATTGCGTAATACGTATTAGAAAGCAGGCCAGGTAAACAGGTAACGTTTTTCATTCGGCAAGGAAATCAGGCCTCTTCATGTGTATAACTTAAACAGACTTGCTTTCAATAATATACCCTGCGGTATTTAATGTTAATTTTCTTTTTAATAAGGTTTAAAACGTGGTTTATGGTTTACTATTAAATTATTTATTACAACTAGTCTTTCTTTTCTTCTTTTTTTTAAATTAGATTAATAGTGTTCAAAAGCGGAGAATATTAAATCTATCTTTCTACGTTTATTATTACAACAAACTTTGTAAGTGATTTTAAACTGTATGCATTGAATAATTCACGATCATTAGCTGTATGCATATTACGGTCTCCATGTTCAGCTCGATGTTTAGTTATGTAACCCAACGCGCGAATCCCACGCTGTTGATCGAGGTCACCAGTGTACTAGCCACCTGTGGCCATAAACAAAGCTAGTATTTGTGATCGCGTATAATGTCAATTTTGTACAAAGAAGTATTAATTAATGGAAAGTTATGTTTTTAATTATATCGAATCAGTAAGATTACTTTACCAATCTTTTATAATCTTAATTCCAAACACTGGTGCATAAAAATCATTTTGAATTTTAATCGCTGTTTTTGTCTGTTCACGCAATAATACAATTAAAAAAAAGTATTGCTCTATCCCGTGTTGTTGTATTTTAATTCATCTGCAATTGTAATTGAATGGGGGCTTCGGTAAATAATTGTAATTACTACGCATGCTACGCACATATTATTTTTACCATCACTCTTGTGAATGTCCATTTATTATTTATAGAATTAAATAAACATTAATATAAATAAAAATTCCTTCAAATATACATGTACTATAATTCAAGTCTTTGTAATATAGCAAACAGTTTCATCCATCTCTGCCGCTTTGTGTCTTTAAGTGTTGTAGTCCAGTCCTCGTTTACATACACGTGGCCACAGAGAGCCGCAGGCACCTCGATGTTGAAATACATTGTTGCTCTACACCGCACAAACAGCTAACGTGTACATGCAGTGTAGTAATTGGCAAAGATTGTTTGAAAAATATAAACTCGCATGTGTTCGCTACGAAGCATTCATTTTAAAATTTTATTTACATGTAGATACCTTATAAGAACAAAATAAAGTAAATGTATAACACCTAGAACAATGTTTAAAAATTAAAATACAAATATCGTGTGCTCGGAAGGGAAGATGGCTTGAAAGTGTGTGTCTGTGAATGCTTAGATCTAGCAACACACTTCATAAAAGTTAAGCATACTTGTGTCCAAATCCTTTAAAAGTGGGGGCAATCCCCAATCCTCGCACCCTTCCTTTTTGAATCTAAAAATATATACCATACTGAGAGTTGTATATAGAGCGGGAATGTTATTTTATTAGTCCTTAAAGGCACAACTTAAGAAATGACTTATAAATTTTTTTTTAGATAAGATTGTTTCGCGATACAGCTGTGATAAATCTTAGGAACTTCTAAAGTTATAACTTAGGCATATCTTAAGATAACTTAGGAAACGTTTTTGAAACAGGCATGTCAAGCATTCAGTCAGATCTATTACGACGTCCATATTACCAGATAAGAGAATGAAATTTTGTTTTGTATATAAAGTGGTTATTAAAAATATGCATGTTACAAAAATGTATGTTGAAATCTTCAAAAGCTATCGAATTATTTGCATACGTGTACTCGTACATATGAACATTGATCAACACTGATCAAGTGTATACCGGGACCCGGGATAGTCTTATTATAGCTCTTGCTTTGTCAAATCATTACTTTCATACCCCTTGCATTTAAGAAAAACAATGTTATAAAAAAAATAATAATCTGACATATAACAAGTATACATGTAGCGTGTGCAATTTATTTGGCCAGGGGCATGTACACACGTGGTTCGAAACTGTAGGGGGCTACAAATGCGGCCATAACTAGTATATTTTTGAGGTGTTATAAAAAACAAATAATACTCACAAAAGCTTATAAAATTGCCGTTCTATCGATACCTTTTATGCCATGTTTCATCCACCAACAACGCCACGACATCGATGAGAAATACGTTTCTACACGGGCATTTTCTTCGAAAAGGATAGAAAGTTAATTAATTAAAATAATTAATTCTTTTAGTTAATGCATTATGTTTACCTCTTTATTTGTTGTATGCAATAAGTATAGACCTTACTAATAATGACTGTTTGGTTGTCACACCTGTGCATGTGTCGTGCGAGGTACAGCGGTAAGGTAAATTACCGAGAGTCGCGATGTGCGGGGTGATTCGGAATACCCTAAATGACTGTGGTCCATTGAATTTCTACTAGTTAATCAACCTGTCAAATCTAACATGGGCCCACATAATACGACTAAATTCGTTTCATGAATGAACTGGTTCTTAACAAATATATGTACAGTATACAATATCTTTTCTTTAGATCTGTTTGTTTATTATTTTCAACCACAATCTGCAGTACATGTATAGTTACACGAAATCCATGCACAACGGCGCTACACCTGTCAATCAAAATCACTCGATATTGTGAACTCAGTCTGGTGTTACGGCAGCATTTCCGAAGTGATTCAAAATATTCTATCGGCTAATTCTAATTTTTCGCGTTGAATAATAATATTTTTGAACAAAGTTGGAATTAAGGCTGGAGCTGCATGCTGTGAATTTATCACACCTGCAGTCTGCGGTCTTCCCTTCTTACATGTATATGAAGAATCTGTTGAGTAATGAATCAGAGAGCATAATATGCGGAACAAGTTTGATTGAGATTTTTACTTTTCCTTTAAGATAAAATGATTAATAACATAATTTATGCATCTCGTAGATGCATATAAATGTACATGTATAGCTTTTTAAAAACAAGAATCTGTAATTGAAAATGTGAAAGTGAAGAGTTTAGGTAATAGTTCTTAACCAAAATTTAATGACAGTTCATTCCTTCCTAGTCTCTATATAACTTTTAATTACGGCCGTGCCCTCTCCCCTTCAAAAGATGTCTAATACATGCTTTTAAATTCTGTTTATGTATCAAGAAATTTCCACAGGTACTTGTGGACAGGATCCCCCCCCCCCCCCCAAATTCAACCCCAATGTTTGTTGGACATTTTTTTCCACAAATTATATTTATTACACTTATTCATCATGTGTACCATAGGAAAAAATCGAGTACAAATACCTGTGGAAATTTCTATTTGCCCCCCCCCCCTTCCCAAAAAAAACTGAAATTGTTTTCTACGGGCTTGACAACAGGTACTTGTGGACAGACCCCCCCCCCCCGGATATTCAACCCCGGGGCTTGTTGGACATTTTTTCCACAAATTATATTTATTGCACTTACTCATCATGTGTATCATATGAAAAAGTCGTGAAAACCCCAAAATAATCGTTCCACACAAATAATGCCTCACTATGTATAGTTAAAACATTAATTTTTCATATTTCTTGATGAAATTAACATTAATAAAATCAACACAAAATTAATACCATATTACATATCACTTGAATTTATCATAAAGCAGAAAATCTGTTCTGCGGGCTTCAAGGCCAGCTCAGGAACCTAAAGATGTCCTCATTTTCCAAGTCCAGTACAGAACGTAAATTAAATGAAATAAATCACACGATCACTGGGAAGAACTCAAAGAAAGAAGACTCTTGAGGAAAAGATATTTTGATTCGACTTATAGACTGAAATAAACCGATATTCTCTTTTTGCCACTCTTTCCTGGTGCCCTGGGACTCTGAATGTAGGATCAGTATTTTTCTCACAGGTCCGTTGTACGGATTGTAAGGGGGGGGGGGGGGCAGACCTTCTGAAAATAGTCTTTTGTTGTAGTTTTAATATGTAAATTTTGATTTAGTTGCTGCTTGCACCCTCCCCACTCTTTGTTTCTCTAGGGTCATACATAGGCGAATCCCAGCAAAAATGTAATGACCCCCCCCCCCTCCAACACACACTTTTTTTTTAAAATGTGTATTGCGATTATCATAGGACTTAAAATTGGAAAACATTTTCTGTATATCTCTACATCGAAAAATATAAAACAAATATTTTTTTTATATTTCCTTTTTAAAACAACATAGATAATTTTTTTTTAAAATGTGTATTGCGATTATCATAGGACTTAAAATTGGAAAACATTTTCTGTATATCTCTACATCGAAAAATATAAAACAAATATTTTTTTTTATATTTCCTTTTTAAAACAACATAGATAATTATGCATAGCTAATTAAATACTGAATTAAATATTTATCTTTGCAGACAATATGCTCTGGGTTATAGAACATGATGTGAAAGCGTATCGTAATGCACCTTGTAATCCTTTGGATTTTCAGATTTAAGGCCAATGCGAAAACCCAAAGACGCCGACATTTTATTATGCTACTGTAATCGAAGATCGGGGGGGGGGGGGGGCATACAGTTTTTGTCCTGTCCACCTGTCTATTTGTCTGTTAGACTGTGTTAGCCTCTTTGTCCGCAAAAACTTTAACTGTGCCCATAAAATTTGATTGGTTGGAACTACTGCTTTCATATTTCTCATGTGTATTCCTAGTAACAAGGACTTCCTTCAGGTACCAACATATTTGAGCTCTTGACCTTGAACTTGGAGTTTGATCCTCTTTCGCAAAATTTTACCAAACTATAACCTTGGCCAAAACTTTTGAACAGTTGGTGCTATGGCTTTTATACTTCACATCTGTATCCCTTGTGATAAGTCTCCTCCTTGGGTATAAATATGTTTGACCATTTGACCTTGACCTTGGAGTTTGACCAACTTTTAAACAACTTTTGCCTTGACAATAACTTTTGAATGACTAGTACTAGGGCTTTTATATTACATAGGTAATTTTCTTGTGACAAGGCCTGTCATTGTATACCTTTAATTTTGACCATTTTACCTTGACCTTTGATTATGTCCTACTTTTGAAAAACTTTAACCTTGGTTTTAACTTTTGAACAGTTGGTGCTAAGGCTTTTTTAATACCACATGTGTATTCCTTGTAACAATTAAGACCTTCCCTCAAGTACAAACAATTATGATCCCTTGACCTTGGAGTTTGACCTTTTAAAGAAATTAACCTTGGCAATAACTTTTGAACTGTTGCTGCTGTGGCTTTCATACTAGTATATATTTCACAGTATATTCTTTGTTCAAGACCTTTATTTGGGTAATAACATTTTATCTTTTGATCTTGACCATGGAGTTTGACTTGCATTTGAGAAACTTTAACTTTTGCCATAAGATGCCATATGGGGGCATCAGTGTTTCAAAAATCACACGTTGTTCAGTATCCAAATCGGGCATAAAACATTTACAATGATCCTTTAAAGCAGTGAGTTGAACCTAATAAATTACGACTATAGAAATTATGATAATTTATTTCGATGTATGGTCTAAAAAAACGTTTATTATACCTCTGTGAAAACTAGCTTACAAGTGAAAAATCACTAGTAAAATAGAATTTGATTGGCCGAGAAAGTCACGTGTCCATCATATTTGCCCTGCAACAAAACGTCGTGTTTCACGATTGTGACGTCACAATTAAACGAGTGAGGAGTTAGATTGTTTATAGCGACGCTGCTAACTTCGTTCGCGCGGTAACAACAACTAAAAATTCACCCCAAAAAATCACCTTAATTAATGGAATTGCATACAGATAGTAGATTAAACGTGCTTTGTTAAAATGTTTGCACTTTTCAAAATTCGTTTATGGAAATACAGCTAACATACGTCATGAGACGTCACAGTCTAGACGTTCCAAATGTCTCGTGCTGTTCGAAGAGGCGGATCTTAAAATTAAGTGAACAATGCACTCGCCCAACGGTCGCACCGTCAGCATATTATCGTTGATTGATTGTGTCGATTTAAATGTGTAAAAATGTAATGGTGTTTGAATGTTACTGGTGTGATCACACAAACTTGTCCCGTAGGAATTTTTTTTTAATGAAACGAGGCTATTGGTGTACCTGTAACTTACATCTCTTTCATATCGTTCTCATCAAATGCATGTTTGCTTTATTCATTGGATCTCCTTTGTAATTCCTGCATTTTGGTTAATTCGGTATTATAAACAATTTATTGCATAATAGTGAGGGAGACATAAAGATTTCTTCGCAAATGAAAAATCATATTTCTCTAGGGCGTTGCCTTCGGGGAGTATGATTTTTCATGGGCGAAGAAATCTTCATGTTGCCCTCGGGGAATATGATTTTTTATGGGCGAAGAAATCTTCATGTCTCCCTCACTATCATGCAATAAATGCAAACTGTGAACTTGTCAATTGCGAAACACACAAAAGGGTATCGCTGATATCATACAGTGTATCATTGCCTTGATCAGGCCCATAGGAAGCAAATTCAGGGGGTTTTTTTTGGGGGGGGGGCACAGCCATACATTTTCAGTTGACAGTTGAGGGGGCACTACTACCATAAATTTCCTGACAAGCAAAAAAAAAGGTCACCAACTACCAAAACTTCCTTGACAAGCAAAAAAAAAAGAAGGTTATCAGACGTTTCTTTTGAGGTGGCACAAGCTATAGTATCTATGTCTACTATAGTAATCTATATATCGGCAAAATTATTGGGGGGCACGCCCCCCCCCCCCCCCCCTCGGTTCCTACGGCCATGTTGATTAAATTTAGGGTCACTAAGGAAAGAATGTTTTGACTGGATGAATGGTCTGTAAGAACATTTGTTAACTTGTCGAGTCGGTAACACATAGATGGGGTTTGCTTATAACCAGAGTGTGTCATGGTTTGATGCAAGGTCATTTGAACGAGTTCAAGGTCATCAACGGAGAAACAACATTCCTTAACTGTCTTTCTACTGGTGAGACATTGCAAGTTGATACCCCTTACAAGATTGCTTATAACCTTAGAATGTGGCATGACCTTGACTCAAGGTCACTTCTTCCTGTTCGCAGCTCCAACGGAAGACCTACTCGTTGCTTTGCAACGGGCTCTGCTCTAGTTTTACTCTATCTCACGCTTATTTTTATCAATCCTTACCGCCCGTGCATTTATTCATTTCAAGTTTTACGCATTTTAATTGCCGACTTAACCATTAAGTTTGCAACAATTTATTTTTCTGTCTCGTGTTTTAAACTGCATGTACACATGCATGATAATTGTAAGTGGAGGTGACTTTTTCAATTCTCGGCATCCTCACATGTGATTTCGAAACCTTAATTGACATTGTGAGGATGAATTCTCGGGAAAATCGAAAAGTTTTACGGATACATGCATACATACATACATGTACATGCATGCAAGTACAGAACATCCTCTTTTTATAAGCACGATCATGAATTCGAATGTACAAGTGTACATGTATATGCAAGAGCGCCCCAAATGTACGCATATCGAGTGTTTAAAATACAGAGAAATACAAAATCCCCGGTCTCTGTTTTACATTATCTTTGCAACAAAATATTGGTTAATCTGAAATCAATTTTATTGATCTATAGCTTATTTTGAAGTAAATTATCGGTCCACTGAGTTGATAATGAGTTGTTTTTATAACGAGTACATTTAGAGTATTCCGAATCACTTTTTACATTTTGACGGTAAACGATTTTATTAACAAGTTTATAAATGGTTGGTTGGTATTAAAGAAAAGCCAATTCAATGAGAAATCAAATCTACATTACACGGCGAGTCTATCTACGATACAGCGGCCTTGACAGGGGTTATATTTACATCACCTTTTTAGTGTATTGCAGGTCACTTCCGGGTATTTCGAATCACCAGGTAAATGGCTAAAAACAGTCAGATAACAACATTATAATTAATGAATTAGTTGGTATTGTTTACCAAAAGTATCAAAAAATAAAAAGAATTATTTTCTTGTTGAATGTTGTTGGTTTTTTTATTAAGTTATTAAAGCCCCCCCCCCCCCCCCCCCTTCTGTAGACACACTATAAAACAGCGTTCTCAGAGGCGGATCATGCAGAAAAGCAAATACCAACAGAATATTTACTTTCTGAAATTACCTGATTGTAAATTGTTGTCCTGTAAATATAATCATGATAATTATGTAATTTTTTTTTTACCTATGTGATTTTTTTAATGCAAATAATTAACATTGAACTGTCATAATCCTACGAGTAGGCTACCAAATAATGATATAATGATGATAAAAAAAATTGTGAAAAGGAATTAAACCAACTCATGTTTAGATTTCATGATTATCAAGAATGACGTATATCACTGCATACGTGTACTCGTACATATCAACATTGATCAACACTGATCAAGTGTATACCGGGACCCGGGATAGTCTTATTATAGCTCTTGCTTTGTCAAATCATTACTTTCATACCCCTTGCATTTAAGAAAAACAATGTTATAAAAAAAATAATAATCTGACATATACATGTAGCGTGTGCAATTTATTTGGCTAGGGGCATGTACACACGTGATTCGAAACTATAGGGGGCTACAAATGCGGCCATAACTAGTATATTTTTGAGGTGTTATAAAAAACAAATAATACTCACAAAAGCTTATAAAATTGCCGTTCTATCGATACCTTATATGCCATGTTTCATCCACCAACAACGCCACGACATCGATGAGAAATACCATGCAACGTTTCTACACGGGCATTTTCTTCGAAAAGGGTAGGAAGTTAATGAATTAAAATAATTAATTCTTTTAGTTAACGCATTATGTTTACCTCTTTATTTGTTGTATGCAATAAGTATAGACCTTACTAATAATGACTGTTTGGTTGTCACACCTGTGCATGTGTTGTGCGAGGTACAGCGGTAAGGTAAATTACCGAGAGTCGCGATATGCGGGGTGATTCGGAATACCCTAAATGATCTAACATGGGCCCACATAATACGACTAAATTCGTTTCATGAATGAACTGGTTCTTAACAAATATATGTACAGTATACAATATCTTTTCTTTAGATCTGTTTGTTTATTATTTTCAACCACAATCTGCAGTTACACGAAATCCATGCACAACGGCGCTACACCTGTCAATCAAAATCTCTCGATATTGTGAACTCAGTCTGGTGTTACGGCAGCATTTCCGAAGTGATTCAAAATATTCTATCGGCTAATTCTAATTTTTCGCGTTGAATAATAATATTTTGGAACAAAGTTGGAATTAAGGCTGGAGCTGCATGCTGTGAATTTATCACACCTGCAATCTGCAGTCTATGTATATGAAGCATCTGTTGAGTAATGAATCAGAGAGCACAATATGCGGAACAAGTTTGATTGAGATTTTTACTTTTCCTTTAAGATAAAATGATTAATATACGAAAGCCTATTAGGATCAAACTACGGTAAAAAACAAATTAAAATGCGTTATAACGCCTTTTGAAAAGGCGTTATAACGCGGAAAAAGGCGTAATAACGCAAATAAAGGCGTAATTACGCCTTTCCAAAAGGCGTTATAACGCGAAAAAAGGCGTTATTACGCCTTTCCAAAAGGCGTTATTACGCCTTTCCAAAAGGCGTTATTACGCCTTTCCAAAAGGCGTTATTACGCCTTTCTAAAAGGCGTTATTACGCCTTTCCAAAAATTTATAATATAATTTATATTATTAAAACTATAATCTAAATATTGCATAAATAAAGATGGCTTTGGTTCAATCTTTCATATATTTACTATTTTAAAATAACGCCTTTCCATTTTTGGATACAACTCCTTTTCAAACAGGCCGGTAGTACGAATGTGAGTGTGGGGGGGGGGGGTAGGTTGTCCCCCACCACACTTTTTGGGAGAATAGTCTTGCTATAGTTTAAATATAAAAAAAATCATTAATTGATTGCTTGGTCCCTTAACATTTTGTTGCAGTATGGTTAAACTCGGGCAAGTCATTGCATTTAAAAAAAGTTTTACCGAAAAATTAGAAAAAGTTTCCCCTCAAGTTTAGGCATTTTATTTTTTTTTCGGAGGGGTGGGGGGTCTTGTTTTTTTGTTTGCTTGTCAATTTTAGGGGATCCCCCCCCCCCCACTTTAAAAGCACGGGCCTGTCAAAAACATAATAATGACCCTTCAAAAGGCATAATAACGCCTTTTTGAAAGGCATATTAATGCCTTTTAAAAAGGCGTAATAACGCCTTTTGGAAAGGCGTAATAACGCCTTTTAGAAAGGCGTAATAGCGCCTTTTGGAAAGGCGTAATAACGCCTTTTAGAAAGGCGTAATAACGCCTTTTGGAAAGGCGTAATAACGCCTTTTGGAAAGGCGTAATAACGCCTTTTAGAAAGGCGTTATAACGCCTTTTGGAAAGGCGTAATTACGCCTTTTTTCGCGTTATAGCGCCTTTTGGAAAGGCGTAATTACGCCTTTATTTGCGTTATAACGCCTTTTTCCGCATTATAACGCCTTTTTTCGCGTTATAACGCCTTTTGAAAAGGCGTAATAACGCCTTTTAAATTTTTTTTACCGTAGTTTGATCCTAATAGGCTTTCGTATTAATAACATAATTTATGCATCTAATAGATACATATCAATGTACATGTGTAGCTTTTTAAAAACAAGAATCTGTAATTGAAAATGTGAAAGTGAAGAGTTTAGGTAATAGTTCTTAACCAAAATTTAATGACAGTTCATTCCTTCCTAGTCTCTATATAACATTTAATTACGGCCGTGCCCTCTCCCCTTCAATTGATGTCTTATACATGATTTTAAATTCTGTGTATGTATCAAGAAATTTCCACAGGTACTTGTGGACAGGACCCCCCCCCCCCCCCCCCCAAATTCAACCCCGATGTTTGTTGGACATTTTTTTCCCACAAATTATATTTATTTCACTTATTCATCATGTGTACCATAGGAAAAAATCGAGTACAAGTACCTGTGGAAATTTCTATTTGACCCCCTCCCTCCAAAAAAACTGAAATTGCTTTCTACGGGCTTGACAAAAGGTATACTTGTGGACAGACCCCCCCCCCCCCCCCCGATATTCAACCCCGGGGCTTGTTGGACATTTTTTCCACAAATTATATTTATTTCACTTACTCATCATGTGTACCATATGAAAAATCGTGAAAACCCCATTTGATAATCGTTCCACACAAAAAATGCCTCACTGTGTATAGTTAAAACATTAATTTTTCATATTTCTTGATGAAATTAACATTAAAAAAAGCAACACAAAATTAATACCGGATTACATATCACTTGAATTTATCATAAAGCAGAAATCTGTTCTGCGGGCTTCAAGGCCAGCTCAGGAACCTAAAGATGTCCTCATTTTCCAAGTCCAGTACAGAACGTAAAATAAATGAAGTAAATCACACGATCACTGGGATGAACTCAAAGAAAGAAGACTCTTGAGGAAAAGATATTTTGATTCGACTTATATACTGAAATAAACCGATATTCTCTTTTTGCCACTCTTTCCTGGTGCCCTGGGACTCTGAATGTAGGATCAGTATTTTTTTTCACAGGTCCGTTGTACGGATTGTACGGGGGGGGGGGGGGGGGCAGACCTTCTGAAAATAGTCTTTTGCTGTAGTTTTAATATGTAAATTTTGATTTAGTTGCTGCTTGCACCCTCCCCACTCTTTGTTTCTCTACGGTCATACATAGGCGAATCCCAGCAAAAATGTAATGACCCCCCCCCCCCTCCAACACACTTTCTTTTAAATATGTATTGCGATAGGACTTAAAATAGGAAAACATTTTCTGCATATCTCTACATCGAAAAATATAAAACAAATATTTTTTTTATATTTTCTTTTTAAAACAACATAGATAATTATGCATAGCTAATTAAATACTGAATTAAATATTTATCTTTGCAGACAATATGCTCTGGGTTATAGAACATGATGTGAAAGCGTATCGTAATGCACCTTGTAATCCTTTGGATTTTCAGATTTAAGGCCAATGCGAAAACCCAAAGACGCCGACATTTTTTTATGCTACTGTAATCGAAGATCCGGGGGGCATACAGTTTTTGTCCTGTCCACCTATCTATTTGTCTGTTAGACTGTGTTAGCCTCTTTGTCCGAAAAAAACTATGCCCATAAAATTTGATTGGTTGGAACTACTGCTTTCATATTTCTTATGTGTATTCCAGTAACAAGGACTTCCTTCAGGTACCAACATATTTGACCTCTTGACCTTGAACTTGGAGTTTGATCCTCTTTCGTAAAATTTTACCAAACTATAACCTTGGCCAAAACTTTTGAACAGTTGGTGCTATGGCTTTTATACTTCACATCTGTATCCCTTGTGATAAGTCTCCTCCTTGGGTATAAATATGTTTGACCATTTGACCTTGATCTTGGAGTTTGACCAACTTTTAAACAACTTTAGCCTTGACAATAACTTTTGAATGACTAGTACTAAGGCTTTTATATTACATAGGTAATTTTCTTGTGACAAGGCCTGTCATTGTATACCTTTAATTTTGACCATTTTACCTTGACCTTTGAGTATGTCCTACTTTTGAAAAACTTAAACCTTGGTTTTAACTTTTGAACAGTTGGTGCTAAGGCTTTTTTAAAACCATATGTGTATTCCTTGTAACAATTAAGACCTTCCCTCAAGTACAAACAATTATGATCCCTTGACCTTGGAGTTTGACCTTTTAAAGAAATTAACCTTGGCAATAACTTTTGAACTGTTGCTGCTGTGGCTTTCATACTAGTATATATTTCACAGTATATTCTTTGTTCAAGACCTTTATTTGGGTAATAACATTTTATCTTTTGATCTTGACCATGGAGTTTGACTTGCATTTGAGAAACTTTAACTTTTGCCATAAGATGCCATATGGGGGCATCAGTGTTTCAAAAATCACACGTTGTTCAGTATCCAAATCGGGCATAAAACATTTACAATGATCCTTTAAAGCAGTGAGTTGAACCTAATAAATTACGACTATAGAAATTATGATAATTTATTTCGATGTATGGTCTAAAAAAACGTTTATTATACCTCTGTGAAAACTAGCTTACAAGTGAAAAATCACTAGTAAAATAGAATTTGATTGGCCGAGAAAGTCACGTGTCCATCATATTTGCCCTGCAACAAAACGTCGTGTTTCACGATTGTGACGTCACAATTAAACGAGTGAGGAGTTAGATTGTTTATAGCGATGCTGCTAACTTCGTTCGCGCGGTAACAACAACTAAAAATTCACCCCAAAAAATCACCTTAATTAATGGAATTGCATACAGATAGTAGATTAAACATTCTTTGTTAAAATGTTTGCACTTTTCAAAATTCCTTTATGGAAGTACAGCTAATATACGTCATGAGACGTCACAGTCTAGACGTTCCAAATGTCTCGTGCTGTTTGAATAGGCGGATCTTAAAATTAAGTGAACAATGCACTCGCCCAACGGTCGCACCGTCAACATATTATCGTTGATTGATTGTGTCGATTTAAATGTGTAAAAATGTAATGGTGTTTGAATGTTACTGGTGTGATCACACAAACTTGTCACGTAGGAATTTTTTTTTAATGAAACGAGGCTATTGGTGTACCTGTAACTTACATCTCTTTCATATCGTTCTCATCAAATGCATGTTTGCTTTATTCATTGGATATCCTTTGTAATTCCTGCATTTTGGTTAATTCGGTATTATAAACAATTTATTGCATAATAGAGACATAAAGATTTCTTCTTCGCAAATGAAAAATCATATTTCCCTCGGGCGTTGCCTTCGGGGAGTATGATTTTTCATGGGCGAAGAAATCTTCATGTTGCCCTCGCGGAATATGATTTTTTATGGGCGAAGAAATCTTCATGTCTCCCTCACTATCATGCAATAAATGCAAACTGTGAACTTGTCAAGTCCGAAACACACAAAAGGGTATCGCTGATATCATACAGAGTGTATCATTGCCTTGATCAGGCCCATAGGAAGCAAATTCAGTTTTTTTTTTGGGGGGGGGGGGAGGGGCACAGCCATACATTTTCAGTTGACAGTTGAGGGGGCACTACTACCATAAATTTCCTGACAAGCAAAAAAAAAAAAGGTCACCAACTACCAAAAATTCCTTGACAAGCAAAAAAAAAAAAAGAAGGTTATCAGACGTTTTTATTGAGGTGGCACAAGCTATAGTATCTATGTCTACTATAGTAATCTACATATCGGCAAAATTATTGGGGGGGGGCACGCCCCCCTCGGTTCCTACGGCCATGTTGATTAAATTTAGGGTCACTAAGGAAAGAATGTTTTGACTGGATGAATGGTCTGAAAGAACATGTGTTAACTTGTCGAGTCGGTAACACATAGATGGGGTTTTCTTATAACCAGAGTGTGTCATGGTTTGATGCAAGGTCATTTGAACGAGTTCAAGGTCATCAACGGAGAAACAACATTCCTTAACTGTCTTTCTACTGGTGAGACATTGCAAGTTGATACCCCTTACAAGATTGCTTATAACCTTAGAATGTGGCATGACCTTGACTCAAGTTATCTTTATTCTTTGAAAAGTCTATTTGATGACTTGGGTTAGGTTTGAATGCAACTTTTGTTCAAACCGCCTTGTTAAAAGATAATTTAATAATAACTGAGATTTTATCGATTTGGGTTTACTGAAGTTTGACTATAAGAAACGTTTGCACTTCTATGATGATTTAAATATGTTTGACATTTTTCATTCTGATCATATTTTGTCCATAAATCCTGATTCCAAATATGACTTAAGACCGCGGAACATTGACCGGCAAAATTGGAAATATGCAGCTTACGTCATTTCCATCTGTTACAATCAAAACATTTAATGTTAGAAATTGGAATGGGCGGGTACAATTCGGCACGAACGTCCAAGAAAACATTGGACTGAAATTCTAGTTTGAATTTCAATCCACCTCAGCTATGCTAGAATCACGGTGTTTCTGATTCACCCAGAAGACAAATAATTTCAATTTCGGAAATTTATATAAATCAGAATTTCTGTCCAGTGTTTTTAAAGAAATAAAAAGGGACAAACATTTGATTCCTGTTTGGTATGTGCATGCGTGTGTTGGGGGGGGGGGGAGCTGTACGATCTTGGAAATAAAAGCTTATTCTAGTTTGGACAACCCCTCCCTGTTTTTAATTGTCAAACATTTTTGAAGAAAAGAACTCTTGTCATCCTAGAACTGAATATATTTTGTCATGTGAAGGCATGATCTGACTCGACGATTTTTGCCCCCCCCCCCGGCCATCCCCCGAAAAAATAATCTCCATCTTCTATGAATTTTACGTGTCCTTAAAATTGTAGGCTAAAAAACTTATCTAAATTTGAATTTCAAACAACATGTATTTGGGAATTGAATTATTTGTCTTTTGGATCATACATTCATACTTTTCGTTTGAAAACAACTCGGGTGGATTGAAAATGAATTTCAAACTAGAATTTCAATCCAATGTTTTCACGGACGTCCGTGTCGAATTGTACCCGCCCATTTCAATGTCTATCATTAAATGTTTTGGCTGCAACAGATAGAAATGAAGTAAGCTGTATATTGCCAATTTTGCCAGTTAATGTTCCGCGGTCTTAATTTGTAAAATATTTTGTTTCTTTTCCAACGCTCAACTTTTGAGCAGTGCGTTTTCATGGTTTTGGTATTTACTTATTTATTTATCGTACTACTAGTATGGTTGAATTCTGAATGGATAATACCAGATTCACTGTAAAGCATTAAAACAGTAGTAGTTTCAAATGAAGAAGAAATTCAAAACCAACCTTTCAACTGATATCCTTGTCTGACAATCCGCAGTCTTCACATCCGTAGATTAAAATAAGTTGAGTAATCTTTTCAAATAAATTGCGTTGTTTACAGTGTTAGGATTTCCGACATACTCTTTAGTCATCATTAAAGTTTTCAGTTGTTCACAAATTATCTTAAGAATCATTCAATTTTTTTTTAATTGAAGAAAAAGGAATGGCATAATATTGGACATACGTTACTTAATTCTAACCTAACGCCTAATACAGTATAATTTGATTACGGCCAAAATACAAAAATATATGCGAGGTCAGAAATTACAATGCATACTTGCAAGCTGAAATAGCATATTTGAAAGCTGAAATATTACAAAGACTTTAGTTGGCAGATTAAAGAAATGCTGTAAAAGTTTGCATTTTAAAAAAGATATATTGAACCTTAAATAATATTCCTGCCCAAAAAGTGAAAAATATTTCACTCATTGAATAGATGTAAAGTGTGAACTACACATTAATGTGGGAGATTCAAAAATATGAATGATTTTATAATTGACAGGTGAAGAGTTATGACGTCACGTTTTTATCCAAGTGCATCTTATATCTCAGGAACAGAAAGCTGGGAAAACACTTCAATCTGATATTAAGCTGTAAACCATCCTTGTTACTTGATGTCAATATCTTTGCCTATGACCCGATGATAAATGTTCTTGCAAATTGTTGAGGGTATACCTAAACATATAAATAAACCTTTGTCTCACGCAGTGCCTCAGTTCAATAGCAAGTTTAAGAAATTGTATAATTGAGCATTAGCCCTAAATAATGGATTATATTATAACTGATATCTGTTGAGTAAAACAAATGAAATAATTCTTAATTACATGTAATACTTATTAAGTTAGTATCTTATCTATTAAGCATTTCGTTCTGCCAATTAAAGAGATGATTGTGGGGTTTCAAGGCATTATTTTCATACTCGAACTGTCTACAAATTTCTCTGTTTACTCGATCATGACAAGGGACTCGCGGTGGGTGTGACTGGTCGACAGGGAAAGCTTCCTCCTCCATGGCACCAAATCCCGACTCTGCTTTGTCAGGGGTTCGTGCTTGCAGTGCTCTCAAGTTTAATGTTTACTTGGACTTTCGAGTATGGTTACAGACTGTTATCTTTGCATTTCATTTGAACTATTCTCTCTCACTCTACATACACAAACACACACTTATATAATAATAATAATGATCATGATAACAATAATAAAAGACTCCTTGTGTCCATCCACTAAATTTTAATGGTACTGGCCTTCTACTTGAAAACCTAATATATAATCAAACTATAGTACATGAATGCTAGTGAAAAAAATTAAACAACAAACATTATTAATATGCATACATACTCGAGATCATTTTTACATATTTCACAATAATTAAATTCAACGTAATGCAGTCCAATATTTCAAACATCTTAAATGCTTTTCTTAGCCCATTCAAAAGAATTATAAATGCAAAATAAAGATTTTATTTTCCATTCTCAACCAGTTGTAAGAAATCTGGGGATGCTGTTATTGTCTGGTTTTCTAGATACTTTTGGCTATTTTCTTCTGTATTTTCCAGATAATAGCGGTAGTTTACCATCATCCCACAGGATTGGTTGATCCCACGCATTGACATGTCTGCCTTCCAGTTCAAACGCCATAAAACTGCCCCGTTGCCCAGATGGAAATTAGCTAGAAATTAATAAACACAGAATAAAATTAAGTATTTTTATTGGATAGTGTCAAATAAAAGAAAATTAATGAAGGTTATAATATTCATTCTTCTCAGAAAATCTTTAATATATGTCAAAAAACCCATCTGTCATCAAATAGAAACTGATATCACACTTGATGCATTGAAACCACCATCAATGAATAAATAATTGTATAAGAACAGTGACAAAGCATTCTTGGATCTCTGGTTAAAAATTAGAAGATAGTTTCACAAAATACGTATACTAGTATCCAACATATAAATCGGCATTGACAAGTACTGACTTTAAAATTCCACGAAAAAATACTTTTATAAACTTAATTTAATTTTCAAAAAAAAAGAAGGTCTAATTAAAAGAAACATAGTTCAAAAAGTCCAAATTTCAGACTAAATATGCATATACATGTATGTAATATACTTAAATTACACGTCGATTAATTTACATACCCACAGGGTTAAGGGCGAATCCTCTTCGCTTTTCAATAAATAAATATCGTCCACACAGCCTTAATAAAATTCCTTTAATCATTTCAGAAATACTTTCATTTTGTATCCATCCATGGGTTTGTACTAAATCTTTTAAAGTTTTAAGAACACTATGGTCTGGAATTGACAGTGCATTTCTCAACACCTCGATTTCTTTTTCTAAGAGAAGCTCTGGATGCTGTTCGCCTATTTCTGTAGAAATTGAATAAAAAAGAGATTTCATATAGTGTAGCATTTTCAACACACTGAAATCTATTACTAAACACGTTAAAAAAAAAAATAAAGTCGTCTCTTTATCCACTCATATAAGATTTTGATTTCAAAATAATGACTTTCCAAAAGAAATTTAAATTATAATTGATAATTTCATCACACCTTGCGGTGCAAATTTTGACAGCTGCCTTTTAACTTGACATTTTTAAAGAGAATAAAAGTCATTTCCCAAAAGTAAGATTTATCTCTCTTATAAGAGGGTCAATAAACCTTAAATGTTAATGTGCTTCTTTTATAAAAGAAAATATCTAAGCATAATTGGGCCAAGACCGGAAAATACCTTGCATGTGTATTATCCTGTTGATTTCTGTAATTAGCCATGTCTTGAAGCCTGGAATTGGAGACAGGCTAGAAAATTGAGTAATGCCCTTAAATTCGTTCTGTACTTCCTTGACAACGGTCTTAATCAGGTAATTACCCAGGTCGACTCCCTGCAGACCTAGAAAAAAAAATAAGGTTAATTTTATAATTCCAGACTGACTTGATGTTTCATTAAATAAGACGAGCTGAAGGGCTCCTGACTAATAAGGATGTTAGGTATCGAAAAGCCGACAAGAATTGTCTAGTTTAAAAGGTATTTTCACTGACAGAGACATTAGTCATCGGAAAGTATGACATCGTAAGTCAACTTAATTAAAGCTGTTAGTTATTGAATTGTAAATCCCTGAGAACAAAGAGCTTCCACCTAACAGTAACTAACACCAAACTGAAGGGCAAAGAACCTCGAGTCTCTAATGAGATTGTAGCTTTACTGGTTTTTAACTTAATAACAAAGACTGACTGGCAATTTGAGAGAACAGATTATTCTATTTAAAGTAACCATGGGAACATAGTCCATCGAAGTTAAATTTTCGACAATCAGAATTACTAATCTTGGAGTCAATTTTCGTGCCTATTTTCGAAATCCCACAAAATATGTTTGGAGGAATATCATTTAATTTTATCTTTAGAAAGTCTGTTATTTTCATAAATAATGATAACAATGTTCAATAGAATCAATAGTTGATAAACTTGGCACAGTGTATATCAATTTATTACATTTTCAACAGTGAAATACTGTGATTTATTTATTGAATAAAAGTGATATTCTCTCACAGTGTGAAAGGATACCAAAATGATATTCTCTCACAGTGTGAAAGGATATCAAAGTAAGTAAAAAATAATTTCTGGCCTGTCATAAGATAGAGATAGTAATTAAACATCTTCATAGAGCTAAAACTGCAAATTTCTTCCCAAATATGTTGCTAAAATCCATGCTAGGTAATGTTTTCAATCTCACAACTGCTAAGCTATGACGTCTCATCCGCTCAAATATGACGTCTAGCCTAGCTATGACAATGTGTTAAGAAAAGACAGAGGCAAACGAAAATCAAAGAAAATGTAATAAACAGAAAATTCAATGTTTTGTAGATGAATATGGAATTTATTTCACTCGTGAGACAGGATTTTTTGATATTTTCACTCGTGCTTCGCACTCGTGAAAATATATAAAAAAAATCCTGTCCCACTCGTGAAATAAATTTCATATTCATCTACAAAACATTGAATATCCTCTATGTATTTAATATATTCCAAATTATTTTGAAATCAGAACAGAAAAAAAAAACCAGATGTCATTTTGAAATAATTTAACATAATAATTCTACAGATTGTTTTATTTCATCGTAACAAAATCTTTTAACTAAAAGATTTGATAAAAAAAGGAATGCAATTTGACAAAATCTACATGTATGTAATCTTGACTGAAATCAGAACAAAACTGTTAGAAGTGAAGCATGAAAGAATTTAAATTTTCAGTTACCATAGTATTAATATTCATTTAAACGAAAAGGAATAATAAATCTCATTGTAGAATAAAAATACCAGGTTTGATTGAAATCAGACAAAAACAACTAAGTAGCATTCTGAAATAATTTCTCAAATCTCTCTATTTGATGATCACGGCAAATCGTGTATCTAAATATGGTTTACCACACGTAATGTACCGCTTTTCAACTGAAATCAGACTAAAATAATACGAGGAAGTTTAAAGGGAATTTCCCATCTTTTTTTATATTTTAGTGACGTGACAACACTATTTATCAAACGCAAAACTTAATATACTGAATGATGTCTGTTGATAAAATCTTATTGAGCATACAATGTACATGATCATTATAGGAGTGAAGTTTTAAAAAGTGTACCCAGCATAACAGACAGACTGACGGATGAAGGACATTTCAAATGCAAAAGCTCCTATGGTCTCTGGCCAATGAAATAAAATAGTTACCCAATGGAACATATGGAACCAGCTGTTTAAATTTCTCACTTTCTCTCTCTTTAAAAAAAAAACTCCATCCTTTTGTGTTTCAATATAAAAGTAAAATATTATGATGCACCTCTTGTGCTGAAGCGATGGAGTAAAATATACATGTAGCTCCCTATAAATTTTATGATTTACCTTTTTGTGTTGAAGTGATGGAGTAAAATATAGCTGCCGATATCTTATTAGGATCCTCCTTTTCGTCCACATCTCCGTCGTTTGAAGAATCAGTTTCCATTTTTGATCCAGAGAAAGTAGGCGTTTTCAATATAGACTGTAAAAACAAACATATTTAAACACTGTCGTCAACTTATCGCATCTTCTTAAAGGACCGATTTTTAAAAAATATTTATGAATAAAAACATACGAGTAATTGCTGTCTTTCATAACAGCATTCCATTTTCGTCTATAAATTCTCAACCAAAATTTCAACCGCAAATGAGAAATAAACAACAATTAAAATATAAATTATTGGTTTGTATCTTAGTTTATTAGGAAAGTGCGTGCTGCGAGTTCCAAGAAAAAGGCCATTTGATTTGTCTATACGCCTTACTACCTTAGAGCAATTTCGAAGCTTTTATAAACAAGCAGATGACATTTAAAAGGATTTTAATCATTTCTAGGAGTTGTTATTTTTTGTGATTCATATATATATATATATATATATATATATATATATATATATATATATATATATATATATATATATATATATATATATATATATATTTATTTATATATATATATAAGTCTGTTGAAATTTTAATAATAGCTAATGTTGGTAGAATGTATAACTTTGACATTGCACTTTGTATCTTTTGTAGTTTCCAGATAGGCAGTACACGGGCTGAAATATTAAACTTTGTTTCTCTAAATAAAAATTTTATTAAATACTTCTTAAAAATCAGTACAATCGCGTATTTTAATTATTACGAATTTACCTTAAAGCACAATTCATTCTATTGAAAGTCCAGTTACAACGTCATTTTATTTCTCAAGTGCCAAATTCTTTTAATTTTTTATAGAACAAAAACCTCGTTTCCACCTGACACCTATGTACTTTTCCATAGGACACGTTAATACTTTTTTTTTACCCGACACGTACGTACAGTGTACATTTCCACCCGACAAATATGTACTTTTCCATCCAACAAGTACGTACTTCTTTACCCGAAGCGTATGTACTTTCTTCATACCTTAATAAACGTCTTTCCTTTGAATTATTGAACGAGAAAAAATTTAATAAAAATAACGTAGTACGTCTACAGTATTTGGAAAAAAGTGAGTCATCATTTTATGTTTTCGCTTCATATTTCATTCAAATCACCGTTTTGAAAAGAAATTATTGCAACATTACCTATTCGTTCATAATGTAGCTCATTTTTATGGATACAAAAAAACATAAAATGCTGAATTGTTTGTAGTTTCTTCACAAAATTGAAAAAAAATTCTATCTGTAGGAGTGCAGTGATATCACACATGAAATGCAAAATTGAAAATAATTATAATAGTATTTTGAGATGATAGAATTTTAAACTTGATGATTTCATGAATTTTCACAATGATTAATGTATCGTATTTTGCCCAGCATCTTAGTGCAACAGGAAAAGAAAATTTGAAGAAAAAAGTTGCAGCATTGAAAAAATTATTGAAATTTAGCTAAAATTGCCCTCACAATGAATAAAAAATGTTTTCGTGAATTATATTGTGAAAAAAATGAAATGTGTTGCTCTCCTGGCCGTGGAAATATTGATCTGAAACACAGACAGATCACAGGCGCGATCCTGTAAATGATAGATTTATTTGGTAAAATGTTTCTTTTGTTTTGTTTGTTTGTTAGACTTAAAAATGTAACATATATAACGAAACACCCTGTATGTTGTTTAACGTCCCTCTCGAGAATTTTTCACTCATATGGGGACGCCACCACTTGCCGGTGGAGAGCTGCAAATTTTGTCCTATACTCGGCACTTACGGCCATTGAGCAGTGAGGGATCTTTTTCGTGCCAGCACCTACTGCGACACGGGACCTCGGTTTATACGGTCTCATCCGAAGGACCGGTCTCCACGACCCACAGTGGGATTCGAACCCGAGACGTAAGGATCAACTCCTTACTTCGCGACTCTAGAGCAGACGCTCAAACCACTCTTTTGTCTTTATCTTAAAAAAAAGCAAAAATTATTATATACTGATAAAAGTTTTTCCAAGTTGGGAAGCAAAACATCAAATGTTCCACTCATAACATAAATTTATGGGTCTGCACAGATACTTTACTCTCATTAATGCTGCTTGTGACTCATATAACATTTTAAACCTTTAAATAGTATATCAGTTACTGCTTTACACTTTGGCAATTTTTTTTATGACTTACTTGTCAAACAGATTTTTAAAATCAATGTTTTTGGCATCATTGAATTTTTTTTCTGTTGCACTCCTGACATGGTAAAACATTTTTTTCAGCATCAGCCGTGACCATAACTTGCATGGGGCAAGCAAAAGTAACTACAATCTAAATTTTAAGCTCAATACTCAGTACATTGAATTTTATCGAGAAATCTTTATTTCTAATATAAATCATTATTATTTATTTAACAGATCTTTAAAAAATATGAAATTTTCAAATTTCACAAAAAAGTGTTGCAATCCTGACATTTTTAACATCATTTTTGGGCATAACTTTTTGTGTTTTAAGATATCAATGAGATATTAGCCAGTATCAAAAAAAACTATTCAGAGCTGTAGAATTTATTAACATTGTCTGACTTTTAGTGCAGGCTGAAAATTATGTATCCGGTCATTTTTTTTATTTCACTCTTTAAGAGCCCTCTATAGACTGCACACTAGAGAGTTAAGATTTTTTGGTATTTTTATGCAAATAGAGTGATCTGCCCTTTGGTCATGAATAAAATAAATTGAATGTACAGTTTATTACTTAATTTGTGATCATATCAAATATTCATAACACTTTAATAGGCCAAGATGAATAGATAGAACACTTCATTTGCAGATATTTTGCCCACTTAAGTAAACAACAGTGATTTCTGTTCATCAGTACTTCATTGTCTTTGAACATTTTTCCTGGGGGTAAATGCAAGGCACCCTGTATTGAAAATGTGATAGATAAGCTCAATACTTACACCTTTACACACTATAATTTTCTCAATGTCCAAAAAATATTTTTTCTCTAGTGTATAGAGGGTCCTTAAGTTTTTAGCATAATTAAAATCATTAAAATAGAGAATCTTAAGAGGACAATACCTAATTTTACCATGTGAAATAATACCGACTGTCATATTTTACATCACTCTCTAATAATATTAGGGGAATATGTTCATTTCCTAAAACCACTACACATTTAGTTCAAAATTTTATTGCACTCAGCTTTAAAAAGGTTAATAAGATTCCTCATTTAAATGAATGAAATGCTATATCCAAAAGTCACATACGCATTCGAAGTTGATTTCTAATTTTTTTTTGGTTTTGTTTGTTGTTTAACGTCCCTCTCGAGAATTTTTCACTCATATGGAGACGCCACCACTTGCCAGTGGAGAACTGCAAATTTCGACCTATACTCGACACTCAGGGCCATTGAGCTGTAAGGGATCATTTTCGTGCCAGCACCTACTGCGACACAGAACCTCGGTTTATACGGTCTCATCCAATTAAGGACAGGTCTCCACGTCCCACAGTGGGATTCGAACCCGCGACGTACGAATCAACTCCTTACTCCGCGACTCTAGAGCAAACGCTCTAACCACTGCGCCACGCGGGCGACGATTTCTAATTATATAGCAGCACTGAGAAATTGACATTCATTATACTTAAGTTTTAACAAGAATAGCTGTTAGTCTTCGAAGTACTTACATGGATGCTACTAGAAATACTATTGGTGAGTGCTGTATGCAGGACCACAACAGGTTCTCCTGGCATACTGCGGTGAGTGAACACAAAACAGCGGCGGTAAGACCCCACACGACGCTTAAGGTCGTTCATATCCCGTATAGGATGGACTGCCTCATACATCGAAATCTGGAATCAAAAATAATTCGAAAATTGACTATCCTGAAACACATGAATAATGTTTTATACAATGGAAAAATAACAAAAGAAAATTTATTTCAAAGAATTTTTTTTTCTACTGTTGTTAAATTTCATAATTCTAGTAAGCCATAACATCCGTTTAGGTCTGCATGCTTAGTAATTAAATTAATTCGACATTATGCTTTAGGTACAAATATTTGATCTGGTATTTATATTTTCTGTTAAGGTGATGTTTGTTGATTATCTTTAAAAAGACAGTCAGTGTGAGATAAATATATTGAAATAGTTTCTAGTTAGTTTCTAAATTACTAATTATGTTCTCTGAAAATACATAGTATAAAAATCTCTTCAGTGTTGATTTATTAGTTACACAAGGTAACTAAGTACAGTGTACATTAATGAAAGTAAATGCTTAATCTAAAAAAACAACCAAACGGACTGCAAAGAATGAGAACTCTGAAGAAATTATATACTCTTGTAATCATTTAAGTGATATGATCCGTAATTATGCATTTATTTCGGTAGAGAAAAATACTTCGGATTAAAGTATTTTCCTTCTAGATAATAAACTCTTCTAGTCTCTGATCAGTAGAGCTAAAAATAAGTATGGCGAAGATGGCAGTTCTGGTTACTAGCATATGTGGAATCAGAGTAAAGTGTAAACATTTGCTGAAGTCCGTTTATAGAAAAAGAGCCATAGCGCATTTAATAGGCATTTTCGCTTACTTTATTAGCAGTGATTTCTTGATTGCATGGCTTAACCAAAATTTTGTCATACAATCTTAGTCTATATATGCGTAAAACCAAATCACACAATATGATATTTCTATGTTAATTGTTCCCTCATATGATAAATATGAAAATTATCCAGTTTGTATGGAGTATATAGTAAATGTTGAGGTATCCACCTAACGATGACAAACTGTTGCCAAAGGCCACCCTTAACCAGAAAAACAACTTTTGAATACTTCTATTTGGATATGACTGCACTTCAGTACATTTAGATAATTTTGGTCAAAGGTGGTCTTCATATTGAAAATTATGAAAATATATATTCAATTTTTCTTCTCATATTATCTTAAGATTTAGCAATCTGTCTTAAATTTATCCATTTGACATCAATGACTTCGTTGGCGCAGTGGTATGATTGCTGGACTGTGAATGTGGTGTTTGTGAGTTCGAGCCCCCATATTTTTCCAATTATGCCTTTTCATTTTTTTCTTTGTGTATCTTTTCTACGTTTTCTTTATTATGTTTTATAATATACATAATTTCAGAAAGTTATAATATACACATTACACTTTGAAAGTATCTCGGGAAAAGACGGTCCTAAAATATTTTATTAAATTTTGCAAATTTATAGCTAGGCCTACTTGTTTTATTTTTATTGCATGATTTTCTAAATCTTTTGTCTCAAAATTAGAGTACTGAACAGTCATTTGACATACTTGCAACTAACACTTGTCCACAAATGATATTACATAATTTGATCTTGAATTGAAAAGATATATCTATAAATAGAAACAGGTGATTTCCTTAAAAATTCTTGAGTCGGCCGTGTCGTCGGTAAGGCAGCTATGGCTCTTTCTATAACAAAAGAATTTAAAGCTGGTTTCAGTGTGATCATCCAGAAAATTTTGTTTATACCCTACGTGTTACGTGTGGACATTCAAGGTTCGAAAAATTAATAACAAATTTTCCTGAAAACTTTGTTTAACAACATTCGTGTAAATCATGAGAGTATATTTTAACTTAAATCACGTTTTTTAAAAATCCCAAAATCATTAATTGAACGTATGGTCTTGAATACTCTTTTGTCATTTGAAAAAAAAAATACATATTGCTGAAAATGTGTAATCAAATTTACTGCTTAATGCATTCTTTCAATTTGACTTTCTTTTTGTATCAAGATTATCAGATTTTTTTTGTTAACCTTTTGAACCATATCACATGGGCTCTGCCACGTGATTCTCTGGAGATGAAGAAAACCAACAGAAAACCATAGAGCCAGAAGGTCTCTGATGGTCTGCTGTAGAATGCGCATGTGCGCCTTATACTCCTCACTTTGAGCACCTGGCAAGTGTGTCTGAAAATAAAATTTATCTGTATCAAAAATATGTTTTTCTTATCCACTGTCAATCTATACATTATATTATTAATATTTTCATGTTAACTAATTAATACATATCAATCTAAAATACTTAGGATTTTGTTATTCATGAGTGCTGATGATAAATCAATATACTAGTATAAAACGCAATGATTCTTCCCTCAGACTTCTCAATGAAGGACTTCACAGGGTTTTAATATTTTCTAAACTAAATTGAGTACCTGCCTTCAAAAATTATTTTAAAGTATTTGAAATTACCAGAATATCTGCGCGCATGTCCACCAAGAACTTCACTCCCCCTTCGATTCTCCCAATCTTACTGAACAATTGCTGGTACTGCGGGATTAATGTGTGACGTAATCGTTCCTCAGTCATTAGTAACAAAGCTTCTCTCTCCTAGTGATCGAAGTAAAAATGATTTAAATATAGATTCGATTATGTTGCGGATTTTTTTTACAAAACAAAAGTGCATACGGTTATAAATTTTCAAAACTGATTTACTTTTCTAAGGCTGTCCAAAATTAATTGTATGTTTAATGCCACTTGCGTAGGTTTCAAATAAACTAGCTCCTTGGGAGGAAAAAAACGGTATTTTTTAAGATTGTATTCCGGTCTGCTTTTACTTTTAGCAACTAAAAACTTCACTCCATAGAAATAGACTTTTGGGACCTGTATGATGTATATTTGAGACTGACAGTTGTACTAAAATTGATCATTAAACAATACACTTACATGATGCACAAATATTTACAGTATATTCGTTCATGTAAATGAGTAAATACTCATTTGTTTGAAATCTTTCTTTGTTTAATTTTTCCTTCCTCCACCGTAGGTTTTTTAGGTGACGGTAAACGTAGAACTAATTTCAGCCAGCCAAAAAAGAAAAATTAAGAGCGTGAGGCCCTGCATGTTACATGTACCTCTGGACCCTACAAAACAAATCTTCAAACGAATAAGATAAAAATCCGCATTAATCAATCTCACGCGCAATGACAGTGACAGGATTATGTAAAACCACATAATTGCAATACTCTGTAAAACTCATTTCTTTCAAAATTTTTAAAGTTTTATTTGAACGTTTCCATAAAATTCTAGCTATTAATTGAGAAAAACCTTAAAATTTGAAAAGCAAAAGATGAAAGAAAAATAAAACAAACAGGAAATAAATCTTTCTAAAGAAAAGTATAATTCATCCAATATTTTATGAAATTTGTAAAAGTTTCAGTCGCATTATTTACTTTAACAAGCTGGATGTAACCCCTTTTACCTGAGCATTAACAACACTTGTAGCCACCTGGACAACGGCACCTTGATTGACACCGTACTGTTTGGCAAGTACAGTCAAAAAACTGATTCTATCATCAGCAGAGAGGCTCGTGTAGTGATCACAAAACCGCCGGCATTTGGACTGAAATCACAAAAGAAAAATCTGAAAGTATAAAATTTATCATCAACGATAGTTTTGAAGAAAAAGGATGTTCATATTTAGTTGGTATTTTAAAGTGCAAGTCGAACGTAAAAGAATTTACGCATAAATCCGTTCAAAACACGGAAATTTGATTATACTAACCTGCGCATTTTTAGATTTGATAAGATATGCAATAACCATAAACTTTCAGATTAATATATGAAATAAAAATATCTAATTATATTTTTAAGATATCAACTCAAAATGTTAAAAGTATGCATGTATCCAAACTCCAAACTCATAACAATGCAATAAAGGTAACTACAAACTTATCATTGAAATCAACTACCGATTAATTCTGAGTGTTTTGGTTCTAAATGCTCTTTAGGAATTGCTTCCAGATTACAGCAACTGTATTTTTTTTTAAAAGAATGAATTGATTTGCACTCATTTCAGCTCACTTAAAACTATGATTAAAAGTTTAAACGTAAACACATATTTAATGTAATGGATAGCGTCCTCAGTTTTCCTGTTCATTGTATATCGACAGTAAAAAGAAAAAAAAAGATCTTTTCTAAATCAAGCGTGTCAATGAAAGAACAAAAATAAATCGTATAATATAAAACTTCTCTTCATAAACTTTTATGCATTCAGATCATAACTCATATTTTGCTTTCTTTGTTTAAATTTCCTTGAAAAACTTTTCTTCTTCAAATCATGCCAAAAAAGTACTATGTGTGTACAATCAGACAAAATTGCATATGAACCCGAAGACCTTAACAAAAATCTTGACACCTTAAAGATGAGAACCACTTCAAAGTCACTCAGACATATATTTAGTATTCACATGCGAATGTTCATGATACCGAATGAACAACAGTAACCTATCCGGCACTAAGGAACACTTCTAAATGATATTTCATGTGCATTCATAGTTAGGGCATTTGCATTGCTTATCCACACTACTACTTAAGCCTAGCTATCGGCATGGATAGTTTAAAAGTTTAGCTAGAAATTCCCCATAGCAATTGTTTTAAATTAAAACCCTTTCGATAAGATATAGAAACACTGCAATATTTTTTAATTAAGGAAAAATGAAATAATTTAAATACTCTTCTTATAAAAAGTGCAATAAATAAATAATAAATGAACAGAAAATATTTGTTGTACTAAGGAAAAATTAAAGAAAAAAATCTTAGGCTTCTTGTAAGAAGTAGAACTTAAATTAATTGACAAAAAATATGTCCATACTTAATCATGTAATAATTAGAAACGATTGATATCGAGTTTTCTTTCTTCCTTTTTTTAAAGACAATTAAAGACAAATTTGTTGATAAGTGTTTCAAATAAATGGACTCTCTTGATTATCCATCAAATACTGTATGTTTCATAATATGAGAATTTTTCATCGTGGTAATTATTTAGCTCACATACATTGTATGACATTATTTCTTCGTTAGCTGTGTCATTTTGACCAATTACGCAACTTGTCTTATTATATACATAGTTTTCTATACTATGTTTATAATTAGTTTACACGGAATACATTCAAAAACATTCTTTTGACATTTTTTAATGTTTTTTTTTCTTTAACACTTGCAAAGAAATTACTCGGCTTACTTTGTTTGGTATAATTAATCTTATCCGGGGGATTAAAGCACAGTGATGTCAACGATATCAATATGTTATGTAACTATCGAACGTAACATTTTGTATGTATAAAACAATAAATGATGTGAGCTTTTGGGGAGCTGACGAGAAATGTCAATATGAAATGGATCATGTAACCAACGTCAACAATTGATTTTATTAATTTATTTCAACAAATGTGTGTGCTTTTCTTGGAAGATAGAGGACACATCTTTGATTTAAAGAAATTATAAAATCGTAATCTGTATGAGCAACACGTGGTTCGACTTTCGTAGTTCAAAATATTACGCAACGACCGTGAAATTTAAGGTGATTTCCTCTTTGATTTCGAAGAATTTACAACACTGTATTCGTTTTCAGCATTATGAGAAATAGAAATCCGTGTGCGACCGGCTTCCTTATTGGTTATACACAGGGGAAAGTATAGAATAGAATAGATTTTACTTGCCAATCATGGTCCCACTGGGGGCATAACATAAATACAATTAAGTACATGTACATAACAGAAGATAATTAAACATAAAGTTAACAAAAAGGTAATCCCTTGTTGTTAATTACACTGAAAATGTCCATTGATGATTAAGCTATGGCTTTCTCGAAAATTACTGACATAATACCTAAAATCTTATTAGGAAAATGAAGGTAAATATCATCAAATGCAGGCAACATCTCTATAATTAAAACCTTGTGTAAGCACGTGAAGGACATCACATAAAAGTAATAAACAAATATATCTGGAAGCCATAGACAGAGGGGGAGGGGGGGGGACGCCGACTTCCACTTATTGTTAGAATAGCCTTCTGCGGAGTTTTTTTAAATACGCAAATTTTGATTTGGAAGTTGCTTCCTCCCCCCTCTTTTTCGCTGTACGGTCGAAAATGGGTAAATTTCAGCATTTGAAAGACAAAAAAAAAAATGTACAAACGAGCCCCCCCCCCCCAAAGAAATGGGATTTTAGAGTTGGACAGTTTCCTTTTATTTTTTGCTTGTCAGCTTTTTACCAGAGGTTCCCCCCCTCCCCGTTGCTACGGGTCTGATAGATGATTAAAGTTGTCTTCATGCAACCCAAAAATTATAGTCGTCCAGCAGATTTCATCTATTATTAGAAATGGGAGCGGTGTCAGACTGAAATCTGAAAGTCAAAAGACTAGCTTCATATCGTAAATCTATCTGACAAGACTTGAGTATTTTATAGACGAATGTTCTTAATGCTAGTATTGAGGAACAGAAAAAAGAATAGTAAATTAAATGACACTGATGAAAATTTTGATATGGTTTCTATAATGCATTCACATTGCATTTCAACACTAGCACGAATTTTAAATTTATGGACATAAATAGATTAAAAACATTACAGCACAACAGCTTTTTTGTTTTTATTTCAAACACCTCCGGAAAAGGATTGAAACAAACTTGTTATAATATAAAGAAAATAAAATATGTTTAATTACTTTCCTTATAAAAAGGGCACTAAATTAACTACCAATAATTAAAACATTATAAATAAATGAAACATGTTAAAAGTTTATTATTTACACTTCAACATTTTAGGTATGAAATAACTGTAAAATAACGCTCTTGGCTCGTTTTTTAACCAATTTTACTGGAGTTAAATGTTTAAAACATGAAGATCTAGATAAAGGCGCAACAGGAAAACGCAATAGAACGCTTACTGATTAAAATCAACGAAAAGTATAATAATATGAATTCACGTAAATATTTTTTTTTTCAATGAACATGTATCTATTCGGTAACTTAATTATTTTCAACTTCTACTCAGTAACAACAGTAACTGACATATTTTGTTTTGTATGTATAAATCAATACATTCGATGATCGTGCAAACTGACGATAATGGTCAATTTCTAATAGATTGTGTAACCAACGTCAACATTGGTATTTTATACACTTAAAGAATTACATGAGCTATAATTTAATTAACGTCGTCTTCTTGAAGAAAGAAATAAAGCAATACCTGATTTGATTTGCTTCCTAGTATTTCAAATATACATGTATACATGTGAACATGAAATAGTGAACTTTTGGGCTGAAGTATTTAAAAATTTTGGATCCTTACATTTCGAGACAAAATTTCCAAATCATGACGTCGTCCTTACATGATCGCTGCAAATTCTTCTTGAAGGCAAGTAGTTAAAAAATTGAAAAGTATTTTTGTTTTAAAAATATAGCTCTACAGTCGTTTAAAATGTTCATATTATAGTTACGTATATAAAGGGACTGCCTCCAAACTGCCCTTGTATATATCACATGCACCTGACTTATGATGGTAACCCCCCCCCCCTTTTTTACAATTCTAAAAATTTTATTAATTTCCGATAACTTACCAAAAATATTTGACTCCCTACTTCCTATCATATATTTCTGATATTTGCCATTTTTAAGTTTTTGAGATTGTCCCTCTACCTATATATATATATATATATATAGTATTTGATATATCGTTAGAGGGACAATCTCTAAAAATTGACAAAAATGGGCAATGAAATAAGAAATCAAGATCTTGATATTCAATATTCTAGGAATTCATGTATTTTTGATAAGTAATCCTGTCTAAAAAAGAAGGGGAATGGGGTTACACCACCCACACGTCAGCTGCCCGAGTTGTATATAGCTTAAAAAAAAGAGGAATTTATATTATTTCCATGAATTTATTCACATATTTCCAATTAAGGATAATTATACATGCAAAATCATTCAACATAAAGACAACTATTTACGTCAATTATGCAATAAACCAATGGTTGTCAGTTTTTTTTTAAAATGAATAAAACAAACCGAGAAGTACTAGTACTTTGAAATGCTTAAGATACAAATAAATACATTAAAAGATCTTTTTTCTTTCGTTTGATTGTATGTATGTATGTGTTCTTGATATTTGATTCTAATCTTTATGAAATATCGTATTTCATGGAAAATGGAAGTACACAGTACACACAGAAAGGATAAATATCAACAGGAAATCAAATACAATGCAGCTGTTGTGATTACGATACATGTATGTGCATTTCTTGGCCCATTGAATTTATTTATTAAAAAATCATTTTACCAGAGCAAACAACTTCCCTCCTCCTTCGCTCTTTAAAAAGAATAATACACACATAAATTGCCAAGCTGTCGGTCCCATTGTTCAATACAAGGACTGGAGTCGCTTAGGGTTTCATTTTGTTTTATCCTTTGTTAAAAGCAAAATTTTATTATAATAATAACTTAGTTATATACAGAAAAAGTTAAAGAATTTAAATGTTTAGGTTCCTCTTTTCTCGCCCATGTTCTTTTTGAAAAAAAAATAAATATTTAAGTTTGTATTTTCTCGCTCGGGTTCCTTTTGAAAAACAAAATCTAAGCTAACAAGCACTAAAATGCCACGTACGGAATTATAAGAAAAATTAGACAATCTAAATTACCAGTTAACTCTCAGTTCGATGTTTTCAATAAATTTGTAGTACCAGTCTTATTATACGGTTTCGAAATATATAAAAATCGAGATATAAAATTAAAATTTGCAATTGTTCTACGCCAGCATACATGGTCTATGGCGAAACATCTGTCGTTCTTCTTTACACATTTCAGTATAATGTAAAATGATTTCATACCTGACAACTTTTTATTCTATAGCCCAGAAGATAAAATCGCATTTTTATTGTACAAATATCTGTTTAAAATGCACTTTGAATGAAATATAACAAACCCACAGTTAGATTGTAATATATATGTTATATTATAAATGTGCAGAGTATGGCAAGAAAAGGATGTCAACATGAATTTCAAATGGATAATCTCCAATATTAAGCAAGCATTCCAAGATTTATTAGCAGAACCATGAAGCAGAATTTATTCAAAAACTTGTACATGAGAAAGAAAAGACACTTGCAAAATACCTGCATAAGGGGTTCTGTCTCCAAGTTGATTCGATATGCAAGAGCATGTTCTACATTCTAACAATTTCTAAAACGAGACAACCTATTGACAAACAAGTTGATGAAACAATAATATCAACAGTCTCGTTTAAAGTCATCATTTTGCAAGTTCTATGGTCGATACAATGACTTAGCTTGTCAGCAAATACAATCTTAAATCGAATGCTGACTGACTTTTTTTTCATACTAATTGTTAGGTCATTATTTACACACTTAATTGTCTACGGATTTGTCCGTTTTCCCCGATTATGACAAGGAGAACACGGCGGGTGTGTCCGGTCGGCAGGGGATGCTTACTCCTCCATGACACCTGATCCCATCTCTGATATTTTTTAGAGGTCCGTGGTTGCTCTGCTCCTGATTTGTATTTCTTCTATGGCCTTTTGAGCTTGATTACTGTTCGTTATCTCCAAAGAAGATGGGTGAACAAGGCGGGCGAAGTGCCTATAGTGCGACAAACATGAAGTGAAAAATAAAATCTCAATTAAATAAAAATTTTCTTTGATATTTCATCTAACATTAAAGTATATTTTATTGTGAAATCTCTACAATTTACAAAAATCTCACAAAGACTGAAATTATTAGCCTACGAAATAGCACACAAACACTAAAGAGGACAAAAAGGATCATTTTCTCACACTTTAACAAAATTTTTCGATATGAGTGGGTCTTCGCTCCATTTTTTTGAAAGTTGATCCTAAAAGTTTGCATAAAAATATACATTTTTTGGTTAACAAAAACATGGAGCAAAGACCCACTATACCTTAAAAGTACACTTTTATGACAAAACATTCGCATCTTTCCGAGAAATACTTGAAGTCCATTAAGTCAAGGGTCATATCACAAACACGATTTAAATGCCACTATTTACAGAAGCTGCGTGGCGGAGTGGTTAGCGCGCTAGTCGCAAAGCAATATGATACTCCGGGTTTTTATTGTTAGGGGTTCGAATCCCACGAATACCATTTTATTTTTTTAATAAAAGAATAATTTTTTCCGAGATCTTTTTTTATCAGAAAAGTTTTGTTGGTCATAATTTCATAAATTTCAATAATGAGAACTTTATTTTAAATACTTAATTCAAAAATTGAATGTGATTTTATTAATATCTGAAGCTATAGGCATTCTGCACGCCTTGTTCACCTATCTTCTTTGATTCAAAAGTGGTCAAGTAATATAAATAAGTCCTAAAGGGATAAGTGTATAGAATTTTAAAGCAAAACTTTGGATTTGAAAATTACATTAATAAGTTATCTCCTTAATTTAGAAAAAAATATTTTTAAAATTTCTCACAGCAAATCATAACCTACCAGTAGAAACTAGTAGATGTTATAGTATACCACTCGTTGAAAGACTTTGTACACCTTGTGATAATGCTAAAATTGCTAATGAATCTCACTTTATCCCAGATTATAAAGCTTTAGTTAATCTAAGAATAGAATACCTAAAAAAATAATTTATGGAACTAATGTTAACCCAAAACGAAAAAATACTGAGAAAACTATGTATGTTTAATAGTAGTAAGAAAATTTATGATGCTGTTTGTCCTCCTTGATTTTCAGCTCACCTCGACATGTGTGTGTGTGTGTGTGTGTGGGGTGGGTGGGGGGGGGGGTGGGGGGGTGGAGGTGGATGTGGGCCTTATGCCATACCCTCGGTGTTGATTTCGGTGTCCCTGGTCAGAGTTTTTGGGGTAGTTTTTTTAAGTACATTGTACTTCTATGCTCTATATTGATCCGAGTTGCTTGGATGATGCATCTAACATGTTTCACTGTTCAGACTGGTTTCAGATGCTGCATTTTCAGCGAATATATTCCGTGAGGATGACCAGGCTAATGTTTTTGGAGCAGTTTGAAGCTTTAGATGCTGGTCTCATTCCCAATGACATATGAAGATAACGGAGAGTAATCAAGCTCAAAACCATTAAAACAATACAAGTTTGGAGCACGGCAAACACAGACCTATAAAGCCATCAGAAGTATTATCAGGTGCCACGGAGGAGTAAGCATTTCCTGTCAACCGGTTCACACCCACCGTTTGTTCCTTGTCATGATCGGGCAAACGGAAAAATCCGTAAACAATTCCGTGTGAAAATAATGGCCTAACAATTTATATGAACAGTCCCGTTTAAAGTCAACATTTGACTTAATGATAGATTGTTTTCACTGCATGACAATGTCATTGTATCGACCATAGAATTTGCGAAATGTTGACTTTAAACGGGACTGTTAATATTCTTGTTTCATCAACTTATTTGGCTAGTGACAATGGCATATTGCTACAAAAATAAGGAAGATGACGATAGAAAAGTTGACGTCATTACGTTTTTCACGAAGTTTTGTTGTTAGATTATCATTAACGTCTTTTTCTATTAAAATATCCAAATATGAAACAGATGTGTCAGACTCTGTGATATCTTTTATTTCGAGTTCAAAGGGATATATCGAATCAACGTAGGAATGAAAATGAATATTGTTTATTGATTAAACGTCTTCAATATTTCTAAATGTTGAAGGCCACAGCAGGGGGCTTCTTCTTCTCATGTAGAAGCTTGTGGATAATTTCTGCCTAATATCAATACAAAAATAGGTCTGCTAATAACGGGGCACAATTCGTACCCATGGGAATTCCGACAGATTGTTGGAAGACTGTAACATAATGCTCTACCTAGACCAAACATGCATAGATGATGCATATACATGTAGATAGGGATGAGTTCTACCAGACTTGCTACGGATGCTGGATCTGACCTACATTTTGCAGATGAGTAAACAGGTTAGTTTTTAGAGGAGGTTTATTCCCAAGTAACTATATTCCCAAACTGAACCAAACCTGTATGGATGAAGCATCTAGGGAAGCACAATACCATATTTGCTTCAAATACTGGATCTGACCTACATTTTCCGAATGAACAGGTTCAGGTTTTTGGAGCATGTCCTTTCCCCAGTAATTAAATGCTCTAATTAGACCAAACTTGCATGGATGATGCATCTAGGGATCACTTTATCCGACTTGCTTCGGAAGCTGGATCTGACGTACATTTTCCAGCTGATTGAACAAGTTAAAGTTTTTGTAGCAGGTGTACTCCCAAGTAACTTTCAAACTATATGGTGACTTAACTTGCATGAAGGGTGTATCGCTGAACTACCTGACTTGCTTCGGATACTGGATCTGACCTATATTTTCCTGTTGAATAAATAGGTTAAACCTCTTTCCAAGTAGCTTTAAGGCCAGATGGTGATTAAACTTGCATGGATGATGCATCTAGGGATGTACATTACAACAACATGCTTTGGTTGCTGGATTTGACCTGCATTTTCCTTATGAGTGATCAGTTTTAAGCTTTAGAAACATATTTTTGCCGAATTAAATAAAGGCCTTCCTTTCACAAACTTGCGTAGAAGGATTCACACTACCAAATCTGCTTTGGATGCTGGATTTGACCTTGATTGATGATTGAATAGTTTTCATAATAGGTACATACCCACGTTACTATATGTCGTACCCATGCAATCTAAACTTACTTGGAATGTTGTACCTATGGATGGAAATTACATAAGCAAACATTTATTTGGTTTGAGACTTTTCCTTTCTTATTCGTCGAGATGAGCTTCGTAATCTTTTATAACATATGTGAGAGGATAGTGTGCAAAAGGATTATGAGTTGTACTTTGGTTCGAAGCAATTAATTAATTTAAATCGGTACCCAAAAGGTGACACTAATGATCGCTGAACACAAACGTAGAAGACAGGCCTGGTGCATCACACATCAAAATAATAAACTTCAACAACGTGATTTCTACAGAGGAAAATCGTTTTCAGTTCTACAGAAGTAGAAATAAAGGTGGGCAAAGTTTTGACATTGTCATGATCAGAAAATGGTGCCAAAGTTCTCGCCTGTTATGACAGTATCGGGTGGAATAAGCAAAGATGGGTTTAATGCCGCTTGTTTCTGCGAGTGGAGACATATCCGCCATAAAGAATTGTTAACTTCTGAAGGAGGGGTATTGTGGCATGATCTGCCCTACGGCTCAGTTTCACCTTACCGGGTAGCGCTAACGGACGTCAATCCGTTCGTTTCCGTTCGCATACGTTTCTTGGCCGTTTCTTATTTAAAATACGGTCAATGTCCGGTGAAGTTCGTTTTATCCGGCGAAAAGTTTTAAGCATGTTCAAAATTTTGAACGGACACCACTGGACTAAGGTGTCCGCTTTAAGTAGGATATGTTCGTTTAAAGTAAGGTAGGCATCAGTTCGCTTGCGTTTAGAAGCTTACTTGTCCGGTCTGCTTACGATGATGTCCGTTGGACCTAAGTTACAACTGGACAATTACCGATCGTTAAACGGATAAACCGGACGTGCTTCAGACACCGACGTTTGTCCGTTAGTCTATCGTTCGTTGACCGTTTTGTCCGCTTCTCATGTGTTGCTCATTCGTTTTACACAGTACTCATTCATTACAGGGACGGTGAAGTTCATTAGTTGACCTTTGCTTGTGCTGTACATGTTCGATAATCGTTCTGTTTTTGTACGTTTTATACGTTTCATACATTGATCGCAAGAGCCTCGAAATGTGGTGGGAGGCGATCTCCAGCAACGTGTTGTCCGTCTCCGTTTCTTCATCCGGTAAGGTGTGACAGAGTCCTTACCTTCTGCAACAGGATAATGCTAGACATCACACAGCAGTGTCAACACCCAGAACTAGTTCACACAGAATTAAAACAAAAAAAAATAATCCAGGTAACGTCATAGATTGGAAAGATACAGTCGTGAACATATCGATGGGACTGTATCAAAATTACATGGACAGTGCAGTGTTTTCACTTTATTTCGAAGTAAAGGTTTGAGATTTAAATATCTGATTTCTAAGGGGAAGTGGTCAATTTGGCCTGGAGCCGGTTCTTAGGGAAAACACTGCAGTGTTGTAGATAGTTTGCATCGACGCATGGCTAAATGTATAGAAAGACACGGGTCTTGACTGACTATTGAATTCATAATTCATGAATATTGAATAGAAAATTCTTTGGGAATTTTGTTGTAAATTGACCATAAATAAAAGAAATATCACTTAAAAATGGAATCCGGATTTTTTGCACAAAAAGACAACATATATAAATGCTATTAATATTGTACATCATGTACCAACATGGGCGAATAAACTGAACTTGTCTTCTATTGGACATTTAATTAATTAACCGAGACCTGATGTAACATACCAAGTATAAAAGCACGACTTTTATGCAAATAAATCATTTTAAAGTACGTGTTTACTCTATGGATTCTATTATAATTAAAGAAAACAGTGTGCTATTTTGGTAAGACCCAGGTGTGATTATGGAGTCATGTCTCCATAAAACATTTTTGTTTAATTTTTTTTTAAAATTAACATCTTACTCGTAAATCAACACCTGCTTTTAAATTACTTTCGAAGATATTCTGAGAAATGAAATAAAATCAAAGCATGTGCATAAAATCAAGAAATTTTATCCAAGATTTAAAGGAACCTTAAATCATAAAACCATACATGTAGGTCTAACACCGAAGAGAATTCAAAAGCTCAGGATTCTCTCTGCATGATATTTTTCTGTTTTTCTGTTTGATAGAAGTATACATTAAGAAAACCAATAAAACATTCAGTCTAATAATTCTGAGTTATTGTAGTGATGTAAACAAGGTGATGTAAAAAATAATATTATATTCAATTTAAATATAATTTGAAAAATTATAGTAATTGGAACAATAATAAACAAAATATTTAACAATTAACAGCAACAGTAAGGTCTACTTTTTATTTTTCACTTCAAATCGTAATCTGCTCTAATTGAATTATTTCAACTATATTATAAAAATGTTTCAAGTATTTCAAAATTTAGGTAAAAATGCATCATCAATATAAAGAAATGAACACTTTACATAATTGTCTGTCCGGGCTTCCTATAAAACCGCATTTTAAAGCACTCTTAAAAAATAGTAAGTAAAAACTGTCCTTGCAATGCAATACGATAAATAACTTAAACATTCTATACATCAAATTAGAAATTACATGTACATGGATTTGGTTTGTTTGTTTTATTATTTTTTTTAATTTACTTTTTTTTTGGCTTGAAAATTTTAAGCATTAAGTCCTAGACAAATCTTGTCTATCCTGCAAATGTCGTTAAAAAAGTGTTATAAAAGCATTTTGTCGAGTAAATGTTCATTAAATGGAGCACATATGAAATTATTTATTTTTTCAATTTTAAATTTGGATACATATATGCTAGTTTAAATAATGCATTAAAATTCAACAGTTCGTGGAAACGGATAACAGCGACTCAGAAATACATCGACCCATTCTAGTTTCGAAGAAAAAAGGCGCGTACTGTGAAGTATTGAATACGGATACATTATGTAACATAATAGCAAAAACTGCTCTAAAATAACGTTATGAGCGACCAGTGCATATAAATTAAAAAGGTAATTCTTGGTAAAAATACACTAGCATATTGTCCTCTGCAAAAAATTTAAATTTTTCAATTTAAATTTGTATATGACAATTAATTCAGTAGAGATTAAGAGTCGTAAATTCAATAAAGAAAATAATTTGAAAAGCTCAAGAATTTAAAAAGAGTTGTTTTAAAAACACAAAACAATAACTTAATCTTAGAAACTACAAAAATCTCTTAAAACAGTAAAATTTTCATCGCTATAATATATATTTTTATGACATGCCTAATTCATTCAATTAGAAAAACTAGAAGTCTCTGAAGAGAGTGAAGCTCTACTGGTGTGTACTTGGTGTATCTTAATATAGCGTACTTGTGTAACAAGTATTTTTGAATTGGACCAAAACTGTAGGAGGAGTAGCATTTTGAAAAATTGTTTACGGACAGATAGATGGACGGACGGACGACGAACACCTTATCATTTCATAAACTCTTCTGGTCTCCGACCAGTAGAGCTAATTACTATTTCATTACCTCAAGTTCACGGATATTAATAAAATAATAATTTTTAAAAATACAAGGACATAATTTGGTCTATAACTCATGAATTACATGTACATGACAAAATATTGTATAAAAAATTCGGTATAAATGCCTTCTGGTAAGGAACTTGTATCCAAATGACAAATCCCAACTCATATTTTACATTCATGAATTATATGACAAAATATTGTTTCAAAAAAAAAAAAAAACAGTATACCCCTCTCTCCTTCGGAGCGGGGATATAAAAATCTCTACAGAATCATATAAACGCCCAGGAACTAGTGTCTAATCCCAACTCAATCTGATTTTCCTCCGCTAAAATTGTGGCAAGCCGACATTTACATTTCGCGCAATCAAGTGCATGCTATTAACTGAATACTGGTTCCCTTTCTCTGTCTTCATTTGAAAGCGATAGAACGAATGATTATTGAATAGAACTTAAGAAACTATAAATAAATAAATAAATAAATAAATAAATAAATAAATAAATAAATAAATAAATAAATAAAAATTAAATTAAATTAAAAAAACACGACTTTGGAGTTGTTTTTAAGAATATGTGAAATGACGTCTCAAAAAAAGTTTCATTAATCAATTTTATATTTCCTTATATTTTTCCCGTCGCAAGAGACGTGAACAAATCTGAATGATTTTTCCATGTTACGGCATACATGTATACTAGAATTACAGTCCAACATATATTGTCTTTAGAAATAAATGTGTATCCCAACGTATGTCAAAATTTTAGCGTTATACATGCGTATCTAATGAATTGATCTAATTGACGAAAAATATGTGCTACGACCACTTGACCATATTTTCAATTCCAACTCTTTAAAAATATAAAATGAATCTCATCATACTCTTCATCAGAAATCACGTCTTTGCATTTCATCTTTAAGCCGATGACAATAACTGCAGATATTGTCAAAGCGACAAAATAAGTCGTAGAAGACACAATAATTTTGTCGCTGACGACACATTTTGTCGACGTCGCTGACGACATGAAACTTCAATATGTCGTTTTTTATTAGATTTTTTTTATCCTTCAAAGTCCTGATAACAGGATAAAAGCAGAGCACATATCTTAGGAATTTCGACAGAATCGTTATGTCATCAGTGAGATGACACACTGACTGACAATACATGTACCATAATCAGCATATCGGTTAGGACATATACAAAAAATGCAATATATAAAATTGGACATAAAACAGCTTTAAATAAAAAGACCCGCCTCACATCAAACAACAATGTAGATTTTTTTTAACATTATAAAACATAAATCCATGCAAACATGCAGCTATAGTTTATTTTCTGTAAGGGCTCGCGACAGTAAACATCGACACCGACTTTAGGTTTTTGATTTGATTCTAGCTGTCTATTTCTGAGGATTGACGAAAATATCTATAGTTACAATGTATATATAAAAAAGGTACACTAATATCAGTACTAGTCTCGCCAGAATACCATTCAATAAATAAGTAATCTCAAGTGTTTAGAAACCTAAAAATTTTGAAAAAAAAATTAAGTTTAATCAAATTGCAAAACCTATCTTTGAGTTAGGAACAAAGAATAGCCCCAAATTAAAACCTTTTATTTCATATCGAAGCTTACAGAAAGATTTGTCATCAAATTAAAATAAACATACTCTTTTTATTGCAATTTTTAATTAACTCGGTGGTCATGACCTTTCAAGTACATGTAGGAAATTAAAAATTTTAAGTGCTAGAGTAACCTTGTAAATAAATACGTTTGTAAACCGTATAGTATACTGTTTAAACAAATCTCAAAGATAGGGTGTAAATGCTGTTACAGTAGCTTTATCGACTCTTAACTAAACACCCAAACTCAATAAATTGGTGCAATTCAAGATATTTTTTCTTCAAAAATCGACTTTAGATTATCCATCTGCTAATAACATTTTCGGATAGATCAACATATCAAGTTTGTATTCCCAAAGATTTTTCAAGTTAAGTTCATTGGTTAAGAAATTACGTCAATTTGAAATAAAGGTGTATTGTTGATCATTATTTGCTGAGAAACAAGCGTTACGTATCATATAATAGTTTTCCTTTAAGATTTTAGAATGAAATAATATAGATTGTAATAAATCCTCAATGTCAAAAGCAAATCAGTCTATTTACTTTCGTGATAGGACAAAAAAGCTCAACTGTCATAATGTATTTTATGAATTGATGCAGTCAAATTGTCGTATTATATTTTTTCTTCAAAGAATTTGACATATCTCTAAAATTTTATATTTCAAATATGCCTCAAGAAAAATCAAAACTGCCTCGCGCAAATGGGGGTTCTAAATGAATAGAGGATCCATTTATAGAAACGTTAAATAAAATGTTGTTCATGAATTGTGATCTTGTTCTTATTTACACTTTCAAATGCAACAACGTTCCTATGTAACGAATGTTTCATATGAAGTAATATTTACTGTTTTTAAGATTAATTCCAACAAAATGGACCAATTCATGAGATGTAATTTCTGCTCTACTTGTGCCATTATATTGAAAATGTCAAAAGAAATCGTAATTTGAACTGCATCATATATATCATCGTGTCATATTTTCCTTGAACTGTACTATATGTACAAACGGATAAGAGATATATGTAAAATTGTCTGTATAGACGTTTTAACAGAACCTAAAATAATGTAAATAACAATTTTTCTGATGACTTTTAGCTTGAAATCATTTAACCATCAATGGAAACTTCCTTCGTATTTCTGCTTGGGTCAATGCCATAGTTCAACTAAAATAAAATTCTGAAACGTACGTTACTTAACATAAAATGCGTGTTTAACAGTATCAAAATTATGAGAGAAACAAAAAACCCTAATGTAGATTCAGAATAGAAACTCAAGCCTTTGTTTAATCAATATCATACGATTCAATCTAAAAATGTCTTTCAAAAAAATTTCGATTAATGTTTTTCTTCAGAATTAATGTGTGTGTTCAATAATGCGTCTCTAGAATCAGTTTATATTAAAATTTATGCAACTTAAGCTTAAAATGATACAAATCAATCAAAAGTTTACATTCGAACAATTAGTCATGAAAGAAATTCTGTAAATATTGTTGCAGTTTTGATATATGATTTGTTAAAAATTTCGTAACATTCGTTACCTTCGGTAACGAATGTTTCAACACCTTTCAGGACTAATAGAGGACATTCAGGTGCAGATTGATACTGGTTGCGTAGTTGTTGTCGGTCGTTATATAAATATTAACAGTTACATACTAATTCATTCCATTTGATTCATTGTTATTGCATTCTAGAAAACAAACTCACCAACACTGCCTAGACTTCAGAAGAAAATCATAAAAGGGCAGTACCGTACTCCGGATGTCAAAATTTGAATACTGGCGCAAAATATTTGACTACGTATATGTGCAGAAGATGTTTGAACTCATAAAACATTCTTTTTTAAGAGGTTTGGTAACGAATGTTTCGGTAACGGTTGTTTCATTTAATCATTTTCTCTTAAATTGTAAGCTAACAATAAGACATTGTTAAATCATGGTTGGAGCATGGAATACAGTTGTTGGATAGAAGAAAAAGTATCACATGTTTAACTATGATATCATTCTATTTCATCTATTAAACTAATACAACGAATGTTTCATGCCTATCCATACGCATGTAAAATACGAAGATAGAATGTAATTTCAAAAAATTGGTAACATATACAAGGCTTTGTACCATTTATTTTTAATTTTCAATAAGTTTCCTTCAAAATAAAACGTATTCCAATCTTACAGGCATACAATACCGAATACTCATATTATATTTCATGTCACAGTCCGTTTTTATTCTGTTTCTGGCGACATGGGGATATCAAATCAAAGTTTGGTAATATATTTGTGATTATGCTCAATAATTTATTAAAAGCATTTTACAAATAAATGTTTTGAAGACATATGCTATCTAATTTAAGATTCAACTGTTATTTGTACAAAAAATAGCCATTTAAGTGTAATTATTCGATGCTGGCGACAGTTACGTACGTTTCAAAAAATCACTTTATGCCAAATAAAATATCTCAATATGATTTGTTCACTTCATTTTTGTATTTTTGCCTTAAAGGTTACATATTCATGCATTCATTCAAAAAGTATTTTCTTTGACATTTCATTATTTTTTTACCGTTAACCCCCAGCGACATCATTTGTACCATTTTATTGAGCTTGAGTGTAAAGTAAATTCGAGGAAATCTAGAAATAATTAATTCCATTACCGACACGATTAGGTTCGCTCTCAACAATGGATCCTAATATTCAAGAGAACGTATGGACCGAGGTTTGTGTATTGGATTCATACACTTATATATGTGCTTAGAACTACAGGTGTGTGAATGGTTCTTGAACCGATCAATTTCCAGCATAAGATTTTTATGCAACGCACTTCCACTTAACAGTAATCTCGATCAACCAAAACGACTGCTACGACTTTCTCTGCGTACAAATAATATACTTTCTGACGATGAAATAGCTAGGAGACCCGTAGAACTTGGAAAACCGGGGGGAGCCCCCTCCCCCCCCCCCCCCCCCCAACTTTTTTTCTGAGAATAGTATTTTGCTACGGTAAATTTTCCTTTAGATGCTGGTTGCACCCCCCCCCCCCTTTTGTCGCTGTAAGGTCGAGCACTTGCAAATTTCAGGATTTCGGACACTTAATTAGTTTTCTTTTTTTCTTGTCAGATTATTTTGGGAAGATGTCCTCCCTTTTTTGGTCAGTTCAGGGTTTTTTTTGTTTGTCAGATATTTGGAAAGTTGGTCCCCCCACTTTTGAAACCGTTGCTACGGGCCTGTTAGGTTGTGGCCAGAGGAGCCTGATTGTTCTAGACTTACTCCATTTAAGTATGTGTGCTGTATGGCACAAATGCTTCGTGGCAGTTCATGTCTAATCCTTGGGTGTACATGGATTACAGGTCTACTCCTTGGGAGTACCTGATTTATAGTTTAACTCCCTGGGTGTTGATGCGCAAATGACTATGGGGAATGTACAGGTATACGTGTTACAACCCTACTTCCTGTAAGTACATCAACCAGAATTCAACTTCCTGGGATTATATGGTCCGCAGCGTCTTTTCCTTGGGAGTACAATGATTTCAGGGCTACACACGGATTACTCCCTGGGAGTACACAGACTACAAGGTTTTATCCTTGTAAGTAGGGGAACAAAAAGTCAACTCCCTGGGATTACATAAACCAAATCACAGGCCTTCAGATCGCTTTGATCCGACAGATATGTATTAAAAAAATACAATTCATGCCTTTCAGATCAAAGCGATCTGAAGGCCTGCGGACTATATATATAGACTACTGATGCGCAACTCAGTGGGAGTACATGGCTATAAGCAAATGTCCATTTGATGGAGGTAAATGGACTTTTGGTCCTATATTTCCTGATGAAAGAAGTCTGAAGCGTCTATCTCTTCCACAGTACATGTATATTGGCTAACTCATGAAATTCGTGTAAATCAGTGTCTAACCCACCCATATATGCTAATAATTTGTCAATAATCCCACCTAACCCATTCCCTGAAATGACCACATACCTCTAGGGCCAGGACTCCAAGATCTGGAGTGGAGAAAATCGTTTCCAGGAAGTGGAGCGCCTCCTCTTCATCCGTTGCGCGGGTAGCTCCACTCATTGTCTGTTGTACCATTGGTAAACGTTTAGGGCATGGCACCAGATGCTTAAATTATAAAGAATTACTTCTATCTGAGAATAACCTCCAGGAAGTTTCAGATACAATTACGTATACCAAACAATGAAGATCAAATATTCAGGTAGTTTCCGTAATGGCAATTTTTATGTAACATTCCAAGAGTTTCAAGAACAGAGATTTTAAATATGAAGAAAAATAAACTCAAACTCGCGATGCATTAAAGTAGTTGGACTGGACACTCTAATAATCAAAATACGTTGTATACGTAGGCCTCGTACACTTGTATTCTGTTAGAAATTTTGAATGCTAATCATATATATATATATATATATATATATATATATATATATATATATATATATATATATATATATATATATATATATATATATATATATATATATAAACTTCTTTTCATGAAAACTAAGCCTTATCATTGTTTAGAAATCGTAAAAATACTTCCTTTTTTTCATCTTTGAAAAGTATATATATTTAAGATTTAAAACGAAATTTACACACTTCCTCTACTACTTTTCAGGTTGCTTCCAGACTTTTTTTTTAGAATGGGGTTTACAGACATTAGTGCAAGGGGGTTGCATATCTCAATAAAAAAAAATATATTTAGCGCGTGTGCATCGAGAGTTTCAAAAATAATCCGTATTTTACTATTTATTATTCCATATATAACTGTAATACTGACAAATACATGATGCATCTCTGTGTAAGAGATATTACTGAAGATTGTACTTTAAAAGGGGACGTATAGGGAGGGGGTATTAGAAACCTTGGCGACAGAATTTTTTGAAACATTAATTGATTATACACGTACATCAATACAATGCTTTCAATTTGATAAATTAAATGATGCAGCTTAAAATTTATTAAAAAATAATCAGAGGAACGCTTCTTAAATTGACATTTTGTTAACTAGGCTATTGTTATTTGATATGCTGGCATTAATTCATATGCAAAAATAAGCTTATCGTCAGGCAGACGGGGGTGATCCCGTTATGAAGTAAACTTTAGATTTCTATGACTTGCAATACTGTGTATAATTTCATTTACAAATACTAATACAGGTAAGCATTTTTCCACGTGCTTCCTACATTCTTGAGTGCATCTAAAATAAAAGCGCACGTCCAGCCAGGGACCTCTGGTCCAGCATAGCTTTACATTGTACAACATGCACAATGCAACTCTGCTTCGCATGCAATAGACATAATTTCACTTTGGAAAGAACATGTGCAATATTTCCATCCCCTATAATTCCTCAAAATTCATAAATGTGATAATTGTTTTAATATTTTTAATTAATTGTTCTGCAGCTGGATAATGAAAGTTCTTACCTCTCTCTGCAATATGTGACTTTCTGTTTTAAAATTTACACATGCGTTTTATTATCTTAATAAGTAAACATACTAGGCCTATTACAACACCGCAACAGAAAATACTCAGAATTGAAAGCTTTTTCCACGAATTAAGATTCAAATCTATATTGAGATGTTTCCACGAAATTCACTGAACCATGAATTCCCATTAAAACAGTTATAAATCGAAAACGAAAGCAGGCCATCTGTCCAGAAAATACCATATTCGATAAGGTCGCTTCAAATTCATGAAAGCCTACCCTCTGTATGCAACCAAGTCTTCTCAATGCTGCTGGCATCTTTAATCGATAAATAAACAGAAGAAAATGTTTGTTAAACATTTGTATTTATTCCCTATCATGAATTTCCGTTATTTATCTTGACCCCTACATCAGTGCATGCTAAGTCGACATTAGAATTTTCGACTCCATCATAAATAAGGAAGAAAATTGTTGTTAGAATTAAGATCACATTCATAAACTCTCTGAACTTTTAAAAAAAAAATTGAAAAGAAAACGGGGTTCTGTCTTTCAAAAAAAAATCTAGCTAATTTCGACTAGTAAATAGTACGAGTTACTGTTTTTCTTAATGCTTATATCAAATTAAAAATGTTTTAACTTTTTCTACCTAATGATACTTAAGATTTGTTATATTCTTACATTCTGAAATTAAAAAAAATTAAGAAATATTATGCAATATTTGATTTGTTTTATGTTTAAAACAATATTTGGTTTTGTATTTTTTTTTGCATGACAGCAAGTGGCCTTTTTCACATGTATCGTGAAAAATGACATTATGCAAAAGTTGCCTAACATTGCTCCATCGAGCTAGAAAAAGTGTTTTTCCTATTCGTAATGTCTCCAGAATTTCTTCATCATCCTTTGATGACTGGAATAAAGCTGTGTCGGACGCGGAGAAAATTGTTGGGTATCCAACGTCATTCATGAGCCTTCGCTGTTTGATCAGTGACGAGTTTTCCAATGTTGCCATGCACTTGAGAAAATTAGTCGGCACACGTCATCCACTTTTAAAGACTGCTAGGTATATATATAGCTTGAAAACAACTATTCATTTGAATATATAGAATCGACTTCAGAACTGTAACTTTCTGGTTGAGGGCCCCCTGGTTGAGAAAATTCGGACAGACAAACCAGAGAGCTACAGATCCAAGGATTTACGGTCACTTCGTACACAAGCCGATTCGCATGCAGACCTACTCGTAAACAAGAAGTCATCTCCAAAACAAAAGTCAGTTGTGTATTTATCACTGGATACCTGTTCACTTTATAGATGTCTCTTCAAACAGGCTTTCCGCACAAAACAATTGGAATTCTAGACTATGATGTCAAATAACATATCATATGTTAGTTTTTAGTAGTAGTTATCCCATAACAAAGTCTGAAAAGTACAATTTTTAAACAAAGATTGTTTAATCTACTATTTACAATAACCATAAATTAGTGTGAGTTTATTCTTTGGTGAACTTTGTTTTAAAACAAAAATGTAGTTTGTGGCATGATGAAATTTGCAAAGGAATACAAACCAAAAGGTAACTGAGGAAAGAATTCTATTGGATCAATATGCACAGTCCAAGTTTTTCTCTTTGCCCTGGCATTGCTTTTAAGAGCTCACAGTGCTGCTTGATCTTCTCACTATAAATAGACAGTTAACCCAAAACTTAATATTGTTTGTTGTCATGATGAGGAGAATGATGTTCAAAGAAGAAAAAAAAACATATTAGTCAAATCAATGCTATAAGATTTAACTCACATTGCCGAAATAAAATTTAGGACAAGTGCAAGGTTGAACATGAGAATAAATTCTTTTCATCAAGATGTATCTATTAATCAATATGGAGCCAGTGCATGTATACAGACAAACACTCACTTTCACAGGGTTCGACACTAACTTTTTAAGGCTTTAGTCCAGCCGGACTAGTGCTTCATCACTTTTACTAGTCCACATGCGATTTTATTAGTCCGTCAAAATAAAAAAAGAAACATCATTGTTTTTTTTAACATTAATTAAACATGACAATTAATATACGTATTATTTTTTGAAATAAACAAAGTATTTACGTGAAATATATTATTCCACGGATTCATTGAAATCTCGCAATCAGCAAGTACGATCGTATTCCTGATTTTGTTTTTTGTTTTTTTTTTCCTTTACATTACATCCAAAATGTCCAACATCTTTCTTAAAAGTGTCATACTAAATCATGATCGCTAAAACCTTATACTTCATACCGATCAGTCGAAAAATTAAGCACTGAATTGACCCGGTATTGCGTAACTACCAGCCAAAAGCTAGAAATCTAAAAATACACGCGGGGTTTTCCAGTAAAAGTCGGACATTAGTAATTTATTCATATTGTTTTACATAAATTTTTATTGGTCCGTTCGGACTAATTAGCCACATATTTTATTAGTCCGAATGAAAATGTATTAGTCTGAGACTAACGGACTAACGTTAGTGTCGAACCCTGCTTTCAGATATGTAGAAGGAGTGACAAAGAGGGGAAAAAAATGCAAACGAGAGGAAAACGCAAGGGAGAAAATATGAGCAACCAAAATGCAATGCCAACAATGCATTGTAGTGGCAAATTGAAGGTTACAAAATGCAAGGCGTAGGAGGGAGGCATTTGAAGATGATATTGTTCATTACCCTCAGAACTTCTCTCACTTGTTCTTGCTCCATTGTATTGTTGCCCCCTCTTTATTTCACATTACATTGTCATCCTCTTTCAAGTTATTTTCTATCCTGCATTCTTGCTTCCTTCCTTATGGTGAGGAAGCAAGTGGCTCCTCTCAATAAACAAAATATTTATTTTTTGCTTGAATTGTATTAAAAGCTAGAAAATCCAAAGCCAATAACTTAATTACTTCACTATATTCGTAAATAGTACATGTACAAGTTTATATTCTTATTCATTAATTTTTGATGGAGTATTTGTCCCTGTTTATGTGTGGCATCAAACTTGATTTGTCTAAACTAATTTGTGTGTTACCTTTGGTATCAGACCACTGAAATAATCAATCCCTCTGAAACTAGGATCGATAGTTTTTAAACAATATTAAGGTGTTGTTAACAGTATTGTTACACATAAGGAGACTTTTTAAGTTTTGCAAATTTGATAATGTTGATTCTGATTTGACTTTTATAGCAATAACAGCACATGTAGATACCTGTGCAATTTTTTTTTGCTTGAGAAGAGTATTTATAGTGAATGTCTCTACTTTTCAGAGGTTTGTTGTATGATGGCAAACAGAACACACAAACAAGGGGGTTGATTGTCCTTCTCATTGCTAAAGCAGCAGGTCCAGGGCCAACAGAACAAAGTCAAGATAGAGCACAAGACAAAATCAGTGGGATATATTCTAGGTAAACAGTTATGCATGGACTAATACTTTTAAACTAAAGTTTGTAGTGATGTAGTGATCTGTAAGGGATAATTTAAGAAATGTGATGGTTTGCTTCTCTTTTTCCTGTTGATGACTTGTTTATATTTACAAGTGTATGGAACTTTTGAAAGGCTGTCATTGACTTGTTCTACATTTTAGGATTTTGTCACTTTTCAGGTCTGGACAGTTTTCCTAGATTGATCGAAAAAAACAAACAAACCGCTATTTAATATACTTTGTTATGTAAACAAGTTAATGTTTTTTTTCTGACCATTTTAAAAACATTTTCACACAGCAGTGGATAGATGTGAAATAATAGAAAACACAAAGTTCTGCATTTTCCTCAAAAAGATTTTTGTCAGCACAAAATATTTAGGCATTCCTCACATATTTTCTTTGAACAATCTCACACATTCATAATGATTTCAGATACTGGTATGTATAACCTAGCTGTTTGCATGAATTTCAATAAATGACATAATGTCTTCATGCCAATCTACCACTTACAAGTGATATGTCTAAATGCTACTACTAGTATCCAAATTGGTCTAAAGGATGAGCACCTTGTTTTTTTTTTGTGTATTTATAATGTTCAATTTTCAATTATATATTCTTGACTTCCATATAGAGAAATTGTTGTGACCTGTATAAGGAAGCATATTTGGTTATCAAGAGTTATCCTCCTTTGCTATCGACTCTTTACACAAACAGGGCAAAGAATTTTAATAAGCTTGTGTTGATTTTCTCATATTTTGATAGCCAAAGGTCCCTTGCAGAGGTCACAGAAATGATTTACACAGCTAACCTCATACATAAAGGAGTGGTCAATCTGGCAGATTATGTAGACAGTGACTACAGGGAGAAAAAGGACATGGAATTTGGAAATAAAATGGCTGTACTCAGTGGGGACTTTTTGCTGGCTAATGCTTGCACAGAACTAGCCAGTCTTAATAACACAAAAGTAAGAACTGGTGATGAAACTGTAATGTCTTGGTATACTTTAGTTTTTTCCAAGCTGCCTTCATAGTCAATGTACATGAAAAAAATTATTTTTAAAGTAAATTTCTAATTTTTGAACATTTTTTTTTACATGTAATATATGTATTTAAGTAATTGAAGAAATTACCTTTTAATTCTTTTTCTTCCTGCAAGAGAAAAATATCAAATGATACTTTATTATAAATAGGTTGTTGAAACAATGTCATTGGCCATCACAGAGCTAATGGAAGCAGAATTCACAGACCTGAGAGATCCTGGAGGGGAGTGTGTATTGAAGTCAGAGATCCAGTTTTCTGATTGGGTAAGACAGACATATTTGTCATCAGGAAGCCTGTTAGAGAGGAGTTGCCGATCTGCGGTGGAGCTTGCTGATCACAGGGAAGACCAAAAAGAGGCTGCAGCCTCATTTGGAGAAAATATGGCTTACCTAAAACAGGTGAATACAGTAATGTATCATTGGAAAACTTAGGGTTTCAGTGCAATCAAAATTGCTGTAGATAAATGTACAACCACTAGCAAGTGTAATGATGGTATTACAATCATGAGGAATGTGTTTGATGAACTACATTGACTGTAAATAAAAATATTGAAAGACAATCACTAAAACTGTACATGCATGTACTTTCTTAAAGAAAGAAATTTACCTTCATTTAAACATCATTTTCCCCATTACAATGAAAATTTAGTGAAACAATATTTTTAGAGCAAATATACATCATGAATCAAAATCATAATTTGGTAGAAAAATGTTAAATGTTTTTATAAATGTTTACTTTCCCTATCTGCCAAATTAAAATCTTAAACTCTTACTATGGATTTTTTGGCAGATGAAGAATGATCTCAAGCCATTTGTGAGTGAAGACAATAATATGGAGGACTTCAGTATTACATCAGCTCCGGTCATCAAATACCTTGAACAAAATCCAGAGAAAAGAGACACAGTAATGTCATTACAAACCAAAGACTTAAGACAGGTAAGTGAAGAGTTCAGTAGAATTATTTGAAGATGTGGGGAAGGGGGCAAGGGAGACAGAGGGAGGATTGGAATCATACACACATCTCTGTTGGTTAATATAAGACTTAAGAAAATCAAGTGGTATGCACAGAGTGGCTTTGGAACACAGACAAAAGTGATCCATTCAGCCTTCTCTCTCTCTCTCTCTCTATATATATATATCTGTATATATAGCTTACACTTAAAATGAAACATGTAGGTTAATAGCTGATTCACAGTTGATACATTTGTTAGTTATTTGTATCCTCTTTTATTTTGCTGTTTAAGTCAATTATTTGTCTGACTTTTGTAGATTGTGTCCACCATTAAGTCATCTGATGTGATAGCCGAGTGTCTTAGTTTATGTGATAAGTATGGTGACAATGCTTTGAAGGCTTTAGATGTGTTTCCACAGACTGATGCCAAAACAGCCTTAATCAACATTGTTAATGCCACAATAAAATCCTGACACGTACTTAAAAATTCAGCTGAAAGTATCTGGTTTTGAATTAAGTGATCCTTGGGGTCTTTAGATACAATTGTTCACAATGGCAGATAATATACATGTGTTAAATAAATTGTGTTGATTTTGGATGTTAGATGATATTATTTTGAATAGTTTTTTCAGTATTCTACCATGCCAACAAAACAAATACGAAGGGAACAGAATCATAGTTATGAATACTTCATGTTAAAAAAAAAAATTCAACACCAATTCATTTTCAAAATAGCAATTTCTCAATAGTTTAATAATAACCAGCCTGCATGTTTTCTTTTGATATTTCTGATTGAATTATGTAAAGATTTTGTTCACATTGCAATCTCAGCAGACTATGGTGCAGTTTGTTACTCTGTGTAAATTTTGAAGGAATATAATAATTAAAATATCTATTACTTTCATGAAAGTCATAATCTAAGCTCAGAGATTGACACAATCTTTTGTAAGGGTTTGTTAAGATGGGGGAAAAGGCTGTTGAGAAATGCACCCACACACACATCCGTTTTATTCAATTTCAGGTAAATGAAGTAAGTTTTATATTAAGAAAACCCACTGAATCCAATTCTTCAATTGAGACCTTTGCATTGAACAATGCATGGTTGTGACCAGCAAAATCTTCACTGAAATGATGGATCATATCACTTAAAATAGAAAACGGTTCATTCATACATTATGTACATGATAAACATGACATAAAAGAAAAATGTGATCCGATAGGACCTGGGTATTTTTTATAATTATCAAATATCTCCTATAAAGGGGCATATTTCAGCCCCCTCTGTGCAAGTTATTTTTCTGTAGATTATGTCAACATGCAAGATGCAACATAAACATGTCAACAAAATGCAACATCACTAAGTTGACATGCAAGATAAATGTAGTCAATTAAGAATTTTCCAAAATTATCAAATATTGCCCAAGTTACAATATGGCTGACATTTGATAATTTTTGAAAATTTTCCAAATTCTTTTTTCATGCATTCCTTCATATAAGGAAGCAGAAAGGTCTCCACACTTATTGTGTTATAACTTGTACATTGCCTTATTTGTTATTATCTTATCAACATTTAAAGTGTTATAACTCCATATTTATACATATATTTTGCATTTTATCTACGGGTGTTTGAACATAATTATTTAAGACACATAACTTCTTTTATTTGATTGATTCAGATAAATTATATCGACTTAAAAAAAATATTGATTTATAAATTTTTATCAAAGCAAGTGATTTAAGCATATCGATATAATAAAGTCGATAATTAATAATAAATAATTTATATAGTTCTATCGATATAAATGTATTAACATTTTTGGAGATAGTGAGAAAATACTGTTATTGAATTGAATTCGCGGGAGCGGGGATTCGAATAAAGCGCCACTTCATTCGGGACTTAGAGACAACGCCTGTACCCTGTGTTTGCTATATATGTATACGATTATAGTATGTTACATATATTATTTTGAGATTCAAAAATGTTTCGAAGAAGGGAAATTGGGAGACATAAGCAGTTAGGTCATAGGCGCACATGTAGTCTTAGGGGCTACTGTCCCCACTACCACTTTTGAAAGGGGGTGGGGGGGGGTGGGGTAGGGGGCAAGAGTATCTTGGTCCCCCTCCTCCAGCTCTTTTGATCTGAGTAGTTCCACATGTAATATATCCCAAAAATAATGAAGAATAATCATAGTTGGACTTTAACAAAAAATTTCATGACTGCTGTATACCGTATAACGGGTATTTTCTGCGGTTGGAAATTTTTGCGATTTAACCCCCTTAAAGGTAGCAAATTAATTTCTGCGTTTTCAATTTCTGCGGTTGCACTATACCGCAAAAAATTATTTACGGTGTATGATCATGCACTAAACTTTATGAATTATCAGAACGCTGTCATGTTTACGTTCATAAATTCATTAATTGATCAAAGGTGCATGAAAACTGGTATTGAGCTATTATGCTTAATTAAACTACTATCTTTTAGTTAGTTTTTGTAAAAATATTTTGAGCACCAATTGAAATGAATTTATGCAGTGTCAGTCCACCCAAACAACAATAGAAATCTTTATTCTAGCAGACGTGTTATGCGATCTATTAAAATACTAGTATTTAAATATATGTAGATAATGATAATAAATACATCCAAGCCATATTCTAAAATACATTTCTAATTAACTGCCATCAAAATTAATTTGGTGTTTATATTTTAAGCTAAAACAAACAGTTGCATAATGAATTACCCTAAAGTTGACTGTTAACAATCACAGGTGTCATGTGCATTGAGGCGTAACTAATCCTGTCAGTCTTATGCATTAGGTGAAATTCACGAGGCAATCGAGCCAAATTGTGTATACAAGCAGTAATTATTGTATCAATATTAAAAAACACAAGGTTACAGTAATTATTGTTTCAATGTAAAACACAAGATTAAAAAAAAGTGTTTAAAAAAGAAAAGCTACCATGTGTCGTTTGCAGCTATCGGAGTTTGGACTAATAATTGCGAAATAGGTACAAGTAAAGACGTTTTTGTATCAACTTATTTCATTGATATTATTTACAGGAATTTCGATGACACCCGAATTTTCTCGCTAGCGAGGATATGGCCACTCATGAGTCTGCAGACGCATCGATTCTAAAAACCTTGCGTTCCAAATAATTTTGCTGTTTCCAGTACGCAGGTTCTTGCGTTAATGAGAACCCTGTCAGACAAACGCACCACTTATCATAATTGCATGTACAAAATATCTGAATGAATATTGAAAAAATATTTTGCGATTGTAATTTTTGCGGATTTGTCCTATCCGCAAAATTCCCCCAAAATTGTACAACGGCAGAAAATACCCGTTATACGGTATATCCTAGGCATATATATATATATATATATATATATATATATATATATATATATATATATATATATATATATATATATATATATATCTCACTTCCTGTATCTCACTTCCATTCTCAATGACCATGTAGTGTAGGGCAGCGCCGCGAGAATTCCATCGGCATCGAAAGCAAGTTTTTTGACTTGCCTAGATAGCCGAGCGGTCTAGCGCGCTGTTCCTGTACCGCTAGGAGACAGATTCCGTAGGTCGAGAGTTCAACCCCGGACTGGGGCTGAAGTGGGTATCCTTATAAAAGTGAATTTCTTTGTGCTTTCTATATTAATATTTCTTCACTTAGGGCAGTTATGTTAGTTTAAGAGTTGTTGTAAAATTGCTTTATATATATATATATATATATATATATATATATATATATATATACACGAGAATGAAAATTTCGCGAGTAGACTATCTCGTGTTATTCGCGAAAATTAAGCTTGCGAATAAAAAGTGATTTACAGTATTAAGAAGTTAGATCTGATCTGCTGATATTGACATTTTATCTGATAGTCTGTCAAGATTCACTTTAAAAAAAAATATTTTTTTGACTGGGGAAGGGGTGGGGGTTTGTGTGAAGAGAGCGTTGGTTCATGTCTATGTGGTGGATCCTTTGTGACACGTACAGAGTTTTACATAGCAATTATATTTTTTTTAATGTTGTTACTTCGATGCATCCATGGATAGACCTAATACTCCATATATTTATGAATAGAACATTGAAAACGTTGGGGGTGGGGTGCTGTTAATTATTTTCTCATCATACTATTATTTATATTTTGCAAGCACATAATTTTTATTTCAACAAGATGTGTTTGTGAAACACTGATGCCCCCGTATGGCAACATATAGCGAAGGTTAACCTTTCTCAAATGCAAAACAAATATGTTGGTACCCAAAGTAAGGTCTTGTACCGAGGAATATACCTGTGAAATATGAAAGCCCTAGCAGCAAACATTGAAAAGATATGGAAAAGATTAAAGTTTTTCAAAAGTAAGTCAAACATCAAGGTCAAGGTCAAAATTAATGGTGCCCAAGGAAAGGCCTTCTCACAAGAAATACACATGTGAAATATGAAAACCCTAGACCAACCGTTTAAAAGATATGGCCGAGGTTAAAGTTTTTCAAAAGTAGGTCAAACTCCAAAGTCCCGATCAAAGGGTCAAAGTTAGTAAGGTCTTGTCACATGGATTGCATATGTGAAGTATGAAAGCCCTAGCACCAACCATTCAAAAGATATGACCAATGTTAAAGTTTTTCAAAAATAGGTCAAACTCGAAGGTCAAGGTCAAAGGGTCAAAGTTGTTTGTATCCGTAGAAAGGTCTTATCACATGGATTACACATGTGAAGTATGAAAGCCCTAGCATCAACCGTTCAAAAGTTATAGCCAATGTTAAAGTTTTTCAAAAGTAGGTCAATCTCAAAGGTCAAGGTCAAAGAATCAAAGTTGTTGGTATCCAAAGGAAGGTCTTGTCACAAGGATTACACATGTGAAGTATGAAAACCCTAGCACCAACCGTTCAAAAGTTATAGCCAAGGTTAAAGTTGGGAAAAATTTTGGAAACTGGGTCAAACTCCAAGGTCAATGTCAAAAGGTCAATTATGATGGTACCCAAAGAAAGGTATTGTCACAAGGAATACACATGTGAAATATGAAAGCCATAGCTCCAACCAATCAAAAGTTATGAGCAATGTTAAACTTTTTGCGGACAAACAGACAGACTGACGGACAGGGCAAAAAATATATACCCCCGAATCTTCGATACGCGGGCATGAAAAGAGATTGATGATGTTATTTAATAAAAGAACTCATAAAATTTTTAATAGACTTGCATACATGTATATTTGATTTTTTTATGAATAAGAATAATGTAAACTGATATTTACTTCTTTGGGGGGGGGGGGGGGGGGAAGTTACTGTTATGTCTTCCACATCCCCTTCTTCAAAACGTTCTGGAGTCTTTCCATAATCGTTTTCATAGGATACAATAACCATATGCCGTCACTAAATCCCGATTGAAATGAGGTTCATTAGATTTCCCGCGCCCGCGAAATTAGTTCGAAAGCAATATTGTCACGCTTTTCCCCTAGAAATACATGTAGTAGTATATCTATATTGACCGATACCTTTAAATCTCATGCTTAAATCGAAATAAAAGAAAGTGCTCTAAATTATTTAAGAACACACAGTTACAATGAAAAATAAGTGTACAAATAAGAAGTTACAACACCTTATATGTTGACAAGACACCTAAAACTAAGACATTGTAAAAGTTATAAGTGTAGAGACCTTTAGATACACTTCCGTACAAATGAGCAATGAGTATTTACAAAGTAACGTATGCTTTCTGCATATCACAGGAAGAAAATTTCGATTTTTAACATTATTGTAAGCCACAGTATAGTAAATGATGATTAAATAATTCTTACACTTAAGGGCGGATCTAAGGATACAGAGGACGTACACCTTATCCTATTGTCATCAGAGTTGAAGTGCAATTAATACACGAATATTTATTGCAATTATGTATTTCAGAACATTTTATTTGAAAATTTCATGAGATTTCTTTTGAATCAAAATAAGCTTTTATTGTCAAAAATGGTTCAGAAAGACCTATTAAATGTTATACATCGTAAACAATTTCAATTGAAATATTGACCAAATTTGCATATAATTACTGCAGGTGCTTTTTATGACCACTTTCAAATTTTTATTATTGCATGTTCTAGATTACCACATTGATATCTTTCAATCTCATGCTTAGATTAATATTTTAAAATCAATATTTTTAAGTCTATATAAGTTATAGCAATAAAATCAATCAAATAAAAGATGATGCTTTAAATTACGTAAAAATAAAATACTAAAACCAATGCAAAACAATGTATAAATAATAAATAAAAACAAAATGTGTTTGTGAAACACTGATGCCCCCGTATGGCAAATTATAGCGAAGGTTAAACTTTCTCAAATGCAAATCAAATATGTTGGTACCGAAGTAAGGTCTTGTCTCGAAGAATATACCTGTGAAATATGAAAGCCTTAGCAGCAACCATTGAAAAGATATGGAAAAGGTCAAAGTTTTTCAAAAGTGAGCCAAACATCAAGGTCATGGTCAAAGTTAATGATGCCAAAAGAAAATGCCTTCTCACAAGAAATACACATGTGAAATATGAAAGCACTAGCATCAACCGTTCAAAAGTTATGGCCAAGGTTAAAGTTTTTCAAAAGGAGGTCAAATTTCTAGGTCAAAGGGTCAAAACTGTTAACATCCAAAAGAAGGTCTTGTCACGAGGACTACATATGGTAAATATTAAAGCCCTAGCACCAACTCTTCAAAAGTTATGGCCAAGGTCAAAATTTTCCAAAAGAAGTTCAACTCAAAGGTCAAGATCAAAGGATCAAAGTTCTTGGTATCCAAATGAAGGTCCTGTCACAAGGATTACATATTTGAAGAATGAGAGCCCTAGCACTAACTGTTCAAATGTTATAGCCAAGGTTAATGTTAAGTAAAATTTTGCAAAACCGGGTCAAACTTCAAGGCCAAGGTCAAAAGTTCAAATATGATGGTACCTAAAGAAAGGTCTTTTCACAGGAAATACACCTGTGAAATATGAAAGCCATAGCTCCAGCCTATCAAAAGTTATGGGCAAGGTTAAAGTTTTTGCGGACAAACAGACAGCTAGACAGACGGACGGACAGGGCAAAAACTATATGCCCCCAAATCTTCGATTACGGGGGCATAAAACTTCTTGACAAGACACTTAAAAATAAGACTGTATACAAGTTATAGCATAACAAGCTTAAGTGTAGATACCTATACGCTTCCATAGATCCGTCCCTCAGTCACAGTTCTTCCTCCTCAATCCTACCGTCACGGTAGCTCAGTCGGTAGAGCGCTCGCTCCGTGATCGGAAGGCCGTGTGTTCGAATCACGAATGCGATTGACCCAAGTCGATAAAAATAGGTAGCAACTGTTCCTTCAAGAAGCTCTCGGCAATTTGGAGTGAAAGTTGCGGGTCTTTCGGACGAGACCTTAAAAACCGAGGCCCCTTGTCACGGTAGGCGTTGGCACGATAAAGAACCCTTACTGCTCAATGGCCCAGAGTACCGAGAAAAGGTCAAATTTGAAGCCCTTCACTGGTATATGGTGACGTCTCTATATGAGTGAAAAATTCTCGAATGGGACACACAATCAATCATCAACTTCCTCAAACCTCTTTGATTTGATTGATGGTGTCCTGCATATATACGATAAGGTTTTGGAATTTTTATTTTCATTCGGGGGCTAATTAAGGGATGAAAATTTACCCAACTTTTTTTTAACACAACCCCTTTTCAAAAAGAATTTATACTTATTTGTCAGACTGGTAATGAATTTATTATATGGGCTTCATCGTCTTCACAATGTCAGGGTCCTGAGTCAACATGTTGCCATTGGACCCCTGACATTTCAATTGGGAAAAAATACAAATCTTGATTGTTTTTCTTGTCTCTCAACCAATCACATTCAGCTTTTTGATGATAAATAACGCGTAACACGTGTATTTTAGGTGTCAACTGATTCCTTTCTGTTTACATTATTTGTATACTTCAATTTGATAGGAATTTCTCAATGAAGAAGCAAGTCCGAAGATATCGAATGAAAATTTTCAGGGGTCCAACGGCATGTTGACTCAGGACCCTTGACGTTGTAAGGATTGGGCTACATGTACTAACTTAAGAGGTCCATTACCCACATATCCAACTAAGCATTTTATGCTCAATTTGACAATGCTGTTTGTTAATGTAAGTTATAACAATAACTATTGTAACTTCTTCGCTAGCTACCCAGGTAGGAAAGAGTATCCATGTATTTAGAAGCAAACACTTACGTGCGGATATTACTCTAATGACAGCATTTTAATTTTTTATGTGGACATCTAGATATAAGCTTTTATTTGACAAAGAAAATTCAATAAGTATTTTAATGCAGAACTAGATGCATTCAATAGCAAGTTTAAATACCGGGTATGTGAAAAAGACTTTCGGAAACGGTACAGTTTCAGTCCCATGTACAATTGTTCAAGGTTACAAACTAAAAGGTAATTATTAAATGATCCTATCTTTCAACTTTTAATATATCGTGTAATCAATAAAGCTACGAAGTGATTAAGTATTAGTAAATGTCAAATTATTAATGAACAATTGTATAAAATTAAAGGTTAAAGCAGTTGCATATTATTCTAGTTTTGATTATGTATTTGTTTTTACCTAATAACTAGAAACTTCCTTTAAGTGGTTTATCTGTGAAAGTCGGCTTGATAAATGCATTTGTAAATAATATAAATATTCGTATATATATATATATATATATATATATATATATATATATATATATATATATATATATATATATATATATATATATATATATATATATATATATATATATATATATATATATATATATATATAATTTATCATATAAATATATGAACGGAAGTGCAATGTCTAATATTGCATAAGAAATTATAACGTATTGACAAAGAATCAAAAGTAAAATTAAAAAAGTCAGCCAAAATCACAATCTAGATTAAAAGTTCAAAGGAAAATATTACCACCACCTCCCTCCTAATCCCCCCCCCCCCCCCGAAGTAAAAGAGGGATAACAATTTGAATAAAAAATCAAATAAAAAAAAATTATAATAAGAAATAAATTACTAAAATGACAAACTAGGCTACGAAATAACATATAAAAAATATCAAGGGGCCCGTTTAAAAAGAACATAAAATTATCATTTTAACTTGCCTACCTAGTTAATTAAGTTAATTGTTCTCTAAACATATAATTCGGAATTCTTACACAATTTGATTACATACTTTTTTTCAGATTAATGTCAAGACCCCCCCCCCCCCCGCCCACTAATTTCCAAGATATTTGTGGACAGCGCTAGGATCTCCTCCCTTCCCGATACTAGTATTCAAGTCTGGGCTACTTGAATTTTTTTTTTGATAAGACGGCGTAAGGTAGAAGTAAAACAAAAGAAATTCATGTTTATTAGGTTTGTTTAAGACTGATATCCATGATAACGCTTTTTAAAAAGAAAAGTCCCATCATATTTACTTTACCACACTGTGGATTTGAAAGGTTCCCCTACTTATCGATGTTATCATTGCAACCATACGGAAAACAGTGCCTACCTGGTGTCCTAATCCAATACCTCGTATATTTAAAATCCAGGTTCTCGTTGTCTAATTTAACACTAAATTTAATAAAGGAAACCACAATGAAAAACCCAACTGGTGAATTCCAACATTTGAAGAAAAAATGTTCCTTAACAATACCGGAAAGTTAGAGAGTCCACCACCCCCCCCCCCCCCCCCACCACTCGAATGAGGATTTTCAAATCGGGCAGTTTGGGGTTTTTTTTTTGCTTGTCAATTTCTGTTTAGAGATCCCCCTTGAAACACTTTACTACAGGCTTGAAAAAAATCCCTACAAAACAACAAGCTTTTCACATTCTTCAGTGCGGGAACGTAATCAATTTGCGACAAAAGGATGACTGCATTAACACCGGTTTTTGGGTCTTTTTTCAGTTGCTTCTGTTGCTTTTATATATAAACCTTATTTCACTTTTGTATGTTTATGAAAGAATCCTGTCAATCTGGAACCAAATTTAAATCTTAAAATGATTTTAGACTGTTACAATAAAGTGATTCAATGTTTTTTGTCCTTACTGCTTTCCAAATGTAGAGAATTTACACTTACTTGCCCTTGATTGATCATAAGATATGCACGAGAGGTGGAGCTAACATTGTAAGAATAGGTCTAAAATTAGACTTGATAAATAACAATAACTTGTTTGAAAAAAAGAACGTGATCACTCTTTCCAATCTCCCTCTCCATTCTGTATGGCACAAATACACTTCTTACAAATGTTTCAAAACGAAATTAACAATAGGAGAACGTCAATGTAATTAAAGCAGATTTTATATCAATGCCAGATGATTTAACGTGTTCGAACACAATGTCCTTGTTAGCACAAAACATGCTACCTTACAAGTCACGTGACGGAATTTAGTATTCACAAAGTTACCTGAGGTAAGAAATCATGTGGTGAATTATAATATTCAAAATGTCACAACTCTTGGTTACAACACAGAGAGCGAATGTAAGAAGAAGCAGTTTTTTTCTCTTTTTAACCATGAGCGCATGTTTGTCTATTAATCTCCTTTTGACACATTATTATTTATACAAATATACAACTACTGTTAAACGTAGAACAATAGACAAACATGCACTGACTATGTATGAAGTCAGTAAAAAAGTGGGCGTCCTCATTATCGAACGGAGATTCAAGAAATTGTGATGACCCTTGCCTTTGAAAACAGATTCGAACTTCGTAAATACACACTTTTATTAAACTTAATTACATGAAGTTGTAGATTGGATGTTGACCATTCTTGCAATGAAAAGAAAAATGCTTGTTTTGAAAGTTTATTTTGTCGCAAATTTCGCATGTCCTTAAGTGCAGTCATCTTTCAAAATTTAATAAGTATTATGAATTCTGAAGGAAAAAAACCTTGAGCTTTGTTAGAATGGACTAAAAGTATAATGTTGATTTTAAAATCTTGTATTAATTATTAACGTTTGATTGGCAATACACAAAGCATCTGTTCTTTTGCATTTAATAAGCAGACGTGACCAAAGGATTAGATAAAACACATTATCAGTATTAAATATTCCAGCTGACAAAGCATGTAACAACATACATGTTGTTTTAAATGCCCATTATAATTATAAATGCATTTTAGAGGAACTGATGTAATTTTATCAGTGGTAATCCAACACATATGGTGGCATATTTCTGCCCCATGTGTGCAAGTTATTTTTCTGTCAAATATGTCGACATGCAAGATAAATATGTTGACATGCAAGATAGTTATGTCAACATGCAACATAACTATGCTGACATGCAAGAAAATTGCAATCAAATAAGAATTATAAAAATTAAAAAAAAACACAAATATTGCCAATATGTGACTTCCAACATGCTAGATGCTACTTATTTATGTCGACATGCAAGTTATTTATGTTGACATGCGAGATAAATATGTTTGCATGCAAGTTATTTATGTCAACATGCAACTTATTTATGTCTACATGCAACTTAGTTATGTTGACATGCAAGTTATTTATGTCAACATGCCACTTATTTATGTTTACATGCAACTTAGTTATGTCGACATGCAACTTGTTTATGTCAACATGCAACTTAGTTATGTTGACATGCGAGATAAATATGTTGACATGCAACTTAGTTATGTTGACATGCGAGATAAATATGTTGACATGCAACTTATTTAAGTCAACATGGAATTTAAGTATGTTAACATGCTACTTATTTATGTTGACATGCGAGATAGATATGTTGACATGCAGCTTATTTATGTCAACATGCAACTTAGAGAGAGAGAGAGAGAGAGAGAGAGAGAGAGAGAGAGAGAGAGAGAGAGAGAGGAAACCAAAAACACACAAAAATTGATTTTTTTTTGTATTTCATTTCAGTTAGTCTTGTGGTTTATCAAAGTTAAGGGTACTTTACACAACCAAAAATTTGATGCATGGATTGGTATATGTTTTTTGACTGATTTTGATTTGAAATGACATAGATAATAAATCCTTAAAATATGAAGAAATCGTAAGTTTTCTTTGGTGTTTTGATGTGAGATTTTGTGTCGCTTTCTATTTAATTCTATACAAAATTTTGCATAACTTTTTAACCTTATGACAAAATCTTATAAAATTCACCCACTACACCTGGTAAACATTATTCAGGTAACCAATTTAAATATAAATCTATGAGAAATATTGCTGATTTCTGAAAAAAGTTTTTTTGTGTTATTTATCCTTAAGCAACATTTAATTTTTTAAAAATAAATCTTAACAGCTCTTGTTTGAATTTTTTAAATCAGTTATGCGTCCAAACCGTAAAGATTTTTTTGCAACAAATAATTATGCATAGAACTGTTCAAAGCATTGACATGCCTTCATTTACACTCCTCGAATTACGATATTTACCTTAAATTATCAGATTATTATGTTAAAAAGAGAATTTTTTAGTTAAACATGTTGTCGACCGCATTGAAGTAGTAGCGGAGATAGATAGATAGACAGATAATTTTTAAAAAGTAAATATCCAAAAATGAAATCACAAATCGATGTAAGTGCCTGAAGACCCAGGAATGGCGAGAAAGTTTACAGTGAATATGATCGATTTGTGATTTCATTTTGGATATATACTTTTTTTTATTTAATATGATCGATTTTCAACATGATAAGATTTTGAATTAAATGATTAAATTTAAATGCATAAGAAATGATTTGATACACAACTTTGAGCATTTGTGCGTGCCTGCGGATTCGTTACTACCCAAGACGCATACAATGAGGCACGGTTCTGTTTTTTTTTTTCTGTCGGTAAAATTAAAGTTGATTTTAAATGATCAAAAGTTTAATCAAGCAGATGCTGCAGTTTAAATCATTTCCTTATGAGTGGACATCAAAGTATAAATTGCATTTCCTTAGATAAAATATCCTGGCGATTCAGAAACGTGACCGTAGACTATAAAACGTTTTAGGGCCCTCTCTGCGGGCGACTTATAATAATTAGTGTGTCCGTCCATCCATCTGTCCGTCCGAGGTCTTTTTTAAAGGGTGTGTAGTGACCGTGAACTATGTTTCAAGGTCTAAGGTAAAGGTCATAGCCGAGTTGTAAATGAAAAATCTTTGTCTGGAGCACATCTTCTCTCCCCTTGGTCCAGTCTGGTTCATAATTCACCCACAGAGTGTCTGTGGTCAAAGGGTGTGCAGTGACCTTGAATAATATTTTTCATTTGCTCTTTTTTTCTGCCAGCTGGACAATTTCTAAGTTATATGTCAAGGTCAAAGCAAAATTCTCTGAAATGTTTTTCATCCTATTGTCCATTATTTGAGCGGGGCCCTTTGAGATGGTCACCATCTCAATGATGTCTAGTTGTATTCATGAAATCAGTGATGTTCTACATGAAACAGTTTAAGAATAAAAGGTATAAAGCTCAGAAAATTAATTTAATATTTTAAACAATACAAATAGGAATATAAAAACCAAAATCGTAGCAATGTCATTTTTAATGTCAATTAGGTATATTCTGAATGAGGGAAAATAGATCTGGAGCTTTTATTATTTACAAGTGCATTAACTACATGTATGACAACTTCATTAAAAAAGAACAATTCTTTTTTTTTTTTTTTAATTTTTTACCTTGAATTAAAAGATTGACCAAGTTATCTAATAAAATTACTGACTAAATGCATTGTATAATTCATAAGAAAATACGCTTTTTTACTCCTACCTAAACTGTATTCATAACATTTTTTTGAATTTATTATGATTTTTAACCTTGACGTTTAAAACAGATTTTAAAAAATAATCAACAATTACTAGTATCATGTACTACTATAGTATTTACTTTACTAGTAACATGCATTTGCAATTAAATACACAAAGCCTCGCAAAGATACATTCCTTTATCAAACAATATTCGGAACATAAGAAAAAGGTACCTCCTTAAAACGACAAGAGTCAAGTAAATGTATGTAGATACATGTAATTTATAAGCGATTTACATAGTCTGTTATTCGGATAAAGAGTTCTATTGCTTCTTCTACTGTGTTTGGTGGGTAATTCAAACCGTCTTTTCTTTCTTATTTGAGTACCAATAACTTCAAATTCCATTGAAACACCATTTGCAGGAGGGTAGGCACAATAATCTTCTTCTATGACATTCAGATTATCAGGTATAGGCATTTTGTAATCTCTTGTTTGGTAAATTTCGGGCTGAAAATACATAACATCTGGTTTTCCAGACGGACAATCTGCATTGCGGTTTCTTCTAATTGTGTGTTCATTCCAATGCTGTATAACTCTGTTCAATTCTCTGGTGATAATTGGTAAGAAACAATACCTAGCACACACCAGGTGAACTATGTCGGATGTGTCAAAAACACCTAAATTATCCAATTCCTTAAAGTAATTTATCCAAAAATTACCACACATTTCTCGTAAACACGGCCAAAATCGCTCTATTCTTGAATTTATATATGACGATCCATCCTTGCAAGAGATCCTGGTGATTCCATCGCCAAGCGTATTGCAAATCTTGAACTATGGAATTCTCAGTATCCCTATCTGCGTATACGACTACAGGAACCCCGTTTATTTCTTTGATATAATCTATATGAAATCTGGATATATATACTCAGGGTATTTGTTAGAATTGCAAGCTCTGAGCCAGAGAATACGTCTTGAAAAGCCCTCTACACAGTCAAGAATGGAAATTCCGAATGGTTTTAACTTGTCCCAGCCATCTAGATGAACACAAAAACTAGGCCCTTCGTTAACGTACCCTCTACGCTGAAGACGACGTTGTCCACGCCTTATTACACCTTCTGCGTCCAAAACATTCCTCATTCCTCTAAAGCCCGAGGCTGAAAGTTCATGTAGAATAGCCGTTACAATGTCCTCCAAACGTCGCTGGTTGTTTCGTCTCGTCAGATTCATTTCCCTTAAAACTCGATGAATTTGTCTCGCACTAAGAGCAATGTTATGTCTACTCGCAAGAAATCTAATGATTTCCAGAATAGTATAATCAGAGTGGTAATAAACAGCAATCATTTCATTCCTACTGAGGGGTAGTCTATCCACAGCCAGACGTTGAGCCAGAGCAGGTGTATAGATATTTTCACCCATAGTAATTTTGTCGCTGAAAAAATGGAAAAAAATACTTTATACACAATGAATTTTTGTTTTGCTTTCTACATGTGTAAATGTACATCAAACTAAATCATTCTATAAATACATATAATTGGCTTGTAAGAGTTTATTAAATTAACAATTTGCAATTCAGTTAAACTTATGTAAGATAGCAAAGTACTAAAAGTACTATGTTTGATCAAATAATAACAAAATGAAGTACACATATTATTTAGGATTGGACACTCTGACCAAAAGAGAAATTGACATTATCAGTTAGGATCATACAAAAGACCAGATTAATCAACCAAAAGATCTTCATTACATCCAATATAAGATTTTTATCAGATCTAAAACAAAGTTTTACCTTGTCAGTTGTATAGAGATAAGATGGACGTTCAGGGGTTAAACTTCTCATTCACTGCTACATATACCACAGATTTTGATTAAACTATACCGTCTTTCAAACAAACAGCATACCATCATAAATATGTTGCAGGTCAACGTATATATGTTGTATGTTTACATAAATAAGTTGCATGTCAACATATTTATCTTGCATGTCGACATATTTGATAGAAAAATAACTTGCACACAAGAGGCAGAAATATGCCACCATAAAAATATACTCAAATTTCCCTTTCTTATCACTTGCTTATGTCTTCCAGTTGATTCAATCTGCAAGAGATTGTTCTACGTTCGAACAATTTCAGGCAGTTATTAACAAATAAGTTGATGAAACACGATTGACAACAATCAATATTTTTCAACTATGGACTATATAAAGATCTTCTTTGCAAATACAACCTTTCGTTAGGTCGAATGTTGACGGAAGTTTTTTTTACAACAAATTGTTAGGCCATTATGTTCATAGACTCAAGGCAGATGTGGCCAGTCGACAGAGAATGCTTATTTTCTCCAATGAATGCACCTAATTCCACCTCTGATATTTTCATGGGTCCGAGGTTTGCTCTGGCCCCAGTTAGTTTTGTTTAATTATATTTTATATCCAAAAATGAATATCAAATAAAGGATAAAGAAAGAAGAACTATTGTTAAGAAATAAAAAAATGTATTTTTTCACTTGCAGAATGAAAAAATAAGCAGTGTAGGTTAAAGTGAAAAGAAATTATTTCAGCACAAAAGCATCAAATTCTATTAATGAAGGGTTTGGTCGCTAAAAATTAAAATTCAAAACATTAGTTCAAATTTCCACTCACTCTTTGGGTTTTTCCATTAATTTTGAATATTCTTACGATATGTTTAGAATAAATATCGAAAAACTGTTCTCTTTATATTTCATCAATTGTTTGTAGTAAAATAAGCTTTCATTTAAAAAAATGATGTAAAAATTATTTTTAAATGATACTCCTACTACAAAATGTGACGCAAAATTTAAAAAGAAATAGATATGAATATGAAAAAAATAAAGGGAATGCCATTCTATTGAATAGTTTCTTATTTCGTCTCAAAATATTAATAATTTAATAAATATTACCCCAAAATAAAATTGTCTAAAATATAATCTATCTCAAAGTAACTTTACTTTCTATATCCCTCTACATCTTTACTGCACAATCCTAATTAAAACTAAGGCGCTAGGTTTTTTTTTTCGGTATCTAAACAAGTAGCTCTGGAATTCAGTCCCAGCGAGATATTTTTTTTTTTTGTGTTGAAAAAAAGGCCAATTTTTTACGTAGCTGAAGGACATCTATATGTACATGTATCAATAAAGTTCAATAAAATGAACACCTGGTAAATCAATGTGACTGAAATTGAGTTCAAGAACGAAACCCTAATCATTGAAAGATACTCCGGTTTGCGATGCCCTTGTTTAAACAATAATTTTTCTCCTAGAATCCAGAATTTAAAACATTGCATTGATTTATATTTGGTATTATATGTTGCCTATATTTTTTAAATCGTCTCCATCTATTATTCATTTAATCGATGCAGAAATTGGAGAGTAAAATACAGAAGTTATTGATACTGATGATGTGTAGCAAATGATAATTAATATTAATTATCGATAGAAAAGCTTATGTTCAGAAATCCGATCATTATGATCCTTTTTTTTTCTTTTTCCTAGAAAAAATGCACCGTTTTAACTAACGAAGAAGGAATTTAAGCATACATTTGTAAAAAAAAAAATGCATAGCTGAGGTAAATACGTATCAGTTCTTGGACATGACATTGACTTTATCTTTTAATGATATGTTACATTTTTAGAATGTGAGTTTATTACGATAGAAAAAGACAGGGTTTCAAATGTATTTTTAGTATGTTTATTTTTTTAATGATAGGGTAGTTCTAAAGGAATCACACAAATCTACCACACATAAGTATTTGCAACTTTAATTTTTGAACTGCTCTTAACACTAACATTTATCATATACTCTCATTTCTTCTTTCAAAGGAGACAAATATCTTCCTTGAGCTCTCCCTTTTCAATATTGTACTAAAAAAGAAACCCATGGCCCTTGACAATTATCTGAATACTATGAGTTTCTCAGGATTTGACCAACTCAACCCACCTGAAACTCGAATTCTGAACCCAGGTAACATGGATAATTTGATTCGGACTCTTCGTTTTCCACCATGTTCGTACAGTTTGTTCCTAGATGATAAGAGAAAAGATTTTTAAAAACTAGATCCTTTTGTATAATGAACAGCTTGGCCCCAACCTCGGGCCTGAGATCTGGAAACACATTTCACAAATTCGGTAAAAAAAAAAAAAAAAAAAAAAAAACAAAAACAAAAACAAACAAACAAACAAACAGCCTACTGCCACCATACATAAAGTTTACTCTTTAAATTTTATGATTTAAAAGGTACACTGTATAAAACATATTACAGATATAACTCCACCCTGGGGCATTAATGTTAAATTAATGTATGAACAGGGAGTATATGGATTTCAAAATCTTGGTAAATGGCTAGTCGCTCATCATGATTATGCAAATAATTTCCCTTCTAGAAGTCCATCAGTATACAACAAGAATTTCAAAGATGTAGTTTTTTTAAAAATACTAATATGACCGACTTATCCCTCCCGAAGGTCTGAATCCTGGACTGGGGAATCTGGGACACAAATTTTATAATTTTTGTAGAATTATGCTCAATTTTATTATGTCAACCGTATTTTTTCTAGAAGTCCATTGTTTTCGGTAGTTCCTATATATGACCAAGTAAGTTGTAGACCATGAAGTGTATCATCTTGGTAGATCAAGAAATCAATTTTATTCATAATAATGCAAGTAATTGCGTGTTAAGTGTATATGAATAAAGGGGATTTTACAAAAATATGTTATGTATTTTCAATGTACTACAACCTAGCTCCACTCTTGGGTCTGACCTCTGAATTTAGGACCATGGATTGTATAGGTTTGGTGACGGGCTTACTGCTTATTTTAATGTAATACCAGCTAGTTTGATCGCTTAATGTCGAATAGCAAAGAAGACTTTCTAAAATTGCTTTCCCAATTTATGGCCCCATTATTCAGACCTGGGCACTGAGGCATGGGACCATGAATTTCACAATTTCGGTAGAGGGCTATTTTCTCAGTATATGCATGCAAAAATTTTGCCTCATTGATATCAAGAAGTAAAGAAGAAGGTTTTCTAAAGAATAATACATTTTCAATATATGACAACCTTAGCCCCAACCTTAGGCCTGAATCTGAACCCGGAGGCCATGAATTTCTCACTTTACATCGACCATCTAATTGCACAATGCTTTACATACTAATACCTTATCAATTATTGTCGCTTGATAATGGATTTCGGAAATAAAGATTGATAGCTCTATAGGGAATTTGTTTCTCCATCTTCCTCATCATCAGTATCTCTCTCAAATTACGAGGTAAACACACCAGATAAGGACTAACTACAATATGTTCATAATTTTATTATTATACCACCCATGCCTTCCATTGTTGCGGGTTTTTTGGGAATTAAAATTGAAATGCTAGTCTTTTATCATCTTGAATTATTCAATTTTATGATGAATTCCTTTAGTTTGTCCCTGTTGATGGTTCTTCCTCTGCTTTATGTATACACAGAAATGTACTTAAAGTCCTCACTCATAACTTCAGTGATGTCTTCCTGGATTGGAACACTAACATTTCTTCCAGACTTATGAGAATTCGAGGTCAGAAATATATGGCAATCAAACAAAATTCAAAGTCTGAATACGTATTTTGTTTTGTAGGTCAAAATAAAATTCATCATTTAGAATACAAAGAAGAAACCAGTGTGTAGCAGAGTACGATGCTTGGGACAAATCTTTTATTCATGCTTGATTTTTTTAAAATGATTATCTGAAAATGTCCTTGCAGAAAAAAGAGAAATTCAACCCATTCACTGTGAGCATCATTGAATCCTGCAATCACATGTACATCTCCGTTGATTCCTCTTTGAAAGTATAATGTTTTGTCTTTCCTTTCTCCATAACTGTACCAAGTTAAAAAGTATGGTATACTCAAGACTAAATCGCTTCTCCATTTAAAAAAAACAAACACCAAAAAAAAAAAAAAAAAAAAAAAAAAAAAAAAAAAAAAAAAACAACAACAACAACAACAACATCGAAACCAATGCAAAGAAAAGCTCTGTAGTTTTAAATTAGGAATTCAAAGGAGGCATCATTTTAAAACAGAAACGATCTTGTTTCAAGACATACACAGGAGTAACATGGAGGAATAATTTAGGATAACTTCATGATTTTATTCACTTTGAATGATTTTCAGCAATTTTAAATACATAATCATGTTTATCAGCATTTTTTTAAATTTAAGTTTCCTTTGTTAGGTTTCATGTAGAAAAAAGGGTATCCGATACCATCCATTAAAAATATGAATTTGGCAGACAGGCAAGTCAACATCCGTGTTTTCCTACCTTTAACTTGATGAAAATTAAATAAAATAGACGAAAACTGGAAATGGAACACATTTGTGACCTTCCGGGGACCTTTGTATGAACTATAAAATTTTCCGAAAATCGATACTTATTTTGAAACGGACATGATCACAGGTTTTAATCATGAATTATTGCAATGTTCTGAGAGTCATCCAGAAGAAGAATCATAAGGGATTTAGCATGTCTAGCTGTACTCTCTGTCATGACGGCAAAACAAATCATAAAATGGGAAAACAAAGAAAAATTAAATATAAAACGTATACAATTGCAAAGAATATTCACGTTTTTGAAAATGGATTAACAAAATTGATTTTCGTTAATGAGAATGTTATTTACAAAAACGAACTATATTGTACACATAATTAAAGATGCAAAACTGATATTCTGAACAATAAACGAATAATTTGAATAGTAAAACCGTTGTTTTTTCTATTAATCATGTGTTAATTGAAATGAAAACTTATAAATCGTTGAGATCTAAGGTGTAAAGATTATCATATGAACAATACAGTTTAATCCAAACAGCGAAAAGCTTTGTCTCCCTTAATGAATAACCAAATCCTAACATTTCTTAGGACCAAAACATACATTGAACACAATACGGAATTGTTTCAGCCTGACCGATTCTTAATTGTCATTGATTTTTTTTGAGTTTCCGCCTAAAAATCGACCACTTTTCCTGTAAGTGTATACCTTTACAATTGATGTATTGATTACTAGGGTATAATACCTTTGTTAAGTATTAGTGGAGCTTATGTGCTCGAGCTCCAAGGACAATCTGGATTTTATGACCACGTCCATCAATTTTCTCTTTATAAGTCCTTGGATAAATGATAGAGAACTTCTGCAAAGCACTAGTAGATCAACAACACTGGATATCCCATTATGTCAGATCTACTAAATACATGTAGATACAACGTCACGACTGAAAATTTATATAAAACACTAATTATGACCAACGGCACGAACAACAAAAATTTCAGATTTTCAAATAGAAAATGTCATAAATAAGCATAAGAATTGAAAGAAAATAACTTTAATACTTAACCCTGTGTACAAATTTACAATTTTACATTTTTAATTTGAATGTTAAAAACTAATTAGTGAAATATATGGAGATAACGAACAGTATTCAAGCTCAAAAGTCCATTATACAATACAAAATAGGAGCAGAGCAAACACGGACCTCCAAACATCAGAGGTGGGATCAGGTGCCATGGAGGAGTGAGCATCCCCTGCCGACCGGTCACACCCGCCGTGTGCTCCTTGTCATGATCGGGAAATAACGGAAAAATCCGTCGACAATTCAGTGTGTAAATAATGGCCTAACAATTAGTATGAAAAACGTCAGTCAGCATTTGACTTAATGATAAATTGTATTTGCTGACAAGGTCATTGTATCGACCATAGAACTTACGAAATGATGACTTTAAACGAGACAGCTGATATTCTTGTTTCATCAAGTTATTTGTCAATAATTTACCTCGTTTTAGAAATTGTACATACGTAGAGCATGCTCTTGCGTATCGAATCAACTGAGAGATATATACCCCGTATGCAGGTGATGAAGGTATATTGCTGCATAAGTAAGGGAAGTTGACGATTGAAAAGTTAAAGTCATCACGTTTATCATAAAGCTTGGTTGTTAGATTACCATTAACGTCTTTTTCAAGTAAAATATCCAAATATGAAACAGATGTGTCAGACTCTGTGGTATCTTTCATCTCAAGTTCACCAGGATATATCGTATCGACATAAGAATGAAAATAGCCATTGTTAATTGACAATACGTCGTCGATATATCTAAATGTCGAGTTGAACGCCACAGCAAGTGTTTTCTTGTTTTCACGTACAAGATTTTGGACAAATTCTGCTTCATATGAATACAAAAAAGATCTGCTAATAACGGGGCGCAATTGGTACCCATAGGTATTCCAATAGATTGTTAGTGTGACCGGTCGACAGGAGATGCTCATTCTCCATGGCACGTGATCCCACCACCTCTGATGTTTTTGGAGGTCCGTGTTTGCTCTGCTCCCGATTTGTATTGTTTAAATGCACTTTCAGCTTGAAAACTGTTCGTTATCTCCATATCTCATGAAATAATTCCGGAGAGTGATCTATGAAACATGTCCGGTTTGTCTGGTGTACTCTGGGGAAATAATTTCATTCGACCTCAACAGAGTTTAGACTCTTTATATTGATTGATTAATTTTATGTTGTTTAACGTCCCATTCGGGAATTTTTCACTCATGTAGAGACGTCACCGTATGCCGGTGATCACAAAGGGCTTGAAATCTATACTCGGCACTCAGGGCCAATGAGCAGTTAGGGTTTATCATGCCAACGCCTACCGTGACACTGGACCTCGGTTTTTAAGTTCTCATATGAAAGACCATTGACTTTCACTTCTAGTGCCGGGAGCTTGGCGAAGGAACAGTTACTATCTATGTTTACGTCTTAGGTTTGACGCGGCGCGGAGAACGAGAATCGAACCCGGGCCTCCAGGTCACGAAGCAAGCGCCTCACCATAGGCTACCGTGACCGGTTAGTCTTCATTTATGTTATAATATAATCATATAAAACAGGGTCTAGGATCATGACTTACTTGAAAATCTATATGCTACCTTAATATGGTAAAAAGACCATTAACATTGTGTAAATGTCACGCAGACCAAAATCAATTAAAAATTTTTTAATGATTCTATCACCAGGTGGTTTCAAAATCTTCAATTTTGAGTTTCAGTACTCTCTGTGCATTTTACGGCTGATTAAAATTTTGACTTCGGAGTCTGCTCAGGTCATCTTTAAAAATGTTTGTTTGTCCTCTCCCGACGTAGTGCAAAAATGTGGTATGTAGGTTTAGGATTTTTTTTTTAATTCAAAAACACTTATAAATGGGATGGGAAAACTTCGGAATGAATAAAAACTAATTGTTGCCTGGATATTGAAAAGTTTTGAACCGGTCAGGAGATGCCAAATAAACAATTCTTTTGAAAGATGGCCTTATCCTGGGGCCTGTAAAAAATGATTTTAAGAACACTTATATGCTTTTGAAACAAAGAAACTATAAAGGGTAAGAGTAACAAATGTCAACATATATTAATAATAAATGAGTATTTTTTCAAAGTAGCAAATGAATTGACGTAATAGTATCTATTTCTATTCTATGAAAATATCTCGACATTTAATCTCTTCTATTTTTTGTTACAAATCAAACACTCCCCCATAATGACACAGAGGGATCCTACCCATTGACGAAAAAGGAGGCAAGGACATTCGAATTTGCAGATATTACTTATATCTTTATCAAGATAAAATGAAAAAAAGAAAAAAAATGGCCTTCGAAATTATAAAATCACTAAAAATATATTCGTTGATTCATAAATGAATTGAACATTTATTTCAAAACATTTGATTAGTTACATATACAAGGTAATATATTGATGCCGGTATATTTTTAAAGTATACATAAGAACTTTACGCTTTCTTTGATATTATAAAAGAGGGAATCAAATGAGTAATTCGTGTAATAAATCTTTTTATTGGCGATCTTGAATGAGTACGTCTATACGTGTTGGTAATAACTTGCAAATACACTGTATTTGAAACTTTACACATGGCATATCGATTGTTACTGCATCGATATCTTCAAAATCTCATGCTAAGATCAATAGTTTCAAATCAATATTTTGTTAAGTTGATATAACTTATAGCAATAAAATCAATCAAATATAAGAAGGTGATTTAAATTATATAAGCACACCTAGATACATACAAAATATGTGTAAAAGTAAGAAGATATAACACTTTTCCAATAAAACAATAAAAAGTAAGACAATATGTAATACCGCTACATGTACAAGTTATACAAATACATATCAATGAAGGCTGCCTAAATGAAGAGCTAGCCCGTCCAAATACATTATATCATTTGATAACGATGTTACATTGCACATTTGGAACTTGACATATGTTTCGTTACTTATTAATGTAGCTTTACAGATTTTATAAATTATGTGTGTAATCACGGTCATATCACATTGCCATATACCTTTATTGTACTTTTATGTTAATGTATGCAGAACGAACATTTACAAAGTATATTCTTTCTGCATATCACTGGATTTTTTTTAAAATAGATTTTTAGCATTATAAGCCACAGTATAGTTGATGATGATTAAATAATTTTTACACTTCAGGGCGGATCTAAGGATACAGAGAGTGTAAACCTAAGGAAGTGTAAAGGTCTCTACTTTTGTAGTGTTATAATTTGTACGTTATCTTATTTGTTATTGTCTCATCAACATATAAAGTGTCATTACTATATATATATATATATATATATATATATATATATATATATATATATATATATATATATATATATATATATATATATATATATATATATATATATATATATTCTCTATTGTGTATGGGTGTTTGAACTTAACATAAGGTGTTCTTTTATTTGATTGAGTTTATTGCTCTAAGTTAGATCGACTTAATAATATTAATTTGAAATTATTGATCAAAGGAAGAGCTTTTTTTCATACCGTTATAGTAAAGTCAATTTATAACAATAAATATATAGTTATATCAATATAAAAAATAGATAGTAAAGTCAAAATAGTAAAGTCAATTTATAACAATAAATATATAGTTATATCAATATAAAAAATATGATCCCCTGTTAACCACATAGTGGTAATGCATTTAACATTTAGAGAGTGTACATAACCAATGTCACTTTTATGATATTGTTACTTTCGATGCATCCACGAAGAGACCTATACTACATGTATTTATGAATAGAACATTGAAATTGGAGGGGGGGGGGGGGCTGTCGTTAATTAACTTACTCATCACAATATTATGTATATATTGCAAGTATTTAATTTTTATTAATGATGATTTTTATTAATGAAAGAAATTTTAATGCTTTGCTAGACTTGCATAATTGATTTCTTATCAATAAGAATGATGTTAATTGATATTTGCTTCATTGGGGACAATCTTACTGCTCATGTCTTCCCCATCCTCTTCTTCTTTAAAACGTTTTCGAGGCTCTCTAAAATCATACAGCAAATATTTGACACTTTAAACATGGTGCAATTTACATGTGCCGTCACTTAATTCAAAGTGATGTGACGTTCCAATACAATTCTTGTGCGCGCAAAGTTAGTTCAAGAACAATATTTTAACACTTTTCTCTTAGGAATAGTAGCATATTTATATCGATATACCTACTATGCATACATTTTTATTGTTGCATGTCGAGATTACTACATTGATATCTTAAAATCCCATGCTAAGAATCAATATTTTCAAATCAACATTTTTTAAGTAGATATTATTCAAAGCAATTTTAACAAAATCAATCAAATAAAAGAAAGAGCTTAAAATTACATGTATGTAAAGAGACCTCAATACATTGCAAAATAAGCGTATTTATAACAAATTAAAACACTCTGTATATTGAAAAGACACCTAAAAAAGACAATGTACAAGGTATAATACAACAAGTTTAGAGACCTATACTTTTCCGTATACACCTCATGCTCTAGGCATCAGATATGAAGTGCAAGTAAATTCATTAGTATTTATTGCAATTATGTATTTCAGAACAGTTTATTTGAATATTTCATAAGATTTCCTTTGTATCAAAATAAACTTTTACTGTCAAATATGATTCAGATAGATCTATTTAATTTTATGCATCGTAAGACGTTACGCGCGATGTTGGTGACACTTAACGTTACGTTAATAGCGCTACGGAAGTATTGACGTAGCGCTTCTTGTAGTCCTTCTAATGACCTATCGCTATCTCCTTGCTCTGGAAACATGCATGAAAAATTAATGATGACTTTTAATTTGACAAAAATAAAAAAAATGCTCTCAATCTGTGTATAAATTTACCATTTTCTTTAACTCATGCAGTTTTCTTCGACGCTTCAGCTCACCCTGCCTTTATTTTGTCCGAAAATTGGTGAAAATGAAAAAAAAAATCCGTACCATATTATATACATATTTCAATATTCAATTATAAGAGACACAGTTATATCAAATATTTGTTATTTTATTTTTTTAATTACATATCGAGTGCAGCCAGTATATCCAGGTGTTCATCTTCCGTCAGTTTTAGCCTATTTCCAACAACATCATTGAGGAGAATGTGCTTAACAGATAAGAATGGAACATACGCAGTAATGTTTCTGATAAGCTTGTATTGAAATTTTTGACCTTTAATCTTTTCAAAATAATGCCCTTTCACTACTCGAGTACCTCGTGCATGCGTGATCCCCCAACCGTCTTTCGTTTCTTTTATTAATACCTCAGGCGGCGATAAAGCCTTCAGTATGTAGTACTCTTCGTTTGGATCATCTGTAAACAGAGCAAGAATTGTGTTTTTTTCAATCAGAATATTTATCTCATTTTCATTGTTTTCTTCCTCGGGTACATCGCCATGCTCTAGTTTCATTCTATGCTTCTTTGAGTTGACTTTTACTTCTGTACACTCTGCGTACTGTCCCTCGGAACAGTTCTGACAGTTGTAGCAGGATAAATCTCGGATGATCAGTTCACTGATCTATTATGCGGCACTGGTCTATACCGTGAAAGTTCATCACGGGGTACAGTGTCTATGTACCTACAAATAAATTAACCTGCACTTGCTAATAAGAGGTATGAATTTCAAACAATTAAAACAAATTCACTGTAATTCAGAGAGAGAGAGAGAGAGAGAGAGAGAAAGAGAGAGAGAGAGTTGTAAAACGAAAGTTATTCATTTAAGAGAGAAAAAAAGGAAAACAGCGCAATGTCGGTTTTGTGGCTTTTTTTTTGTTTCTCCTTGTTGTCTATTAATTTTATTTTATTTTATTTTATTTTTAACGTACTCTTCTTGCACGTATACCGTTCACGGTAGCTCAGTCGGTAGAGCGCTCGCTCCGTGATCGGGAGGTCGTGAGTTCGAATCTCGGCCGCGACAGACCTAAGTCGATAAAAAATAGGTAGCAACTGTTCCTTCGCCATGCGCTCGGCACTTTGGAGTGAAAGTTGCGGGTCTTTCGGATGAGACCATAAAAACCGAGGCCCCGTGTCACGGCAGGCGTTGGCACGATAAAGATCCCTCACTGCTCAATGGTCCTGAGTGCCGAGTAAAGGTCAAAATTTGAAGCCCTTCACCGGTATATGGTGACGTCTCTATATGAGTGAAAAATTCTCGAATGGGACGTAAAACAATATACAATCAATCAATCAATCTTGCACGTTATTTTTCTCCCTTTTTTATTGAATAAAAATATAATAGATCTATTCTGAAAAAAGTCTTAAATATTCATTGCTTGATTGAAAATTGCTCAGATGTGACCGGCTATATATAGATATACCTACTATTATAGTTTTTGCATGCGATTTTACACACCTGAAAATACGTCTTTTGCAGACACCTCCGCTTTTTACGTTTTGAAGTTGCTTAATGGCAAAGTCGTAGAAATCCTTTGCTGACTGAATTATCTCAGAACCTCTTAATATGGCCATGGTCGCTTGTTGCTTCACTAATCCACCTGCAGCGTCATGGGGTCCTTTTCCATGAGATGACTCAAAGTAATTTCTTATAATTTGTTTGTAGTTAAGTTTCGAACATGCCTCAGAAATATAGCCCATGCAGTGACGGCTCTTGTACTGAGACTGACAGCCGTCTGTAAACTCGTGCATAACTTCAGTGTTGTATGAAATGGATCGTAAATACTCCGACACTAGTTTTTGGACTTGAAAGACGAAATGATTGTCATGAGTCTGATCTGGACTTAATACGAAAAAATGTTCCGTTACAATATTGGGCTCTTCTTCGGTGCTGTCTATGCCATCATATTCCAAAACTGCATGCCTGTAAATAACTGTAACATGGATGCTTACTTCAGTTTTTTGGAAGTAACTTGTTTGAAGTTCGTTCCTCTTGAAACATGCAAAGTTTTCGGAAAAATCATGCAAGCAAATGCAGTGGTTAATAGGAAGATTCGAAATCAAACTTTTCATTTGATCAGATTGCCAGCTTGCTCTGAACTGATGTGAGGGGAATGTTACTAGTAGGCTTTTAAAGTAGTTGAACATTTCACCTGGGGAGGTAGTTTTTTTCATGAGGCATAATTTATTTATTTCCTTTGACTTAGAATGCAACTTGACGTACTCGTATCTACTCCAACTAACGAGTTCATAATTTCCGGATATTTCTAATTCCTCTGGCAGTAAATTAAATTTTCCAACACCGCAGTTGTCACATTCTCGGTAGAGACATTTCTTATCAATATCACCATTCAGGGAATGACACATGGTACCAGCAATTAAGTCAATTCAGTTCAATTGAAACATTCAGCAAAGAATTAAAATATAAGCACAGCCTACGATCCAAAAATTAAAATATGTTTTGTAATCTTAAGAAACAGATCTTTCATTATGTTATTGCATATTTTGGATCAGAGGTTGTGCTCTATATAAAATATTGAAAAAATACCTCAACTTTTGGCATTTTGAAGGAAATTTACAGGATATGGGAAAATGACGCATTTTATGACGTCATAATACATTGATTAGAGAGAAAATTACGTCATGTTCAATAGATACATGGTCATCAAGGGTCCAAGTTATAAATACTGCATTTTCAGCTAAAACTGAACAGTTTCGATTTTCAGAAATTCTTAGGGCCAATAGAGGCCTTAAGTGGCTCTTGCTCTTTGCATATAATTACTGTAGATGCTTTTTTTTTTTTTTAGCAATTTCAAAACTAAATTTTGATGTCTTAGTTAGAAGGTTAGCTGCACTTTTTATTTGTCCTTATCTCCAAATAATTAAACATTGATGTTTAACGAAATAAGCAAATGGAGAGCTTAATGAAAATTGTCAATATAACGATAGGTGACCTTGTTCCATTGTACTTTTAACCCATTGTAGATCCATCGCAATCAATAGAATGAATTTTACTGCACTATACTTATTTTAATTTATCACTTAGTACAATCGAGAACAAACTGAGCAGCTTAAATGTCTCATTATTTCTCATCAGAGAAGCCCAATAATTCTAGACGAGGACAATGACGAATTAACACTTTGGATATAGCTAATGCTTATTAAAAGTCAATTACTATACAAATACAATGCCATAAAACAAAATCTGTCTATATCATGTTTTTAAAAGGAAAAAAATTTCGAAATGTAAATTTCAAAAATATTATAATTTGTACATGCAAAACGAATCATTACTCATTTTAGTAACATGTACCATTGATATGATTTTAACAGTTATCAATGCAACATACCGCATGGCCTGAAATTAAGTACTGTGGGATGACATGTATTTAGCAGCAAATAAAGTACCAAAAGAAAATCTGATATAGTTTTTGTAGTTCTTGTAGCTCAGTTGTTACAGTTCGTTATCTTCATATTTCCTTGGAAGAGCGCTCACTCCGTGATTGGAAGGTCGTGGGTTCAAGTCCTAGACCACAACAGACCTAAGTTGATAAAAGTAGGTATCAACTGTTCTTTTGCCAAGCTCTCGGCACTTTGAAGTGAAAGTTGCGTATTTTTCGGATGGCACCTTAAAATCCGAGACCCCGTGTCACGTAGGCGTTGGTACGATAAAGATCCCTCACTGCGCCCTGCGTGCCGAGTAAAAGTATAAATTTGAAGCCCTTCACCTGTATATGGTGACGTCTCTGTAGGAGTGAAAAATCCTCGAATGGGACGTAAAACAACAAAAAAACAATCAATCAATCATTTGACTGATTGATGCTGCTTTATTATGAAGTGTGCCTGATTTTGACTTTAGTATGTATTTACTGGTTTTCTTTGTCAGTAAAACGCGGCAATTGGAAGAGTGATACATGTACATGTAGAAACCTCTATTTAGCTTGGTATTTCATGTATTCAATTCACAAATGAATTTGTTAAATTTACAAAACAATCCATTTATTCTGATGATAATTTCATGTTAATATGGTTTCATCTCTTCATGAATGGAAAAAAGAGGGGAAAAAAACCTTTGCACTTTTACTGCTTTACTTTGTCAAAATAAAGCCTGTGTTTCACTCAACAGAAATTCAAGCGTCCCAAAGATTCGTAGTACGTCATCAAATTGATCTACGACACGCTTTTCCAAACAAAATTTTTTTATTTCTTAAAAAAATGGACGAAAATCGATGTCGCATTAGACAGAATAAATAAGTAATACAAATTACTCTAATTAATCAAATGTTGTTTTTCAAAGACCGCCAACCAATTCTTTTTCTTAAAAATCCTTTTTGTCTTATTTTTTGTTTAATACTGATTTCTCTTAAATGTTTGCATGCGTTTCAGAAGTTTTTAAGAATGTAAGAGAGAAAAGATAAGTATGTTAAATAATTGTGTTGTGAATAAAGGTACAAAATACCATTGCTTTAATAAGAGCCCCATGACATTCTTAAATCTCAGCCAATGTATGGTCGACATCATACTTCATATGAAACTTTCACGTTCCATCAATGATACAAACTGAGCTCAGCAGGCATTTCCTCAAAAACATTATAGTAATTAAAATAAATATTATTCGTTGATAAAAATGTCTCTAACTAAGGGGAATAAATAAATTTAAAATAAATTCTTCGTGTATATATTAATGGTGGGTAATATGCAATTAATCCTGTAAAATATTTTGAAATCATACAAGCTTTGGAATGAAATGTAGACTCAAGAATAAAACGAATTTGATCATATTTTTAACATGCATCTTGTGAAGAAATATATTTTTACTTACCAACTCTAAGTAAATACCTGGGTAATTACAATAATCAATAAAGCGATTTCCAGTGTTAGTCGTTTATGTATAAATGCATAGCATCCTCAAAGAACATTGATATGACCCAAACGAAGGTGATAAGCAAATTCATCACATTAATAGGAAAAATTAAGATAATGTTTAAAAATATCACATGATCTAATTTACTTTAAAACCATGAACGAATTTATCATATTGTTAAAATCTTAATCTAGTGGGTGGAGGTAAAAAAAGTTATCAAGTTGTAAATTTTGCATTTACCTCCACCTAGCAAGTTCAAAATGTGTGTAAATGCATAGTGAATTAATACAAAAGTTCAAAGTGATTTTGTAACTTCAGCAAATTTTTAAAGAAATGAAAAAAAAAAAAAAGATTTATGATGTGTTGGTAAATTGGGACTTTTGCTGAAAAGTCATTTTTGAAAACAATAACAATAGGCCTTGACATTAAGTGAATTAAACATTTTGGTTCAACATAGGAAAAAGAAATGACAAATGGCTATTAATACGTGTAATCTTTTATTCTCCCACAATAATCATGAATCAAAAACAAAGATTAGGACAGAATTTCAAAAACAGGATGCGGTACATGAAAGCAATAACTGTTTTCAACCTACATGCTTTGTCCTGATTGGTGGAGAAAAAGAATTACATGACTTCCATAACAAAGAAATTATCAAATCCGCCTGACCTTAAGGCTGAATTAACGGTTAGGTGCTGAAGCTATTGAGGTACAATACACCATAAATCCCCTATCCCAGTGTGTATTGGACGTTTGTATTGTTATATCCTTTAGAAACAATCGATCGCCTCCACATCACGGGACATGCTCAGTATTTGTTCTGCATTTCCCTGAATTAATTAGTCAACGAGCAGGTAGAACACACACGACATTTACCGACCGTCGAGAGTAGGACTACCTTTTAACTATGCCTTGATAATCAGGAATGGATACTAAAACGTATCTCCGTCTCAGCTTTATTTGGGTTCTGTTGTCTTCTTTTCACATTTTAATAGGTAAGGAACCATTAAAACTTTTCTCATTCATAGAAATATTTATCTTAATCTCAATTAATTAAGATTAAGGGATAATTATCTAAGCTTAGATTTCTCAAAATCCTCTTTTATATCTTAAAAAGAATTTGTAGCAGGAAAGCATATATGCTTCTTTCCATACTACGTTGTGAGTTCTATGGAATTCCATGCCATTATTTAGCAATGTCTGAATATCTCTGATTTTATTTCTGCCTATGCAATATTAAATCATCCAGAATTCTTGCAAACATCAATATAATCCTTAGACACTTTCTAACAGACTATGTAACAAGATAATATTGCAATAATTCGCCAGGAAAATCTACTCTAAGGCCTGAAATTTGAGTTGCTATACTTTTTTAAACATAGAGGAGATGAAATCACTTTGAAAGCAAAATACACAGAAATGCCCGACAAATCTATTTAGACACATGTTGTTCAAGGGCTTTCATGTTCAGAAAAAGCACGGTTTTTTTCTTATTAATCAAGTTCTTATAAAACAGTCAGGCACCCTTCTTTCGTCGTAATTAACCCTATCGATCTTACATACAGTAAAATCTCTGGACCATGTTTCTTCCCAATGAATCACATAAAGAAGATATTCGTAACAACATAGGAAATCATTTGAGAAGTGTTACAAAGAAAACCTTATTACACTATAGAAGAAATAATCCACTCCAGTTATATATAGATATATTCATGTCGTTCATGTTTCTCAATAAGGTTTTAGTAATAACTATGTGTAGTCCGTCTACCTGGTTAAGTTACTAAATATTATAAGTTAAACAATCAAGCTGTATTTGGTAATTGGTAACGTGTGAAATAGAGTTGGTTATATAGTGTATAGTACTTGTGTTCTTTATAAGAGGTAAAATTGCTTAAACAATTAAATTGGTAATGATTTTTAAAATAGTGTAAGTAATGTAGCATACAGTGCTTGTATTCTGTCTGACCGATAAAGTATCTATTAGTAATTAATCTTTCGAGTACAGTCTTGATCAACAATCAGCGACGCCTGGTAAGTCAAATAAACAGGCAATATTTTGTAATTTTTAACAAATGAAATTGCTTCACTTGTCTTGATGATTTTGGAAACATATATATATATATATATATATTTTGATATTACAGAAGAATATATTTTTGTGATAACTCTGATAATCATATATAATATAAATTATAATTGTAGTTTGCATCACTGATAACGAAAAGAAAAAGCACACGACTTTCACCGGCACAAACCCTTAATCAGTTCACCCACTATCACATATCATCGCATTTATACCATCCCTATCTCCCTATCTGGATTTCTTCAGCAGTTATCTTTAAAATACAATATATACATTTGTGGTATCTCTCTATTATATAAACATGCAGAGAGCAAATATCTTCATACCTGTATGAAGTTTTTCGAAGGTCATAGGTCATTACGTGACCTAATCACACAGCGCAGTAATATCTACATAAAAAGACTTACTCCACTAAGCAATATAGCATGTTTTCATGCATAAAAATGTACAAAATACGCAAGTAAAATAATTATCATTTTATTTACAATGTAAACGAGTATTTAATACAGTTCTTGATCGATTTTACATAGAGAATAGAAAACTACGTGTTATAAGTTTCATGTCTGAGCTGCATAGTCTCAACGTTTACCCTTATTTTTCTCGCAGACCTCTAAATGCTATAATTTTTTTCCATTAAACTTTACTCACAATAAATTTGAAAATCTGTTGAAAAATATCAATGTCATGCAATCACGCCACAAACAGCTGACAAACACTGCACTTTGGTAGATCGGTAGGCACACCTCCATCATCGAGATCGTTGTGACATTGTCTTAACCATGTAAGCTGTCGCCAGTCTCCGTGTCAACATCACAAATTAATAAATATGCCTTACTGAAATCGTAGATTTTATGTTTTTGATCAAATTTTGTACTTGATTTCGAGTTATCTGGTCCGGACAAGTGTCTCCATCCATCCCTTTCCGACCGAAATTCCTCCAACTTTTTAGTATCCAACATCGGACGTGTTTCTTGTGTTTTTTAACATCGAATATGGGTTCTCATGAATACAAAAATTCCCAGACACCAATATGCTCACTATAATAATTGATCACATGTAGCCTTTCACAGAATATTGCCTTCAAAACAATCCTTTGCCAGATGAATTTGAAGCGTTACCGCTTTTCAAGCCGATTTACACCTAGCGTAATTTGTCAAAATCTACGACGTACAGTTAGTGCAATATTTATATTCGATTACATTCGATTGTCCGTCTCAAATGTATATATAAGTAATAAATAACAAGTTTAAAAACTTCAATGGGAATTGAAGTGGGTCGGTACGTGATCAAATCTTCTGAGAAGGCCTTCGGCCTTCACAGGATTTGATCACGTGACCGACCCACTTCAATTCCCATTGAAGTTTTTAAACTTGTTATTTATTTCTTAAATATAAAGTGAAAAACTTATTTCATATGCTACATGTATATCAACAATTGACCTTTGGTCCTTGGGGTGTTATTAGATTTTTGATATTTGAAAGTCACAATCAGATGCAGACTTTGAAAATGTGCAACGAGAACACTGAACTGTAAAATAGGTGAAAAGATTTAAAATGAATTATTCATCGTATTGAGACCAAAAAAATACATTCGTGTACTTTTTAAAGAAAACATAAATTAAGCAAAGTTTTCATGAATACGACTGATTGTGTTTAAACCGTAAGCCAAAATATACAAAGCTTCTATTTCAGCATTTCTTTTTTCAGCCATATTTTGTAGAATGAACGTTTTTGAAAATAACGTTAATGAAACTAAAGCACAAATAGAAGTAGTATACATGTACTTCTAATGCTTTTCTGAAATTCTGATAGAAGACGCAATAAACGACAATGGGTGTTATGGAAATATGAAGAGTCAATATCGAAGCATAATTATTTTCGCATTTAAAGTCTGCAAAACTATTATACATAACCACTGAGAATAATTTTTCACTTCAAAGGCTCCTATTTTGTATAGGGACATTTGCAGAAATTAAAAAACTATCATTATCTCAAGAGAATCAATAATCCACTTAGAGGATTATGAAATCCATCACTTGCAAAATACTCATTGTTATTTCAAATACACTGCTCTTAGTTTTTGGCGTTCATTACTGATGGCAATATCATTGTAATCTTTCCTATTCTTGATAATGATAAAATAATAGAGTTTATTTTGATTATTGCTTTTTAATAAAACTTGCCTCACTCGGAAAGATGCGTAAAAGGTACAAAACGTGCATGTATATATTTTTACATAATCTCTGAGAAAAATATAATAACTGCAATGTACAAACCTGCTCATTACTTTTAAGATACATGTACTTAGTTAATGCTTCAAAACGACGGATAAATGGGACACTAGATATAATTAATTATGAATTAGAGCTTAAAATTTGATCCTTTATTTCCTTGAAACATGCTAGTCAATATTGTACACGATATTGTATTTTCGAAGGTTGGAAAGAATATCTGATATGCATGATCCGTCATTTAAATCGGGCAAGTCATACTAAACATATTGAAATCACAAACACAAGGGAAATGATTCTGTTATCTAGATTTGCAAGTCAATATATGTCATAGCTAATGGTAAAGCGCACCTTTATTACCTTCCTTTAATAAATTATTATGTTGTAATTTGCAACAATTGGGGGAATTCTCATTCGATATCAAATTCAGTTCAGAGATTGTCATCGTGAAATTTAGGTGCATACGCTGTGATCAGTCAAATAATTAAATATTGTCACGAGATTTGTATGTTTAAGAAATTGCAGAATGTAATATTAATGTACATACTCCAATATTGTATTCATCGTTCTCTAAATTGCATAGGATATATTTCTGTCCTCTATATGCAAGTTAATTTTCTACAGATTATATTGACATGCATGATAATTAAGTCAGTATACAACTTACGCAAATTAGTGATGTTTAAACGCACCAAAACACTGTAAAATGTAATTCCCTTAAAAGGACAGATTGTGTTAATTCTGCCAACGTGCAAGATGTATTATGTTAAAACTAGGAGATTATTAGTGTTAGTGGCTTTTTATGTAAACATGCAATTTAATATATTATATAAGAAGATTATTTTAATAATCTTCATTGGCCGAAAGTACGTCACGTGATATCCCATTGCTTCAGATATTTACGCGGAAGCGAATCCGCGGAATATAATATCAAACGATTGGCCATTTCTTTAGTGTACGAGGGTTGTTAGAAAAGTTTAGGAAAATATATTGTAATCGTTGAAGAATGACGTATGTCTAATTAAATTCTTATCTTTTGTTCATTAGTATGTAAAAGATCAGGTCCATGTACTAAAATTTTGAAAATATACGCTGATTTTTACTGCGCGGTCATATATAGGATTTATGGAGCAATCACTTGATGTTTTATGACGTTAGCTGACGCGACAACCTGATTCCAGACCTGTGAAGCTTTTTCACAGTTCTAAATATCTTTCATTTCTATAGATTTTCCATATCTTTTTCTGACTTAAAAATTGATTGAGTATATCAAGACATGTTATATATTTTTTAATGTCTTTTGTGGCGTATCGGATATTAGTGAGATATTTAAAACAATGTCTACGCATTTCAGCAATTAAATATGAGAAACGATGCAAAATCCATAGGCGCAACGTACGTCCATGCGATGAGCAGGATATTGGGGTATCGAAGGAGTTGATAATCAAAAATGTATATCCTTTCATTCTTACAAAGTTGTTACCACTTGAACACTTTGGTACTAGATACGTGTAAGCCATTCCCAACAGCATCTAAAACATTTTAGTCTCTTTCGTGCATTTTCCTGTCTGCACACATATTTTTTGAATAGCTCAGTGCTCCAAGACGTTCAATGACTTTACCATATTTTGGCATTTTTTTACGCATTGATCATTAATAATTAGTGATAAAACAGTCATAACTCATCCAATTTAATTCAAAATATTGCCAAATGACGTGTCATTAATATCGTTGCGAGAGTGAAACATCATACATCTTTATGCGCTACAACAGCGCTATTTTTAATTTCAAAACTATGTCTCTGAAATGCAAGAGTGCAAAGAAAGTAACATGCTCCGTGAAGCATGTTTTATCTTAATAATTTCTCTATATTTTTTTTTTAAAAATCATCGGAAAATACCAAATTTTAATTTGAAAAATACGTATTGTTTTTACATGCAGAATTTTACTGATTTCATGCAAAAAGCGCCCTAAATAGAACTTGTCCGCGAACTTTTCTAACAACCCTCGTTTTTAAAATACGACCGAGCCAAAGTCTCAGTTTTTCTTTCATAGAGAATGCTACAGCTGAAATAATAAGCGCTAAATAAAGCACATGGGTTCCATAATTCGTTCCTTACAATTTTTAATTGTCAAAGGGTTCTCAGAAAACCTCGTTTCTGATGGCAATTGACAAATTATGGAACTGGAGTTGAAGAAAAACTGCTAACTAACTGGCATAAATTATGGAACCTATCCTCCCTTTGCACTAGTACAATCCTTCAAATTTAAATTTTTATATATTATTCTTTCACATGTTCCTCACAATCCAATAAAAACGTAGCACAACGTGACGTCATAATATTAGAAACATGTTTTTCCAAACAAATCTTTTGCAGGTTCAGCAATAGCACTGTGTCAGATTATTCGTTTGGTGTTGTTATATAATATTATTATTATGGACTACAGTGAATGGTCAATTTGTGGTTATTGCAGCCCGGAGGACCGGGCTGCTCTATACATATAAGTTTAAGTGTTGGTATATGGGGTTTGAGGTGGGAGAAGTTATTCAGAATTAAAGGTTTTCTAAACATTAAAAAGATTGTTAATCAGAATGTTCTTTCCCTTTATAAATTACGAGATACACAATATATTTACTTCCATAAAGTGAATCTGTAAAAATATATATGTTTTTCATATTTAATATATAAAGTTGCTTATCATTTACTATCGAAAAAACGACAGGTCCCTTTTTTTAGAACATCGAATTTTACTTATCGCATAAAAACGTAAAAACGTACTTTACACAGTTCATGTTTTATATTCTTAAGGTGAAAGACATTTTTGAAAATAGGTGATGCATGTGTTTGGTTTCAAATTATATTTTATGCAGCCAACATTTACTTGAGGAATTGATAAAGTTTAAAAGGGTATCGTTTTTGTTCGATTTTCATCCGACTATAAGTTTTCAAAATAATCTCAACTATCGTCTCCATCATTTAGACGCATGCCTTTTTCACACATATCGAAGCGGTTTGATGATCAAGACTCATTTCCATTGTTTACTTTATTTATTTCCCGGGCAACAATTGATGGTTACATCAATGTTTTCTTGTAAGGGCTCATGTAAGTATATTGACGTCAGACAAAGAAAATGACAGCAGCCTCGCAAGCTCGGTCGCTATCACTTTCTGTATCTTCGGCCAATCATTTGACATGGGTCCTTATAACCACATAGCGACCTACACTTAAGTCCATGATTGTTTAATATCGACTTGAAAGTAATTTACGTTGGCACGGAGTATAAAAATACAACACCCAACATATTTATGTTAACTTGGAAGATACTTCATATCTTGATAATTGTACGAAGACTTCAAGAGCAATAAATAAATATAATACGGAATAAGTTACTAATATGAATGGATTATTCCATTGAATATCATATTATGTAAATGATGATTTTATTAATAATTAATATTTATACATTTTAACAAATTACGAATTTCACAAAAACTATGTAATATTATGATCATAGATTTTGTCATGTTCTGTCCAAAACAATTGTAAGTCTAGGGCAATTGCAAGGAAACAATATTTTTTTGTCAAAACATTCAATTGAATGTCAATATATAAGTAATTAATAATGTAAAATTAATTTGCATATCACCGTGATTAAGTTCTCTTCAACACAGATGATATGCATGTTGAAACGAATAAGTTGCTTGTAAACCAAATTATCTGTAATAGATGAGCACAATTTTGTTTTTAGGATTTTTTAAAATCCTACATGCTAACATAGAGTCTTATAAGTTAAAATTAATGTGTTGCATGTTGATATATTATCATGCACGTTACAATACGAGGGCTGTTCGGAAATAATTGAGACAATGTATGTATTCTCCTTTCTTATGAACGTATTTCGGTGAAAACTGGTACTTCGACTAAGTTCTAGTAGACCCATTATTAGTGGGAAAGTATCTAAATTATGAATGTAGTTTTTCAATTTTACTTTGACTTCCTTTTGGTTAAGTTTAATAGAATTTCGATCAGAAATACGGATATCGTAAAAAAGTCATCACGCTATAATAAAAACCTGATTAAGCCTGAATTTTAACGTCAAGACATAGCAGCGAACATACATAAAAAATGGCGCGGCCCTAAGCAGAACTCCCGACCTGCTAAAGTGACGTTAAAATGATGTAGCGATAATCTTTGCGGACTGCTCCAGGTCAATGAGCATAAACATTTCACCGGGCATTATTTAATTATTCTATTAACTAGAATTTCTGCACATTTGTTTCATATGTTCTTGATTAAATATCGGCGAATTTTCAGTAATTAATCTCTTTCTTTGATAAATGTCTCGATAATTACCGAACAGCCCTGGTAAGCCGTAAAAACATAATATGTGGCAGAAATATAATAAATATACAAAGAAATCGAACGATACATCTTGACTACCAAATGTAGTAAAGTATAATCTGTTTTTAGCTGATACACATACATTCGGTGCTCAGTGAATGTCCTTACGAATCAGATTTCCGCTTCACAAAGGAATTGAAAATCCAAAATTACCCTGTTGCAGTTTTCCTTATCTTAAAGTTTATCTAATTGTAAATTTAATAAAGTAAGGAATTTATATGACTGCCGTCATGAGAAAAAGGCCCTTAAGGTCAAAATTTCACAAATTGACTTTTTGTTAAATTTTGAGAGCCTGACTCTTTCTGAATACAAATAAACATCAATTTTTAAAATATCTCACTTTATAAGTATTTTATGAGCATTTAAGTAAGGCCGCTTCAAAACAACGTTGACGTTACTTACTGAAAACGTAATGACGTCGCGTGCGTAATATTCAGTTTCCAAACATTCTTTTAAAAACTACACTTTTTAAATAACCTTAATCGTTTTGACTCATATAAACTTGAAAAAAAAAATTTCTTCCAAGCAACTAGTATGTAATTATTCATGAGGGAAGTCGCATACTATTCTCATACTTTATTAGAGCAAGTCTAGTAATTTCGTAAAGGGTGGGATGGGGGTCTAGACAGGATATAGGAACGGTTTTTATTCAGTCGAAAAATTAATACTTGTTGAATTCCACATCATAAGGTATTCTTTTTAAAATTCCTACTCTAGCTCAATTTATAAAAGAAATAAAGCACTTGTATTAATTATTAAAATATGAAAAAATTCTATATAGATGTCCCAGAAATGCACCTCTTGCAATTAAAGCGGGGCATCCCCTCGCGAAAGAGCACATCGATCCCGATATAAAAAAATATTTTCGATATAAGCACGCATTCACTCACCCACATGTACGCACGTTACTTTATCCCCTATAACTTTGTTACGAAGGGATAATAACACCTCATGTATTTTCTGTATCACCAAAAAATTCTAACGGGAAATAAATTCAGATACGCCATGATGTGTAAACTTTTTCCCTTCTTTTTTTTTTAAGTTTTATTAAAAACATCATAATTAATTAAAAAAAAAAAAAAAAAAAATCTGTTCACTACTTTCAAGGGGATTATTTTATTTAGCTTTTTTCTTAATTCTCTAATAAAAATGATTAAATAATTAAGTTTCCATTGTTTATTTATAGGCCTACAATTCAATTTCTTCTCCTGTCTTAGTCATGGAGTAGAAACATAACAAAGAGGCACATAACGATATCAAGGATTGTATTATGAACGTTTATTCTGTATATGAAAAATTTTTGTCAACTACTTACTTTTTTCAGTAAATCAAACTATCAAAAGCGGTTTAAAATGTTTCTGTCCCTTTTTTTTTTTTTTTAAATTTTGAAGCACCTGTGCCCTCGACGCTACTGCTGTATCAGTATCGTTCATCATTTCTTAAAAGGGCCGCTAATTTAAAAAAAAAAAAAAAAAAACTTGATATACATACAAACTAAACGGAGTTTTCTGAGCGAGATGAAATACAGTTGCATTACAATATTTATGAAATCTTTTTGAAATTGAAACCGAATATCATGCGAGACTTAACAGGCCCGTTGAACGCGGGGGGGGGGGGGGGGGCATTTTATCGTCTTATACGTGCTGGTTCCTCCCCCCCCCCCCCCATTTTTGTTGTTGTAAGGTGGAGCACTGGTAAATTCCAGGATTTGTACAGGTAAATTTTTCCCTTTTTTCTGCTTGTCAGATTATTTTGGGAAGTTGTCCCCCCCCCAACTCTTTAGTCAACATAGGTTTGTTTGTTTGTTTTTTGTTTGTTTGGTTTTTTTTTTTTTTTTTTTTGCTTTTCAGATTTTTGGAGGAAGTTGCCCTCCCCCGACCCCCCCCCCCCCCCCCCCGAACATTTAAAACTAACTACAGACCTGCTTGAATATATGTATTTGAACATAATTAAGATCATCTATTCATCTTTCTCTGTGGCATCAGCTAACATGACACCTAATCTTTTCATTTTTCGATGCGATGAAATGTACATATATTATATTCTTAAACAATATCAAATATATGTGTATACATTTTTGGTATATGAGGCGATTCGGTTAAGCAATATCCCATTGAATGTTTGTAACTCTACCACTCTAACTGGAACTTGATGGGCGATCGACTTAGTATCTGCTTTTGTCTTGAAAGCTAAAGATAAAATAGACAAACCATTTTTCCCAGTTATTGTTTCAAAAAATAACAATTTGTCAGAATCTCGAAATTAAAGAGCATGCCAGACTCTTATTTTTGCCTGTTACCACAGGACTGAAATAGAAACTTTTTTTTCTTTAAAATCAGAAAGACGTGTGTGCTTGTTTAATATTTTTCCTTCAGTATCCCTATATCAAAGGAACTTTCAAAAAATGTCGAGATATCCGGGTATCGAGATATCAGAGCTGAGACTCGAAGGTCAAGATTTCAACATGAAACGTGACTAATTTATTACATACAGATGTACATGAATACAACAGTCCACAGGCACTTGACGTTTTTAACCTTTCTTTTCATATATAAAAATTCTCCATACTATAATAGTATGGGGAATTTTTTATTTATGAAAAGAAAGGTTAAAAACGTCAAGTGCCTGTGCAACAGTCAGCCCCCCCCCCCCCCCCCCAATGCCTTTTTAACACATTTTATGGTTATCAAAGTTTTGCCTGAACCTCCGTTTTTCCGCTCGGAACATCAGCAGTGTTATTTTTTTTTTTCATCTTTATCAAAATATAGATTTCTTCACTGTCTTTGTTGTCTAACGACTGGTGTGGTTGATATTTTGAAAGTTTTCTTAACATTTGAATTTGACACCCATAACCACTTGTTGCTAGTTCTTATTCCCCTGTCAGTGACTTATTCTCAAAAGATGTCGCATTATCAATATTTACCAAAAGTTTGTTATTTCTTTTCAGCCTAATCTATTGTTTAATCTGTTGTTTCCTTTGTTTCATAAATATTTTTAATCCTAATATCATCGTCGATGTAATTGTTATTTTCTTCATCATTAATCATAATGCTTTTGGAGAAAGTCCACATTAGTTGTATCTATATCCTAAATGTATTGCAATTCAGTTTCAATTCAGCTTTTATCGGAACCATCTAAGAAAATTGATACAATAGTCATTTTTGATCAGAAACTACTTTTTTATGTATTTATTTGATCATTTAAAAATGTTTTCTTAATCATAATTTATTTTTTGCAAAATTTCCGTGGCATCCACCTCCTCCGTTTTTCCCCTTAGCATATTCTCTTGCTGTTAACTTAGCAAAGAAATATCTATAACGGGGCCGTTTTCCCCCCTCCCCCTCTCTCTCTCATTCGTTACTGAAGTAGGAGGTTCGAATCTCCCATAATACCAGATACCAGTACTATATCCCCCTCCCCCAAAAAAGATAGGTTCTCTTTTTTAGATTGAACTCTTACCGATTGATGTTTTATAAGGAGTTTTTTTTTTGCTTTTCAATGATCTGCGCCCCACCCCCTCCCCTTCCCCTCAAACATGCACAATGGGATATCGACGCTTCACTCTGAGCTGGTCTAACTGCACATATCGATATTATTGACTGTGGATCAATAGAAATGGCTAAATACATTTTACATTAGGTGTTTTTTTTAGAATTAAGAAGTGTATACATGTACGTGCATTGCTCTCCCTCTCTCTCTCTGAAAAAAATATACCTGTATGCAGAATACCATTTAATATTAAGACTTAGTCTACGTAATATGAGTCAAATTTAAACATTTGCAAATTGCTCAGAAAACTTAAGCCATGCATCATATATATACGCATCGCTATATATCGTCGTAATTAACAAGGAGTTCAATGTCGCACTTAGCGTAATTATGTGATATCAATTAAATACCTTAACAATATAATTAATAAATGCATATATTAGTGTGTTATTATATTATTTATTAAAAATGTCGGCATCAAATTTCATATGATTTAATGTTTTTCTTGTAACATCTGGAAATCCAATTTTATTTTTTGTTCACGAAACGCAGTCGAGAAAATTACTTCCGTGTTTACAATACCGCGACTTTGACGTCGTTTTCTGCGCATTGTGACGTCAAAAGATAAGGGCCCTTTTCTCATGACGGCAGTCATATCTTTTCTATCGTATACTTAATACAATGTTTTCTTCTCTCAAATTCATATTGCCGAGGGCATTGTATATTTTTGAGATTTTGAATCGTAATTTCTTTTGTGGAAAGAGGGCACATGGTCATCTGTCGATACATTTTCTTCATAAGATCGGATCATTTTCGTGTTAATAAGTTTCCTTTATATATATATAAAAGAAATCATTATTATTATCTAATTTTTTGTCAAATTGATGAAGTGTTATATCTCCTAGTCACCTCTGGTGTTTCAAGGGATGAGTTTGTCCTCTTCATGATTCTTTTTCTTTACTGGATTTAGAAAAAATGATCACTGTTCATTTTCTTTACCGTTTACAACAACATCATGATTTCAATTCTAAAATCCAGTACATTTGAACATTTGAAGAGAAAATGAATGATTTGCAATGTAAATAAAATTTATTTGGATAAATCTTATTGTCAAAATAGATTTATTCACAATATTTTGTAAGTATTTGTAATATTTTTATTAAGAGAAAATCCCCAACGTACGGAAAAAATATAATAAATGTAAAAAAAGTGTAAATCAAAAATAATTAGTTGTTATGGTAACTCCTAAAAATAATTATTTTCCTCACTTTAATTATAAATTAAACTGTAGCTTGTTAGAAGGAACTTTCTCAAGTTAGTTTGAATTAGATTCTTAACATATTATGTTTCCACGTTAATCAAAATCATTTATTAATCGAGAAAAAATCCATTTTTAATTTAAAGAATCCACTCAGGGAATTAAAGACTCATTAAAGTTTTAGGATAGTCAAAACACAATTTAGTTCAGAATTGTTTATTTAGTAGTTCATAGACGATCCTTATGGAATCGATACTTGACTACGGTTCATTCATGTTGATAAATTGTCTTCAAAACAGAAGTAAGAAAAATCTATACTAGGTCTAGCTTTATCTAACTTGTTTCTCTACCTGCTATTGGTTAAATAAACTCAATAATGGTTTACTGTTCTAGAGTATCAACTTTAATTGAAACCTGGATTATTGTTCAGAGAGATATTGAATTGTTAGCAACCCCTTTGTCTCAAGCTATGTTTTGGTAAACACATCAAGCTATTATAATCGTACATAGAAAAGTAAATATGGACTCGAGTTTCCTTGTACCTTTTCCTTATAAGGAAACAGATGTTAATGTTTCCACAATAAAAATCATCTCTGTCGTTCTTTATCTTAGACGAAAGGAATGCCCAATTCAAATTCAAGTTTCTTTTCACTCCAGTATGCAGTAAGGTGTAGAATTAAAAGAATAGTTATTACAATATCAAATGCTTAAAAATTATCTATAAAATAAACATGCAATTTTCTTTATGTAGGCGCATGTATGTTTCATGTCAGTTATGCCAACTAAATTGCAGCTCTTCTTTCATGGAATAAGTGTCTCAAATACATGTATTATTTTTTTGATTTATCAAAATGAAGGAAAAATGTTAATTGCAGAATTAATTTTTTTGCTAATGCACATGCATATATACACTGAAACCAACAAAGTTTTCGAACAAAATTCGACACCATATCTAATAAACATGTTTGGATTCCGTATTCCTTTTATCAATCTTCAAAACTGATCTTTATTCTTAGCCAAAAAAAACAACAAAAAAACAACAAAACAAACAAACAAACAAAAACAAACAAACAAACAAACAAAAAATAAAACAACAACGAAAACAACAATAATAATGATAAGCAACGATCCCTTCACCAAAATTATGGAATTCATGGTCCTTGACTTCAGGTTTCAGACTCCGATATGTTAGTTATGTTGATACAATATATCTCATAAAAAATCTACTTCTTTCCTCATGAAGATCTTGCAGATTGCTTGCCAAAAATAAAAAGAGTTCTCAACTATTTACCAAAATTGGGAAATTTCTGGCCCCTAGGTCCATTGTTCAGGCCTCAGAGTTGGGCACACTTGGTCGTATTGAAAATACATTTTATCTTTGAAGTTCCAGGGAAACTGTTTCTATGATTATAATTTGAACTTAGTCCTCTATAGCCAAATTGTGAAATTAATGGTCCAGCGTGGGTCTGATTCGGTGATTTTATGAAAATATATTTCATTGTTGAATCTCTTCTTTCAGGACAAATGTTTGATTATAGTGTTATACTTTACCAAAGTGGAAAAATCCTCGATCCTGGATCACTTGTTCAGGGCACACGGGTGCGGCATAATTGGGCATATATTGAAAATACATATTTAAAAAAATATTTTCTATAGGACATATAGTGGGTAAAATAATAATATGATTGCAATGAGTATTTCACCTTTAACAAAATTATAAAGTTCATATCCACTGCGTCAAGACTTCTTGCTCCATTGTGGTGCTTAGTACGCACCTGATTCAAACTTTGGAATTTCCGAGGTCCGTGTGTTATGTCCTGTTGACAGATTTGTATTGTTTGTAGTTTTTTCGAGATCGACCATTGTTCGTTATTTTCACATTTTTTCATTAGTCTTATCATAGAAACTACTGTGTACATTCGAAAATTTCCTTATTTACTTTTAGACACCTGGCAGACAAACTGTTTGATAATTATAAACACTTAACCCTCTACAAAGGTTCTTAAATTCATGACCCTCTGTTTCTATGGTTCAGGCCCCAGGTTTGGGCTTAATTAGTCATATTAAAATTTTATTATACAGTAAAATACAACTTATCTTCGTAACTCCTGTACTTCTAGGAGACAAGATGCATATACTTTTTTATGAGCCCTAGAATCCTAGCCAAGCTAAATTTTTTTGTCACCTACATGTAAGACCAGAGTCCCAGTTCAGATGGGACTAAAGTAGTCATAGCCTGAGAAAATGGTGATACTCAGGTGATAATGAAGACCCCCCTTTTTTGGTCATGCTCAATTCTTTTGTCTCATTCAATATCCCATGTTTATTTTTTTTTTCAGCAGAAGCTACAAACGACACAGCTGCTCCACCGGTAAGATAATTTCATCAAAATGTTGTCGTTCAATGATTTTATTTGTAACTTTAATAAAAAATATATATTTAGATACATTTAGCAATTAGCAATGAAAATATCAGAGAATATAACTTTATATATATATATATATATATATATATATATATATATATATATATATATATATATATATATATATATATATATATATATATATATTTATATATATTTATATATATATATATATATATATATATATATATATAAGTTTTTCCTCTATGATAATCGTATGTTCAAAATTTGATCCATTCTGATTGGCTAAGAAGGATGCACACGTCACTTAATCCACATCATGTAAAGATAAAGTGTTGCTTAACAGTGAAACACATTTGCGGATAGTTTGAATGTCTTTATAACTATGTAATACTAATGATAAAAAACATACGCAGTAGATAGGACTTGTTTGGTCAAATAAATAAATATGGATAATAAATTGGATGTTGATAAAATATGATTATATTTACAATCGATAATAAATATATAAAGAATACTGTTTAGTTTGTGGTCTATAGGGACAAGTTGATTGGAGTACAGGATAATTCTTGTTTAAACACGATCGGCATTCATGCGAATGAGGACGTGATTCAATAGAGGTACTTACATTGAAGGGTTGAAATTTGATGACTTTTCGGTTTTAGAATTTGGCCACCTGGGAAACTAACAGTATATTAGTATTTAACATTGCTCTTGATCAAGGACAGAAAAATTGGATGAGTGAAACTTCGTCAACGTTTTCAATTTTAGTTACATTCGTAAGAACAACCCCCCAACAAATCACCCCCAAACAAACCCCTTTATTACATGTAAATAATGCATTCTAAGTCTATTACCATCTTCTAATGTTACTTTGAAAAAAAATAAGATAGAGAATTTTCATTAAATTACAACAAATTTTTCTCATCATATGAAATTAGGATGATTTATTCCGCTTTACTCTAGAATTATCTTCAGTTTTCTGATATACAATGTAACATTTCGAATGAAATAAAATGCTAAAAAAAACGTTTACATGTAGGGTAAGTTTTTTTCCATTAACTTCAATAGTTAGGTTAAAGTATAATTCAAGTTATAAGTTAAATAAATGTTAATATTTTATTTCCTTCCAATTATTCGCTTCATCTCTGCATTTGTAATGCAAAAACGAAGAATTTGTAGAACATGCTTACTTAGTCACCTATCTCCACCATTCCAAGAAAGAGTAATATCTATTGATCTTAAGGCTTCTAGAGATGATATCAGAAAATTAAAATGAAGCATGAAAACTTTTTGTTTAACCTATTGAGTAAAATTAATCATCATACTTTGGCTTAAAGAAAAAAATAGTGTTGCGATACTTTTTTCCGTGTTTATATATATTGATCGTTCACCATGTCATTTAGAATGTAAGAAAAAAGTTGTTTAATTTTAGCAATTTTTTATAGGAATTATTACATGTGCTATGATAACAAATGTCTTGTTTGAAATGTTGAAATCATGATTGTTGGATTTTTATTAACAGGAAGACAAGCCATTCCTGCAGAGTGATGCCTTCATTGGGCTCGCTATTGGTGTGGGGGCGGTGGGAGGTACCCTTATCCTGTGTTGTTTATTATGGAGATGCTTCTGTGCGAATGTTGATAAATGAAGATACTCTGCGAAACAACTCATTAATGATATAAGCAATGAGCTAAAATTTCCTGATTAATTTATTGAGCTGCTGAAGACAATCTATGATGTTAATTATCATGTGTCTTTGTTTGATGTGTTAAATTTAGTGCAAGAAATGTTCAACCTTTGTGGATTTTTAAAATTGTTAAATTAACCTGTTGTCAGCATTAATACCCACCCCCTTCTTCTTCTCTGAATTAATCCATTGTAAATTACAACACTTTACTGATGAATAAGAAATGATGATATGTAGGATGAGAATGGTAATTTGTAATATGCAAGTTCATGAAGCCGCTGGCGGCTATCATAGATGTTGAGTCAATTCTTTGTTTTGTATTTCAGATACTTATTTGTACCATAGCATAGACTTTCTATGTATATGCTGATTTTGTTTTAGAAAAATGTATATATCAAATTAAATATACATATGTAATTTGTTTTCAAATCAATAGTAAGGATCAAAATTATGTCAATGTGCAATGCCCAGCAATATTTAAAACATTATTCCGACATCAGCTATCTGTTTTTAATATATTTTTCAATGTTCAGTTTCAATCAATTTCAACTTTGATTTGTACATTTATTTGTTGTAATAAAATTGAGTTAAAGAAATCAAAAAGTTTTATTTCTCAGGGTCATCTCAGAAACATCATTCTAGCTTGGCAAGATTCCCTTAGAAAGCTGTTTGCTATCATATGTCCCCCGCCTTCGCTAAAAGCGGGCGATATTAATTAGGGTCTTTCTAGCTGTCCGTCTAACCGTTTGTTTAGCTGTCCCTCTGTCTGTTTGTCTGTCTGTCTGTCAGTTACAATCTGTTTACGAATGATATATCTTACACTTTTCAGCTTTTACCATAATTTTTTTTATCATAACACTCTTTGACTTGCAAAAACCTATTTCTTTTATTTTGAGGTCAAAAGATGAAAAATCAATGCAACAAATTCATGTATATGTACATGTTGGTGTCCAGATGATATTTCTGAAAATACTTTAGATTTTACAATGAAATTTCATATCATAACCTCACATGACGTCATGAAGATCCCATTTGATTCTTAGGTCAAAAGTCAATGATCAAGGTCACATTTTCTTATTTTGCATAGAATAAGTATATCAGTATTTGTAAATGTAATTAATTAAAAACCACTTAAGATAAAGACATTCAAATTAAATAGATAAAATTTGAAAAGAGTCAACAGCAATAAATTTAAGACAAATGCTAAATGTACCCGTAGTGTTGAACAGAGTAGGAATTAAGACATCAACGGCCAGAGGGAAAACTCTTTTGTAAGAGAAAGTATATAGCAAAAACAAAAACAAAAAAAAAAAAACAACAAAAAAAAAAAAAAAAAAAAAAAAAACAAAACAAAACAAAACAAAAAAAAAACAAACACCAAAGACCGGACTAAAAGTGTTTTCTAAAACATTATTCTTATGCACTTATAAAAGTAAGTTTTCTAAATCAGTATTTCTCTATCACGATCTACCTTGCTTTATTTATGGTACCATAAGAGGATTTTTGCGACATAATGCATTGTTTACAGTGTGTGCCACTGTTGAATTTTTCAACTTTCCATTCATAGTATAATCGACATCATAAGCTTACAAGCTGAAAGAACTTGTTAGGAACGATAACCCATCATGACTGTGCACCCATTATTTCCATTTTGAAGAAAAAAAGTACTCTGAAGTTGATAAAAGATGCTTGAGTTTCTGATTGACAATATCTATGTGGTTTTTGGAGACCAGGTCTTCCAAAAATCAGTTGGAATTCTCATGGGTACCAATTTATAGCAGACCTATTTTTGTATTTATATGAAGCAGAATTTATTCAAAATCTTATACATGAGAAATCTTAATCTGTTGCTGTGGCCTTCAAATCGATATTTAGTTATATCGACGACGTATTATCAATTAACAATAGTTGTTTCCATTCATATGTCGACACGATATATCCCAGTGAACTTGAAATAAAAGATACCACAGAGTCTGACCCATCTGTTTCATATTTAGATATTTTACTAGAAAAAGACGTTAATGGTAATCTAACAACAAAGCTTTATGATAAATGTGATTTTAACTTTTCAATCATTAACTTCCCTTACTTATGCAGCAATATACCTTCATCACTGCATATGGGGTGTGTGTCTCTCAGTTAATTCGATACACAAGAGCATGCTCTACGTATGAACACTTTCTAAAACGAGGAAAGTTATTGACTAACAAGTCGATGAAAAAAGAATATCAACAGTCTCGTTTAAAGTCATCATTTTGTAAGTTCTATGGTCGATACAATGACTTTGTCAGCAAACACACTCTGTTACATTAAAATCATCCTATCATACTTTTGGTAATGTATTTTAAATTTCATGTAAATATCCCGTGGGGAACCCCTTCGTTTTAAATGTTTTATTACTGTTCATATAACAACAAAGCTTTATGATAAATGTGATTTTAACTTTTCAATCATTAACTTCCCTTACTTATGCAGCAATATACCTTCATCACTGCATATGGGGTGTGTGTCTCTCAGTTAATTCGATACACAAGAGCATGCTCTACGTATGAACACTTTCTAAAACGAGGAAAGTTATTGACTAACAAGTCGATGAAAAAAGAATATCAACAGTCTCGTTTAAAGTCATCATTTTGTAAGTTCTATGGTCGATACAATGACTTTGTCAGCAAACACACTCTGTTACATTAAAATCATCCTATCATACTTTTGGTAATGTATTTTAAATTTCATGTAAATATCCCGTGGGGAACCCCTTCGTTTTAAATGTTTTATTACTGTTCATATCCTTCACTGAACCTCAATTCACTGGACCTTAAAGCCCGCCAGTCCGTGCAAGTTAGTGTGGATACGGCAGTCCAGAGAGAATTCGAAGGACGCTTTTGCCTCCTCTCAGATATGTTTTGTAACCAGCATTGATAGTTACACCGAGAACCAGCATTACTTGCAGGGCTTACTTTGTATTTCTTGTGTGTAATGATGCAGCTTTTCTGAGGTAAGGTTTATGTTTATCATTTTATCTTAGTTATTTTCTTGTATCATTCATCTGTCCTAAAAAGCCCAGTCATTGCATTTCTCATCAGTTTTAGCATGTATATTTTGTTTATTTTGATTACTATATATAGCAACACGTATTTGAATATTTATAAGTATGGTGTACAATTTCCGTCACAATAATTTTGTCCGTAAAGTAGCAATTCGTAATATTGCATTTGAGTATGGGTTGTATGTATAGTTTAAACATCTCATGTGTGTTTAATTGAGTCTTATCTATGACGTGTACAATATCTATAAATCTGATAATGAGTAAAGTTATATATTTGTGTTAAGTCACAGGAGCTTATTAGAAAACTTTTGTATGTGTATGTTGGAGCAGGTTCCATCCATCCCTAGTTTAAAGTCTATGTTGAGACTGTGTCGAGAGGCCACCCAGTGCCTTGGGTGAGTCCGCCCTCCTATCATGATTAGTAGTAGAGAGGCTATCCTTGGGCCTTAGAGATGTTCCTCTAGACTGTGGAGTGGAAGGCGGCAGGACAAAAACCCATTATAGGACAAACAATGGATCTTGTATATTTGTACATTTATTGTAATTAAATATGTAAATTATCTGGACAAAGCTTTTTTGGTTATATTTAAATTTAGTAAAGTAAAAAAAAAAAAAAAATAGTAAATCTGCTCGACTATCTGTGACACACTTTATCATTAAGTCAAATGCTGACTGACGTTTTTCATACTAATTGTAAGGCCATTATTGACATACTGAATTGTCGACGGATTTTTCAGTTATTTATCGATCATGACAAGGAGCACACGGCTGTTGTGACCGGTCGGCAAGGGATGCTCACTCCTCCATGGCACCTGATCCCACCTCTGTTTTTGGAGGTCCGCGTTTACTCTGCTCCCGGTTTGTATTGTTTAAATGAACTTTGAGCTTGAATATATACTGTTCGTTATCTCCATATTTCACAATAAAAACAACTGTTTTTTTTTAAATAATGACGTCAAAAACATATATTATGCAATTAACTTTAACCATCTACCCCTCTTCAAAAAAAAATTTAAGATTTTTTATGAATATGAAAGCTAAAAGTAAGTACTACTGTAACAACACGCGCATTCAAAAGAATACACAAAGCCACAAAAGTCATTTACACGCATCTACACGCTGTACAATTCCAATTGATGTGAGTTGAATGTTTGCATGAAAATAAAGAAATACATGAAGAATAAGTTTTTTGTTGCTCTACATTACATTGCACATTATATATAAAATGTAAAAAAAAAAACCAAAAAAAAAACCATGTCGCCATTATCTTTTCAGCCAAAAGTGCATTAAAATCACTCTCGATATATACTTTAAATTAAAAGGGCCTATACTCTTGTAACAATAGTAATTCAACGTATTTTTTCTGGAGTTATCTATTTTGTATTGAAAAAAAATATATATATACAAAAAATCGTGAATTTATTTATCAAACATGGCTTAACATACATGATTTCAATTAAATCTAAATAGCTTCTTAAAAGATTTTTTCCAAAAAAATTTTCAATCCCATCAAGGAATTAGAAAGCTATTGTACATTAGTGTTAAAAGGAGGCCAAAAAATATTTTTCCTTAGGGAAGTTTAGTAAAAAAGTAAACCTGTTAAGGAAGCTCTTAACACTGCACACTAAAGAATTCAACTTGTAGGGTAGTTTTATGCAGTTATAGAGATCTGCCCTTAGAAGTCAAATAGAAAAAATAGTTATTTACAGTTTATTACACAATTTGTATTAGATTAAAATATTCTCAGCATTATATTAGATATAGTTTAAGAAGTTGAATTCATTGTTTCCATTAATTTTCCCAGTATATGTAAACAACCATGATTTCTGTTCATGAATTGTCTATTGTCTTTGAACATTTTTCAAGCGGAAATAAGGCAGGTATCCTATGTTGAAAATGAACTAAATAGTTTCAATATGCATACCCTTATATAACATATTTCTCTACAAGTCCAAAAAGTACTTTTTGTTAGTGTTTAGAGCTTCCTTAAATAAAATCTCTGTATCTATTTACATTATCTACTACTACACTTTATATTCTGTTAACAATGCAATTACCACACATATTAAATTTTCATACTTAGTTTAGATAATATTTAATTTCAGAGAATATCTAAAAGGGTTTTTAAGAAATTACTAAAAAAAACCCACAATATTATTCCGATATGAGATACACTAATTAATGTACACTGTAAACTGATAATTGCCATCTTTTGAATAGAGTGTCATCAGAACACAATGCCTCTAGGGTTTATCAATTAAAACAATGTATTTTTTATAGAAGTTTTCAAAAACCAGTACCTTTCTCCCGACTGTGTTTATGAAACATTAAAAGAGCTGGTCTAGTTTGAACTGACCATGACAAATCCAAAAGGAATAGAAGACAGGCATTCTACTTTTAGCAAAGCAAAATGTATATACAGTCAAACCCTTTTTTCAAGTTTGTCAATGCATTTATTTTTTTTTTCATAAGGTACTAGATCTAAACAATCGATGTCTTATTGATTTAGATAGTTTTGGGGAGGGGTTAAAGTGCCCCCAAAGTTAAATTCCTTTATTACGTCAATAATCACACAAAAAGTGCATTGTCCATGTTTTTATCTTATTGGCAATTGAAAAGATTGAACTTCTAATGAATAATAAAAAGATATGTAAGTTATTTACGGTGAAATAAATACAAGTACTTGAAATCTGTGTTTTAAATATCATATCTTTTAATGAAGAATGTTAAATTTGAATTAAATTCATCCAGTTTAGTTTTGAAGGGGTGTGCATGTTTATGAAAAGCACGTTTTCTATTTTTATTTTTCAAAACCCCCAAAAGTAATGGTAATGCATTTCTTTATTAAAGTAATGGTAATGTAATGCATTACTTTAAGAAATTAGAGTAATGGTAATGGTAATTTAATGCCCAAATTCTTAAAGTAATGGTAATGTAATGCATTACTTTACAATGTAGTCTGCTTACAAATAGAAGAATATTTAACATTAAGTCACATGTCATAACATTAAGTCATCATTTCGTAAGTTATATGGTCGATACAATGACCTTGTCAGCAAATACAGTCTTTCATTAAGTCAAATTCTGACTGACTTTTTTCATACTAATTATTAGGCCATTGTTTGCACACTGATTTGTCGACGGATTTTCCGTTATTTCCCGATCATGACAAAGAGCACACGGCGGGTGTAACCAGTCGGCAGGGGATGCTCACTTCTCCATGGCACCTGATCCCACCTTTGATATCTTAGAGGTCCGTGTGGCTCCGCTCCTATTTTGTAACGTTTAATGGACTTTTGAGCTCGAGTACTGTTCGTTATGTCAACATATTTCATGCAAACTTCGTACGGTACAATTCTTGCTGCTCATTATAGTCACACAAGTAATATCTATGCTAGAAGATGAGGAGTAAATCATTTTTTTAAACACATTCAAAGCATTTCTAGACAGCTCCTGTAATAATAATTATGACAAATTTACATATATTTCACAATTTAAAGGGATTTTGCTAAGTAAATTCATTTTAACATGTACACAGATTGATAATAATATGCAGAAATAATAGAGATAATTTATTTTAAAGGATTTTTAAAAAGGGCTTGTCCCATGTTTCTCAATTACTTGAAAATAAAAGTGTCTTACGTTCCGAATGATCACAATTTATAAATTTCGTGTTTTTACTGCGGAAATACCGCGGTAATTAAATATTATTATTATACCTCTATTAAGAAAACTCAAATTTGATTGTCTTGTTAGAAGGTTTTTAAACTCAATAATGACTCCAAAAAGTACCGTTTACAGCAATAATGACCTAGGAATCATTGCACGTGAGGTATAATGACCCGGTCATTATAAATAATGACCGCTAAAAATGACCTGTTAATCTAAATTCCATTCAAATTAAAAATTTATGCATACAGTAATGAGTGTTCATTACAAAAAATGCCGTTATAAAAATATGTATAGTCTTTTTATGGTACGGAATACGATTGGCCTTATCGATTGGATTTATCGTTTTCATTGAAACTAATGTTACAATGTCAAATTCAACGAATGCAGACTGGGGCTCTTTTGTACAGTAAAAGCCTGCACCAGATTGCCACTGTACTCTGGAACGGTATTTGTGAATTTTTATAAAAATGCATGATACTGACAATCACAGAGTGTTTTAATAAATCGGCGGTATAAAAACTTACAAGACTTGCAGGCGAAAAGTAAACAACTTCACTAGCTAATCCCGATCCTGATGGAACACTGATAACAGTTCGTAGGTCTAATACACAATTGATTATTTTAGTAATTAAGCCTACAAAAACATATATCGGTATAATAAAACAATTGATTACCCCTTATGAGTTCAAGATGGTGAAATAAGGACCCTCGACCGGGCCCACTCGCTGACCTGACCTAACCTCGGCCGCTACGCGGCCTCGGTCAGGTCTGGTCATCTCTTGGGCCAGGTCTCGGGTCCTTATTTCACCATGTTGACCTCATAAGGAGTAATTAATTGTATATTGATTAAAATAAAAACCCCTCAGTTAAAAATCCAAGTTAATTAGATAGCGATAACGTGACCCTGGTACGGCATAGGCAGCAATGGCTAATCAGCTATTTGAACGTTAATCGTACTAAAATGTACGCGACACAAACTGGATTTTCTGCGTTATGGACGACCATATCACCGATTTTGTCAGTATGAAGTTGAATATTCAACCTTTTATGTTTGAACTGTCAGCAAGAAAAAAAAAAATCCGAAAATTCTGTAAACATGGTAATTTAACCTGTTGACAGTGATGTAGTGTTTGTTTCATTTAAAACTCGTGAAAAAACACATCACTTTAAATCCTGAAATATCTTGAAGCGTCGTCAAAATGCAGTGTTAGTATTCAAAATACCGTATTTATTTTAAAAAAACTCTTTAGTGCAAACACTGAAAAGTTCTTGTTTCATGGCACTTTCATGCAGTTAGAGCGATGTGTCCTTTGATTCAAATTAAATATAGGATGTAATGAACAATTTTCAATTCAAATATTCTTAACAATATATTAGACCAAAACGAAGAAAGTTATACTTTATTTGCATACGTTTTTTCCATATAAGAACATTTTCCTATGGCAGGTACAATGTAAACTATATTGAAAATGATATACTTATAGATATATACTTATAGATCACCTCAATATTTTAACTTTCTGTCATATAATATTCTCAAAGTCAAAAAGAATTTTCAATTAGTATCTAGAAAATCCTTAAAATAAAGCTACAAAGTCCCTGTCTCTTTTAAAAAGTAGCAACAAAATTTATCTTGATTTCATTCTGTGCAAGTATTTTGAAGTATTGTTCGGAGACCATCTCATTGAACATTGATTCAAGCATCCAAGGCCCAAATGACCATGACCTTGGAATTGATTAAGACTATAACAATTTTTATATGGCCAATTCTGCACTGAACAACTGAGATTTCCTTTGACCACAAGGGTCTCAATAAACAAATAAAACAATTTAAAACATTTTTATAGCTTCAAACAATATAGTGAACAGTCAATTCTGATAGTTCGCACTCATTGCTCTCACAGCAAAAGATTCAAAAGGCATGCCAAATAATTCTGAAAATAAAAAAAAAATCTAAAATAAACATAAAATTTCTCTTGAAAGTAAATCTTTATAAGCACTACAAAGAATTGGTTTAATAGTTTTAGCAAAGATACTGCATACAAGGAAATTTTCGCCCTCGTTTTTTTTTTTTTTTTTTTTTTTTTTTTTTTTTTTCCCTTTTGCCCTACTCACAGGTGGGCGAATTTAAAACGGGGCGAACTCTAAGAACACAGTATCATTTCTTAAACAGAACTGTGACAGGGCGAATTTAAAACGGGTGAAAATAACACAGGACGATAATAACCCTATATACAGTACTAAAAAGAAACGTATGAATATATTCGGCAATATTTCAATTACCCTCGTTTTTCTGTTGTGTCTATACACAGCATTTTGCACCGTTCTTTCCGTTTTCGCCCATGAGCTAGACGGTTTCTTTCTAAACCATTCTGTTGGCCCCTTTTTGACCCTCTTGAAGCCCTTTCTGTGCAAGGCTTCATGAGCCGCTGATTCTGCTCCGTTCATTTCCCAGGCTGAGAACGACCTTTTCAATGTAGTGCTTGGTCTCGTTCTCCTTATTTGTTGAAGTCGTCGTCTAGGTTTTCTTGAGCTTCCAACTTTGAAGTTATTTCCCCTCGCCCTCATCAAATAGACTTTTCCGATGCCACGATGCCGCCCTGAAGCCATTTCGATCTATAAACAAAATTATCAAAATGAATCTGTATAAAAAAAGACATTTAGGGGCAAAATACCATATTGGTTGACTACCATTGTCTTCACATGATTCACTTAAGCAATTTATTTACTCAATGCTGAGTCAAGGAAAAATTGCTTATCAATACTGATACAAGCATATCAACTGCATTTTATAAGTCTTTTGTTTCTGCAGAAAATTTGCCCTCTGGTAAGTCTCAAAAATCTTTCTTACATGTAAAACTCTTCTCTAATGCAGGGATCAGTAAACACATCAAACTCGGTATTCTTTACAAATCAATGATTACGTAATGCTTTGAGAAATTGTTGTTTTGTTGTTTCATGAAGATCTGGAAGAATTCTCCCAATCATTAAACAGAAAACTCAAATCATATTGTAGCCAACCCTAATTCTCCTTGGTCATGATAAAAAAATCTTGAAATGCCAATACTTTTTTCGCTTATCAGTTTACGAATTGTAAATCTAAAACACTGGAAATAACAAATTAAAGGGATATTTTTAAGCCGCGACAACAAAATGAACAACTTGAATCTACAACTAATCTGCACAGTGTTGCCTGTCGACGCCTTTTGCAGCTGTTAGCAATGATTTTGTACAATTTTTTAAAGTAAAGATTTTGAATTCTATATATGTAACTGTATGGCCTTATCCTAGCAATCAGAACCAAATTTTCAACAAAACGTAATATAGTTTTCATGAGCGTACGTATATTCGCTACTTATTAGATTACTGTAACTTTTGTGTTATGAAGATCTTTCAGCATTGAACCATTTCCCACAAAAAAGTAAATCAAATCCAGCACAGAACCATAATAAAATAACCTATTTTGAATTTCTTTATCTGAACAAATGCATTTGATTTTGTTTGGTTGCGTAGGAATTTTTTAGATTTTATTCAAAAATGGATTATGTAAATATACAATTATTGCACTAGATCTTTATAACTAAAGTACTCTTTACTTACGCTTCTGTAAATCCGATTACTTTGTCAACCTCTTTTCTTTTGATATCTAAACCTATCTCGTTTGGATATTATACAAGATTATTTAAAACTATACGTAATTTCTAAAAAAATAAACCTTTAAATGGGAAATCCGTGACTTAGTGCTATTAATATGCATTATCATGTATATTATGCTTTCATTTTGCCCTGTAGTTTATAATAAGAAAATCCATAGGCATTGTTGAATGTGTTTAATGTCACAATTTAATAATTTAATTAAGCAATATTCATGAAGTGCATTTATATCTCAATAACTCAGGGAAAAACTTTATTGTATAACAATCTATCCAACTTTTCTATTCCATATAATAATACAAAATTTTCACTGTTCCAGGCAATCTCTAAATCGCTTTTACACTAAAAACGAAAAAAGTAATGAAATGTGATTGATTTTTATTGAAATGTTTTGATTTACTTCCATTTAGGAGGGAAGTTGTAGCAAGACCTGTATTTTTGAAATTGATCATTATGCCATACTTATTACATGTATGTGAACTTAATTTAAAAAGCTATATTTTGATTAAATGTGGCATGTATTTCTAAGAAAGGACTGAGAAGGCTTTGCAGACACCAGTAATACTTTTTCTTACATAGTAATACTATATGTTTTTGAAATAGAGGAATTGATGCCAAATAATTCAAATAATTATACCATAGGCTGTGGTTTAGAAAAGGAGTATCATGTTTTGCTTGTTCATGTAGTAATATATTTATGAAATAGAAAATATGTGATGCATATAAATATACATGCATACCATATCATATTATATGCAGTTGCTGTGATACGGTAATGATCATGAATGTTGAGTGTGTGTGTATTTGTATTTGAAATGTGTTTTTAACTTGGGTCAATTTTTAAGAGCTACAATTCTAAATTTCGTTTAAAAGCTTTAAAATGGACATTTTTGTTTAAAAAAGAAGAAGTCAATTCAAAGGGTAAATAAATCTTAACTAAATTGTATTAGCTATATAAAATACTTAGAGTTGAATTTTTCTTCAGCAACGACTCCAAACTTAGTGAAATAAGATTTTTATTGTGATATACCTACTCCACTGAGATTTCTATTTCTTTAACTAAAATACGGACAAGGGATGTACAGTGTAATTTTATGTTGTAAATGAACACTCCATTTCGTATTGTCAATGTCAATTTCAGCTCCCCAACAAAATATTTTAAAGAGACACATATGGATTTGATTTAAATATGAACCATAAACTTAAACTTTTTTAGATTCTTTCGGAAAACGAATTTTGGAAAATTCACGAAAAAAGAATTTTTGAAAGTTTTTTAAAAACATTATTCTTTCTTTTTTTAATACTTTTTTTTTGAAATGTCTGAAAATATTTTAGGATTAAACAAATATCTAAATATAAAACTGGGTTTCCCCTAAAATACAAAAATATTTTAAGTCAGTTTTCAGAAAATACAATCTTTTTATATGATCAATTTACAGAATTTGATACCCATACGAATGTTTTTATGTCAAAGTTCGCTGAATCATGAAAAAAAATTATGCAAATCTGTATTATATTACGTATGCCTCTATGTTTATTCAGAAACGTTTGTCGGCGTCTGTTCTTTTAACAAAGCATTTACGACAAACGCTATCTAAATTTGATATTGATGCAATTTATAGTTCTATTTATAAATCTTAAATAACAAATTTTTCCATGACATATTTCAGTGATACATATGTTTCCTACTTTTTCGAGAAACCCATTTGTTTATAACAAGACATTCAGTGTAGTTGTGAATGCAAGATGTAAGTCACAAGAAAAGAAAAAAAAACCAATCGTCTCGAGAAATCGGAAAAATTCATTGTTTCACAATCTAGCTATTTTTTTTTCAGAATATTTTTGGCTTTAAACCCAAAAATGTTTTTGTTATTTAACTTATGCAGGCATACCAAAATCCCTTATCTGGTATTACTTAAAGTAAGGTAAAAAAAAAACTGTGATTGATTTCTTATTCCTTTTTAGCTTACCTTAGCTGAAAGCCGTTGTCCGGTGTCGCTGCGTCTGTCCGTCCGTCTGTAATTTTTTCACATTTTCAACTTCTTCTCAAGAACAGAACCACTGGGCCATTTTTAACCAAAGGTGGTACGAAGCATTCCTGGGTAAGGAGATTATAAACTGTTAAACTGGAGGGCAAAGCCCCCTTCCAAGGGGTGATATTCAAGAAAATATATAAAAAAGGATTGGGTCATTAAAAATCTTGTTCTCAAGATCCGCAAGACCAGAAAAGCTGAAACTTAAGTAGACGCCTTCTAAGGTAGTGTAGACTCTAAATTGTTCAAATTATACCCCCGGGGGTAGGATAGGGCCACAATAGGGAATCAACGATTTACATTGAAATATATAGGAAAAATCTTTAAAAATCATCTTCTCAAGAAGCACTGGACAAAAAAAGCTGAAACTTATATGTAAGCATCCTGAGGTAGTGTAGATTCTAAATTGTTCAAATCATGCCCCCAGGGAGGTAGGGCAGGGTCACGACAGGGGATAAAATTTTAACATTGAAATATATTTGAAAAACTTTTTAAAATCTTCTTCTCAAGACCTGCCTGACCAGAAAAGCTGAAACTTATGATGAAGCATCCTCAGGTAGTGTACATTCTAAATTGTTCAAATCATGTCCACTGAGGGTAGAGTGGGGCCACACTAGGGAATCAAAATTTTACATTAAAATATACAGGAAAAATCTCAAGAACCACTGGATCAGAGAAGATGAAATTTATTTGGAAGCATAAGTTAAGTATAAATTGTTCAGATCAAGGTCCCAGGGTAGGGTTAGGCCACAATAGGGAATCGAGGTTTTACATTAAAATATATAGAAATATATATTAGAAAAAACCCTTTTAAAAAGATCCAATGGACTAAAAAAGATGAAATTTAGGTAGAAGTTTCCTGGGGCATTGTAGATTGTAAATTGTGGTCCACGCGGGTGGGGTGGGGTCACAATATGGATTATAAAGGGATTTAAAAAAAAACCCTCCTCTTCGCAAGAGCAAATCCATGATGAATCATTTTAATATGGAAGCATCATGTGGAAGTATAGATTAAGTTTTGTACAAATCATGGCCTCCTGAGTATGGGGTGTAGAGGGTGGGGCCATATAAGGCGATCAAAAAATACAAAGAAATACATGTATATTGTGGAAAAACCTTATGTGGAACAGAATTGCCAAAGTGACTCAGGTGAGCTTTGTGGCCCATTGGCCTTTTGTTTAAATATGATTTTTTTTGTATTTTTGCGAGATTTTGTTGCATAAAAACATAATTTTGTGTTACTTCCGAGATTTACCCACTGGCCATTAAATATCATGCTTTTGGAATTAAAGTTTAAAACCTACAATCTAAATAAGTTTGACTTGTATGTGTATGAAGCAAGTGTGTATGGAGGAGTTAATTCATTTTTTAAAACAAAATTTGTGGTCATTCATTATATCAACATTTATTATTATAATAATCCCAAGTATTATAGTCTGAACTTTGACACGAATCTAAACTGCAACATACTTCAATGAACGTAAGCATACTAGATGATTGATCAGAGTTTAATAAAGTTAACAATAATAATTAGAAAGTCCACAGTATTTTTCAAAATGAAGATTTCAAAAGGGTTAACTTTAGCAATCAAAATCAAAGCATTAAAAAGATAACAACAAAGGGGTTTTAGAGATAATGCTATTTACAACTAATTGTCAACACTATTTTTAAAGGAAACCGAAATAGTGACTTGATAAGAAATTTGAATGTTACTATCGGCATCAAAATATATATTGTAGTAAATCAAGTTTCATATTTTTTACTATTAAAATCAAAAGCTTTGATAATTTCCTAAAACATAGTATACTATTATAAAATGTAGTTTGCAATACTAAATCACAGCTAACTATAGCTATCTATAATAAATAAAAAAAATTCATATTATCTACTAAAATAAATAAAAATTTTAAATATTTTTGTTTTTTGTACAGTAAATATAATCAAAATATCGAAGTTTGTACTATAGTAAACAATATCCCATAGTATTCACAGTAGCAAATCATCGTGAAATACGAAACTACAATAAAATACATTTTACTATTGTATTTTAGTTAAGGTAAACTTGGTATAACATACAACTGATGGATATCTTCATACTGAATAATCGTCTAGTCCCGATTCGAATAATTCTGATGCATACAAATTTAAAAACATGTTATGTATAATGTATAATACGCTATTATAAAGTATCTATATTCTATATAGTGTATTGAAAATGAGTATTGTGTGTTCTTTTTTTTTTAATTTGGATTTGTAAGTGCTCCTTTTTTAATGTCCTCTTGAGCTGTTCAATATATGTCTGTTCAAAAATTAAATTAAGAAGTCAGAGAAGTATATATATATATATATATATATATATATATATATATATATATATATATATATATATATATATATATATATATATATATATATATATATATATATATATATATATATATAAATGGTTCTTATCAACGACAACGCTAAAATCTTAATATTTTTTTTAATGTGTAAGATCTTGTTTTTGAAGTCGTAACTCTTTTATTGACTTTAGTTTATAGACAGCTGTGGCATGATCCTCTGTATGTGATAACGTACTCCAATACAATGTCAATCTCAGTTTTCAATCCATGAATATGAAACTGATATTCTAAATTTACTGTAAATGTGAGTTTTTTTCCTTCTAGGAGAGAGGAAAAGTGTAGCAAAGAACGTTAAGTATGGCATTCTCTTTATGACATTAAATAATGAGTAATAGTTTAGCTTTCCTGTTAGTTGAATTATTTAATTGTCTGAGAATAATTTGTTTAAAAATGAATATCTAAATATATAAAGGATATTCAATGTTTTTTAGTTGAATATGGAGTTTATTTCACGAGTGGGACAGGTTTTTTTTATATTATCACGAGCGACACGAGCTACAGTATAAAAAAAAAAATCCTGTCTCACGAGTGAAATAAATTTCAAATTCAACGTTAACTAAAAAAACATTGAATTTTGACATTAAGATACAGACTGTAGCATAAATTAAAGCACAATAAAAACTAAAGAGAAAAATTGTGTTTATTTAATTAAATACTGTGCAGAAACTTTATTTTTTTCTAACACGGAAAATGATCAAGTTGAAAACAGGAAACATGTCTCATGTCAAACATGTATTACTTTCTGCAAATAAGTATGCAATGTTATCACTTCAATACCATCAAATTAAGGCAAACTTTCTCACAACTTAAAGCAATGGCATGCTCTCGCTATTCTCATTGCAGGAAATACATAAGACATGCCACTTCCAATATTCTCTGAAAATAAGAAAACATATACAGTGAGCAAAAAGGCACAAAAATGGAATTCGTGTTATATTACAAATAAAGGTATTCAACGAAATCTATATGAATGTAATCGACAATATTTCAATTACCTTCTGTTTACTGTTGTGTCGATAAACAGAATTCTGAACAATTTTCTCCGTATTCACCCACGAGGTCGACGGTTTCTTCCTAAACCATTCTGTTGGCCCCCTTTTGACCTTCTTGAAGCCCTTTTTGAGTAAGGCTTTTTGAGCTGCTGACTCTGCTCCATTCATTTCCCAGGCAGAGAACGATCTTTGCAATGTTGTACTTGGTTTCTTTCTTTTTATTTGCTTCAGTCGTTGCTTGGGTTTTCTAGAACTTCCAACTTTGAATTTGTTTCCTTTAGCTTTCATCAAGTAGACATTTCCCAAGCCAAAATGCCGACCGTAAGCCATTTCGATCTATAACAGAAATAGCAATAGGAATTAGCGCAAAAAGATTCAGGGAACAAAATACTCAAATAACGCATTTTTGTTATTATTTGATAACCACTGACACACAAAACAAAAAAAAAACAAAACAAAAAACAAAAAAAACAAAAAACAAAACAAAACAAAACAAAACAAAACAAAACAAACAAAGAAACAAACAAACAAACAAACAAAAACAAAAACAAAAAAACCCACACACACACACATTTAAGTCCTGAGCTGAATCAACGTATTTGTTTCAAAATGAAATTGTAGTCTTATATAAGGATGCCTGATGCCTGCATATCAATATGCATGCTTTATTGTTTATGTAGAAAAAAGTGTCCTTTCTTTCTCTGTAAATTTATATAAAAGTTTCTAAAATTCTTCGTAATGCAGGGATCAATATACAGATCAAACAAGCAAGATTCTTCTTTACAAACCATTATGTACATGATGCTATGTTATTATTTTTTTTGCATCAACAAAGATGTCTTAACACATTTTCCACTTACATTGTACATGTAGAAAGGAAAACTTTGTCTATTTTGCGGAAAACGCTAATACTCAGGGATATAAAATAAATTTATCTTGAAATATCAACACGTACACGCAAATACATCAATTTGACAAGCTGTACATCTGTACATATTCTGTAATTATCGAATTATACGGAATATTTTGTTTCTAATCAAATGTTTAACTTTTCAAATTTAGATATATACTAACCACCAGGTTCATTAAAACTTTAATAAGCATAATAAAATTGGAAAATCAAGTACCAATATTTTTCCTGTAATTTCAAAACACAAATATTGGTACTTGATTTTTACAATGAAATCAATACAAAAACAACTAGATTGAATGAGTTATTGTCATTTATTTGTTTTTATAAATATAATATTAAATGCTGATTTGAAAAAGAGAACATGTATATGGAAAGTTTTCGAAATAAGATAAAAATTGTCCTTGTCTACAGAATGTTGTTCTAAAGAAAGCATATGTGATTAGTGATAACTTGTATCTAGAAGTAGGCAATTACAGTATTTATTTCTGTGCAAATGTTTGTATTATGCTTTTCTGTACGTTGAATTATTTATGTACCATGTTTTAATAAAAGAGAGAAAAAATAATGCTGATTATATTTCCAGAAAAAAATAACAAAAATTGAAAAATAAATCTCATACATTTTAACTATGAGCATATTTTGCTTTCCCATTTACATTTAGTATAAGAGAATGATCTAAACAACTTGATTCTTCAGTAAATATTTATCGTATTACATATTTTCAGTCTGGTAAATATTCTAGGAATACATAATATAAATACAATATTTGTCAGAAAGATAGTGTAATCTACATATCAATGCTTATTATGATGTTTATATTGGTTGAATGATGACGGAATCAAGGCATGTTGATGCTCTCCACTATGCTCACCAACTGGAGGTGCGTTTTCTAATATTTCTTCTATTGAACACTATCTATTGATGTACAAAGCGATGCTTGTCAATAATGTTTACAGCTGTGTACAGTAAGGTTTTGTACAAATTTAAATTATGTTTAAGTAAGGTTTTTGAATTTTCTTTATCTATAAAGCCTCACTCTAGCAATCAGAGCCATAGTTATAACAAAGTGGAATATAGTTTTTATAACGATGTTCGTTACTAATTAGAATACTTTAGCCTTTGTTTTCTGTACATCTTCTATTTTTTTATGTGAGAATTTTTGCTAACATATAAAACTATGACTCTCTAACAATAATAGTAAAGAAAATCTGGGATCTTAATTTGAACCTATTTACACGTAATGATTGCTTATTAATTTGACTGATTTGAAACCTCCTGCTCTGTAAAAGTACTTTTGAATGGTTTTCCTCTGCATTGCTAACCCGAAAAGAACTCATGCACGGTTTTTTTGCAAAGATTCAATGCAAGTTCTCAGATCTTTCTTCAGATAAAGAAAGTTTGCCTTTTCCCTCAGGTCGTATGTATTAAAATCCCTTTTCTCAAAAAGAAGTAAATCAATTCCAGCACAGAATCGAAATAAATTAATAGAGTACTTATTTTAAATTTGAATACCAGAATAAATGCATTGTTTAAGGTTGCGTAATAATTTTAAAGATTTTTTCACAAATGAATTTATTAATATGTAATTATTGCTCTAGAACTTAAATACCTATTACTTACGCTTCTGTTAGTCTGTTAGTCCGATTGCTGTGTCAGTTTCTTTTCTTTTTCTCGTTGGGATATTATACAAAGTTTTTAAAAAAATTGATGTAATTCCCAGTTTCTTTTAATAAATCTTTTAAATGGAAAAACCGGTGACTTGTTGCTATTAATATGCATAATCATGTTTATTATGCTTTCATTGAGCCCAATAGTTCTCTGAGTACTTTTTAGTATAGGTTTTGCAATATAAATGAAGCCGCTTTTACATCTTAATGATTTAGGAAAAAAAACTTTAATGTAATAATTTAACTAATTATCCTTTTACTTGTAATAATTATGACATTTATCCTACAAATTACTTGTGATTACACAATAGTCTGTGATATAGAAAATAAGTGTCATGCTTTGCTTGGCAAATAAGTAAAATAATTATGAATTAAAATATGTGATGCATACCATATTATATACAATATTCTGTGATATAGTTATGAGTGGTGTTTGTATGTGTTTTCAATTTGGGTCAATTTTTAAGAGTTACAATTTTAAATTTCGTATCTGGACTTTAAAATGCAATTTTTCTTCTTTCAGAAAACGATCAGAGGGTATAGAGATCTTAACGAAAAGGTAATAGTTGTATATACAAAGAAACTTAATGATGGGTAGACCAAACAACTTAAACTTATACTTTTCTTCAGCAATTAAATATTTATATTCTTATTGAGGTATTCTTCCTAGACTGAGATTTCTATCTATACACTGTAATTCTCTCTTGTAAGTGACCACTCCATTTCTATATTGTTGTTGTCAATTTCAGCTTACATACAGAATATTTTGAAGAGATCCATATGGATTAACTTTGCTAGATTAGCCATTTACTTATTTTTTTCTAGATTGAATTTCTTTCGAAAAAAGAACAGCACATCCAGGAAAAAGATTTTTGTAAGTAATTTTTATTTTACCTTATGTTTTCTTCTTTCAATATTTTTTAAAATAATCTTTTAGTTTACAATAAATATCTAAATATAAAACTGGGTTTTTCCCCCCAAATACCGAAACATTTCAAGTCTATTTTTGGAGAATGCGACAGTTGTTATAATAAATTTTCAGAATTTGATACCCATGCAAATTTTTTATGTCAAAGCTCTTGAATCATAAAAGTATTATACAAATTTGTCTATATTTATATGTTTATATTTATCATGCATGCTTCTTCGATAAACCCATTTTCTTCCTTAGCTTTGTTGATAACAAGACACTCTCAGAGAAATTTTGAAAGCAAGTTTTAAGTTAAAATAAATGCATCTTGACAAATCAGAAAACTTGATTGTTGAACACAATCTCGCTAATTTCTTTCCTTTTATCCTAGAAAATCCAATTGTTACTTTAAGCAGGCATAATGTAAAACCACAGGCACTAGACGTTACATATTTTTATTATAAAAAAATATTTAACCTCATACCTACCTAATAATTCAAAAGGTACACATCGCCGCCATCTTGATTTTTTTCTAGGTCGGTCACATTAACTTGTATTTTTGTCTGAAACTCCATGAAATAAATTTCCTGCAACCGTATTCTTTCTATTGTCGGTCGATGGAGATCTCAACTTACGGACAGTGAAACCAAAAGGGCGCATCACACTTGCAAAGTATTTTTTGCGAGATATTGTAAAATAATCCATGATTCAGTAAGTGCGACATGTATGTGTATGAAGCAAGTGTGTATGAAGGAGTTAAATCAATAACAGTATCAACTTTTCATTATTTTAAATCAAAGTTCCAGTCACTGCATGTATAATAAAAGTGAATTTTACACACAAATCGAAACTTTAACACTGATAAATCAAAATTCCACAGTATTTTTCAAGATAAATTGATGTCTAAAAGTTTTAACTGAAGTAATCAAAATCAAAGCATACATAAAGATAAGGACAAAGGAGTTGTTTTAGAAATGATACAGAGAACTGAAAATATTGTCTACATTATTTTTAAAGGAAACTTAAATAGTGGTTTGATAAGCAATTTAAACGCCTCTAGCGAAATCAAAATATCTATTGTAGTAAATCAGAGTTTCATATTATTTACTGTAATAAATCGAACTATTATAGTAAGTGCTCTGATAATTTCCTAAAATATAGTATAGTACTGTAAACTGTAGTTTACCTTACTCAATCATAGTTTACTATAGCTAACTATAATACATTGTGTAAATCAAAATTGCATAGTATCTACTAAAATAAATAAAAATATTAAACATTTTACTATAGTAAATCTATTTTTTAAAGATAGAGGTAACGTAGTAGTCAAGTACAAGTATCGAAGTTTGTATTATAATAAATCAAAGTTCCATGGTATTCACAGTAGCAAATCATCGAATGAACTATGACACTGCAGTAAAATATAAATATATATTCTACTATAGTATTTTTATTAAGGCAAACTTGACACGGCATAAAACTGATACAACTGATATATTTTCTTATATCATGATTGCTGCATAGCAAAGTAATCGTCTAGCCCCGATTCGAAAAATTCTGATTAATACAAATTTAGAATGTCAAATGTATAATACGTTATCATAAAATCTCTATATTCTATACATTGTATAGAAAATGAGTTTTGTGAGCTATTACTTTTGATTTCTTCCTGAGCTGTTAAAAAAATTAAAAAGTCGAGGAAGTTGGAGATCTTGAAGAGATTGTTAAAGTTACATTATATATATATATATATATATATATATATATATATATATATATATATATATATATATATATATATATATATATATATATATATATATATATATATATATATATATATATATATATATATATATAAAATTTTAGTTGTAACACGTTATTTGATTGGATAAAAGATTTCGTTTATATCGTATAACATAAGTTGCCTACGTCACAATGAGTTACGTCAAAAACGTATTACTCCGCTTGACGTTTCTTTTAAAATATGCTCAATTTGAAGCCATATTTGGAGGAAAACATTGTCTTATTGTCTACACTGAAATTAAATTATAAGGAATGAAGCTTATTTTAACCTATGTTATACGATATAAAATAACTTGGGGCAGTTTACGCTTTTTATAAACCGCTTCACTGAGCGACCAAAAGCTGGCCTTGATTTCTTTGAGAAAACAATACTATAATTTTTGAAGATTAATATATTTTATTCAAAATCAATCTTTCCATGTTTCCATATTTCATTATGTTTTCGTGAAAAATATCGTTGGGAAGTCCTTTTTCGTCACAAATGTATGATTTCAGAAGTCGGCGCCTACTATGTTCACATGTTCTCTACAAAAGAAAATACCAATGAAAAATCACTTTTCAAGTTTTCAAACAGTTTAAATTATTTTTTAATTTTTTCAAACAGTTTATTCTTTTTAATTTAAACAATATTAATTTATTTTCCTGAAGTAAAATGGAGTTGGGAGCAAGCATGAATGCCTATACAGGAGTACACTGTTGATTTCGATAGCTAAAGGCATGCACGGCTATTTTAATGACATGTGCATTTATTTCATGAAAAGTTTATCTTTCAAATTCTTTTTAACAGTTATTTGATATTGATAATATTATTTGGAATATATTTAGTTCACAATTTGAAATTGGTACATGTATTTATGATTTTTCAACGGTGTGTACAATTTGAGGGACACTACAAGAAGTGGAAAACTACTGTTATTTGATGAAAATAGGATATTCCTATCAAGACGTTGTTAAAAATGTATTTAGCGCAATGTCGAAGTGGACTATGCAGCGTGTGTACACGAAGTGTTTATGCTGATGACGCTCATAAATTTTCGTATATTGTTTCGAATTTTTAAAATTTTCTCAATTATGGTCTATATTTAAATATTATCGCACGAAATTATCAATGTGGCATAAATAAGAAAAAAATAGCGTGTATCCACGAATATGTGATAAAATTTTCAAATTTTATTTAATTTTATTTATTTATTTATTTTTTTGCATACACATCCTGCATACACAATCTATTTACACCTATAACTTCCATGAAATAGTGTGTTTTGTTTTTAATTTTTATACATTTACAAAAGTATGGTTAATATCAAAATAATACCCTACATATTTGGCAGTATTCATTATTACCAAAATTATAGCAGTTGTCTACGAACATTATCGACAACCCTCGTATATCTGAAAATTCAGCTTTTTCTATTACTGAAAGCTCTGAAAATAAATCATCCTTATTTGATATAAAGTGGAAAAATGTCATTTTACACAATTATACGGATCTTATAAGATTTTCAAACAGTTTGCTCATCTACTATGTTACAATGTGCTAAAAATGTATTTACTCACGGTTATGCTGATGAACAGCATCCTGACAACATTGAATTATTTGATCTAATGGTGTGTTATTTAGATTTTGAAACCAGTCTGTGGGATGAATTCCTGACATGATTTTATTTATGCCTTCGAGATTCAACACTGCCTGTTGGGCTGCTGTTTCTGCCGCGTTCATTTCTTCGGCTTTTATGGTTGTAACCAGTTTTGCTGATGGAAAATTTTTTTTAATCTCAGTTAATCTTGCTTCTGGGTTTGTTGAACATCCTATTTTAAAGTTTTGGCCATCGACCATTATATATACATATCCTGGTCCAAAACGGCTACCCATTGCCCCTCCTTGTATTGATGCTGCAGCATACATCTAAAAATTTAATTATAATTTTGAAGCTTCTGGATAAGAATGATTGAAAATTAATGCATAGGTTTTTTACTTTTTGTTTTTTTATTTCGTATCTGAAGATTCTATACACGTGATTATATATTTTAAAAAATGTGCTTTTTGCCACAATCGGAGAAAGTAGAAATTTTTTGTGTCGGCTTCTATTGCCCGAGAGATATCAGTATCAATTTCAGAGCTCTTTCAAGCGTGACCTTTAATTATGACTTGTTTTAATCTTAATACCTGTTATCAATGGAACGATTCATTTTTGTATGCAGAAAATGAAAAATTCAAAAAAAAAAAAAAAAAAAAAAAAAAAAAAAAAAAAAAAATTAATGAATTTCCCTGACTTGATCGTAAAAATAAAAGCAATGTTTATGAGCTTATGGTGAAATGTCAAGCGAGGAAGACTATTATTTAATATTACGAGTAATTTTTCTTACATTCAACAATGTAAGAGATTTTTTAAAAAACAATTACAGTAACATTCAACAATCTAATACAAACCTCTTTGAAGATATGCTATCTGATATATCACTCTCCAAATGATTTATAGTATTCTCTGATTCAAGAAAGAAAATTTCCAATTTTTTTCATAAACAGATGGAAATTATGATATCACCAAGATCTTTATATTGTGGGTAATAAAAGGTGTAGAATTACTCCAGTTTTTTTTAATTTTTTATGACAAAGATATTTGTTTCAAATCAAAAGAGAGAGATAGAGAGAGACTGTCGTTTATCACTGAAGGTTTGAAGCTTTAATTGATTTCGGTTCTAAATAGAAAACATTCGGAAACCGCTAGATTTCTGTAGCGCAATTGCTAGCTCGTCCAATAAAAGTTTTTGAGAACCTGAGCCTACTCTTACCACTTAATGTTATCTTCTACCCGATGAATCTTACTTGTATCTATAATTATATTAAGGGTAAACTGATTACGATTCTGAAAGTACTAAATAACTTAATATCAATTTTATTGCGCAGATAATTTCAGCTTAATAGAAACTGAATCTTATACCATATTGGAGTACCCTAACAAATATGTATTATAACTATAGTTTACTATATATTAGTAAGCTATAGTAAAACTATTTTGATACTTTGATTCATTATGAAACTGTGACCGGTCCGTAGGGAATGCTCACTCGTCCATGACACCTGATCCCACCTCTAAATTTTAAGATCCCCGTTTGTTCTGCTCCAAATTTGTATCGTTTCATTGGACTTTCGAGATTGAATACTGTTCTTTATCTTCATATTTCATTCAAATTCAAAACATTTTGATTTACTATAGTAAAAAAAAATCATTTACTTTAGTTAACATTTTGATTTACTATAGTTAACTATAATAAACAATACATTCTATAGTATGTATATATATATATATATATATATATATATATATATATATATATATATATATATATATATATATATATATATATATATATATATATATATATATATATATATATATATATATATAGAAAGCACTACAAAAACCAACAACGCTGTATATCCAAGTGTCGGATCTACTAAATAGATACAAGGTCAAGGATGGAAATTTATATAGAGCACTAAAAATGACCAACGACACGAACAATAGAAATTGTCAAATTTTCGGGACGCCCTGTCCCTTCCTCAGGACAAAGTAGTGCTAGCCGTTTTTGTTTTTCTATTTCCTTTGTTTTTATGACTTCTTAAACTTTTTTTCTTTGTCCTGAGGAAGGGACAGGGCGTCCCGAAAATTTGACAATTTCTATTGATCGTTTTGAACGTCGTTGGTCATTTTTAGTGCTCTCTCTCTCTCTCTCTCTCTCTCTCTCTCTCTCTCTCTCTCTCTCTATATATATATATATATATATATCGGCTTGGCCAAGATCAGGTGCCCATGTTGGACAGGTTGTAATTTCCAAACGGCTTAACTTACAGGTCCTCCGTCAATAAAGAGTGTATATTTCATAAAATAATCTGTATTATTTGGTTTTCTATAACAGTTCACACCACTTAGTATTTATAATACCATAGTTAAAAATCAATTGTCTAATGTACTATGTACTTGCAATGCCAAATGAAATTCCAGTTCAACTAATTAAAGCATTATTGGTGTTCAAACTATCATGAGTAAAAGCAACAGGAACTCTAATTAAATCAAGGCATGATTTTTTTTTTTTGGGGGGGGGGGGTGTTACGGACTATATTGCTTCATATTTTTTTTCGATTTTATTTTAATGTTATGCATATATTTCAAGATGGTCATTCAAAAGGTGTATCATTGTATAATTTATCATTATCATATGGTGTACTTCATAAAAAAAATTACAAAACATGATTGACCATTTGAAAAAAAAAACACAACAGTATAATATTTATCCATGAAGAATCAATGCTTTTTCTTTAAATTAACAATTCAGTGACAAGTAGATTGGTTGGCGCAATTATAAGAGTGAAGGTCTCACTTTCTACTAAATTGCAAAGTAAGGAGTTGATCCTTATGTTTTGGGATCAAATCCCACAATGGGGTGTTAAGACTGGTCGATGAAAACTAATAAACCATTGAAGCCCCATTTTGCAGTAGATACTAGTAGGAGCAAGCATTCTGAGAGTATTGCATTAGCAATACTAGTCCCCTACCGGCAAGTGTAATCTGGTTCCCGTTAAAAATTGAAAATGCCATAAATCCGTCAAATATCAGTGAAGCGGAACGAAATGCAAACTTGATCTATAACTTATCAAGGTAAGGTCACATACCAAAAAATCAGCTCAATATCTGCAAGCGTTTAGAAAAAAATTGCGGAAAACCCTGAAAAATCGAAAAGGTAGTTATTCAATCAAAATTCACTAAAGCGGAACGAATTGCAAACTTGATCTGTATCTCATCAAGATACACTCACATACCAAAAATTAGCTCAATATCTGCAAGCGTTTAGAAAAAAGATGCGGAAAACCAAGTGGGACAGACTGACAGAGGGACAGACAGACGGACAGACAGACAGACAGACTCGGAGGAAACCTATAGTCCCCTCCGGTGTCACCGGTAGGGGGACTAAAAATCTCTTGCTAATACAGAAGTACGGTTATATGGTCTGTAAATCTGCTAAATTTATTTGTAGAGTCCGTAGCCCTTTTGTAAGTAGGATTTGTGTGGCTAAATATTCTTTTAAAAATATTCCAATGCGAATTATTCTAAATGGATTGATAGTATGTAACACAAGAAGGAAAACTTTATCATGTATATTTAGAAATATGTTGTGACCACAAACATAGCCTTTAGTTGAAAAATGTTAATTTTCAGACATTTTATCTTTAATTACAGTGGTATTTGCATTTGTTCGAATAAACATATTTTTGTATTGTAGTATTGTATGAATAATGTTTATGGCTTTTTCTGAAAGTAACTATATAAGGGCTACGTACTATACAGGGCTACGGACACCAATCATTCTCCTATAACTTCTTTTGGTGTAAGCCCAAAAGCTATAGATTACTGGTTTTTTTTTTACTTTACTGGTAAATGTGAAAATATTAATTAAGAGCATGATTAATTCTACATTCTTTTGTTGAACACAAACTATAATGAAATATGGGGCTATAGACTATACAAAATATTAGACCAGTATGGAAAATAAAATACAAAATGCACACACATTTTATAATATAACCACTATATTTTTCTCATAGTACTTTTTTTCTTAAGTAAAATAAAAAAATTAAACACATTATATTTGCTTTTTTTTGCTAGAAATTATGCATTTATTCAAACAGTGATCAATCTTAAAATTATACAAAGGTATATATGCACACATTGATTCATAATTTCCACATTTTTTATCCTTTTTTCTGTAAAAAACAAACTTAACCAGAAACTCTCATTATGTCAAATGTCTCCCTCGTGCATCTGTCACAGCCTCCCATGCAAGGAGTTCATCAGTGTGTTTATCCTCCTAATAGGGATATTATTCAACCCTTCCGACAAGGCAGCCCTAAGATTTGAATAAGCAGCCGAACTGATAAGACGTGTTTTTGGGGGGACAGTTCTAATCTTACCTGTTACCTATGTTGAATTACTATGAGTGATTGTGTTGTGTTTTTCTAGCCAAAATATATGGCTGAGTCTAATGAATATATGGATCAAAGTATTAATTCAAGCTTATTTAAATCCTTTTCTGGACTTACACAATCATTTGATGGAGATGAAAATATCACTACTACTGATGTGAGTATACCACACTTCCTAAATGTGACATACAACAAATACAGTATAACTGTGTCCTTCCAACAAGAAAAATATGTAACTATTTTGAGCTATTTAAATGAGGAACTAAAACCAATTAAAGAAGTAGGGAAAAATGGACAAATTTTCAAGTCTGATTGTGATTCTGTGACGGCCACACTCTATGCTGGGACTAGCGTCTTACACATTCAAGGTTCGTCAGCAAATACCTGGCTTGACAAATTCATTCACGACATCAAGAGCAAAGATACTAACAATATTAGTAATGTTCTGGGCCAATCATCACCACAAATGGCATCAACTCCAGTTAAAGTGCTTCTCTTGTGTCGACCAGTCAGTCAAGTGATGTACAAAATTGTACACAGTGTGCGAATACAATTCAATCTCTACAACTGGCTATCTGTAATTTAGCTAAAGAATTACAAGAATTAAAAGAAAAACTAAAATGTCAAATAAAAGAAGACGATCACAACAAACCAATACTGGTTGACAAAAACACTCAGACATCAATCAAGGTTGTGAAAAACAAGGAAACAGACGTGCATGGTTTAAAATCTGCACCAACGAATTCCATATCTAGACACACTCAGTGCGAACATTCTTTACCAGAAAAGAAAACAAAATGCACAGCTGATTCTGGTACAAACACTGAACCACACAACCACCCAATACATACACCTGCAAGATCCATGATTGAAGAAAAGGAAAAATCTGGTAATACAAAACTTATAATTGGCAGTTCAATCCTACAACGGGTATGAACAAGAGGACTACAAAAGGGTGTTCATGTAAGAACAAATAGAGGGGCTAAACTTTCCCACATCAAAGCTAAACTTCTCAAAATAAATGTAGCAGAATACTCCCACATCATTATCCAAGCCGGGGGAAATGATGCCTCATCTCATCGAGACATGGACGCCATTGAACATGATGCCGCGGAAATCATCTCCAACATCAAACATCGTTCTCCGGGAACCAAAGTATATTTTTCCGAAGTATTACAAAGACGGGATGTGGATGTATCTCATGTGAATACCACACTAAAATATGTATGTGATGAATATGGAGGTGTCTTTATTTCCAACAAAAGTGAATTCAAGGAGGTAAACCGTATGCATTATTGGAAAGACGGTATTCATCTTTCAGACAAGGGGACGTCAATGCTGCTTAAACGGATTAACAGCGAAGTTTCAATTCTGCGTGTGAATTCCGGTCGAACCAATACGGACTCCAATGCAAGCTTTTATCAGTCTGTGACTTGCTACTTCTGTAGTGAACACGGACACACATCACGCCACTGTAGACACGGACGAAAGCTTGACTGCTGGAACTGCGGTGAATTAGGACACAAGACGAAATCCTGTCCATACATGTACTAGGTATCAGGCAATGAATGTGTAGCCGTCCACAACCAAACTAAATCTTTACCAAACTCTAGTATATTTTCTATTCTTAGTATTTTATGTAATGAATGTAACAATTTTCAATGTTCATGTGACGACCATACTGATAACTGTAATAACTCTACAAATTTTAAATTGTCAAGAAAACCACATGTTAAACGAAAGACTCAATTGAACACAGATTGTAAAAGTAATCAGAGATCAGCTATACAAACTACTGTCATATCTCCTATGCCTAGCTCATTCAAATCTGTTTCACAAGTAAAAAAACCCAGTTCCTTTGACCAATAAAAATGATATTCAAACAACACAAAAGAACCAAGGATTTGGGTTGGTAAAAAAAGGTTTAAGATTCGGAAATTTAAATATTTGTCATATTATTCCAAAAATTGATGAAATAAAACTACTGCTCAAAAATAGACAAACTTTAGATATTTTAGGTATATGTGAAACATTTTTGACCGAGCAGATAGGCAACTCTGAATTGAATATTGAGGGCTTCGTTTTTGAAAGAAAAGATCGTGTACTAAAGGCAGGTGGTGGAATTTTAATGTACATTTCAAATGATATTTCATATAAACGTAGAACTGATTTTGAAATCAATAATATTGAGACAATCTGGCTAGAGATAAATTTAAGAAATTCAAAACCTATATTTTATTGCTCTGCTTATCGTCCACCATCTGCCCCCTCCTGCTGGGCAGAGGACCTAGCAAGGGAGGTAAACCGTGCCTCCTGCTGTGATGATACTGAAATAATTCTAGCAGGTGATTTTAATATTGATTTAATGAAAGACCCCCCACAATACTGGACATCTGCTTTAGAGGAGTTTGGATTTTCACAGATAATTACTGTTCCAACTAGAATAACAAGTACCTCAAGTACCTTAATTGATCATTTTTATACAACCAAACCAGAAAACATATGTGAAACCAGTGTGCCCCCTATTGCTATATCTGACCACTACCCTGTATGTTTGACACGGAAAACTAACTGCATACAGCGTAAGGGAAAACATACTGAAATCCAATATCGAGATTTTAAAAAATTCAATGAAAATAAGTTTCTAAGAGATTTAGAAAATGCAAATTTTAACAGTCTTCTTGAACTAAAAGACCCAAACGAAATATTGAATAAATTTTATGAATTATTTAATGATATTCTTAACAAACATGCCAAAGTAAAAACTAAAAGAATCAAGACTGAAATTCGACCTAAATGGCTTACACAGGAAATAAATGATGCTAGACTTTTACGTGATACATACCATCTACAAAGAAATTCAGAAAATTACAAATTTTGGAGAAATAAAGTCACACAATTAATAGATCAAGCCAAATCAAAGTATTACAAATCAGCAATTGAAGAAAGTTCAAGTCCTAAAGAAATGTGGAGTTATTTAAACCATTTGGCATCCGATTCCAAAAATTTTACACCTAACCGTATTACACAAAATGGTTTGGATTTTGAAAATTTACAGGATATTGTTGATATTTTTAACAAACACTTTACAGAAATATCCTGTAAGTTATTAGCAAATATATCAGTACAAAGTTTTGATTCAGAATTATTAAATCAATTTACAGAAACTAAACTAGGGAAAGAAATTTTTTTCAGTATAAATCAAATAAGTGAGTTTGAAGTATTTAATATGTTGAATACACTTGATGTGAACAAGTCCGCAGGCATTGACTTTATTGGACCTCGTCTACTAAAACTTTCGGTAAATGTTATATGCAAATCTATTACACATCTTATAAATGCTAGCATTACTAATGGTGTATTTCCATCCCGTTTAAAACAAGCAAAAGTCACTCCTATTTTCAAAAATGGCGACCACGCAGATCCAGGGAACTACAGACCCATATCCATTCTTCCAACATTATCAAAACTAGTTGAAAAACACATAGCCGATCAAATACGTAACTTTACCTCTAGCTTTGATCTTTTATTTAAATCACAATCTGGATTTCGAGAATTTCATTCATGTCAAACGGCTCTAACAAAACTAACAGATAATTGGTTACAAGCTATGGACCAAGGAAATCTAGTAGGCATAACTTTCCTTGATTTTAGCAAAGCATTTGATTTGGTAAATCATGATATCCTTATAAGTAAACTTCAATCATATCACTTTGACCAAATGGCTATTAAATGGTTTCATTCTTATCTAACCTCAAGGTCTCAGTGTGTAAAAATAGGTACATATTCCTCTGATTTCTTGCCTGTCACAGCAGGAGTGCCCCAGGGATCTATCTTAGGTCCCCTATTATTTTTATTGTATATAAATGATCTCCCTTTACATGTAAATAGAACAGATATTGATATGTTTGCTGATGATGCAACCTTACATACACATCATAAAAATGTAGAAGGTATTGAGAATGCCCTTAACTTTGATTTGTGTGAGATTGAAAATTGGTGTTCCAAAAATCAAATGGTGTTGAATACCAATAAGACAAAATGTATGCTTATGGGAACTCAACATAGAAAATCAAAGATAAATTCTCCTGAATTAAATTTATATGCTTCAAACAAATTAATTGAAAATGTTGAATCTGAAAAACTTTTGGGAGTATATATTGATCATTCATTGCGCTATAATTACCATATTGACTCAGTTTGTAAATCTTTGACGTATAAATTATATACCTTACGCAGAATTAAAAAATTTCTCCCATTACACACAAGAAAACTATTCTATAATGCCTACATTCTGCCTTCTTTAAATTATTGTCTAACTATTTGGGGTAATGCGCCAGGTGCTGGCATAGATAGAGTTTTTAAATTGCAAAAAAGGGCAGCCCGGATTATATTAGATGTGGCTTATGATGCCCCTTCACTACCATTATTTGAAAAACTTGGATGGCTTACCATATATGAGTTGATTGATTTTCATAAATATGTATTACTGTACAAAACACTTCATGGTATGGCACCTGATTATTTAAGAGACTCTTTTGAATTTATTTCTTCTAATAATTATGTTTTACGATCTGAAACCAACTATGACCCTCGTCTACCGAAATATCGAACAAATCAATTTAAAAATTCTTTTCATTATTCCGGTGTTCATTTATGGAACAAATTACCTTTGTATATACGTTTTTCACCAACTGTAAACACATTTCGTAAAAATGTGGAAAAATTTATTATAACTTGCCGCAACACTGTTTAAGTAACGTAATTCCATGTCCTAAACTTTTAATTGTACTTGTATTTTTCCATCATGTTGTATTATTTAATTAGTGTACAATGTTTTCATACATGTAATTGTATTATTATTAATATGTTTAGAGGGCCCCGAGGAAGACTAGTGCATTGCACTAATCGGGTTACCCTCTTTAAATAAAGTATTATTATTATTATTATTATTATTATTAAGTTGATTGAGACCAGCTTGGGTGTTTTAAACCCTATCGTCCACGTAGTCCCAAAGATGTTTGATGCGGAAAAGATGGACTAGATGGACATTAAGGACACCAGTCAAGTGGATGAATGTGGTAGATTGCGAAAAAGTCATCAATTCCCGACAGTTTTGGGACTGGAGTTAACATGCCGAAAAAAATAGGCAAACGACGCACGCGTGCGCGAGTGAGAGTAACACCAACGTAAAGTTGACGAGCTCACAATCCAAATCGCGCAATCGATTTCCTTCAGTTTTGGGGTGAATGTAACGACTTTCATAGCCTACTGTAATAATACCAGTTTTAGGGTAATGTTATGGTGATTATACAGGTGGCAGGATGAATAGCCCGATCTTGACGTGGCGCTGTTAAACCTGTTGTTGCCTTTGTCCTTACTTAGGCAATGCAATAGCCAGACCCCATGGAACTTCCGTCAACCGTACCATGATTGCAAGAAATGCACATCGTCTCTAAATACCGAAAAACGATGTGTATAACTTAAGTGCAGCAAGTGGTACTAAGAGATGTGTTGAAAAACATGTCGTCATCAATATGCACGTGTTTTCGGCTTTTTAATTACCATTTTCCCTACGTGACGTCATATATTTCACGTTTGAGTTATTCTGAACACTGATTTTAATGTACAGTAACTAAGATATCCCTCTGACCAATTTTCATAATTTTCGGTTAAGCAGTAAAAAGAAATTCGAATATTATGTTACCCTGCGTTTCTTTTTCCTTTCAGTATATATGGACCTTCCTTACAATATCCTAATCCGGTCCCCTAATTCACCAATGAAACTCATGAAAGCGAAAAAACACAAAATTAAACACATAGGCAAGGTTATAAGAAAGCAGGGAACGCAAAAAATGTAATCTTTGACTACATCGCACACATTGCTCTCAACTATACTAGCTAGAATACAGAAAGTTATTTTAATCATCATTTTCAGGCTCTAGTCTAACAATATAAACAGGCTGTTTGGCTTTTTGATGCTGTACATGTATTTTTGCATAATTAACATTGTTTGTGTAATACTTATGTTTTCCGCTGGACATAATACATTATAAAACAAAAGAACACAACATTTGGGGATGTATACCATTTTCCTGCCTGCTCTCCTGGAGAACAGTAAGTTAAATCTGACAAATCTGACCCTGAAAATACTCCATGAGGGCATTTATTCTCGTTTAAAAACATGCACTCATACCTGCTACACTAAATTCAACTTTAAAAAGATAATTTTGTCGACAAGAAGGACGAAGATTAATATATCTGTTTTCTGAATTACACTGATGCAAATGCGATTACACATAAATCTTACAAAGATACCCAGGGTTAAGTCGATTACGCCAGGCGATGGGCCAGACATAAAAAGAAGACCTTGACACTTTGTCAAAACGGATTAAATGTATCAGATGTATGTTAAAATCTCGCATTAAGCGATTGAGGGGCAATATGAAAACCATCTATCCCTCTGCATTCAATAATTCAAAAGTGAAAAAAGAATTAGATAGAAACCATGATCAGTATGTACTGGTCCCAGCTGACAAAGCAAGTAACAACATTGTCTTTGTAAGGCTCATTATTTGAATTGTATTTAAAAAGACCTGGGATTTAATTCTACAAGTGCCAATCCATTTTACACTCATAGCTCCCTTTCTAAGGAGGAAATTCTTCAAAATCATATGTCAATTTTGAATATTTTAATATTCCAAACAACCATAATGAATTTGAATTACCCTATCCTTACAAATAAAAATACATAGCGGGTTCCAGTAAATGTTCTACCAAGACTCTTTCTTTACTCCTCACTAAAATATGAACAGCAGTGAAGGAGAAACTTCGGGAGTACTGTGCAACAATATATTCGAGAAGTGGTGTAAATCAGATGTGGATACTTAAATATTCCAAGGAACTTTTGGAAAATTTGAAATCACAAAATTTTACCAAAATCAATAGCATAAAAACTTAAGACTTTTCAACTCCGTATACAACCATTCCCCACGACAAATTAAAGTCCAGACATCATTGACAGCTGCTTTTTCAATAAAAATGGAACTCATAAATTTACTTACCTTGTCATTGGTCATTTGCAAAAATTTTAGTTAAAAACATTCTGATTGTACACATAAGTATTCTGAAATTGATATTAAAAAGATGCTTGAGTTTCTGATTGGCAATATCTTTGTGGTTTTTGAGACCAGGTCTTCCAGCAATCTGTTGGAATTCCTGTGGATACCAATTGCGCCCTGTTGTTAGCAGACATATTTTTGTATTCATATGAAGCAGAATTTATTCAATATCTTATACATGAGAAAAAGATATCTCTTGCTGTGGCCTTCAACTCGACATTTAGCTATATAGAAGACGTATTATCCATTAACAATAATTATTTCCACTCATATGTCGACGCGATATAACTCAGTGAACTTGAAATAAAAGATACCACAGAGTCTGACACATTTGTTTTATATTTGGAAATTTTACTACAAAAAGACGTTAATGGTAATCTAACAACAAACATTTATGATAAACGTGATGACTAACTTTTCAATCGTCAACTTACCTTACTTATTCAGCAATATACTCTTATCACCTGCATATGGGGTGTATATCTCTCAGTTGATTCGATACGCAAGAGCATGTTCTACGTCTGAACAATTTCTAAAACGAGTTAAGCTATTGACAAACAAGTTGATGAAACAAGAATATCAACAGTCTCGTTTAAAGTCATCATTTCGTAAGTTCTATGGTCGATAAAATGACCTTGTAAGCAAATACAATCTATCATTAAGTCATATGCTGACTGACGTTTTTCATACTAATTCTTAGGCCATTAATTACACACTGAATTTTTGACGGATTTTTCCGTTATTTACCGATCATGACAAGGAGCACACGGCGAGTGTGACCGGTCGGCAGGGGATGCTTACTCTTCCATGGCACCTTATCCCACCTCTGCTTTTGGAGGTCCGTGTCTGTTTTTGTGGTCCGTGTTTGTTCTGCTCCCAATTTGCATTGTTTTGATGGACTTTGAGCTTGGAAACTGTTCGTTATCTCCATATTTCATGTAGAAAATATTTGTAACTTTTTCTTAAAAATGTTTTTAATAACATCAGGTCTTTGGAAAACTGTCATTGTAGAGATCTCTAAATAGGAACAAGTCATTATTTCAATATTTAGATGAGTCTTTTATAAAATGAGACCCAGTTAGTCTCCAGATATTGAATATTTACTATAGTTTGTTTTTACAAGCATGTGTAGTAAGTATTGTGCATAGAATTCAGCAGAGAATTACTTAAAAAACAGAATATAGGATCTCTTCAGTATTAGGGGATACAAAATTTACGTCATTGACGCCAACATTTGAACAGAAAATATCAAGAGCTTTTTTTATATATATTTGGATTAACATACCCAAATAGTAAGCAATATAATATTGATAGTTGGTAAAACATTGAAATAACTTACTTGTTCTTTGAAGTGAATGGCAGTGTCACATATGTGCACATTAAAAGCTAGAATCTGCCGAAGTCAAGTGTGAATTTCGGGTATGAATTATGAAGTAATATTCGGTGAAGATGTCAATACAAATATCCAGTCAGACCAAATCTCGGCCGATATTATACACGTACGTTGCATTGCAACCACATTTGTCTCTTAAGGTCAGACGACACGTTCCTCGAATATCTGTTATGTATCTCTTCATAATGTATAGAAAAATAGTTATAATTATCATTATCCTGTGTTAATTCAACTGTTTTCAAAACGTCTTAAAAATACGTAAATATAGCAAAAATTGTCATATTGACAATTTCAAGAGATTTCCTATGGGATTATATAGAAAATATCATCATCTTGTATCTTGCACAAATGACTGGTAAGGTACCTCAATTTTTTGTGAGGAAATTTGTAAAAGTAGCAATGCTTCAATGAAAAATTCTTAGGAAAAATTATATATTATTGAGGACCGTGTCGTCTGACCTTAATTAATACATGTATATCTTAATATCTGCGAGAAAAAGGACCAAGAGAGTTTTAGTAAAATCCAGGACATGAATGCACAAGACAAAAAAGATCACCCAAAAGTACAATAATTCAGATTGATTTGCCTTCTTAAGTCTAAGACTTTGTTTAATAGGATTTAATATATTCTTAAACTGAACAACGTAACTAGAAACGTGCTTAGATTTGAAAATTTAAGCAAAACTTAGGAGGCCAGTAAAGCTGACAAATATGTCTTAAGTACTATTATTGATATTTCGAATTATTAATTGTTTAATTTTGGTATTAGCACATTCATCAATTATTATGTAATAACAAAATAAACCCATGTAGTGCTATGTATTAGGGGTATGTAAATTTTATTAAAAAAAAAAAAGATAAATAGAATATCATCCAACATGTAACAACACTTTCAAAATGGAATACATACAGAATTTTATGGTTGGAATATTTAATATTATAAACACTACTTACAATAGGTAGAGAATTGTACAAAAGAAAGGCGCGCATGGGGGGGGGGGGGGGGTCTGATTGAAATGCACAAAGTCTCGAACGTCAAAATATTAAGAATTGTTTTTTAACAGAATTATGATTTCAGTAGGAAATATAATCTTACCTTATTCGCTTTTATCAATTTCATTGAAAAATATTAAGATTTTAGCGTAGTTGATGAAGACCATTTCCTATAATAATCTCTAAATAATATATATATATATATATATATATATATATATATATATATATATATATATATATATATATATATATATATATATATATATATCCTTTAACTGCTGTAAAGGAGAAACTTCAGACGTATTTTTCTACAACATATTCAAGAAGTAGTTTAAATGGTCAAAAATTGAAAAAAATGAATTTCCTTCAAATTTATTTATTTATCTGTATACTTATTTATTATCTATTTATTTGTGATTACTTTATCTTTTTTAAAGAAAAAACTTGTGTAAGAGAGGCATTACCTAAAACATTCAAAAATCAGAGAGCATTTCTAAATTCCTGGAAATTTGAAAGAGAGGAGCACTCAGATTTTAAACTCAGACCATCTGCTGAATTTTAATAACAACTTAAATGCAAAGTTATTTGTCATAAATTGATCAGGAAAACGTTTTAGTAGATTTAGAATTGCATCAACTAGTCACTGATTTAGATATCATGTATATCTCTTAAAAAAAATCCATCACACCGATAAAATCTGTAAAAACTAGGTTTGAAGTGGAACATGCCCATTTTGCAATACTATTATACTATTCATATTATCATACTATCCAATTACAGTATTCAAAGGTAACAATCTAATACCATGTGCGATGTACTAACATGCTGTAAGATAATTATGTATCTTCCCATGATATATATTTTATTATTGTGAATTGACTTTGATAATTTGATGAACTTTAATCTTGTATAATATTTTTTAAAGTATCTTCATATTCCATGGATCGTTGATTGTTTTGATGTCTTTACTTATTCGTAGATTATCTAATTTAGAGATTAATAAGGAAAAAATTGATTTGGGAGATCCAGAGACCCCTGCCTTAAAAACAATTTCAGAAATAAAGAGTTACTATAAAATGTTCTTCTAGAATAAACTTATTTTTTAATTTCATTACATTTAACTTTATATCTTCATTATTATTTACTTGTCGAAATAGCATACGGTTTACATCACACATGTTCTACTTTTATAGCTTACGTAAATTTTAGGTAGGTGAAAGGTGTTTTCCTTGTTTCATATTTAGATCGAACACTACAAGCTATTAGATCATTCAATAGGCCAACATTGAAATAAATCTCTTATGAATAATGTAACATGGGCGCTTGTAGATCAATATTACTCATTTTCTTTGCATGGATGACCATTTTAAGTTTAAGCATAAATATTATCTATATTTTTTAAGATCGAGTATGATTATCAGTAACATTTATCTGAATTGTTTTATACCTAAATATATTGCATACTGCTGGACCAAGCTTATCAGTCATTATATTCGAATGGCAGATGCGTTTAAAAAAAATTCGACATGGTGCAGATTTTCCAGTAAATTCAGAAGTGTTGTTTATATAAACCAAAAATGTCGGTGCTTACTGACAAACGCAAGAAATGAATGGCATCAACTTTATTATAGACTAAGCACTGAAACATACGGAAGTCCAATAGTGCAAACCAAAAAAAAAAAAAAAAAAAAAAATAATAAAAAAATAAATAATAAAAAAAAACGTAATTATTAAATAAAGAAAACAAAATAGTTCTATAAAAAACGATATTATTTAATAAAGAAAACGAAATTATTATATATATATATATATATAAAAACGAAATTATTAAAATAAGACAACGAAATTATCAAATAAAAAACGACGAAATTATTAAATAAAGAAAAAGAAATTATTAAAGAAAGAGAAGGAAATTATTAAATAAAAAACAAAATTACTAAAAAAAAAAAGGAACTAAAATACGGAATTTATAGATGTGCATAGTAAGGGCCTGAACCCATGAATCATTCCATAAAGCGCACGTTTTATAAACATGATAAAGCACCATTTAGTTATTCTATAGACCTGATTTTGTTTCAACATTAAAACAAGTGGGGGAAATGAAAAAAAATTAAAAAAAACTTAGATAAATGTCAAACTGACAAACGTAGAAAAACATTATGTGCCCACAGCCTATAATTCGCATTTTTGAAGTAAATGATTCATAACTGTTCAATTTTGTTTACGGGAATTTAGTGCTGTGTCGCATCCGCACAAGCCTGGACGTAGCGAGGATGGCTGTTTCTGCTTATTAATGACATTCCCAAAGAGCTCACGAATCGCTGAAAGGTCAAGACCTTGCGCATCGTATTGCTGAATTCCCCCGAACTAAACCTAGCGCCCTATCTGTGTACCCATAAATCTTAGAGTTGTTAAAACAATAAAGAGAATAATTTGAATACTTTGTGGGATTTGTTATGCAAGTGTGTGCATTGTTTGTTCACAACTATGATTGACTTATAAATACAGATTGAGAATTTGTCATTTAGAATATGTGAGAACAAATAGTTAGTGTATCACTTCTAATTATGCTTTGAAAAAATGACCAAGAAATTAGACGTGTTTTTCTTAATTTTTATTAAAGTAAGCAATCATTAAAATCTACTCATTGTAACAACTTTGTCTTGTTTAATTTTTGAATTTGCTCTCTTTAAACATTTTTTTTTATAATAGCAAACAAACCCGTAAAATCCGATCGGTAACGTATCATTTTACAGCATTTTAATCATGATAATTGAAAAATGATGTATAGCCATTGGAATTTCCTAAATGTTATAAAGTTCAGCAGTTGTAAACAACGGAATCTTAACAGACATGTATATCTTAAATATTTGTGCAATTTATTAGCATAATTTCTTTGATGTTTCATGTCCAGATTCATTGTTTGCTGATAATTAGACATTCTGAGCTGAGGGTTAAGAAAGCTAATGTTAACGTAAACTTATCATCACTGGTCAATATTCATCAGACTGGTCAAAGTTCACATTAATCATGTTAATGTAAGAACATAGATCTAAGCATATCGGATAACCAAAGGTAAAATTCTCCCCTATTCATATATTGTGATTGTCTACTCCAACTGGTTATGTTATCGATACGGGAATAGCTGAGTGTAAATGCAAATATCAGACTTGTTTTAATGTCGAAACAAAATCAGGTCATAGAATGGAATCATTCATGGGTTCAGGCCCTTACCATGCACATCTATAAATTCCATATTTTAGTTTCAGTTTTTTATTTAATAATTTCGTTTTCTTTATTTAATAATTTTGTTTTCTTTATTTAATAATTTCGTTTTCTTTATTTAATAATTTTGTTTTCTTTATTTGATAATTTCGTTTTTTTCTTTATTTATTTTTGGTTAGCACTACTGGGCTTCCGTAGAAACATTTCTGAGCACGTTATGTTCTGGGAAAAAGATTTTTTTTTAAATGTCTGGAACTAATATGAACAGTATACTGGTGTGTTTATTAAAAGGTTTGCAGAACTTTTTTTTTTTAAAAAAAAATCGGAATATAAGAGCTTAATAGAAACAAAATGTAACAAAGCATTGCAATTTAATAAAACAATAAAATGCCTTTCTTGTTTGTTCATGCAGGGATTAATGGGGACAACCTTCCAGAAAAAAAAAAAAAAAAAAAAAAACATAACCTGTGTGATCGGGATAAGTATATTCCGCAATGATTGCAACTGTACATCCCTCTATAAAAATGAAGAAAAAAATCTCAATGTTTATAAAAATATCTGTCTTTACATTTTCCATATGAAGTGGATACGTCAAATTTCGTATTGTTATATAACAAAAACATTGTTGACATAATTATATTTCAAATATTTAGGTAAATAATCGTATATAATAGCATTAATTAAGTAGCAATGAGGAATATATTTTGTTGAAACATTTTATCTATTTAAAAAAAACAAACAAAAGAAACAATAATATTCATAATTAATTTGACAAATGTAAATTTAGATAGCTATAAAAATCCTATCACATACAAAGAGTTACTTTTTTAATTCAGATGTTAAATTATAATAATATTGGCGAACAAAAAATACTACCCCCCCCCCTTTTGTCTCTCTAAAAAACAAAAACAAAAGAAACAATAATATTCATAATTAATTTGATAATGTAAATTTAGAAAGCTTTAAGTATCCTATCACATAAAAAGAGTTACTTTATTAATTCAGAAATTAACTTGTGAAGACAAAATATACTACCCCCCCCCCCTCAATTTTTATCGCAATTTAAAAAAAAAAAGTTTGACAAGAGAAAACTCTACGACCGGGCGAAAATGCATGAGAAGGGATGTCTCTTATAAAATATAACTTCAGCCGTAGGGTATGCCGGTGCATTAAACTCGAAAAATAAGCATCTTTTTCTAGGTCTGTCACTGCACTATAAATACTATAGTTGATGGTGGATTATTTACTTCATGAATAAGGATAGTTGCAGGTGGAAAAGCTAAAGTTATCTCGTTTGTCATGCAGTTTATTTGTTGGTCCTTATCGTCTATAGTCAGTAAAACATCCAAATGGAATACTGGGTGTTTTTTTTTTTTATTTCGAGTTCACTGGGATATATTGAGTCGACATTTGAGTGGAAGTAACTATTGTTAATTTATAAAACGTCGAAGATATATCTGAATGTCGAGTTGAAGGCCAGAGCAAGTGTTTTCTTCTTCTCAGGTAGAAGTTTTTTTTTTAGATAAACTCTGCTTTATAAGAATACAAAAACAGGTCTGCTTATAAAGGGGACATAAAGGGGGCATAATGAGTACCTTTGAGAATACTAACAGATCGTTGGAAGACCTGATCTCCAATGACTACTAAGTGTATATAGATATTGTCAATGAGAAACTCAAGCATCATTTTAATATCAAACGCGGAGTACTTACATGTATGTATAGAACCATAAAGAATGTTTTTCTTTACAAAGTAAGTTTGCAAATGTCTGATGAAAGGTATGCAAATTTAAATTTAAAAGTTTAATTTTTCTTGAAGAAGCACTTGTCTACGATATCAAAAACCTGGTTTTTCATTTAAGGAAATGGTTGTATGAAGTGTTAAAAATCATACGTTTTGATAAAAATGGAACTCGTAAATATACTTACCTTGTCATTAGTCATTTGCAAAATATTTTGTTAAAAAACATTCTGATTGTTCACACAAGTACTCTGAAGTTGACATTAAAATGATGCTTGAGTTTCTGATTGACAATATCTATGTGGTTTTTGGAGACCAGGCCTTCCAACAATCTATTGGAATTCCCATGGGTACCAATTGCGCCCCGTTATTAGCAGACCTTTTTTGTATTCATATGAAGCAGAATTTGTCCAAAATCTTGTACGTGAAAAGAAGAAAACACTTGCTGTGGCCTTCAACTCGACATTTAGATATATCGACGACGTATTGTCAATTAACAATGGCTATTTCCATTCTTATGTCGATACGATATATCCTTGTGAACCTGAGATAATAGATACCACAGAGTCTGACACATATGTTTCATATTTGGATATTTACTTGAAAAGGACGTTAATGGTAATCTAACAACCAAGCTTTATGATAAACGTGATGACTTTAACTTTTCAATCGTCAACTTCCCTTACTTATGCAGCAATATACCTTCATCACCTGCATACGGGGTATATATCTCTCAGTTGATTCGATACGCAAGAGCATGCTCTACGTATGTACAATTTCTAAAACGAGGTAAATTATTGACAAATAAGTTGATGAAACAAGAATATCAGCTGTCTCGTTTAAAGTCATCATTTCGTAAGTTCTATGGTCGATACAATGACCTTCTCAGCAAATACAATTTATCATTGAGTCAAATGCTGACTGACGTTTTTCACACTAATTGGTAGGCCATTATTTACACACTGAATTGTCGACGGATTTTTCCATTATTTCCCGATCATGACAAGGAGTACACGACGGGTGTGACCGGTCGGCAGGGGATGCTCACTCCTCCATGGCACCTGATCCCACCTCTGATGTTTGGAGGTCCGTGTTTGCTCTGCTCCTATTTTGTGTTGATTAATGGACTTTTGAGCTTGAATACTGTTCGTTATCGCCATATATTTCATGCTATTGATTTTAGGAATCTTTTAAGATTTCAAATTTTCTAAAAGTTCCTTGGAATTTTTAAGTGTCCACATTTGATAAACACCACTTCTCGGATATGTTCTTGTACAGTACTCCTGAAGTATCTTCTTCTCTGCAGTAAATACTCTCTTGAAAAGTAAAGAAAGGGGTTTGGTAGAACGCTTACTGGAACCGGCTATGTATCTTTGGTTGCAAGGATTTTTATAATGATTTTATGATTTTTTTTCTGAACAACTGAAACAGACAAGCTGAATTTTCAGGTGTATTTAAATATTCAAACGATTTTGAAATATGAACTTAAATGAATACGTGTATTAAGAAAGCTGTGTACAGTTTCAGTGAGAATTTAGGAAGGGAATGAAATAACCATCCATTTGAAAGATCCTAAACAAACACTTTTTTCATCATAGGAAAGAAGGAACATGGTCCTTTGATTGACCTAACTTTAATCTTTTTTACCCAAGGATATTTTATGGCAAGTTGATGCTGGCTTAGTGATTTGTAGAATATTTAAATAGTAGAAAAGGCAGAAGTAAAATTTTTGGGAAACGCCCAATTAAATATAACATACGACACGACGGGATACCCTTCATTTCTCTGTTTTCAAGCTTTCTTGCAGAATAACTTTATTCCACAAAGTTATATTTATATCTAATATTTGAATATCAAAATTCACTGTAGATCTCATGAGATTGATTTCCAAGATATGTTACTATATCAGAAAATACTGAAAAATAAACCAATGCAACCCCTAAAATATTGCATTATTCTCAAAACAAATGCATAGTTAGTTTTTTTTCCCATGATAATGAATTAACGCATTTCCATATTCTACAGTGAAACTTTGAAAAGTCCTAACGAATGAAATGTGAAGATTATGAACAGTAGTCATGCTCAAAACTTTAACTAAACATTACAAATAGAGAGCAAATAAACAGGGACGCATGAAAATATCAGAGATAGTTTAAGGTGTGTTGGAGGAGTAAGCATCCCCTTTCACACTCGCAAGGAGGTAGGGTGTCTTGATCGGGTAAGCAGAGTAATCTAGAGACAATGCAGTATGAAACTAATTGCCCAGCAATTTTTGTTAAAAACGTCAGTCAACATTCTTTCTAATGACATGTTGTACAGTGTATTTGCAAACAAGGTCATTGTTCGATTATAAAAACGTACGAAATGTGACTTCAAATGAGATTTGTTGGTACACTTGTAACATCTACTTATTAGTCAGTAGTCTGCCTCGGTTTAGAAGTTGATCTTATGCAGAACAAGGTCTTGCTTATCGAATTATCGAACTTACATTTTACCCACTTTCCAAATACCATATCATTTACAGAAAATGTTTTATATTACGTTAATGTATGAATAAGTTACATGTCAACATAAATAAGTGGCATAACAATATAACTTATAACAATATAAGAAATACATGTGTAACTTGCATCTACCATGTTGGAAGTCACATGTGGGCGATATTTGATAATCTATGTAAATTTTCCATATTCTCAGCTGATCGCAGTTTACAAGTCAGCAAAGTTATGGTCCGTGTTGACAGACTTGTTTTGCATGTTGACACAATTGTACATGTATGTCGACACAATCTACAGAAAAATAACTTGAATATGGGGGGGGGGGGGGGAGGAAAAAGTTGTCTGTGGAATTTCCTATTTTCACTTAATATTCGACACTACAAGCAAAAGCTGAAAATTACAGAAAATATGCATGTAATATATGTTTTATTAAATCAATTCAGTTTTCAATCCGATTTAAATTTAATAATGTCTAAAAATCCACAAAATGTCTAGTTTTTATGAGGATTTTAGCATGTATGTTATACTTCTTAACATTACAATGATAACCCAATGTTCAATTACAAAAATGTAAATCTTTAACTTCAAAAATAGGTCCATTACCCCTTTGAAAATGTTCTTGGTATCAATTTCGATCATCTTAAGATAAAGGATAAAGGTATTTTCAAAACATTAAGTATTTTGAATAGTGGTTACTGTCATATATATAAATTGTACATTATTCTTTAGATGCTAGTGGCGGATCGAGGATTTCTTAAGGGGAGAGTTACAGACAGGGGGTCTGGGTCCAGGGCATAGGCCTGGTTGGGGCTCAGGGGGCGAACGGAAGCCCCCAAAAGCTGCAAGGTTTAGGGTTTTTTTTATGCCCCTGTATCGAAGATTCGGGGGTATATAGTTTTTGCCTCCGTCCGTATGTCTGTCTGTCTGTCTATCTGTTTGTTTGTCCGCAAAAACTTTAACCTTGCCCATAACTTTTGATTGGTTGGAGCTATGGCTTTCATATTTCACATGTGTATTCCGTGTGACAAGCTTTCTTTGGGTGCCACCTTATTTGACCTTTTGACCTTGGCCTTGGAGTTTGACCCAGTTTTGCAAAATTTTACCAAACTTTAACCTTGGCCATAATTTTTGAACAATTGGTGCTAGTGCTTTCATATTTCACATGTGTAATCCTTGTGACAAGACCTTCCTTTGGATACAAACAGCTTTGACCCTTTGACCTTGGAGTTTGACTTACTTTTGGAAAACTTTAGCCTTGGTTATAACTTCTGAATGATTGGTGCTCCGGCTTTCATATTTCAGATATGTAATCCTTGTGACAAGACCAGCAACTTTGACCCTTTGACCTTGGAGTTTGACTTACTTTTGGAAAACTTTAACCTTGGTCATAACTTTTGAATGATTGGTGCTTCCGCTTTCATATTTCAGATATGTAATCCTTGTGACAAGACCTTCCTTTGGATACCAGCAACTTTGACCCTTTGACCTTGGAGTTTGACTTACTTTTGGAAAACTTTAACCTTGGTCATAACTTTTGAATGATTGGTGCTTCGGCTTTCATATTTCACCTGTGTAAAGGGAGAAGGCCTTTCCTTGGGCACCATCAATTTTTACCATTTGACCTTGACCTTGATGTTTGACATACTTTTGAAAAAACATTAACCTTTTCCATATCTATTCAATGGTTGCTGTTGGGGCTTTCATATTTCACAGGTATATTCATGGAGACAAGACCTTACTTTGGGTACCAACATATTTGATTTGCATTTGAGAAAGTTTAACCTTTGCTATAAGTTGCCATAGGGGGGCATCAGTGTTTCACAAACACATCTTGTTAGATTTAATTATAATATTAATCATTCAAGAATGACTGGTTTTATCTTGACATACTGAAAGGAGACATCCTTGTAGATTTTACCAGAACTTTGAACTTTCCAAGCCTTTTCTTTCTGTAATATTTAATAACAAATAATTCAGTAATAGGTATAGTTCTCTGTGAAGTGAATTAAAGCGGAGACAACACTTTCCTACGTTCTCCAAATACTGCAAAGTTCTGAGCAGGATTCGAATTTTAGCAAGTGTTTTCTTCATAGTAGATTCTTCAGACAAAATATAGAGAGTAATAAAATTTTGTAATAATTTCAGTGGGTTTCTTCTTTTTTCGGATGGTAAAATTTTAGATGTACAAAGAGACGCATGCGCAATGGACAGCCAATCCGTATCAGAATACGTACAGTGTAGATATAAACTCATTACAAGCTTATCTTTTAAAAAGATTGGTGAGCTAGCGCTGTAGCATAATAAAATACAGAAGAAGATATCTGAACCATTTGTTAAATTTGCTGAATCGATTAATTATTTATAGGAAGGCAGATTGGTGCACTGGGAGTTGAGTTTGGGGGGAGGGGGGTGTCACAATTCAGAATGGTGAATCTAAGAGTGTGCTTCACGTCGGCAATGGCATAACTCCTAACTGTGCTTTAAGCATTCTGTATTTTACTGTAATTTCAATTTCGAGGTGAAAAATAAAAGGTCAGTAGAACCAATGAGCACCTTCGGGCCTTTCCGGCAAGCTCGGAAAACATATCCGAGGTTGCCGCGGTTTTCCGAGCTTGCCGGAAAGATCCATGAAGGTAGATTAGCAAAGCTATGTATTCATTACAACTTTAGAAATAACAGCCTTGGTTTTATAAGACCCGAGTTACTGTTACTTTTTGTTCATTTACGTGCAGGTCAGACAACAAAACACGAAACACTAAATTGACATGTCTTTCCGACATACTCTGAAAAAGATTTTTGTTGTTGTTGTTGTTGTTGTTTTCCGAGCTTGCCGGAATTATCCACTAAGCTGGTAAAACTGTAAGGAAAGCTAGATGTCTAGAATCTTGGCATTATATGGCCAAATTTTTTCTTGTACTTTTATGTGTAGGTTAGACAATAAATTAAAAAAAAATTCAGAGTCCGGATCTGGACTGGTATTGACTGTCTCTAACCCACGAAATGTATATCGCGCATATCAGACAGGAAAGGCCTGAAATTCGGATCATTTCTATTTTTGTATGACAAAACGAAATTGTTATCGTACAGTCTATCTACAGTAGTTTTCCCAGAATCCCCGACCGTGAAGTCGAGCATGCGTATTTCAGAAATATAGACTAACGTAGTTGCTAGCGCTCGAGAGCGCTAGCAATAACTTGTAAAAATTTTAATCATGCTATAATATAGTGAAACCATGTATCTTCAATGCATGTTCATGTGTACATATTTTGATTATCAACAATGTAAATTTAAATTCAAATTCTATCAGCTGAACTTTATATGAATTAACGCAACATATTTTTCTTCATTTTCTCGATGTATGTCTGTTCTCGACATTTCCAAAAAAATTTTCATAGAATTGGCGATACGTATATGTAGCTGATTTTAGTTGATCAAAGTTTTAAAGCTTTCTTACTAACAAATATTCACACATTTAATACAAGGAGGAACATCTGCCTTTAACTTCCCTGTCTTGATGACAGATGCGATATAGTTTATAGTGAATCTTACCGTACAGAAAGCATTCCTCCGGAAGTATTCTTAATAAATAAAAACCCTCCTACCCGTGCCATAACGGGTGTTTTTATTAAAAATAGGGCTGCGTTTAGTTAAACTAATGCAAACCGCCCACATGTTTATGCAGGATTAAGCAGTTTGGTCCTAATAATAATAGAGTGGATTTGGGTTTTCTTATAGAACGGATCCAGTACCACCTCAATGATTCTCCCTCTCTTAATATTTTGAATTGTAAGAAGATGGGCGAAGAAGGCGTGCAAAATGCCTGTATAGCTTCAAATGTGTAAAAATAGAATCTAATTCAATTTGTGAACTAAGCATTTAGAGCAGAGTTCTAATTATTGAAGGTATGAAGTTATGATAAACAAAACTTTTATGGGGAAAAATTGTCTAAACAAAAATTATTCTATAGTAAAATATAGATGTCTTGGGAATTGAACCCAAGCCGCCCCCCCACCCCCCCCCCTCCAAAAAAAAAATCCTTGCAATCGGTTCTTATCTAGAGACTAGCACACTAACCACTACAACACACAGCCCACATTTAAAATCTTGTTTGTGATATGACCCTTGGATATAACGAGATTTCAAATATTTCTCGGAAAGAATACGAATTTTGTTTTGTAAAAGTGTATTTTAAGGTAGAGTGAGTCCTTGCTCCATGTTTTTTATATTTTTATACATATTTTGAAAACTTTCAAACAAAATTTAAAAAAATGGAGCAAAGACCTACTTATTTAGAAGAAAAATATATTATTAAATTTAAAAAAAGATCATTTTTGCCCTCTTTGGTTGTGTGCAAGCTTGTCATAAACGAATTTTATTAAGTTTAACAGTTGTAAGACTGTTGCAAAGTTTGGTGATTTTGCATAAAGTATACATTAATGTTATCTTAAATATTAATGAAGTTCAGGGTAAGAAAATTATGAATACCAATTTGTATCAATGTATGGAGTGTGGAGGACAGACAAATTGAAGGATGGAAAACAGACGATGAACATGACTAGCACTATAATATATCCCGGCCATATTCATGGCGGAACATAAAATTTTCTTTTTGAGAACAGTAATATTGAAAAATCCGTATGCTAATGGCATTTCTTTTTGCCCCAGGACATGTAGAAACACTTTGATTTTATTAGCAAGTAGTTTTTTTTTATTAGAGATTTGAAATTCATTTCTCTTTGTCAGTAGTAAATGAAAGAAAAATTGATTAAATATAGCAAATGCATACATATTTTCATATCTGAGGTGCAGATTTTACAGAAAAAAGTTTGACAAAAGCATCAACCAAAAGGTTCAAGAGCAGACCTTTTAAAATGTTAAATTGTTCCATATTTTTAAGTTGCTTTTTTCCCTTAGCTGGTACTTGTGATTGACAGAATCATAAGGCTGGTTTCAATCAGCTAAGAGTTGTTTATATCACCACTGAAAGGAATATAATTATTTTTTCCTTTCCTGCAAAGCATTCTGAAAAAATTCACGTAAAAACTCTATAAAGTGCAGGATGACAAAAATAGGCATTTTTGGTGCATTAAGCTAGCCAATGGGAAAAGAAAGCAAAGTGCTGACTTAATGAGTTGATTTTTTTCTTTGCTGTTTTGCATTCATTTCACAATATCTGTAAGATATCTGATGAAAAAAATTGAAAAATTATGAAATTCTTTTATAATATATATAATTTAATTGCATTTTCTAAAAATATCTTAGTACAAAGAGATCACTCAAAACTATTTCCCCAAATAAATAGATGTATATCTTTTATCCTTTACTTTGCATCAAAGTCTGTGAAAGGTAAGGTCAAAACTGAATGCAGCTCCTAGGCTAAAGTAAATAGAACATAAAATTAATTGAACATTTTAATATATATATCATTAATTATAAAAACTCAGTCTATTGAAATCACATGATAATCTACTTACAATTCATTTCATAAATAAAAAAATGACAAAAAAGGTATGGTAAATGATAAATAATAGAACACTGTGTTGCAGTCTCTCCAAATCAGCATATTAGCAGATTCCTAACAACAATAATATAGCAAAACAGAGTTCCGTATAGGTTTTGAGATAATATGTGCTTCACTGAAGTAATTTTTCCTTCAGCATGTTTTCCAGTTTAATGGCATCTGCTCCAAACTTCCTGATTCCCTCTGCAAGCTTCTCTGTTGCCATGGCATCCTCGTTCATTTCCCACCTGAATTTATTCTCATCCACTGTGACCTCCTCAATGTCCAAATTCTGAGCTAAAATTGGATACAAAACTGTGTTCATAAACATGGCAACAAGTTATAAAAAATTTTTATTTCTAAACTCTGAGTATTAATTTTGTAGTTGGGGATAATTACAAGATGTATGTGTTTGAGATACATAAACAGAAATGTGGAAGAAAAATTTCTGAAGAAGTAATTTAAATTTGACTTGATGACATTTGCCAAAGAAGAACACTGGATATGCTCTTGAATTTCATATTAATTTGTGCAGATCTATAGCTAATGTAATTTATCAGTCCAAAAAGGGTGATAACTCCTTCAGACAATTAACTATAAACAACCAACCTTGTTTCTTTGACAGATATGGCTTGACTTCCTCTGTTGACTGTTGCAATTTATCCAGCAATGAGGGCCTAGTAATGAAAGAAAATACTGACTTTATATCAAAGAATCTACATGGATGATTTAATTCTGCTTGTAATGGGCTACTTGACTGAATAGGAAAATGTTTTTATTGTAAAACCTGTGTTGTGGCTGTTGCCTACATCACAATATAACATGCATCAACATTCGGATGTTAAATTAAAATTATTAAGTCCATTTTGAGGCCATTTTTGAGAAAAAATTATCTTATTTTCTTCACTTAATTGTAGAAAATTGAATTACAGTGTATGGGGATGAATTTAATAGTTACCCAATAGTTCTCTGGGTTGGAACATTATAAAGCATAAAATGCTCCAACCCAGGTTATACTCCCATAAACTGTGTAACACAAAAATAGGATGCTGTAGAGAAGATGAAATCCTTAAACAACAATATATGACTTCTTTTACATGCTGATTACATGGAAACATCTCATAGTTTTTGCAAAGCTTTTTGTGTTTTTATTGAAAATCAAAAAAAAAAAAAAAAAGAAAAAAAAAAGAAAAAAAATTCACAAATATAATTCCACAAATATAATTCCTAACCCAAACCCATTCACAACTTATTAATTCAATGCATGGATTATTGCTGGATAATCAATTTAATCAAAATACTGACTTTAATTAATCTAAATACACATGATTTTTTTTTTGTCACTATAGTTACATTGACTAGTTGACCTACGATATGGTGAGAAGATCACATCCTGCCAGTCCCAGTATCTGATCTGTATTTCTGAAGGAAGCACCCATCACTACTGTGTTGTAACCATACTTCTTATAGTAATTGTAAATCTTTGTCACACTTTTAACACCTAAAATACAAGAAAAATTAAATGACATCAGCGTCTTAGAAAACTTATACTGTAGTTGTACACATGTAAGTACATTTAAAATGTACCATATCTGTATGTTTTGAATTGTTTAGCACTATCATAAATTATCAATGTCTGCATTCCTATTTATGAAATTTTTATTTTGGCAGGAGTCATGAATTATCACAGAATTTTAAACAGCATGTCAGGTGCTAAAGAAGGAAACTAGCTTGTTCAAGTAAATCTAAATAACTTATACAAAGCAACTTTAAGAACACAATGCTATATATTTTATTTACAAATCACATTAATTAAAGTTTTTGACCTATTAAAACCATTGAATCACACAATCAAATTGAATATTAATAGATAACAACCCACTGAAAACTTCAAAAGACAAAATGTCATTAACTTGAAAACCTACCAGGATCTTCTAACATGCTGTAAGACTTTTGATCTGTGTTCTTGACATACCAATCAAAAATTCTACCCACAAACGGAGAAATAAGTGTCACCTTAGCTTCTGCACAAGCTACTGCCTGGAAGACAATGAATTTTTTGAAGACTTAAATAAGATTTGAAGAGTTATCCTCCTTGAAGTAATTAAAATATTTGGAAAAAGTCAATAAACTCACCTGATAAAAATTGAATAGTAATGTCATATTACAATGGATTCCATATTCACTCTCCAAGACCCTGAAATCGGAGATAAATGAAACATACAGCTATATCATAGTAACTGAAGCAACTTTGAAACGTGAAACAAAGTATTTTAATAAAGAATGTAACATGCGTTTAAAAACCAGAAATATGCATTTTTCTTCCGTACCTTGCAGCTTCCACTCCCTCCCAGGTTGATGAGAGTTTGATTAGTATCCTTTCTTTGGAGATTCCTGCCTTTTTGTATAGATCTATCAGCTTCCTGGCTCGGGCAATGGAGCCCTCTTTATCAAACGATAACCTAACAGGAAAAAAAGATTGTGTAATTAAGACATTCACTTAAATTCTGAACTGTACAATTTCTTTTGTGACCATCTTGCTTTGCTTTGTATGTACATTTCGTATTGTAAAATATAACCAGGCCAATACGTTTATAACAATTATAACTAAAATATTTCTTTATATTTTTTGGTTCAAATTTTTTGCTACTCATTGTATTTTTTAAAAATAAATTCACTAGTCTAAGATATGCATCTTTCTCTTATCATTTCCTTTTAACATATTTAGAAAAATATTAATGAGGTTTTCTCACCTTGCATCAACTTCTGTTGATACTCGACCAGGGATAATTTTCAGTATTTCACATCCAAAATTTACATAAACTTTGTCCATCGCATTTGTGACTTGCTCTTCAATTGATCTAAAATGTAGTTGTTTAGTTAATAATACAAGTTTCATCCAAGAGCACATGTATTTTGTGTGAATGTAAGCAACATTCACAAGTAAAATGTTTGTCAGCTAGTGACAATTTAAGAAAAGGGTGTAATCATATTTGATTTTACTTCCAAGTAGATTGAATATGTTTATACAGTATAGGCATAGCCCCCCCCCCCTTTTCTCAAACCAGTCTGAGTAAAATTATTATTGAGAAAACTTTAACATATACCCTCCAGCACTCTTAGCATATTCAATGGCTTCTGTAATCAATCCTTGGTAGGACTCCATATTAGCAGCAGCCAAAATCAGAGAGGGGTTGGTTGTGGCATCTGTTGGTTTAAATTTTGCCATCGCTGAAAAAAGAGAAGCAAAGTTCAAGAATATTCCTTTTTGTCTATCAAATAAAATGTTGAATTTTTGAAATCTATATAATTGTTGAATTACTTGCATCTTAGACTAAATGTAACTGCTTGCATAAAGGTTAAAATATGCCTCGTTTGACAGGGGATGGTTTGTGGAGGTGGTAGCAGGGACCTATATATTAAGTATATAGGTCCCTGGTGGAAGGTGTAATATTTGAATACCACATAAATCATATATTGGCGCATTTGTGCTAAAGTTGGAGATCAAAGATCTTGGATCCGCGCCTGAACATGTCGATTATGCATTTTGACATTAGAAAACGATGTATACCGCAAAAAACTTTTAAAAGTACATGTCCGGACTCTGTGTCTGCACTTATTCTATCATCAACACAACCAGGAAGATGTAAACACTGAACCGGGTGAGTCAGCTGGCCATGAAATAGAGCTGCACGTTTTTAGTCGTTTACCCGGTGCTAGGACTTTCAGGAATCCCGGGATTTCGGGAGAATCCCGCTACAGGAAGAAGAATCCCCCACAAAAAGGTAGAATCCCCCTTAAAATGAATTAGTTGGGATACATAAAGGGTTTTGGTGGTGATTACTTGAATGATATTGTTATCCGTACATTTTTATAGCCAATTTTACCCGAGAATCGACAAAAATCGGACGCCATTACTAGTTGTAGTGGTATACCGTATACCACGCCCGATCTAAAATCGCGATCGCTGACAACTACTAGTTCCAAGTTGTACGTGAAAAATATTAATGCTTCTAAAAAGTGAATGATAGTATATAGGAATTTTATAATAAGAATTAGCATGATTATAAATACATAAAAGGAAATAAAAAAATGAATAAAAATTAAATATAATTAAAAATAATATAAATCAACATATTTCAGGGCTTAATTGACTCCTTTTGTTCACAGTAGTTTTGTACCCCTTCAAATGGGAGTTTTATATCGAAAATTATGCTGCAGAATTTGGAAATATTTGTGAAATGTATGTGTTACTGTAATATAAAGACAATGAGATACTATGTTTTTCCCCTAAGTACATTTCTACATAAGCCAAGAGACTCAATATGGTTGATAAAAAGCGCAGTGAAAATATTTGGGTGAAATTTTAATTTGGAATTTATTTATGTATTATATATTTTTATTTATTTATTTATTTTTTATTTTAAAGTTATTTATTTATTTAAATATTTATTTTTCCTTTATTTCATCTATTCATTTCTATAATATTTATTTATTTATTTTGTTATCATGTGTTCTGTTTGATTTTGTCTGTATCTAAATATGATATTTACTTAATTTTTCATGTACTTTGTTATTGTTGTTGATTCTTTTCTTTTTTTTTTTTATTTATTTTTTTTTTGGCTTGTTTTTGCATGTTTGAAAAGAAAATAAATACTCATTGATATTAGAAAGCAGTTAGTATTATCCAAGAATGAAATTATTTGAACACAGGTCTATTAAAAACAGAAAGTTCCATAAAAATTAATAATATGTGCATGTTGCATATGTGACCACATGTTGAGGGAATATTGTGATAATACTATACTATTTACACATCAGCCAGGTTTGTTGGTAGTTACTGGTACAGGCAGCCCCCCCCCCCCCCCCCCATGTATGTATACATGCAATATATATACACAGCTGTTGACACCTGTTCCAGGGACACCTGGTCTAGTTGGTAATAAACACCTTTTGTTTAAACACCTGTTCTCTGTCCAACCAACCCCCTCGGGCACTGCATGTGTATACATTGACCTTCACTATGCTCAATTAGTTCTTTATTTTCAATTCAATTTTGTATTTTAAAATGATTTTGTATTGTAATTGTACTGTCTTTTCATTCAACATTATAATTATACCTTTACTGTCAGACATTTTATTTTTATTTTTTTTTATTAATATAATTGAACAAAATTGAAATTAAATGATGCTTTACAGATTCTCAAATAAGGACGTTAACCATAAGGAAAATATGAATTTATGAAAATAAAAATATTAATATCTGACAAATATCCATATAGTTTCCTTATGTTTCCAGCTCTAGCCACGTGGAGGCCTCCTTAGTGTAGAGCCTTGATTTAAGACATTTTTGAAACATAAAAAATATTAAAGCCAAAGGACCGAAAGATAAATTAAAATAAAAATAAAAGAAAAAGGTACTTAAAAAATACTTTATCATTATTCATAGTCAAAATATTTCTGTCAAAAATAAAAATATTACAGCCAAAGAGAGCAATAAACATAAAAGTAAATTATCAAATAACTTTATGGAAAATGACAGAAAAAATAATTTATAATTTTATTAACATCATTTAGACATTAGATAAAATTATATTCCTAACCTAACCTAACACAACACCAAACAGTATTCACTGGTCTGCACCCGTCTGGCGGGGGAGGAATACTGCCTGATACTAACCCTATTCTAAGTTCTAACCTAACACAACACCAAACAGTATTCACTGATCTGCACCCGTCTGGCGGGGGAGGAATACTGCCTGATACTAACCCTATTCTAAACAAAAATCATAAAATAATAAACATTGTAAAAACAAAACATAGATTTGATTGTTCTGTAAGACTGACTGAGTATGGGGAGTTGAAGATCTACTGTATTTTAGATTTTTCGATAGTTGTAGTCCTGTCCACTTTTTTACGTTTTTGTTGACCAATTTTTTTACCTAAGGTGCGTTGCTCTGAAATGTGTTCAAATGCTGTCGTCAGAATTTATCAATCCCTCATCACTGAAAATTAGATCTAATATTTTTTGTCTGTCTGCCTTGTCTACACTATCATCAACATGTAGGGGTTTAATGAATTTGAAAAAAACATTTGGCTTGATGATGGGATTACTTTGAACAGAGAGGCAATGGAAATTTTTATTTGACAAATTCAGTTGGCATTGAAATGTAAAAAAAATATAATTTTTTTTTATTTATTTCAAGTCATTAAGGTTTCAGGTTACATGGAAGAACATATAATACTTATGTTTGGAGACAGAAAGTTTTTCATTTCACTTTCATCCAGTCTAGAATGAGACTTTTCTCCCCAGTTAAATTCAATAAAATCTTGTGTTTTTATTTGTGTGTGTGTGTGTGTGTTGTTTTTCCTTTTTTGAATTAAAAGAAAATATAGAATGGTTTACAGTCTGATTTAAAATTGCTAAATATTTGAAAAACTTCATACATTTCTAATTCATTATTTCTTTCAAAACATTCCTCTGGTTTCAGTTAAAATTCAATCAATTTAATTTTTTTCTTATTATTTCTCTGTGTGTGTGTTTTCTTTTTCTAAATTAAAAAAATAATTTTATGTAGAATGTTTCAAAATCTGAGTTAAAATTTCTCAATATTTGAAATTCTTGATAAATTTTTAATTAACTATTTCTTCCTCTGGTTTCAGTATTTTCAAATTTTAAAATTATTTTAATTTCTCTTGTGTTATGTTCTCTTTGTAATATATGTACAATTATTGTTAATTTATTTAGTTTTTATTTATTTTTAAATTTTATTCATATGTTTTGAACCTTTTGGCTTTCATATTTTTATATCTCTGAATTCTAAATTTCTTAAATTATGGCTCTAAAAAAAAGGAGGCCTCCACGTGGCTAGAGCTAGTAACATTGGGATAATATGAATAATTAATACACATATTCATATTTTCTTAATGGCTAACGTCCTTACAAATTTTTTTTTGTTAAATACTTATCACATAATAATTGATACATATCATTGTAAAAATATTGATAATATTCCGAAAATTTAAATATACCGTTTTGTTTTGATCTATATAATGACGAACCGACAGAACTCGATCGCGATTTTAGATCGGGCGTGGTATACGGTATACCACTACAACTAGTAATGGCGTCCGATTTTTGTCAATTCTCGGGTAAAATTGGCTATAAAAATGTAAGGATAACAATATCATTCAAGTAATCACCACCTAAACCCTTTATGTATCCCAACTAATTCATTTTAAGGGGGATTCTACCTTTTTGTGGGGGATTCTTCTTCCTGTAGCGGGATTCTCCCGAAATCCCGGGATTCCTGATAGTCCTAGCACCCTCGTTTACCTTAATCTTGACCTGAAAACATTTTCGAACTTATTTACCGGCAAAATCTCCAGTGTCAGCGACCACAACAGTCATGTTTTTAAGCTGGTCGAGGGTGGAAATTGCTCTCTTTTTAGGGCTACTCTCCGTCATGATGCTTTTATTTAGTAATCCGGAAAGATGAGCAAAGCTTTTTCACGTCTTCTCGCAGCTAGCTGTTTTCCAAAGTAAAGTGACGTCACTTGTTTAGATAGCGGGGAGAAATCATTATTTTACTTCCACTAAGGTACTCGAATTATTGATTCTTTATCATTTTTAAACGATATAGGTACAGTTACAGGTACATATAAATGTAAAGACTTAAAGGGCTCTAATAACTGGCATGCATTTGCTTTATGTGAAGAGTGATCGACAGAAAATCAGATCCTTTGATCCGCTCACATATATACTGAGCAAAATAAGTTTAGCAATTTAAGATATTTATTATAAAATAAAGTGAAATAATAGACACAGCACTTACAATTAAATTGTGATATGAGCTTGTTATCACATAACAAAATAAGGTAAATTTTATCGACAATTGTGTGCTGTTTTGTAAGAATTATAGTGAAACTGATCACAGATACGGGTTTGAAAAGTCAGATTCAATTTTGATATTGTGTAAGGCCTCCAATTGCAGCAATGACAACAACACAACGGCGTCTCATGCTCCTTATAAGGTTCTGTATCTCAAGCATGGTGATCTGGTTCCACTCCTGTTGCAGGGCAAGGGTCAGCTCTGCTACGTTGTTGACGTTATGTTGCTGTCTTAAACGACGACCAAGAATGTCTCAAATGTTCAATGGGTGACAAACCTGGCGATCTCGCGGGCCAATCAAAGATCTTGACATAATTCTGATGAAGGACAGCTTGTGTGTTGTGTGGGCATTGTCCATGTGAGGCGGGGCTGTCGATGACGTTGAGTTAGTGGTACTGCTGTGAGAGATTTTCGAGCTCGAGGATTTGCTAAACCTAGCTGGTTTTTTACACATTGTCCACATATCCTCAGTCCAATTGCACGGCATAATTCATGTGCAACTTTAGAGGCAGTCATGAAACGGTTACGTCTCGACGTTGTAACAGTAAAACGATCTTGCCTAATCGTCGTTTTTCGTGGACGTTCTGAGCACCGACAATTACTAACATGTCAAGTGGTCCGGGATCGGTTTAAAAGTCAACATATGGTGAACGGATGCACAAGAAAGTCTTCAGCGACATTTCTTTGTGAGCAACCGGCGTTCGCATCTCTATAGTCGTTCGACGTTCATTTTTGAAAAGTCCTGGATGTTTCCCAATTTGACGTTTTTGAAATTTTTCACCGGTTTTCTTTTATAAGCGTGCTCGAAGGGCTTTTCCAGTAAAAAATTCTTCAAGGACCATGTGCATTCGAGCGTAACATTTTGTATTGTTCAATTGTCACAACGTTGGACGACGCGGTTTCTGCGCGTCTAGTTAAAAAAAGAAGTGTGTGTTTTGTTACCTTTTTCTATATTGATTTTAAGGAGGAACAAAATAAAAGAATTTTGAAAGATATTTTTAAAATTATACCTATGGTAAAACAATTGCTAAACTTATTTTGCTCAGTATATATTTTACTTAAAAGCAAATTGTTGGCTATTACGTATGCAAAAAAAAAAAAAAAAAAAAAAAAAAAAAAAAAAAAAAAAATACTTTTTTTTATTTTTTATTTTTTTTTTAAATTTATTTATCTATTTATTTATTTATTTATTTTTTTTTTTTACATTTTTATACTTTTTTAAAGTAAAAAAAGTAGCTAAATGCAATGCAAGATTTTAAAATTGGTAACAGATATGGATCATATTTATAATTGTAGGTCCGTAGGAAACAATTTCACGGAGGGGGGGGGGGCACACCCTAACATAATTAAGTTTCTTGAAAAGAAAAGAAAAAAGAGAGAACGACCCTCAAACGATTGTTCAGAAGGCATGCAAAATTGTTAACTGGCTGTGTGTTCTTAAGTTCTGTATATATTGCATATGCTGGCAAATTTATGGGGGATGGGGAGTTGGACAGCACCGAGCCCCCTCCACCCGGTCAGTACTAAGTATACATGTAAATGTAAATGTATACGGGTCTGGATTATCTACCGCAGGACACGAAAGACCATCTTGATTTCAAAACTTTCTTTAAAATAGTAGATCCTGCATATATTTTTTAAACAACTCTTTTTTTTAAATCAAATCTACTGTAAATTTTATCACACAAATGTCAACGGGGTGTATAGAAATCTTTCTCCCCCTCTTTCCCCTGCCTTAAACTGCTCACTCCTTGTCTCAAAGCATCGATCTTCCTTAATACCTTACTCCTTTCCGTGCATCCCTTTGCGTCGCCCCTTTTCCCACCCCCCTTTTTCCCATGTGCAACATGTCACTAGTATAATAATTACTTCTAATTTACATTATTCAAACTGCCTTCTTTCTCCAACAGTGTACATGTTTGGAAGCAATTTAATCATTGAACAATTCTGAATTAAATCAACTTTATAGTGTTCCTAGACCCGTTTTTTCGGGAGGAAAAACTATGCACTGGAAGAGTCTTAGATAGAATGTTCTATCGTTAAAATGATACTGTCCTACGGACCCGGTGTGGTGAGGGCTTGTCCCGAGACACAGTTAGATTATTCTAACTAGAAGAGTCTATACACCACTTGTGTAGACTTATGTAGTCTAGGTGAGCAAAAATAAGAGGATAGTCCAGAAAAAAGGCAGAAATCTCCAATATAGTTTTCTGATTTTACATGCCATGTGTTTCTTTAATTTGCGCCATGGGTTACGCCTCGGTCATTCGATACCAGCAGGTTTCAGTTCTGGTAATTTTCTATTTAATTATTTTGATTTGTTTTTTGAATAAATGTTAATCAGTCTTAATTATAATGAAAAATTGTTTGAAGGACTCCCCTTTGACCATAAAATGATTTACATTGTATTTAATTTGCAGAAATATGTTTTGTTTATTAATAATAAGCTCTGGACTCATGCATAATCCTGGCCTTGACTTCATACATGTATAGGTACCCCCCCCCCCCCCTCCCCTCCCGAAAAAAAAACAACAACCAACCGGCTAACCAACCAAACAAATACTGCTGGTTCGAATCCTAGCATGCTCTGATGCTGATGCTGTTTATCTCACTGATCCCTGTCCATGCAGGGGACTCGAATTCTGTTCTGCTTTATAGCCTACATTGGACTAGTTTTCAAGGCAGGGGTGGAGGGGTGGAGTTTTGGGCTTCTTCTGTCGCATTTTTCAAATAACAGTCTCCGACGTGGAATTTTTAGTAAGATTCCTACATAGGATATAATGATACATTGTATTTTTGATGCAGATATCGCAGCTCGAATGGTTTAAAACTAAATATAAAAATGACACCCCAATCCAACAACAATACGCAATAGGCAATGCACATACCTTCAAAATCCCCCGTGTCAGCCACCACTGTCGTAAGTTCTCGTAGCTGGTCTAGAGAGGACGCCATGATGATGTATAATATTTGTAAATATGTCTCTCTGGCAAATTCTTGGCAAATACAAGCTTCGAACGATCAATACACACTCAATGGCTGGCTGGCGTTATGGACAGCTAAAAAAAAGTGAGTTTGAAAAAAAAACTGGTTACAATTAAAAAAAAAAGCTACATAAATTATATGGATAATGTTGACAACAGCAGGGGTACAGAAGTTTGTAATTAAATCCGTCCTATGCTGACACACACACGATGTAAGGGGAGATAGAGGATATCTTAACAGTTCCTGTGATTCACTGATTATAAAGTGGTGGGATGTCACAGTATACACACAGTTGTAAACCAGTATGTACAAACATGTAAATCTGCATTATGTGTCACCTATATTCGTTTTTTAAGTTTTCTATTCAATGTTGTTTACATGTTATTAATCTATGAAACATCGTCTTTAAAGGTTTAATTAAACTTTAAAATATAGGATAAGACTTCATATTTATTAAATTCAGAATAAACACATAATATTATATCAACATGCAGGAAGAAAAATTAGTAAACTCAACCTGTGTGTGAGAAGTTCAAAATTTCAGCAGTTCTATACATTTTGTATTTTTTTTTGATAAATGTACTTAAATTGTATTTAAGAGAGAGAGAGAGAGAGAGAGAGAGAGAGAGAGAGAGAGAACTAACTAAAACAATAAGTACATGTGAGTTATATATCTTTTATGTTTTACGCAGGCCCGTAGGAAGCAATTTCAGCTTTGGGGGGGGGGGGGTACAGCCAAACATTTTCAGTTGGGGGGTACTATCAACTACCAAATTCCTTGACTAGCCAAAAAGGGGGGGGCACAAGCGTATAGTAGCTATATAAGTTTTCTATAGTATTCTATAGGCCTATTTCGTCAAAATTAATGGGGGGGGGGGGGCACGGCCCCCGTGCCATCCCGGTTCCTACGGCCATGTTCACGTAATTCATTCTATTTCTCAATTCTTTCCTTTCTTTTTAAAAGCATATCGAGTATATATATAAAGCTTTTCGCTTAGCTTATCATCATATCTTCAGTGAATAAAAAAAAACTAATGCAGGGAGCATACATGTATGACGTCACCGGGAACACAGGAAGCTGTGGAGGAGGTACCACTGGAACACCGGAATTTGGCCATTACAATCTAAAAAAAATTATGTTTTTGAAACATCCAGATATAAATTCACGTGATAAGGGAAGGGGGGGGGGGATTTGTAATTGCACTTCTTTAATTAAGCTCTAAGCTTGATAAAGTTTTTAAGAAAAAATATTATATTAGAATGGGGTTTCTTTAATACATCTTTCATAGAGTTCAATGATATACACGACTTCATCTTATTTTTGTATCACTCGATAATATCTCTGGCACATAATCTTTCAGCAGCTTCCTTTGTGAAACACAGGAACTTGATTGTTTTTTTTTTTTTTTCTTCAATTTCTTTTTTTTTTTTCACGAAGTCTTCTGTCTTATATGTTCCACTTTATGACAATAAAATTGTAGTGTATTATAGAGATTCATCGTTTTGTATTTGGATATGAATTTATTTTACGAATCAGAATGTGACAGGATTTTATAATATCTTCACAAGTGTGAATTCAGTTAAAATTAAATACAAAAAATCCTGTCTCATATATCCAATTAAAAAGAAACATAGAATTTTAGTATAAGTTTTAGTAATCTGAAAACACACTGTATTTTTCATTTTGTTTGTAACATGGTTGTATGCCAACATGTTTGGTGAATCAATAAATTGAATTGAATTGAATTATTATGACTATCTTAATATTTACACTCTTATACAATATCTAAAAAAAAAAAAATAAAATAAATTTGCAGGTGTGTTGTAAAAGTACAGGATGTGTACATGTATATGGGCTTATGTAACAATGCACAATTAATGATCTTTATGTACATCTTATTTTTTTAATGTATTATCAGGCCCGTAGCAACGGTTTCAAAAGGGGGGGGGGGCAGATTCCAAAAATTATTTCACAAGCAAAACAAAAAACAACCCCCCAAAAAAACAAAACAAAAAAAAAAAAAAAAAAAAAACAAAACAAAAAAAAAAACAAAAAAAAAACAAACAAACAAACAAAAAAACAAAAAAAAAAAAACAAAAAAAAACCAAACAAACAAAAAAAAAACCAAACAAAAAAAAAAAACAAAAACAAAAAAAAAACAAACAAAAACAAAACAAAAACAAACAAACAAACAAAAAACAAAACAAACAAACAAAAACAAACTGACCAAAAGTGGGGGTGGAGGGCAACTTCCGAAAATTTTTCCGACAAGCAAAGATTTAAAGCTAATTTCCTGTCCAAAGCCTTGAATTTGCCAGTGCTTGACCTTACAACATCAATAAGGGGGGGGGGGGGGCAACCAGCATCTAAAGGAAAATTTACCATAGCAAAATACTATACTCAGAAAAAAGTGCCCCCCCCCCCCCCGCTTCCCCTACGTTCTACGGGCCTGATTATTGTATCCAATATCTGGTTTTAAAATAATAAGTTAAAAGTAAATTTATGAAAACAAGTCTAGTATTTTTTACAACACGTGTTTTTAATTATATAATTGTCTGAATGGGTTAAACCTTTTTTCAATTTCACAAAATAATGAACACTCCCTAGCGTACTTGCGCAGATATTTCCGGATGTCATGCTTTCCCTGACTTTACGAGAGGTAAGCAAAGTGATAACAATTATTTCTCTTATTTTAATCTAAAGTAAAAGGATTTATATCCAATACGCCACAGTCTTTTTCCCCGTCAGGCATTTAGATAGCCTCAATTTTTGCCAGACATAACCGTTTCTCTGTAATCCGAATGATCTCTGATTTAGTAAGAATTTTCTCATATATATCACGATATGATAATAATATTATTCCTTTCAGTTGCAAATAGTCTTAATTGAATAATCGCTTTAGTGTTTGATAGGGTTTTAATTTATTTGATGTGTGATAAATTCAACATTAAAAACAAAAAAGCACTGAAACAGATTTCAGACTGAAATATTAATGAGGTTTACTTAATTTCAAGACCATAAACAAACTGAAGGATGGCTCAATATCAGCTGCTGAATTATGTGAGAAGTGCATCACCAGAGCGAGAAGAATTCAAGAGTTTAACTTCATAGTGAAAGATAATTTTGACCAGGCCCAGGAAGAGTCTCTGCAGTCGTCAAGATTGTGGTCTGAATATGGTATAATAATGGATTTGGTGGCAACTTTATTATTATCAATTTTTATTTCTCTCTGTCTGTCTAATAAATATAAATTATAAATCAAAGAATTTTTGAATAATCACCTCCTTCCCTTTTATTAATACAAACATCTTTAAAAAAGTGAAATAACTACCTTTTAAATACTGTATTAACTCATCAAATTTTCACAAAATCTCATTTTCGCGAGAAAGGTGTTTGTAATTTATAAACGAGACAAATTTTCATGAATTCTGGTAATTGGTGTATATAAGCTATACTAATAAAAATTTATGCGAGAATGAAATTTATGCGAGCAGACAGTCTCGCTTAATTACGGGAAAATAAAGTTTTCGCGAACAAAAAGTGATTTACAGTATATCTTTTGAAGAGGTTTATGAAGGTGAAATATGTTCTCTTTCACTTCGTCCAGCCGAATGTAAATCATTTCCTGTTCTAATATAAAAATAAAGCAAACACAGAATGTAGGATAAGACATAGTTAGCCATTTATTAAAGCCAAAGTTGTACAAAGACGATCACGTCCATAGGAGGGCAAGATCAGCATCCATATTACGGGTGATATTGGAGTATATCCTGATGGGAAACGCTACCAAAGTCTACTGCTGAAAGGCAAAATCAGTGAACATCCTGGAAAAGTTTACTGCCAATACTCAACAAACTTCATTCAGTATCTGAAAATACATCTAAAATTGTAGCACATTTTTTTTTTTAAACTAGTGAGTCGTTGGCTAACTTTTGTCGAGTGATTACAGAAGCCGATTCCAAAATTTAAATACCCTAAACCAAATGCCTGCAAATTACTACAATGAACAAAATAGTGCCCCTTAATATTATGAACATCACAAAATAATTTAAATATCCAATACATGAAAGCATAACTGGCCTAGTGGAACAAGCGGAGGCTTTCAAAGCCAAATGACCCCGGTTCAAATCCACTGAGGGACACCCATATTTTATTTCTTTTATAAATATGAAAAGAAATTATTGCATCCTGCAGTCAGAATGTCCAGCCAAGCCGTACCTCAGCCAAGATTAGGTAATGATTATCACGTGATGAAATATAGTTTCAGGGCGTCACCATGAGTGGAGAAAGTTCAGCGGGATTCCATTTGCAATCAAGGATAACTTTTGTACAAAAGACATCAGGACAACTTGTGCCTCTAACATTCTAAGCAATTATGTCCCTCCATATACAGCCACAGTGGTGCAAAGGTTACAAGATGAAGGAGGCGTTATTATTGGTAAAACTAACATGGATGAATTTGCTATGGGGTGAGTAGTATTAAATGTCTCAGCATCCAAAAAACTAATAAAATATGTAATAAAGTTGTATTTTTTTTTTTTATCTAGGTCAGTACAAGTTCTGGCTCCGGGGCCATAAAACTGAGACGAGCTCACTTTTGATCTTAGTCTCACTTTTACAAAAGGAATATATAGTGGAAAAGTGAGACTGAGATCAAAAGTGAGCTCGTCTCAGTGTTATGGCCCCGGAGCCTGGTTGTTTACAAGCATGAAGTTGATGAATAGATACTGATAAAGTTAAAACATTTATAATGTTACAGGTCAGGAAGTACAGACAGTATTTTTGGGCCTGTTAGAAACCCTTGGAAGTACAAGTTCTCTCAGACAGATCAAAGTACAGACAATCTTGAGGGACAGGCAGTGGCGGATGACTGGCACATAGCAGGAGGGAGTTCTGGCGGCAGTGCTGTAGCTGTGGCCACAGGGACCTGCCTTGGGTATTAATAGTTAATCCAGTTTCAATTTTCTGTTCATTTTGTTATTTTTTGTCTAAAATATATTAACACTTATTTACAGAAAAAGCTTATTTTGAGAAGCAGGCAACATAAGACTTTGTATATATGTATAATAAAAAAAAATTCTTAGATTTGTGTTGTTACACTTTAAAAGTACACATTCCCATTAAGGAAGTATTTGATTTTCAGACTGGTTTGATATTGCATGAAATTTATTTTCATGAATTTTTTCAATATGTATGTCCCTTTACAGGGCTTTTGGCTCAGATACAGGAGGATCCACCAGAAATCCTGCTGCATATTGTGGAGTAGTTGGTTTTAAAGCAACATATGGGCGCCTGTCCAGGCATGGTCTTATTCCTTTAGTTAACTCTCTTGATGTGCCAGGAATACTTACCAAGAGTGTCGATGATGCTAACCTCATATTTAGTTAGTGTTTTATATATTCTCATGAAAATAAGCCTTAGGATTTAATATCAGCAGTAAATACAGTAAAACCTGGATATAAGAAAGTCACTGGGACTTTGAGTTTTCGTTATAACAGAGATTCCATATATCCATATAGGAAACAATGAAAAGTTGCTTAGGGTATTCATAAAAAACTTCCTTATAACCAAGATTTCCTTATAGCTTGTTTAGGGTATTCATAAAAAACTTCCATAAACCAAGATTTTCTTATAGCCAAGTTCTTTAGAACAGAGTTTTAACACATATGAACTAAATTGACACACTTTTTACTTTCATAGAATTTTATGTTATTTGGCTTTGAATGTCAAGAAAGACAACTCTTCCTACATTAATATTTAACTGCTCATACAGCTGCGGTGAATGTATTTTTATTACATTTTCAACAGTGAAATACTGTGATTTATTTATTGAATAAAGGAGATATTCTCTCACAGTGTGAAAGGATACCAAAATGATATTCTCTCACAGTGTGAAAGGATGTCAAAGTAAGTAAAAAATAATTTCTGGCCTGTCATAAGATAGAGCTAGTTACTAACCATCTTGATAGAGCTAAAACGGCAAATTTCTTCCCAAATCCATGCTATGTAATGTTTTCAATCTCACAACTGCTAAGCTATGACGTCTCAACCGCTCAACTATGACGTCAAGCCTATGACACTGTGTTAAGAAAAGACAGAGGCAAAGGGAAAATCAAAGAAAATGTAATATACAGAAAATTCAATGTTTTGTAGATGAATATGGAATTTATTTCACTCGTGAGACAGTATTTTTTTTATATTTTCACTCTTGCTTCGCACTCGTGAAAATACCAAAAAATCCTGTCCCACTCGTGAAATAAATTCCATATTCATCAACAAAACATTGAATATCCTCTATGTATTTTCATGTATTCTGTGGTTAAAATTTCAAGGATAATCAGTATTGTCTTGAAATGCTCTCCTTTGTAAAACATATTGTCAACAATACTTCTTAAAAACCAGGAGGTGTGAAAAGTCATTGTTAGAAAATATAGTTCTTTTCCAGCCTTGCTCTCACAACTCTGAAGAAATCAATACAATATTTAAATATTTTTACAGATGCTGTAGCTGGTCATGATGTCAGAGATTCCACTACAATCACTGATCCTTTTGAGAAATTTACACTACCTGATGATATTAATGTAACAAACCTTCATATAGGTATTCCAAAGGTACTATACATATATAGTTGATTGCTTATAAAATTTGTCTAGGACCATTATGCAATTTTACTATTAAGTGAGACAATTTGATGTTAGAAATGCCTTCATTTTAAAAAAGAACATTAGTCCGATACAGGTTCATGAAATCAACATGTACCTGTTTTTAAAGTACAAACTTTTCAGAGGGCTAAAAGATACATCTGAAGAAATTCAACACTGTATTTGATATGTTAGTGTTAAAAATTCATTTGGTTTACGAAGATCAAGAGGTAAAATATTGTGATTTACATCTTTTGTTGTTTATTTGACAATGTATATTTTTGAAATTAAACTAGGAGTACCACGCACCTGGGCTGTCCCCATGTGTCTTAGATGCCTGGAGACGAGCAGCGGACATGTTTGAAAATGCTGGTGCCAAAGTCTCCCAAGTTTCCCTCCCCCACACTCAGTACTCCATTATCTGTTACGGAGTCCTGTGTTGTGCTGAGGTGGCATCTAACATGTCAAGATATGATGGAATAGAATATGGTATGACCATGAATTTCTATGTAACCTAATACAAGAAATAAATTGCGTTTTTTTTTGTCTAAACAAAATAAAAAAGAAAAGAAAAACACATTTTTGAAGAAACATTTTGGACTTTATTTCAACTAAAATTCATGGAAATTAACTTGTAAACTAAACTGTATAGACACTAAAATTCACTTTAGAATGAATTTTTTGAAAATGTACCAAATTTTGCAAGTTTAACAATTAGAACAAGTGTAGGTACAATGATTGAAATATGGATCTAAGGAGAAATAATGAACTTTATTCAGGTCACAGAGCAAAAATTGAGGATTCCACAGAAGAACTGTATGCAGCCACCAGACATGAAGGGTTCAACGATGTTGTCCGAGGAAGAATTTTTGCAGGAAACTTCTTCTTACTTAGGAGGTAAATAAAAAAAAATATCATTTATTGTAAACCAACTATTTTGGGACAATTATATTCAAGATTTGTCACTTTTAAATGCATCTGCTACTACTGTATACAAGGAAATGTTTGCCTTTGTTTTATTTTCGCCCATTTTACCCTAGACACAAATGTTTGAATTTAATATGGGGCAGATTGTAAGAAGACAGTATAATTCTGTGAATGGGTGAATTTAAAATGGGACAAAATTGTTTGCAAGGGAAAAAAACATGGTGCAAAAATAACCCTGTATACAGTATTAATATTTGCAAATGAGGAAACATTCTATGTAAATACACAATTGATAAGGTGTTCATGTTGAAAAATATTCTCAAGTAAATGAAGGACACAAAACAGATATATTGTGAATAAAATTGGCTTACAGTATACCAAAGGCAGCGTTTGAAGTAACATGCACCTGACTGCCCAAGATGCACAATTTCTGTTGCAGCAGTCAAAATTGCTTGTATCAATGCCTTGCATTAAAATTCCCACTACCGTAATAAAAAATTTACAATAAATATTGACTGATTGTACAAAAAAAAAAAAACGTCCTTTGAACAACTCTTGCCAGCTGCAAGACTGACTACCTAACATATGGTTTTATATATGTAATAAAAATAATTAAAGAAAAGGGAAAATTATTTTCATGGGCTAGTAAATCTTATGCAGTGCTGACAACTTTGAATAGTCAGCACCTCTGTGTGTCTATAGCTAATTTTATGGTGACCAAGTTTCAAACACTGGTCAAAGGTCAGAAAAATGAAGTCCAATCTTTTTGAGATCTTGTACATCATAAAACTGTGTCAGAATGAATTTTATACATGTTTCAAGTTACGCAACGATACCTTATAATTGTGAATTTAAAATACTTTAATATCACTGTTACAAGTACATGTGTAAACTCAAATTTTATGACAAGTTTATGGCTGTATCTTTTATCATTAGAGTAAAGTTGCGTGGAAACAACCTTTATTTGTAGAAATTATGACAACTTCTTCATAAAAGCCCAGAAAGTAAGAAGACTGATTGCAGATGACTTCAGAAATGTGTTTAAGGGAGGGGTGGATATACTCCTGACCCCCACAACTCTTACGGAGGCTCCATCTTACACCTGGTTTACAGAGGAGGACAATCGCACCAGGGCAGAGGAACAAGACGTCTTCACTCAACCTATCAACATGGCAGGTACAGAAAGAAACATGACTTACATGTATTTTTGTCAACTTCAATGTTTTGTATTTTTTACTGGGACTTTTCTGTATCATTATTATTTATGTGTATCTTAATTGCTTTGTAAATTTTAAATAGCCTGGGCCATCTTTTAAATTTTTCATTCAAAATTTCATGACTGTAAAGATAAAGATACATGTACATGTATATAGTTTGAAAATTAACTTTCAATAATTTTACATCTATGGACATTATTTCTTACAATTTATCTTTAAGTAAGTTTTTAAAGTGATGCACTTTAAGTAGTAAATTTATCTAGCATTTATCCCTTTGTGTACAGGTGTTCCAGCAATTACTGTGCCAGCCTCACTTTCACATTCAGGGCTTCCTATTGGTCTTCAGTTTGTAGGGCCCAACTTTCATGACAGACAAGTATTGACAGTGGCCAAGTGGTTTGAACAACAAACAAACTTTAAACAGCTAGACCTAAGTTATTTAGATAAATCTTGATGAAAAAAAGCAAAATAAAGAAATTTTACAATTTACACATGTTTTATGATTTAATTATTAGCTGCACTTTTGAGACAGATTGAATATAATGTTACTGTATGATCTGTAATATTTGTTATAAAAGTTTGAATCCTTTTGACTATGCAACAAAGGGAAATTTTAGAGGAATTAAATTTTGAGAAAAAATGTGAACACAGAAAGGTTACAATACACAATTTTAAGGATGTGGCTTGAAATAAACAAATGACGCCCCTTTCAGTTGCTCAAGGTCTCAAACTAATATTTAAATTGCTTGATTGTGAACGGTTTAAAAAGATGTGAATATTTGTCATGTTTTTTTTCCTTCAAGGTATAATGGGTCCTTATTTCTTGTTTTTGTTAAGCCCAAAATAATGGTGTACAATTTCATGCAATATATTCAACAGGTCTGGACGATTTCCAAATATGGACGTCAAGAACGATAACCGTGAATTGCTATAAATACACAGAATAAACAAGGTGCTAATCCTTCTGACCAATCAAATAACTGCATTTAGAAAACCCATGAGAAAATAAATAAAACACGTGGTTTTAAAGTTTTTTGCTCATAAGACTTTTTTATAACAAACTTTTTGTAAACTTTATGCACATTTAGGAATGATATAGTATATATGACAATTCTACCGCGAACAAACACGACTGAAAGCTTAGAACAAATTCTAAGTGGGATTAAAAGTCTGTCACTATCAGATAGCAACCCCAAAAGTTTAACTTGTGTGAAGAAATTTGATATAAATACGGCAGATTTTCAGTTTTTAGAGCCTAACTTGAAAATGTTTTCGTACAGGAACAGTATTAATTATTTCCTGAGTGTTTATTACATTGTACCAAATCGTCCATGCAGTTTCTGGTATGCGAGGTATGATATGGTAATAAAAAGAATTCATGTACATTCCCTTTTCTCCATGTTTTTCACCTTTCCTTATGTCCATTTAAAGTGTATATAACATGGTATGCGGCGCTCATGAAACCCGTGTTATTTTAAAACTACATGTAGTCTATACGATGAATACAGTCTTGTGTGCAGTAGATCTGTACGCATGGAAACTACGCGTTATCGATGAAAATCGGACGGCTAAGCAAAATTATATTTACCAACATAGAGTAAGTTCTGGTAAATGTTATAATTGTACTTGATAATAGCTTGACGATATGATCTATTCCTCCATAAACGATCGCATTGTTACATATATTATTTTTTTTTTTCTTTAACTGAGATGAAAATGTCATGTTTGTTCAATGTAAATATGTGGGAAATACCTTATTCTTCCAAACTTTTCATCTTACCTCTAAAGATTTTTTGTCAAAAAACTGAAAAAAGGGAAAAAAAAAACAAAAGCACGTTTTCTCTTTTTGTTCCTTTGAAATATCTTTTGGGGTGTGTAAAAATGCTGTTGTCTGATTGGGCAGAAAAATATTTACGTGTATATGATGTATATTTATATAGCAACTTTCAGTTATCGGTCTTGACTTCCATATTTGGAAATCGTCCAGACCTGTTCAAGGGTCATATCACAAACAAGTTTTGAGGTACCAGTATGCAGTCTACACGAACTCCAAAAACAGCGTTTCCGGAAGTAAGAAATTGAGACTGAAAAAGACTCCGAAAATAGAGTCCGCGCATGCGCACACACACAAAAAATGGCGATTTTTCGGCAAAAATGATAGGTCTACAAAAATTCTCCGTGCAAAGTTTTGGAAAGTATGGCAATTATGCCAGTACTCAGAAATGCTAAATAAAAGACTTCCGAAGAGATCGTATTTGTCAGATTTTTGATTTTATTTGCAAAAAAGGAGATATTTACTTCCAAAGTTGACGTTTAAAGACAGATCAATTACAGAGAAAATGATACGTTTGAGAAGTAAATATGCATAATAAAAGGCATATATCTGCAAAATGGGACAATATATATTGTAACTGTTGAAAACTTGACTGAATTTTACACATAAATTAGCAGTCCGGTTTTTTATTTGTGTACGACAGTTGAATTGAACGCGTAAGTTCTTACCATCGTTATTTACCAATTTTTTATCACAAACAAACAGATATTATTATGAAAACATTTTAAAACTATTATCTATCAATATGAAACTTCAAAAACCACTCTTCTAGAAATTAAGGTCACAACACGTCTTCTAAAAATGAACCTGTGAATAGCTCTGATCCGTGGTGAAAAATATGCATTTTCTGATTAAAATAAATACAAGCTGGGTGTTTTCAAAAATAAATAAAAGTACCTTTATTGTAGAAACGACATAAAATTCAAATCGAGGAGACAATAAATCAAATAAGAAAATAATTCTTACCGGCAGTATTGAATTCCATGTCGTACATCCAATTTACTATTATGCAAGAGTTTGAAGCGCTAAATAAGTCAATATCCACAAAATAATTTAATAAATGCAATTATCCATTCAACAAAAATTTAAAATAAAGTCACATATGCACTAATCACAGTCATATATTTGGAGAAAGCGAACGACAATCCATCGTTTGTTTACATCGGACGCCATTTTGCCGCAATGCATGATGGAGCCAAAGACTTCGTTTTCGGAGTTCACGCTGTTTTTGGAGTTCGACTAGACTGGTATGCCGGTATGTGGTTTAGTGGTTAACTTCCCAATCTCAATGAGAAACTTATACTCAGGATTCTTGTTGCTTGGGTTCAATCCCCACAGAAACCACTAAATAATAAATGCACTTTTTGTTTTTACCATAGAATAGTTTTTGGGCGACGGAATTTTCCACAGAAATGACATGCCTACCCGGTAATAGTTTCTAAATCCACAAAATGAATTTGATTTTCATACACTCGTAGCTGTAAGCATTTTCCAGATCTTCCATTCTGCTAATTCAAGTATTTCCCCCAAAAGAAAGCAATGCAAAGATTCTCACCATTTCTGTTTGCAAACCTTATATTCATGTGATCAAGTGTAATTGTGTGTGTGTGAGAGAGAGAGAGAGGGGGTGTGTATGTGTAACGAAATTGTCAAATATGTTGCTTGCATATAAAAATTCATGGCATTGGCGTTGAAAAGATGATAGAGCAATTAACCAGCCCTTCGTGTATAATTACCTTGTAGATTAATTAACCAGCCCTTCTTTTTTTTTTTTTTTTTTTTTTTTTTTTTTTTTTTAATAAATTTATTTAACCATTACATCAATAGTTGCATTTTGATATTGTTAAAAACTTTTTCAAAAATGTTCTACAAATATATTATAAGTAATTTCAAAAAAGTTTCCATCCTGCAAAGGACGATCTTCCTTCGGCATCACTTAATATGTAATGCGACGTCCCAGATTGACGTGATACACGTGTTCTTACGTAAACGTCGTCGCCAACGTTAACATGTGCCACAACAATTCCAGTCACTTCTGTCTCTGCGTTTAATGTCTGGAGGTAAATGGTGCCAAATCCTTCGGTATTTATCATTAGTTCAACGGAATGGGTATCGTCGCCACCAGATCGAATGGTCCAAGTAAAAACATAGACACCCGACTCGGGAACCATGAACACTCCTGTTGTAGGATGGTAGGCGTTTCCAATGTTGGTTTTTACAATGTCAAAGACCAAAACGTAGTGAGTACCGGTACTTGGCGACTGTAATATGGCTGACATGTAGGCATAAAATGCAATAACACCATGGACAGTGTTTGAAGGCAAAATAAGTCTTTCTGTAATTGGAATGAGTTTAGATTATTTCCCAAGTGTGAAAGTTAAAGTTATATTGTGTATTGTCACTTTATTCACAATAAAGTATGAGAAATACGATTAAGAATATCAATGTTAGCTTTACATTTTTGTCTTACTTTGAATTCTCTCAGTTGTGTGGTTCTTTGTGGATCTTGAATTATGTTTTGCCTTATTTTCAACGGAACAATTTCTACTATCACCTGGTTGATCAGGTTTGTGCACACATTCCTTCTCCATTTGTGTAAAAAGGTTTTCTAAATGATAGATATGGTCCTTGTTTTTCACATCACTTTTTCTAAGCATTCTAATATCACGTTCTTGGTTCTTTGATATATCCTCAAGTTTACGGGTACGAGTTTCCAACGCGTATATTCTTCTTGTATACTGTATCTTCATCCTATTAAATTCTTCTTTATTTTCCAAAAGCTCTAGTTTAAGATTATCATACTGTTGTTGTTGAGTATATTTAAAGTCCATCAACTCATCTACGATGTTTTGAAGGACTTTTAGTTTTTCCTCAATAGGATCAAGTCCATCATGCACTTTAGCACATGTCCATAATGGTGAAAAAGAAACTATAAAAAATATTCTGAAGAATCTTTTCATGTTTCCTACAATAAAATTGTTGTTCGATTTCAATATAAATTCTGAGGTGAAGTCAAGGAGACAATCCTGCATCAATACTAAAAGTCTTGTGTTTAATTTCTTATCTTACGTCAAATGTTATCGTTCTCATTGAAATCTGACAGGGATCTATAATATAATATTAGTTATATTACACTATGCACTTGTCGATACAAGAACTGCGTTACCTAGTAATGATGATACTGACATATAATCAGTCTTTAGGTATTTAAAATTTACGTTCAAATGTTATGGCCAAGGTTAAAGTTTATAAAGTAGGTCAAACTCCAAGGTCAAGTTCAATGAGCCAAAATTGTTGGTATCCAAAGAAAGGTCTTCTCACAAGGAATATACATTTGAAATATGAAAGTTCTAGCACTAACTGTTCAAAAGTTATGACCAAGGTTAAAGTTTTTTTTTTCAAAATTAAAGTAGGTCAAACACCAAGGTCAAGGTCAAATGGGTCAAAGATGTTGGAATCCACAAGGAAGGTTTCTATAGGAAGGTCTTGTCACAAGAAATAAACATGTGAAGTATGAAAACCCTAGCACGTACTGTTCAAAAGTTATGACCAAGGTTAATGTTTTTTTTTTAAATTAAAGTAGGTCAAACTCCAAGGTCTACAAAAAAAGTCAAAGACGTTGGTATCCAAAGGAAGGTCTTGTCACAAAGAATACACATGTGAAGTTTGAAAGCCTTAGCACCAACTGTTCAAAAGTTATGGTCAAGGTTAAAGTCTCATAAATGTTTGCAAAAGAGGGTCAAACTCCAAGGTCAAAAGTTCAAATATGATGGTGACCAAAGAAAGGTTTTGTCACAAGGAACGCACTTGTGAAATATAAAATCCATAGCTCTAGCCAATCAAAAGTTATAGACAAGGTCAAAGTTTTTGCGAACAAACCGACAGACAGACGGACGGACGGACAGGGCAAAAACTAGCCCTCGAATCTTCGATTACGGGGGCATAAAATGTATATTTATATTCTAAAAAAGTAGTCTTTCCTCCATAATTTCTATCTTCTGAAGTTTTTTGTTTCTGTTTTCATTGTGTGTTTGTTGCTTTATCATACCCCCCCCCCCCTGCAAACGAAGTTTGGGGAGGTACATGTATAGAGGAATCACCTTGTCCGTCTGTATGTATAGAAAATGATTTAGACATATGCAAACCATTATAGACTTAGCTGCCGAAAGTAACCCTATAGTGCTTTCTTTTGCACAATGCATCTCTCATTTGTACGCCTGTCCGTCTGTCCGTGCTATCTTGTCTAGGCAATTACTTTGTAATGGAGAATCTCTGGAAGCTCATACTTGGTACAGGGATTGCTTTTGACCCGAGAGTGTGCTGTGATCTTGACCCAAGGTGATTCAGGCAAATTCAAGGTCACTAGAAGAAAAAGTATAACATTCTTGTCCAGGCTATAACTTTGTAATGGAGAAACACTGGAAGCCCATACTGGGTGCAGTGATTGCTTTACTTAAAAGTGTATCGTGATCTCGACACAAGATCAATTCGGCAAGTTAAAGGTCACTGGCATAAATGTATACAATTCTTGTTGGGTGTATAACTTTGTAATGGAGACATACTGGAAGCTCATACTTGGTACAAAGATTGCTTTTTACCCGCAAATTAATTATGATATTGAGCTAAGGTCATTCCGACAAGTTCAAGCTCACTGGCAGAAAAAGTATATAATTCATGTCTGGGCTATAACTTGACTTTGTAATGAAGAATAACTGGAGGCTTATACTTGTTACAGATATTGCTTATGATCCAAGGATGTGTCATGACCTTTAGCCAAGGTCATTTCAGCAAGTTCAAGATCACTGGCAGAAAAATATAATATTCTTGTCCGGTCTATAATTTTGTAATGGAGAATCACTGGAAGCTCATAACCTTAACTCAAAGTCATTCCGGCAAGTTCAAGGTTACACAGAAAAAATATAATTCTTGTCTAGGCTATAACTTTGTAATGGAGAATCATTGGAAGCTCGCACTTGGTACAGATATTGTTTATGACCTTAGGGTGTAACATGACCTTGGCCAAAAGTCATTCCGGCAAGTTCAAGTCACTGGTATAAAAAGTGTAAAATTCAGAACAGGTCTACGATTTTCTAATGGAGAAACGTTGCATATCCTTATTTTACTTAAAAATTAATAATGACCCGAGGATGTTCATTTTTTTAACCAAGATTTTTTGGCAAGTTCAAGGTCACATTTACAAAGTTTGAATCGACACTTTGAAAAACAAGATGTATTTGTGAAACACTTATGGCAACTTATAGCGAAGGTAAAACTTTCTCAAATGCAAATCAAATATGTGGGTACCCAAAGTAAGGTCTTGTACCGAGGAATATACCTGTGAAATATGAAAGCTCTAGCATCAACCATTGAAAAGATATGGAAAAGGCTAAAGTTTTAAAAGTAAGCCAAACATCAAGGTCAGGGTCAAAATAAATGGTGCCTAGGTGAAGACCTTCTTACAAGAAATACACATGTCAAAAGATATGACCAAGGTTATTTTTTTTCAAAAGTAGGTCAAACTCCAAGGTCAAGGTCAAAGGGTCAAAGTTATTGGTATCCAAAGGAAGGGCTTGTCACAAGGATTACATATCTGAAGAATGAAAGCCCTAGCACCAATCGTTTAAAAGATATGGCCAATGTTGAAGTTTTTCAAAAGTAGGTCAAACTCGTAGGTCAAGGTCAAAGGGTCAAAGTTGTTGGTATCCGAAAGAAGGCCTTGTCACAAGGATTGCACACGTGAAGTATGAAAGACCTAGTATCAACCGTTCAAAAGATATAGCCAATGTTAAAGTTTTTTCGAAATTAGGTCAAACTCCAAAGTCAGAGTCAAAAGGTCAAAGTTGTTGGTATCGAAAGGGAGGTCTTGTCACAAGGATTACACACATGAAGTATAAAAGCCATAGCACCAACCGTTCAAAAGTTCTGGCCAAGGTTAAAGTTGGGAAAAATTTTGTAAAACTGGGTCAAACTCCAAGGTCAAGGTCAAAAGGTCAAATATGGTGGTACCCAAAGAAAGGTCTTGTCACAAGGAATAAACATGTGAAATATAAAAGCCAAAGCTCCAACCAATCAAAAGTTATGAGCAATGTTAAAGTTTTTGCGGACAAACAGACAGACAGCTAGACAGACGGACGGACAGGGCAAAAACTATACACCCCCGAATCTTCGATACGGGGCATAAAAAACCAGGCACAAGAACTGCAGCGCATATTGCCTTACCATGCATGTTATAATATCCTGTGTAAACACGTTTTAAGACATTATTTAAAAATACAGCATGAGGAGATAAAAATAATTCGTGTGAGCAGCTGTTTCTGTGATCCACTAAATCAGTTGTAGCAAACATTATGCATATTTGCTGATGGTAAAACTGACAACTTTTATAAAAGAGCTTTGCAAAATATTCGTTAAGCACATTCAAGTTTGAATTTCAGAAATCAGACATAATACTCTTAGCAGTCATGAAGGAATTGTTCATTATAAGTTTTCTGTTACTATTTCTGACTTTCGCAGAACAAATTAACAGCCATGAGGATGTGCTTGCAAAATTAAACGTTCTTGAACGCACTTTAAACGATCTAATGGATTTTACCTACATTCAGAAAGAACGAAATGAAGATCTAGCACTCCGGATTCTACAGAATCAAAAAGAATTCAAGCAAACGAAGGACCAGTATAGTAGAAAAATACAAGCTCTGGAAACTCGTGTACGTAAACTTGAGGATATTACAAAGAGTCAAGAACGTGATCTTATGATACAGAGAAAAAGTTCAGTAGGAGAAAAAAGTTTTATTACCCATTTAAAACACCGACTTGCAAAAGTGGAAAAAATCCATGTATCACAGTTTCAAAATCCATGTGACCCAGAAAATAGTTCCCGTGTAAATGCCTCCAAATCCTTATTGATGGACAATATCAACGCTGAGAGAATTCAAAGTAAGAGACATTTTGCAGCATATGTTAATGTTTAATGAGTCAAAGTGAGAGGAAAGAATAATTCATTGCTTCCCATGATAGGATGATTGCATGGTCGAGTTATGAAACTTAAACATAAACTCTTCGGTATAGTTGTTAACGGCAATCAGATTTTGGAATGCAGTTCGCAATTCGCAATTCAAAAGCGAACTGCATTCTAGAACGCAGTTTTCGAGGGTAGGGTACTAGTGGTCAGTTCCCACTTCTGTGAAAAAGGGTAATGGTGCCATCTCTAGTTTTTGAGATCCACCACTAATGTACAAAAAAGCATTAAACAAGATAGGGGACTTTTTTGGGTCAACTTTGCGCAGTGCGAAATATGAAATGAGTTGAAAGCAGATCCGGCGGAGAAATGCATATTCCTCCACTTATCACATCCGAAGTTTGTATGGAACATAGCGGATCATCCGAGGATTGCCGATTGCCGGGGTCTGAAATGGTATCATCACCACATCTTCATAGGAGGGGAATCTGACCACTAGTACCCAACCCTGACATTTTCAGACCCCAGGGCAGGAGACTTCGATACTTAGCTATAGAATCCTAGCCCGATGTTTATTCCCACAGTATAATATAGTAGAGGTAATATCTTGAGGAGCGGATCTCGGAAACAAGAGATGATACCATTACCATATCTTCAAAGGAGTGGTATCTGACCACTAGTACCCCACCCTGAAATTTTCAGACCCCAGGGCAGGGAACTTCAATATTTTCTAGCCCGATGTTTATTCTCACCGTATAACATGTATAATGCAGTAGAGTTAAAATCTTGAGGGGCGGATTTCAGAAATTAGAAATGGTACAATCACCATATTTTCATAGGAGTGGTATCTGAACACTAGTAATCCACCCTGAAATTTTCAGACCCAGAGCAGGAGACTTCGATAATTCCTAGCCCGATCTTTATTCACATAATATAATACAGTGAGGTAAAAACTTGAGGAGAGTATGTCAAAACTAGAGATGATACCATCACCATATTTTCGCAAGAATGGTATCTGACCACTAGCACCCCACCCTGAAATTTTCAGATCCCGTGGGCAGGGGAATTCTATATTTCCTAGCCCGTTGTTTACTTACACGATATAATACAGTAGGGTAAAAAACTTCCGAGGGGCGGATCTCGGAAACAAGAGACGGAACCATCACAATATTTTCATAGGAGTGGTATCTGAACACAAGTACCCCACCCTGATATTTTCAGACCTCAGGGCAGGGGACTTGATATTTCCTAGCCCGATGTTTACTTAGTATTCACACAGTATAATACAGTAGGGTTAAACCTTAAGGGTCAGAAATTAGAGATGGTACCATCACCATATTTTCATAGGAATGATATCAGACTACTAATACCCTACACTGAAATTTTCAGACCCCAGGGCGGGGGACTTCTATATTTCCTAGCCCACTGTTTATCCACACATTATTATACAATAGGGTAAAAATCTTGAGGGGCGGATCTCGGAAATTAGAGAGGGTACAATCACCATATTTTCAAAGGAGTGGTAACGGACCATAAGTACATTTAACATTTTAATGTAAAAGCCATCCAAATTTCCGCGGAATTTGGAACCCAAGTACACGCTTAGTATTGGTCTTTGATGTAGTTCGAACCAACATTGGAAATGCATACCATTCTTCAACTGGGGTCTTTATTGTTCCTGAATCAGGTGTCTATGTGTTTACCTGGACTTTTCGATCAGGGAATGGTGATGGCCACTCAGTTCAACTCATGATAAATACAGTTGAATATGGATCTGTTTATCATCGCACACTGCATATTGTTGAGGCAGAAGAGACAGGAATTGTTGTTGCCCATGTTACCACTGGAGACAATGTACGAGGGTTGTCCGTAAAGTTCGTGGACAAGCTAATATTTAAATAAAAGTTGCGTCATAGATATTTATCATTAGTATATTTATAATTCTTTATTATGTGTACATGTGAGTTACAAAATGAAAAAAAATTTATTCAATTTTAAGTGTATGATTACAATTATGACTTCATTATAAGACTTGGGATGGTGACCTGGAGCACAACAAAGTTTTAATTAAAAAGTTATTTATCACTTTATACATTTCATTTGTATTTTGTAAAATTCCGCGGAAATTTGGATGGCTTTTACATTAAAATGTTGACAAAAGTTATGTCAAACCTGTTAAATTTGAACGTTCAAAGTTTCGAAATGGCAGAGAAATCGAGGTCAGAGTTTATGAAGACAGGATCGTCATTGTTCGAAAAAGGGACGTTTTCGAAAAAGGTGGAGCAGAGAGTAGTGATATAATTTTGTGTAGACATCGGAAAAACACCAACAGAGACCCATAAATTCCTTAAACAGTCGGGAAATCATGGCAAAGTAATCTATTCTTTAGTGCTAAAGTGGCACAGAAGATTTTCGGACGGAAGAGACGTTTACTGGATGACATGCGTGAAGGACGACCATCTTTCCGAGATTGTAGTGCTGTCAAAAATGAAGTTCGTAACGTGACTTTGCCATATTTCCGTACATACAGTCGTTTTACGCGGACAGAGGTTTGATGATTTGCAGGATCTGAGACTGCTAAATATTATAATTTCACGTATGAAATTAAACCAGAACAGTTTGTGCACATTTTTGATGACTGGTTGAAGCGACATAAGAAATGTGTTGAGTTTAACGGTGACTACGTTGAGAAAACTTAAATGTATTTAGCTTTTGACGTCGAGTAACGTCAAGGATTTTCATTTTAGTGCTCCGGGTATGAGTGTGTATCTATTTTGTATCTGATAAAATATAACTATTTGTGCTTCGTATGTGAATAAAACTTGCAAATTAATAAATTGAAACCTGAATTTAATGAAAATAATGATTTCATATATTTTATCAATGATTGTCAGTAATTATCAATGTTGTCCACGAACTTTACGGACAACCCTCGTATATGTGAGGATAAAATCAGTATATTTTCATGGGAGTTCACACTATATCCAAAGTGATTCTGATGGGAGATCATCTTTTGCAGGATGTAAACTTTAAAAATAAAAACATGTGCATGTATCATTAACTATAAATGCAAAACAATCTGTTCATCTCAAAACCTTTTTTTTTTTTCAAATTGATAAATATCCTTTAATATTTGAAATCAGATTGAGTGATGGAAGTCCTAGCTTAAGCATTATTAGATCATTTTGCCTATATAACGTAAAATTTTAAGTGTGTGACCTCTCTCTCTCTCTCGTATAACTTAATAAAAGAAGTACAGCATGTTCAAGTTTGAAAAAATAGAATTCCGACTTTCATTGACAAAGTTATTTCAAAGTTAGATTGTTGCTGCTCATTAGAGAATCGTGAGAAAAAAGATTATTGTGCAGCCATTACATAACATCCACATATCTGGTTGGAAGTGAAAATCTTGAATGATGAAGGACAGTATCACAGCAGATTCGTTTTTAGTTCAGCAGAGCCAAAGGCTCTACTGGGCTATTGTAATGAAAATTTGTTCGTTGTCTGTGATTGTCGTCTGTAAACTTCTCACAATTTCATCTTGTTCTCCGATCCAGAATTACTGAAACAATATCATTCAAACTTCCCAGAAAGCATCCTTTGATAAAGGGGGTTCAAGTTTGTTCAAATAATGGGCCAAGTCCTCTTTCAAGGGGAGGTAGTGAAGAAATACTAGAAGTGAAAGGGTGGAATCAATTAAAATATTCCTCTTAAGAACAAATGGCCAGAAAAGATGACACTTATGTGGACAATCGGAGTTCCTCACTTGGCTCGTACCTCGCACACTAACTTTGGACGTGACCGGTATTCTACCATTATGTTTATACAATTATGTGATCGAATCCGAAATTCCTCCATATGTTATTTCTTTGAAATCCGATTTACTTGTGACATGTCCAACACTATGTTTCTGCTTTTAAAACAACTAACAGAAGGTTGCAATCAAACAAATATACAAGAAGGTATTAGACAAGATGGAAGATTTTTTTTGTGGTGAACTTTATTCATTTCAAAATATGAAATGAGTTTAAAAGTAGTTCCGGCGGAGAAACACATTGATTTGATGCCTATTCCTCCACCAATTTCAACCGAGCTTTGTATGGAGCGAAGCGGAATCCTAGGATTGCCATTTGCTGATGTTGAAGCTTTCTTTGTCAGATTTGTTCAAATTATACCACCGGGGGTAAAGTGGTGCTTATAAAACAAAGTTAATCAAAGTTTAACATGGAATTTCTATGTTAAAATGTCCAAAAGTGTCCGGAAGAACAGCAGGGCAATTACTTGTATTAGTTATATCCTCAGGCAGTGCGGATTCAAATTATGCCCTCCTCCCCTCTGCACTCAGGGTCATTGAGCAATGAGGGTGCTTTATCGTGTGAACGCCTACCGTGACACGGAATATCGGTTTTTAAGGTCTCATTCAAAAGACCCACGGCTTTTAATGCCGGGCGCTCGGCAAAGAAACAGTCACTTCCTTTGTCAGGTTTGATGCGGCGCAGCGAACGATAATCGAGCCCGGACCTCCCGATAACGAAGTGAACTCCCTACCACTAGGCTACCGTGACCGGTCCACATTTTGATATTAGAAATCATTTACAATGTACTAAGGAAACCACTTTCCATATGTTTTTTTTTAAATTATAGTATCGGCCCTTTTAAGAAGTGACGTCAGATTTGTTGTTTTCTGTGACACAGGTGGTAGAAGCTGTGTTCTGTGTCACAGGTGAAATTCGCTCTCTAGAACGAGAGAAGAAAAACGCTTAAAATTAATCAGCAACAAATTATTAACAGTAAACAAAGGGCCGCAAAGATTTTTCAAAATTACTTGAAGGTAAAGGGAGAATATTTTGAAATTTATGTAATATTTTTCACCCTAGATCTCACCCCCTCCTTTCTTCATGCTTAATGATTCATAAAACTTTCATATTGTTGTATGTAAATTTACCCAATTTTGGCTTCATGTTTCTTGATAATGTTTAAAAGATATCTGCTCTCTGTGTTCGGAGACAAACATAAGAACTCTGATATTCCCTCAATCAAGCAGATTTCTTGCAAGTTTCTAATTCTTTACAAGATCCCATTTTTGCTATTTTTTAATTTATTTATCTCTTTTTGTAAAAGGCTCTTCATATGAACAACCTAACATTGTCATCAAAAGGTACCTTGAAGCAAGTTTAATGGAAGTGGTTCAGTATTTCCTGAGAAAAAATAAGATTTAGAAGTATTTATATACGCACAACGGCGGAAGAAAACTCATTGTCACCTGAGTGATTCAGGTGACCTAAAATAATATTGAATGTCGTTTAATTTTAATTTACCTGACCAGCATATAGTACTATGTACATTTGGAAACGGGTTATACGAAACATTATAGTTCATGTTGTTCTGCGTGCATTAAAGGGTTTTTATCACGTATCTATATTTCTTAAAAATGAAAAACTATTATATTCTTGAAACATATAATTATCGTTAAATTATGAAATAAAGTTGAAAACGGCCGTAATTAGACGATAAAACGCACGTAAAATAGGATCCTCGAAGTAAGAATCTCCACTAATTGGATAATGGGTCACGTGGTACTGAAACGTCATAGGAGTCAATGGTCAATAGAACTCGTAAAGCTTATCGTAAGAAAAAATATATTGAATAGATTATTACGCTAAATAAATAGAATACACAATATGGCCGGTTGAAATTTTGACATCGGCTATATTTATTTGGTTATGGACGGTCAATCTTCCATACAGTGTATATGAACGTCTAGCAGAGAGAAATAACCAGAAAATACATGCCGACAATTGGAGAGGTCACCGAAGACGAAGCCGTTGTCAACTCGGGACTTCGACTTAATAGAACGTATTACTAAAGTTTAACCTCGTAAACATTTATCAATATGGGAATTTTAAATTTTCCTTCATTATTATTTTAATGAATTATATATCGATAAATCCTGTATATCTTCTATCTGTTCCAGCACTGAATATCATGTACTAGAAATGACACTTTTTCAATGGCGCCGTACGCCATTACGAAGTTCATAACATTCCTACTAGATTCTGTGCGACTTTTAAAAAATGCGTGTTTGTCATTTATTATTATTTTTTAAAAAGGTATCTTTCCTAAAAATATTTTATAGGACAGAAAAAAATTGTGATCGATCGGGCATAAACGATTGTTCTGAATGGAGATAATCGCCATTGCGTTTGCAGAAAAAGGTCCCCCTTTCATCTCTCGACCAAGTCCAGGAAATGTGGAAATAAAAGTTCCTCCTAAAACCTTTCTTGTGCACATTTGTGCATCCTAAAACTTTAAATTATACACCTTACTAGCTGTCAATTATCCAATTATCTCTTAATTATTTTCTAACAGGTTTAATAGAAAACACAAAAGAGCCCTTTTATATACACAATAAGTACAGTAACTTCGCTTGACCACGATTGACACCTATGACGTTAGAGCGATGGTGCGTAACATCGGCGATCAAAATATGCATATTGAGAAATTCAAACTTTGAATCGCTGAAACATCAAAAATATTAATTTTCTAGCAAAGATTTTTAAATATATGATAGATATGATAGATATTTAATAGCATGTAAACTTTGTCATATCAAAAAATTTTGAGACGTGATAAAAACCCTTTAAGGGAAGACAATTTGCAAAATGCAAAATTTAAGCATGAGTTCAAAGATAAACATGCATATTTTATTTTAATATCGAATTATAAAATTTACTTTTACAGAGAGATCTGTCTAAAAAAGGTCAAATGGAACTGGTATTATTGCATTTTATGCACATATGTCATCGATATTAAGTCACCCGTGTGCACGCCAAGGATTGGTCTTTGACGTAGTGAAAACAAGCCTTGGAAATGCATACCATCCTTCAACTGGATTATTTATTGCTCCTGAATAAGGTGTCTATGTTTTCACCTGAATGGCAATTCATTTCACTTATGATAAACACAGTAGAATTTGGTTCTGTTTATCACCGAACAACGCTAAACATGGAGGCAAAAGAGACTGGAATAGTTGTTGCCCAGGTTACCACTGGAGAAGATGTTTATGTTAGGAAAAGATTCAAATAGCCAGGATTATGGCGAGCAAGCTTTATCCAGAGTGATTCTGATGGAAGATCATCTTTTGCAGGTTGGAAACTTTGAAAGATTATATGCATGCATCATAACATATGAATGCAAATGCAACATTCGTTAGTTTGCTTACTTCAAAACTACTTCGCTATTTTTGTTAAGCACAAACAATGTTAAATACATTGACATATATTCAATTTGTGTAAACGAAGGATAAAATCAGATTCAATGATTAAGACCTACGCTTGAGCATAGATGCACCATTTATGTCTACGTAACAGACAACTGTAGATTTATCTTACTAATCGTCGACAAATATTTTCACAGCGACAATGTATGCCGTAACAAGAAATTGATCTCAAATGCTTTGAAAGCGACTTTGCAAAAAGTAAAATCGGTGATGGATATGTTACTGCAAAAGGGATCTTTGTTTTCTAATTTCTAAAAGTGCTCTTAATAGCAAATACTGCAGTCCCAGTAGATATACGGTCAGATTTCCCCCTGCCTTAACAGGGGATGCTTATTTCTTCTAGGCACCCGATCCCACCTCTGGTGTTTCCGAGGGTCTGCGTTTTTGCCTTTTTCGCGATTTGTTTTGTTAACTGGATTGATGGGATTAATCACTATTCGTTATCTTTATCTTTTACACATTAAGCTTGTTCCTTCATGCTTGAGGAAACTTATCAAGCGTCCCGTTTCTTGACTATTTCAAAAACTCTAATTTTCTACGGTTGTCAGTTTCAGTCGGGGATTTGTGAAATTTTGTAAAAGTATGATGGAAATGAAAAGAATAAAAAAACTAGAATTTGGCGATGGTCGGTAACGATGAAAGAGAATTGGGACATGCAGAATTAACATAACATGTAGGTTAGCATAATCTTGATAGTATTTAACAATATCAGTTAATTTTTTATGAAATCTTCAGCCCTCAAGATCACGAAGTCTTTGACTTAAGCCAAAATTGCCATATTGTCTAAAAGGCTAAAAGGTTTATTATGCATAACACATAAAAATCGAAATTTTTCTCAAAACTGTTTTCCTATTATGTGAGTAATTTTAATTTTCAACCGTCAGGTTATAATAAATATTCAATCTATAAATTACTGTAAATTTGACTTAAGTCTACAACTGCTTTATGGTTTGTTTTTTTTATATTAAGAAACATTCATGTAAATTATTTAGTTCTCGAGGCAATCCTTAAGATTAACGTACCCTATCTTTGCGGAGTTTAATTATTTCCCTTTCGAGAAGGACATTAATCACCAAAAGGTGCTTTTCAGCATGTTTGGTGAAACTGATTTGTTTAGTGTTTCCAGATAAAATGTCAAAAGTGCTACTTTTTATGCCAAACCTATACTAACGGATGAAAACTCACACAATAGGTCAGCTGACTTACTTCTAGGCCTTCTAAATCCAATGTACTTTGAAAAGGAATACAGGAATAAGAATCATTGTAGTTCATGTTTTCCAGAATGAATTGAGATAACTAAAGATAATTTGACGACTGTGCCAATTTTCAATGACAACGGTAACATATGAATAAGGTAGAACAGAGATAAGTGTTGAGAATTTTGCAAACTACTCTGGATCTGACTTTGCTTTCATTTGTGATTGAAAACAAAACAATCATGAAAGCATGGCTTATATTCTTTCTCCTAAATGCTATTTTACCTGAAAGGGTTTGTGTTGAAAGTAGCGACGGGGAAGACTATATATTTGAAAACATAAATGCTCTTCCAAACAACCTGAGCGACAAGAAAGACGACATGATGTACATCCTGAAACAACAAAATAAAGATCTAGAACTCAAACTACATGAGGACAAAGAAAATTTTGAGCGGATTAAAAACGAACTTTATCAAGCGATAAGCAATCTGGACACCCGCTTACGTACATTTGAGGGTGTTATAATGGACCAAAATCGTGAAATTAATAAACTAAAACAGGAAAAGGAGGACGATAGGAGGTATATCAATCGATTAGAAAAGCGCCTTATTCAACTGGAAAATAAATTTGAAAAACGAGATGAAGAAAGGAACTCTTCCTGTGAAAAGGCTATAGAAGACAACAGATCAACTAACTACAAGAACGTCGAGAGAATCCAGAGTAAGATAAAAGATATTACTAACCGTATCTACTTCGTTTATTTAAAGAAAAATGCATGATCCCTTTCTTTTTAAAAATCAGGAAAAAAGAAATATATTGATAAAAAAATTATATAAAAAAGCTTCATATCGAGAGCATTTTTCATAAAACTATTATGTATGTATTTTAACAAGTATTGTCTCATTGTCTCCTTCTACAGAAAGACTACTCTCCCCTCCAACAACTTCACATGGTTCTATAGCGTTTTATGCATACATGTCAGCCTGGTTACCGTCACCAAACACACACCAGGTGCTGGTCTTTGACGATGTCAAAACTAATATCGGAAATGCTTATCATCCATCGACTGGGCTATTTATAGTTCCTGAATCGGGTGTATATGTCTTCACATGGACGTTTCGAATGGGAGGATCTCGCGATCATTCAATTCAACTACTGATAAACAAAGACGTATTCGGTACGTTGTATCTTCAGACAGTTAATGGTCTAGAAGCACAGGAGACAGGTATTGTTGTTGCCCACGTTAACGCCGGAGACGACGTTTACGTAAGAACACATGCTACGCTTACCTTAGGTACGTCGGACTACATCCAGAGCAACTCTTATGGAAGAACGTCTTTTGCCGGGTGGAAACTCTTTTAAAATAAGAAGTGTATTCTTTCGATACTTGTATCATTAAATTAAAAGTTTAATTCATTATCATTTTTCTTCCTTGCTTATCTCTGCAAGTACTATGTTAATACCAAAATTGTATTTGGAAAAAGTCTGAAATACTAGTAGTTGTCAGTGGACTTGTTAAAATGATAAACATATTTTTATATAAATAATATATTTTTATATCAAACGAACGTATCATGGCTAGAAGTCTGAATTTAGGGGCATAAATTTATATCCTCGGTAGAGGATTACCTGCTTATGATTATCATTATGAAGTAACACATTATCTAAAGTGTGTTGCATTTTAATATATATGGCCATTTTCTTTTTAACTCTTAACTCAGAGGACATGAATGGTACGGGTCCGAAAAAGAATTTTCCAAATGTATCTGGTTTCAAGCTTTTATCAAAAATGTTTTAAATTATTTACCCTTGTCAACATTCCATCCAAGTATCACAGAGTAAAATTCACTGTTCCAGAAAAAACCCTGTATTTTGGACTTTACTTTTAAATTTCTTCCTTTTGTCACATTTTATTTCTCACGATATATTTAACGAATCTAAGTGTTTAATTAAATTTATTATACCTCTATGAAGAATACTCAAATTTGATTGGCTTGTTAGAAGGCTTTTAAACTCAATAATGACTCCAAAAAGTACCGTTTACAGCAATAATGACCTAGGAATCATTGCACGTGAGGTATAATATTAATGTCTGTTTGTTGTTTCATGTAATCTGTTGCAATCGTTTAGACTCATCTAATAAATACGGAATCCTTCATCATTTGTTTAATCTCTGGAATTGCATATTGGTGGACCTTCGGGAATACGGCACAGTTATGATCGTTTTTACTTCACGGCCACACAACACCTTTACCTATACCTCGTACCCTCTACGCCAACATTCCCTCACCCCGTTCGTTCTGCAAACAACGGATGCAGTTCCAGAAGAAATCTATGTACCGTAAGAATCTACACGGTCACAAATGGTGGATGAATCCTAAGGTTAAAACAACGCCCGGGGCCGCTGCATATATTTTGCAGGGGTCAGATTCCGAACGTAGCTCTACAGTAAGCGAGTTCCCCCTCCCCCCACTCAAATGAACCACTGTGCTAAGCGTGAATTGTTCGACAAACATATCAACGATGGGCAACATCACTTCAACAATTCATGGACAACGCGTTCATTACCTTCCTCTTTTGACCACCAGGATACAGTTTTCAAAACTTGTGTTTACCTGTGTGAAAAGAACAGATTCCGAGAAATATAAGTGACATTCCTTCGTCAGGACTCTGAGTCCGGTGGCCACTTCGGTCAGATCCGACTCGATCATTTTCAATATGTCTGTTTGTTGTTTCATGTAATCTGTTGCCATCGTTGAGACTCATCTTATAAATACGGAATCCTTCATCATTTGTTTTATCTCTGGAATTGCATGTTGGTGGATCTTCAGGTATACGGCACACTTATGATCGTTTTTACCTTACGGCCACACAACGCCTCTACCTATACCTTGTACCCTCTACGCCAACATTCCCTCACCCCGTTCGTTCTGCAAACAACGGGTGCTGTTCCAGACGAAATTCTAGTACTGTCCAAATTTACACGGTCACACAAGTAGGAGATCCATTACAAATGTATGAAACAGTACAAGAAGCAGGTCGGGCAGAGAGACAAAAGATAGTTTTGTATTTGGAGAGACATTGTAATTCCAATATATTCCTTCAAGTGACTTTGCCTTGGCGAAAAGAAATTTTGATTTATGCACTCATTTTCAGCTTATGAAGTACTTCAAATTTATCAATCCTAAATGAAAGAATTCACTATATAATATCATTTTTTTAAGTTTGTACTTCAGAAAATTGTTTCAATATTAGAATTTCAAAAAGAACAAATAATAGAATACATGTATATTCTTTTTGGAAAAGAATAAGTCTTACACATGTATAAGCAAAAGTTATCTATGGCATTTTTGTGTTTCAGTTTGCATATTAAATTTAATCAAATATCACTGTAAAAAAGTACAATTTATGATGCACTCTATTTTTCAGTAACTGTGTATATTAGTGCTACAAGTAGAACATCACATTATACAAATTTAGTGAATTTATTTAAATTAATGAGAATTCAGGGAAAGTTAAATTATATTTCACGTTTTTCTTCATCTCACAAATATTGGAATTTTATTCTGATAAAATTTAATGTGCTTGGAGTTTATTAATCCCTTGCCGAACATCGGAGAAAATGGAATATCAGTGCCCTTTACATACAGGGCACACATCTTGAAGGGACACGGGGATTCTCGCCAGGCGTAACGGTATCCCATGACGTATTTGTTGGAGCATGTACCATTATAGGAGACGGTTATTTTGTGAGGTTCCTCCTTTATGATTGGGGTTTCCATCCACACTGAGTCTGTTCCGTCACATTTCGACTGGTTATTTGAAGAACAACAAAGCTAAAAAAGAAAAGAAATTATATATTAATTTTCATTACACAGCTAAAATATAAATAAAAGGTTAATTGCTAAAATCTTTTTTCTCTGCAAGTTATAATGGAATAACGTATTTTTTGTACTCTATATCAAATATTATTAATGGAAACTTTATATTTTAGCGGCATAATGCCAGGATATTGTCTCACAAAAACTGGAATAATTACCGTATGTCTAAGAAAAGTTAAAATCAGATTCTCGAGTGATACTATTATAGTAACATGTTACTGACTCTCAAAAAAAAAAAAAAAAAAAAAAAAAAAAAAAAAATGAAGATCTTTATAGGAACATTTGTTAAGAAGTTTTTCTATTTTCAAATCTACCTCAAATCCAGTTTTTGACCTGACTTCTATTTCCACTGCATTATCAAACTCGAACCCAACAGTAAAAAATCCGATGTCCACGTAAAATGCCGTGATGTTCGGTCCCTGGAATGGGCCTACTTGCATGTTATAAGCAACGGAAAGACCTGCCAGGGCAAGACGATGGCACACATCCTCTTTGTCTCGCGGGTGAATACTAAAACAATAAAAATAGCAAAATGATATGAATCCATAGTGAATTATGATGCATGAAAATTTATATTTTAATGACAACAATTCAGGACTATAAAAAACCCAAATTAATCAAAATTTGGCAACATATATTGTTCAAAAGGAATTTGAACGAAATATATGGAGGGAAATTAAAGCAAGATAAATTTATTACACATCTTTCTAATTTAAAAAAAAAAGCTATGCCTTCCTTTCGCTTTTTATTTCAAAGTTTTACCATAAAGTTTCTACCTAAAAATAAAATTGACATCAACAATTTTGAACAAAAATTCCTTTGATTTTATCCTCTGAGTGAATTTGACAAATTCTTCCTAGCGTATCTTATATCATCATCATATCTAGATAAATGTATCTAAATATATCGTTATTTATAGTGTTTGGTATACAAGTACAAGTACATTATCCCCTGCTTTAAGGACTTGCACTGTTAAACAATAATGATCTACTACCTTCCGTACGGTGACTTGTAGTCTGGTAAATCCATAGCTACAGACATGAACACATTCTGCATTCTGTAGTTTGGAACGTATCCATAGTCCGCGGTTTGGTGCCAGCGAATATCCGGGAATCCAGTTATCACTGAGGGATCATTACGATTGGGGGCGAGCTGAAAATTTCACTGAAGCATTGAATGGCTATTTTTTTTGCATTTTTGGCAATTTAGCTGTAAACCACCTAAGATATGCACACAACTTACAAACGTCAAATTTGCATACATAGTTCCTGCGATTCATAATACAGTAACTTGCAACCTTCAAGCATTGAATAATTCAAAATATATTATATTGAAAGTGACGGTAGTGTACATTTGTGTTAAGTGGCATATTTCTGTCCCCTAATTGGTAAGTAATTTTTTCACAGAAATGATAATAATAAAATAAAACAGTTAAAATGAATTACACCATAAAATCTTTGAGACCTTTTTATAAAAAAAAATCATGATATGGCAATCGGGAACCTTTCTTCTCCTTCTTTGCATGGGACGTAAAAAAATTATAATTGTATGTAATAAATGAAAATACGAAGATAAACATGTATTTTTGTTTTGTGTGTATATGTGTATTTGTATTGTTATAATTATAATAAAAAAAAATACATCAAATTACATTTGAAATTTAAAAAAAAAATTATGACAATCGGGAACCTTTTTTTCTTCTTTGCATGGGATGTAAAAAATTATGATTACATGTAATAGATGAAAATATAACCTTTGAAATTGTCATTCTCTACAAAAAGTTTTTGAAGTCTACTAAACTACATGTATAACTATTTTAAAATGACTTCTAACATGCCAAACAATAAATCATTCAAAACAAAGAATAATCACATTTCATTTTTCCAAGACTTTATTAACGATACGTATTAGCTGGAAATATATAAGTTGCAATTATTTCAGTTCCGGACACTTACCTGAACAAATCCGAACGGAAAATTCGCTGCTGTTCCTGATGCAGCATTGAATTTCTTTCTCCAGTCATCAATCATTGTAGGAAAATAACAGCTGTATTTATCTGGTTTGCCAGCGTTTGCCTCACCTAGAACATATACATACATGTTGATTTAACAGACAAAAAAATAATCTACAACTATCATGAATTTTATTCCAAGCGTGAATGTATTACAAATACAGGTACATGCATTTATAGTTATGAACGTTTCTTTTAAAAGTATATCTTTTTTCAAATTAAATATTGATGAAAGTTTCACTTCAGTATGTCATGATTAAGTATTATAATTAAGGTTTTTAACTTTTGCTTCATAAATTCATTCAAATAATGTATGATTTTGCATGTGGGGAAAAAGGAGGGCCATTGCTACCAACCTTGATACCAGATTGCACCTTTAATCGTCATCTTTGTAAAGGGATGCATCATTGCATTCCATAACTGTGAATTTGAAATGGCGTTTCTTTGACTGAAAAATATCTTTCTTTTAAAATAAGAGGTAGTTAGACTTGAAAATTTCAAACAAGCTAAAATCAGAGAAACCAAAAATGAAGTTATATATGTATCTTTGCCTATCATTAAAATGAAATGATCCGTAACTCAGAATATGAGCAAAGTTAAATAAACTTTAAAAAAAAAAATAAAAAAAAATGTGCATCACATAAAAATACATATTAACAAACTTTAGGGGCCGAAAAGTTTTCTGAAAATATCTAAATTAGTTGATATAAGGATAAGGTGCTAGTATATTAACCAACCTTTTCACCTTGTTTGGGGTATTACAGAGCTTGAGTGCATCAGGTGATGACCAGAGCTCAATAGCGGTTCCTCCCCATGACGAAGCAACGAGCCCAACAGGGTATTTCAGTTTTTGGTATATGTATTTACCATATAACCAACACACAGCGGAGAAATACGTCCATGGCTTATGTCCCAAGCTGTCTAAAATACATATAATTATTGTCAGGAGAGAGAGAGAGAGAGAGAGAGAGAGAGAGAGAGAGAGAGAGAGAGAGATTTTAGAATACAAATAATTTCATAAAAACATTGTACATGTAAAATTTCATAAGATTAGTGAATTAAAGGTCTAATTTGCATATACTTTACCTTTGGAAGGTTTAGACCATGGCTCGTCAATTTGGAGTAAATCTAATTCTGGATTTGAGGACGTTCTCTTTGTGGCTGTGAAAACCCGTATATTCTGATAATTTGTAGTATCTGCTAATTCGTATGACGCATTTAATGCCTGTCATTTAAAATAAAATCTGTCAGAGTAAAGTATTGCTTAATTCACGATATCTACACCAACAAGTAAATAACTCAAACTCTTTGAAGAAAGAAATACAGATGCTGTCATAACCACAAGCGTTTGCACTCTTCTACTCATCTGGTTTATTAGGAAGCCACAATGGTTATTCTATAATTTACAGTTATATGTATGTATCAAATTGAACAAAAACTGCTCAGGTGAGCATGTGGCCCATGAGTCACTTATGTAAGTATTTCATTTCATAAATCATTATGTAAAAAATTTAAATGAACCAGAAATTCTGTTATAAAAGAGTTTTAGAAAGATGTTTTTACGACGACGTACTATCAATTAACAATAGTTACTTTCGTTCATATGTCGACTCAATATATCCCAGTGAGCTTGAAATAAAAGATACCTCAGATTCTGAAACATCTGTTTCATATTTAGATATTTTACTATGTAGAAAAAGACGTTAATGGTAACCTAACAACAAAGCTTTCTGATAAACGTGATGACTTCAACTTTTCAATCGTCAACTTCCCTTGCTTATGTAGCAATATACCCTTATCACCTGCATATGGGGTTTATGTCTCTCAGTTGATTCGATAAGCAAGAGCATGCTCTACGTATGAACAATTTCTAAAACGAGGCAAGCTTTTGAAAAACAAGTTGATGAAACAAGGATATCAACAGTCTCGTTTGAAGTCATCATTTCGCAAGTTTTGCGGTCGATACAATGACCTTGTCAGCACATACAACCTATCATTGAGTCAAATGGTGACTGACGTTTTTCATACTATAATTGTTAGGCCATTATTTATACACTGAACTGTCTACGGATATTTCCGGTTTTTTCCCGATCATGACAAGGAGTACACGGCGGGTATGACCGGTCGGAAGCGGATGCTCACTCCTCCATGGCACCTGATCCCACCTCTAAATTTTGAGGTCCGTGTTTGCTCTTCTCCAAATTTGTATCGTTTCATTGGACTTTCGAGATTGAATACTGTTTGTTATCTTCATCTTTCATTTTAGGGGAACCATATTGCACATCTACAGTGGACTGGGCATCCTCAATCATATTCCAAAATATGATTCATATATTTCATATTGCTTAAAATATGAGGGGAGTTTTGGTTTGTGTTTTTCGGCACTAATCAGCGTTTCGTATAAAAATTCCAAAAGCGTATTGCACCACAAATCATATTCTAAAAGATAATATAACTATTTCGTAAAGTGTTGAAGGAGTTCTGGAAACCATATTATTTCAAGAAAAAAGTTTTTCGGCCCTAAATTGCCCCCCGGATGAAGATGAAAACTCAGAAATCTTATAATTGTACAGCTACAGGACACCTCCAATCATACTCCAATAGACAAATTGGCTACTGCCTCAAAGATAGTGTGACTAATTTGATTTGAACATATTTTATTATGTACTGAAACATAAATGGATTGGGCGGCAGGTATAGCCTATATAAGCCCGGTGACTGATGGATGAGTAGACCGGGTTCAGGCCCGTAGGGAGCAATTTCAGTTTGGGGGTTTGGGCACAACTAAACATTTTCACTTTAGGGATACCACCAAGCAAAAATATCTTGACAAACAAAAACAATATTGGTGAAGGAACACATCTCTTAGGTAGCTTTGTTTTCTATAGTATGGTAAGTATACTATAGATCGGCAAAATTATTGAGGGGGTGGGGGGCAATGAAATTACTTTATGAAATATAAAGATAAGGAACAGTAACTAAGCTCAAACGTCCATTGGAACAATACATATTGGAAGCAGATCAAACAGGGACCTAAAAATCGTTTTGTGATCAGTTGCCATGGAGGAGTAATCATCCCCTGTCGACTGGTCACACCCGCCGTGAGCTGTTTGTCATGATCGGGCAAACGGAAAAATCCGTAGACAATTCAGTGTTAAAATAATGACCTAACAATTTGTAAGAAAAAAGTTAGTCAATATTCGATTTAGAGATGGGCTGTATTTGCTAACAAGGTCACTGTTAGTGTATCGACCATAGAATTTGCAAAATTTTGAATTTAAACGAGACTGTTGATATCCTTGTATCATCAACTTTTTTGTCAGTATCTTGCTTCGTTTTAGAATATATGTAGATGCCAATCAACTGGGAGGCATAAATCCTATATGCAGGTGATCATTTTATATTGCTACATACAATGATGTACATTCAAGTGGTAAAATTTTACGTTTGAATGAAACGTTTGGGTCTTTCTTATCGAACGGCAATTATTACGTAATGACATGCTCATTTCTTTACAAAGGAGAAAGCAATATTCGCTGCAATGTTTTGAGACACCCATCTCTCTGCGACTAGCAACGCGAACTTTGATGAAATGAGGATTTTATGAAGTAAGGAGAGAGTGAGAGAATCTTCGATTCAGCAAAACTCACGTATTCAACTAATATGTACAAAATTATGAATATATCATGCCTGTTCAAGTTATTACAACACATGCATCGATCGAACACGTGTTTACTCAGTGTTTATGTAAACTGCCAATCTGATTGGCTATTGTATACAGTATATCAAAGACGTACTAAGTAATTCAAATGTGACGGCTTTTTATGCCCCCGTAATCGAAGATTCTAGGGCATATAGTTTTTGCCCTGTCCGTCCGTCTGTCTGTCTATCTGTCTAGCTGTCTGTTTGTCCGCAAAAACTTTAACCTTGCCCATAACTTTTGACTGGTTGAAGCTATGGCTTTCATATTTTACATGTGTATTCCTTGTAATAAGATCTTTTTTTGGGTACCATCATATTTGTTCTTTTGACCTTGACCTTGGAGTTTGACCCCCTTTTTCAAAAATTTTATGAGACTTTAACCTTGGCCATAACTTTTGAACAGTTGGTACTTGGGCTTTCAAGCTTCACATGGGTATTCCTTGTGACAAGACCTTCCTTTGGACACCAACAACTTTGACCCTTTGACCTTGGATTTTGACCTACTGCTGAAAATACTTAATCCTTACCCATAACTTTTGAACAGTTTGTATAGGGCTTTCATATTTCACATGTGTATTTCTTGTGACAAGCCCTTTCTTTCGATGCCAACAACTTTGACCTTTTGATCCTGAACTTGGAGTTTGACCTACTGTTGAAAAAACTTTAACCTTGGCCATAACTTTTAAACAGTTGGTGCTAGGGCTTTCATATGTCACATATGCATTCCTTGTGACAGGACCTTCCTTTAGATACCAACAACTTTGACCCTTTGACCTTGATCTTGGAGTTTGACCTGCTCTTGAAAAAATTTAAACCTTGGCCATAATTTTTGAACAGTTGGTGTTAGGGCTTTCATACTTCACATATGCATTCCTTGTGACAAGACCTTACTTTAGATACCAACAACTTTATCCCTTTGATCTTGGAGTTTGACCTACCTTTGAAAAACTTTAACACTGGCTATAACATTTGAACGTTTGGTTCTAGGGCTTTCACATTTCCGGATCATGTGTATCACTTGTGACAAGATGGAGTTTGACTTGCATTTGAGAAACTTTAACCTTCGCCACAAGCTGCCATACAGGAGCATCAGTGTTTCACAAACACATCTTGTTCCTTTCTGAAGAGATGGGGCATGTGTCATTATTTAAGCTCAAAACAATCCATTCAAACGGAAAATTTTACAATTTTGCGCATCATTGTATATAAGGGAAGCTCATATAGAAGTTTTTGCATAAATACTGCTTCATTTGAATACAACAATAGGTTTGTTTATAACCGGGGGGGGGGGGGGATAAGAACCCATCGGAATTCGAACAGATTGTTGGAAGACTAGTAAGTAAATTTAGGAGTTCCATTTTTATTGAAAAAGCAGATTCTCTGATGTCAAAAAACCTAGACTTTAATTTATCTAAATTAATTGCATTGGCAAGCGTTTCCTGAAAACATACTTGAAATTTGAAATTTTCCTTATTTAATAATAACAATAATAATAAACTTTAAAGAAATGCCATGTGTAAATACACATTTTTTGAGAATTCAGAGACATTTTTGTGAGTATTTGCAATTACTCAACTCCTGATTTTCAGAACATGAGGATCAGTCTACTTATACTTCTGAGGCCTTAAAAATTGTTTATTTACAAAACATTGTCAACAAATGCCTTTTTAACACAGGCACTTAAAGTTACATATTTTTCTTATTAAACATTTAAAACATTTAACCCTCTATTTTTATAAACAGGCACGTTTTCTGTGAAGAAGTTGTATATTTATTAAAAAGAAAAGTGAAAATGAATATGCCAAATATCAAGTTCTTAAACATGTAGTTGTTTTCTAAATAGTCTTTAGATATCGTAAAAACTTGATCAAATCTTGCGAATAGTTCATGTAGAACATTTTTGGTAAAATGTGAAAAAATACAATGTAATTAAAAAAGGAGAAAAAAGAAATGAAAGAAATGAACCATGTTTGGAATAAACTATTTTGATGTATTAATGTTAATCATTACTGGGTACCTCACTCAGCGTAAGTTCAAATTGAGTGGAGGAAACTCATGTACATGTATACATAGAACTTGTTGATTTTACTTAGAACAACATTTTCGCTCACCATATCTAACGTGAATTCCATGTTACTTTGACCAGAGCAAATCCAAACATCTCCAAACAGAACATCAGTCAGATTGATTTTGTTTTGTCCGTCTGTTGCCTCAATAGTGACTGGTTCAGGACCTTCCTGAGGGGATAGCGAGACTGTCCACACCCCGCCGTGTACGTTCGGATAGTTCACAGAAAATGCCCTTACATGTTGTTGTCCGTTGACAGTAACAGTGACGTTTTGTCCCGGTTTGGAGCAGTACCCCCAGACCTGGGCAGACTGGGGAGCTTTTTGTAGCACCATACCATTATTAAAGTAGGATGCAAAAGAAAGCTTTCCTGGCTCTAATAAAAATGCAATTGAATTTATTCTAGGAATAGAGAGAAACAACTGTAGGTTTAAAAAAGTTAATAATACTTTTTACATTAAATTTTGATTTCGGATAATTCAAAACTGACTATACATCAATCTTAAACTACATTAAATAAATGTTTTGTATTGTACTATAGATTTGTTAATTTGAATTTGCCGCTTCGGGATGGTGTTCCCCGTGCAAAACTCTATAATCTGAAATAGAACATTTCTATTCCGGTTTCACCGACGAAAAGTTGTGAAATTTTTTGCTATCCAATTACTGCCTATACTGGTATTGGTATATTTAACGATGCTTTGTTACATATATCCATATTTTACATAGTACATGAACATAGGGGATCAATATAAACATGATAAAATTCCCATACCTGCTTGCACTGTCACAATATCTATGGCAAGAAGGATCCATACTAATAAAAACTTGATGTTTGTTTCCATGATTTCCGGGGGTGTTATCCTGGGGTATTATCCATTAATCTAGGGTCCATTTTATCTACGTTGTTATCTAACTTAAACATCGTTTTACTGTTAACAACTGGTTAAGATGTAGTCCGATTTTGTGTCAAGGCCGCTTATCTCCTTTTTAACGAAATACGAAGGATGTTCCTTTTATTTAATGCAGAAATTTAAAACCAAAAACCACGTGTCTGCACTTGATACAAGGTAAATAATGAAGTTCACCCACAGGCACTTGACGTTACATATTTTCTTATCAAAAACAAATATAACCACAAACCTAATAATTAGGTATGGGGTTACATGTTTGCTTTAATAAGAAAATTAGGTAGTGTCAAGTGCTTGGGATTTCACCCAGATAAATTCTTCTCTGAATGAAGTTATTTGCCATAAAAGCAATGTTGTATTCAAAACTGGTAAACTTTATAAGGTCTTGTATGGCGTAAATATCCTTTCTACAGCTGTATACAAGGCCATGGAACATTTACAGGCAAGATTTGAAATATGCAGTTTACGGCATTTCCGTCTGTTATAGTCAAAAACATTTGATGATAGACATTGAAATTGTCGGGTACATTTGTACGTCTCAGAAAAACCATTCGATTGAAATTCTAGTTCGAAATTCATTTTCAATCCACTTGAGGTATTTTCATATGCAAAATGTTAAAGAATGATTAAAAAAAAAAAAAAACAAATAATTTCAATTCCCACATGTATATATAGTTTGAAATTAATATTTTGTCGAGTCAGATTATTTATGTACATGCCTTCACATAACAGAATATATTTATTTCTAGGATAACAAAAGATATAATTCATTTTCTTCTTTACTGATAGATGTTTGACAAGGAAAAACGGGGAGGGGGAGTGTCCAAACTCAAAACTTTCTTATTTATTTCCAAGCCCCCCCCTTTCACACACACACACACAAAGAAATAAAATCAGGAATCAAATTGTCGACTCCCTGCTATTTCCTAAAAAAAAAAAAAAAAAAAAAAAAAAAAATACTGGACAGAAAATTCTGATTGATATTTTCAAACTATTCCGAAATTGAAATTATTTGTCTTGTGGATCAATCAGTAACACTGTGGTTACATTGTTGCTGAGGTGGATTGAACATGAGTTTTAAACTAGAATTTCAATCCAGTGTTTTCACAGACTACCGCGACAATTCGTACCCGCCCATGGCATTGTCTATCATCAATTGTTTTGACGCTAAAAGATGGAAACGACTAAGCTGAATATTTCCAGTCTTGCCAGTTAATAATCCATGGTCTTAACAGGGATATTTTTACATGGTTAAGGAATAAATCAAATATTAAGATAAAAACCAATGACATGTTCAAAAAACTATAAAGGTTCTCTTCACTGGGATGCAGCATCTCAGCACTTCCGTATAAGCAAGTTCTTCGGTATATTCAATGTCAATGAATAATCTCAATATCGATTAAAATTAGAGAATTATGAAATTTTTTGGGGAAAAAACATTTTTGCATTTTTTCAAGATAATTTTTATCGACAAATTTGCCGCTTTCATTGAAATGAAACAGGTGAAGATAAGGAGCAGTGATTGGTCTAAAAAAAAACAATCTACAAACACAGATATTAACACAACAAAATTGAAGCTATGAACTTGGATATTTAAATACGATGACATCTAGCTGCAATTTAATATATATATATATAATTTTATGAAGATTTTCAATCACAGTTGACATCAACATTTACTGAGTGATGCCATTCGAACAAAATCAAAAATTTAACAAGATTTACGTACACATAAAAGTTGCATACAGTTCATATATGTAGTATGAAAATTTTATTCGCCCTTATATTATTTGAAAACATAAATGTACATCAATCTTTTTATTCACTCTAAAACAATATTTCTCCATTATAAAAAAAAATCTACCTTTTTCATGTCCACAATTCTTTCATAGATGCAGATCATATTGCTAAGAAAACGATTTTTTACACAGAGATACCTCTGCGCACATGGTGTTGTAAACAGTTCTGGTAAAACAGCCTGAATATAGTACTTGTTCAACTTTGTAAGCATACCTATACCCAAATTCTTTTTCAAATAAAATTCTATTAACTGATAAAGGCTGTTTTATTGACTGTCCAAACAGCAAAATCATACCATTGCCTTTCAGTAATGACCAGTATACACTGTATTTGATAATAATTAGATGATCAGTTTCAGAATCAGTGCACCAGTATTATATTCAATTGTGCATATTTCCTGGGAGTCGAAGTTTTTCATGATTATGGTGTTGGACACTTTATCTCCAAAATACCTTGGGGGTCAGTGGTGTTTTTTTTTTTTTGGGGGGGGGGTCAAGACTAGTCTATCTGGACTTGCACCTACATGTAGATGAGGATACTAAGCTGGATTTATAAATCATCCACATTGCTGCACAAAACCTCCTTCATTCAACACCCGCTGTATTCTGGATATTTTCATATATTCTCCTAGTTTCTATGATATTTTTATTAAAATTTTTGTACTGAAACAGCCTTTTTACCACCCACCTAGCCTTGCAATAAAAACACGTCAAAAAATTGAGCTTATAATTTTTCAGATCTTTGAAAATTCCATTAGCTATTTCTAGTTTGACCCCGAGCGTTTCTCTCAATTGCATTACCTTCTTCCAATGAAATTTTAAACTTTGAATAATAATCCTGGAATATTAACACTGCATCATCAGATGAGAGATCTTATGAGTCATGATACATTTGGTATGTCGAACACAGATATACCCTGGATATCCTTCTTACCGGTTCATCTGTTCTACTTTCATAATACAAAGTTGCGTATCAAAAAGATTTCAGCACCTATTTCATCTTTAAAAATTAATTTTTCGCTTAAAAACAAGGGAATGATCTATCATCAATTACATGCATCTACATCAACATATTCATGGATTAACAAGGTATGCATACCCTGTTGTGCAAATACAATCAGCGGAATGTACGTTTCCTGTGACTTTGAACAGCACTGCCCAGACCTCATAGTCTGGGGTCTCCTTCTTCTTGCTACTTGCTAAGGGAGGAATAATTTTACATTTGATAAAACAGTGTGAACATTCGTCACTGACATGATGATATAGGAAGTCCTTTTTTTCTCCCACTTACATTTTGTCCATACTTTCTCAGATGAAATATGAAGATAACGAACAGTATTCAATTTCGAAAGTCCAATAAAACGATACAAATTTGGAGCAGAGCAAACACGGACCTCAAAATTTAGAGGTGGGATCAGGTGCCATGGAGGAGTGAGCATCCCCTGCCGACCGTCACACCCGCCGTGTGCTCCTTGTCATGATCCGTAGACAGTTCAGTGTATAAATAATGACCTAAAAATTAGCATGAAAAACGTTAGTCAGCATTTGACTCAGTGATAGGCTGTATATACTGACAAGCTCATTGTATCGACCGAAAAACTTGCGGAAAAATTACTTCAAACGAGACTGTTGATATCCTTGTTTCGATAACTTGTTTGTCAATAGCTTACCTCGTTTTAGAAATTTTTCATACGTAGAGCATGCTCTTGCGTATCGATTCAACTGAGAGACATAAATCCCATATGCAGGTGATTAAGGTATATTGCAGCATACATGTAAGTAAGGGAAGTTGACGATTGAAAAGTTGAAGTCATCACGTTTATCATAAAACTTTGTTGTTGGGTTACCATTTACGTCTTTTTCTAGTAAAATATCTTAATATGAAACAGATGTGTCAGAATCTATGGTATCTTTTATTTCAAGCTCACTGGGATATATCGAGTCACATATGAATGAAAGTAACCATTGTTAATTGATAATGCGTCGTCGATATATCGAAATGTCGAGTTGAAGGCCACAGCAAGTGTTTTCTTCTTCTCATGTAGAGGTTTTTGAATAAATTCTGCTTCATATGAATACAAAAAAAGTCTGCTAATAAGGGGTGCAATTGGTACCCATGGGAATTCCAACAGATTGTTGGAAGATCTGGTATGATTTCAATTCAGGAACTTTGTAACTATCAATATCAGCATCGTCTACATATTTACTTGATATTGAAACTAAGATAGTCCGCGGAAGCATAGTGGCGCCCCCCTTGCTAGGGGGATTAATTGTGATAAAGCTAAGCCATTGGAAAGTGCTATAGAAAGCTCTGTTAAATGTCTTAAAAAATAATTAGGTTATGTTTGGATTTTTATAAAGTTATTTATTGATAATAATTCTATTACAATAAAATCTCGACCTTAAACTTCAACGTAAATACAACGTTTCAATGTATACATTCTTAATAAAAATTCTGTTTTTTTTATTATGTGTAATCCAGTATGTATAATCCAGAATATTTATTTAACTAAATTACACAACATTAACAAGAATTTAACGCGTCTTTATACAGATAAAAACACTGTCATTCCTTTATCTCATTCTGCCCTCTTTCTGTGATCAAATTTACACGACTGGTAAAGATGCTACTGGGGGTGCTCTAGGGCAAATCTCACTCATTGGAGCTATGCAGTTTGGCATATCAGATTGGCTGTTGTCACATATTCCTACAAAATAATAAATAAATAACAATTGGAAATACAATCATGATCATATGATGATGCAATTACACACACACATACAGAGAGAGAGAGAGAGAGAGAGAGAGAGAGAGAGAGAGAGAGAGAGACCTGGATGTCCTATTGGGGTGCCTATGCTTGCTATTGGTGTTGCTGTGCCTGGTGTTCTTGGGGTGAACTGACAATTCGGGTCCCCTAATTCCTGTCCGTTTGTCAGACCATCACCATCAGAATCTTCCTGGCATACCCCAAGCCAGCTAAGAGAGGCGTTTTTATAAGCCTAAAACAGAAACATTTTGTTTGATTGAATTAAGGGTACAAGTATTGTATTGCAATCCTTCTGTTTAAGAATAAAGGTTAATGTGATATGTATATTTTGTATAAACGCGATCCAAAGTATGAGGAATTGTATTAAGTTTTGCAATTAAGAAGCCATAAGTATATATATATATATATATATATATATATATATATATATATATATATATATATATATATATATATATATATATATATATATATATATATATATATATGGCGTGTGTGTGTTACAGTAAATTTGCGATATCAGGAATTTCATGTATTTCCTAAATCGTTCAGTAAATACATGTTTTTACTGGCTGTTTTAGGAAATACAAGTAATTAATAAATAGACAAGGAAATTCATGTATTTACTGAAAAATTTAGCCAATTTTACAACTTTTACAAAACTAAGCAGAATGACTATACATATCTTTTAAAATATTCAATGAGTGTACAGATACTAGTAAGCATACTTTTAAAACAGCACTTTATAAATTTTTTTTCTACAAAGCTGACATTCGTCATAGATTAATTTCCGATTGTGGGCAATATTCTGTGCACAGTCTTTCTAAAATTCCATTTAAGGACGAATGCTTTAAACTTCAAAGGTTTCATCATTGAAAAACTGACATTAGTCGCATTTCATTATATGTATTTTATAAGATTTTTTTGGCATTTTTCCAGAGACAATATAGAAATAGTTTTATTTGCAAATAATACTCTCCAGGGTTTTGCTGTTAATGATTGCATAGTAGCATAGTACGAGTATCTAATAAAATGTGTGAAGAAAAGACAGTTAACGATTTTATTTTTTTAATATAAAAATATTTATAAAATTAACTGATGACAATTTCACACAGTTATAGTATGTTGTGGTTTAGACAACTGATTTCAGAAAATGAAAACAGCGTATCAGTATGTATTTTATTTCAAATAAAACAATTTTTACATTTTCTCTGAAAAAATGCAAAAAAAAAAAATCATAAGAAATAATTCAGAATTAGTATCGGTCGTTCAAAGTTGAGACCATATCTTAAAAAGGGATATCTTAAACATTCATTAAATAAAAATTTGGTGTAGGATTACACCAATATTTCTTTTTGCGATCAAAGTTGGTCAGAAATATCATTTTGATACCAAGTAAAGAGCTTTTCATTGAAAAGCCTCTTCTTATCATCAACCATTTTAAATGGAAGGTGAATCAATTAAAGACCATTGCATGTACAACAAGATATTGCATTTTACTCGGTTTAAGTTGGTATAACAACATTTTTACTGTGAATTTACTGTGCATTATTCATATTTTATGACCATACACTTAACGTTAAGGATTAATAAGTATAGTTTTTTTTCCCCTTACAAGTTGAAGAACTGCAATTATAATAAAACTACAGTAACTGTAATTTTTCTTTAAATTATGGATTGCAATTTGTAACCGATTATTTTGTCGCAACGATAGATCTGTAACGATAAGTCGGAAAAAATAAGATAAGTGTAAATTTGAATGCAGTGTCCTTAGAATTCATTTTAGAAAAAATTCTAAACGTTGATAGGCTATTCTGGAAATCTGTAAATCTAGATTTGGATTGTTGGAGTAATAGGTCAGTTTGATAAGTTTTAATCACCGTCGTCTTTACACCACGTCGTTACTAATCTTGTCCTGTATATTTTAATGACATTATCCTAACAAAAATTTACAGTGTACAATAGTTAACTATAGTGAACTAAAGTTGACAATAGTATATTCTTTGATACTTTCAATTACTATGAAACTTTACTTTCGATTTTTTCTTTTTTTAGATTACGAAGCTTAAAATCTCCTAACTTCAATACCAATTATGTAAAATATTGAAGTAATATGTGAATGTACAAGTCATATTTTGATATCAAAAATGTGCAGGCATGAATTGGGGAACATCAAAAGAATAACACTAAAATCATTTAAAATCCATAGTAAAAACAATTTGATTTACTATAGTAAAAAAAAACTTTAATTTGCTATACTAAAAACTTTGATCTACAGAAGTAAAAACGTTGATACTATTGAAAACTGTAGTTAACTATAGTAAACTATGGTAAAGCATAGTACATTGCATTTTTTGTTACGGTAGATAGATCACCGTTGAATATATTGCGGAATGATTTTAATGTGTTCCTGTATATTGTTATCCTGTCTACCCTTTGAAGTTATCTATCAAATTGATAGTTAAATTTGAAAAATATTAAACAAGCATTTTAGATTAAGTGATTACGTTAACGTCCATTCTTAGTTATCATTATGGTGAGAATGCAGAATGTACATATCTGTCATTTGATCCGAAAAATTTTCATTGTCTCTGATAGCCCATGTGAATACGACAGAAATCGATCCCTGCTTGGTGTTACAGTAAATTACATATTCGTAATTTTCATTCGAAAACCTGTGTCTTTAGAAGTGGTTCGTACGAAAGGCTATATATGAGGTGAATAATTGTTTAAATACCAGTTTTGGAGACATACAGCACAATAAAATTTCAAATTTTTCATAGAAGGCTATTAAAATCGAGTTCTTTAATCCAACATCATGAATATTTCATGAGGTTGGATTAAAGAACTCAATTTAATATAATGATCTTTTTTTATTTGAACAATATAATAAAGCTGCTGTGTGTCTTTGCCAATTCCAAATAGTGTTCTGTTGTTATACATGTACCCCTCGCTTGAAAAGCGGGGGTGTATAGTGATGTGGTTGTCCGTCCGTCTGTTACTCTTTGGGTTACACATCTCTTATCCGCAACTACCCTTATACCACTGAATAAAATTGAATGATACTTTCATCACAGAATCTTTATAACATAGTGCCATTGTGCACCTCCTATTTTACTTTATGATCGGACTCATATTTCGGGTTTCCAATAGCACAACATAGAACACTGTCATTCTTTCTGTAATATAAAGGGGTACCCATCTCTTATCCGCAACTCCTTCTATACCACTCAATAAGATTTAATATTACTTTCACTTATATTTTGTGATCGGACACTTATTCTTATTTCAGATCTCCCATAGCAAAACATGGACTTTGCTATTACATGTATAAACATATGGGAGGCGGGGGTTGGGGGGTTGGTTGGTTATCATTTTTGAGCTCTGTTCTCACAGTTCCTCTGGACTAAGTTCATTCTATTTTCAGTTGAAAGAAATGATTGGATTTAAAGAAGAAAGCCATGTTTAATGGTTTTCTTATTTTTTTCTTGCCTATTGGAATTAAAATTGAAATTTATAAAGTGTTCTGGTCAAACAGAATAATATAAATACATAGAGATCTTTTAAAAATCGAGAAATATGCATTTACGATTAATCAATAAGAACCTCTTGCGGGTACTGTATTCAACCGGCTTCCCTACTTTAAAAGATACTGTGAGCACTAAACTCACAAAATGATACCCCGCCTCCCATATGATTATAATGGCAAAGTCCATGTTTTGCAATGGGAGACCCGAAATAAGTTTCCGATCAAAAAGTAAACTAGAAGGTGCATAATGGCACTGTGTAATAAAGATTCTGTGAAAGTATCAATCATTAAATTTTATTCAGTGGAATAGGAGGAGTTGCGGATGAGAGACGAGTTCTCCTCAATATTATAGAAACTAGAGGAACTGTGAGTATTGAGCTCACAAAATGATACCCCCGTTTCCCAAATGTTTATAATGGCAAAGTCCATGTTTTGCTATGGGACATCCCAAATGAGAGTCCGATCAAAAAGTAAAATAGGAGGTCACAATGGCTCTATGCAATAAAGATTCTGTGAAAGTATCATTAAATTTTATTCAGTGGATAGGAGGAATTGCGGATAAGAGATGGGTACCCCTCAATGTTATAGAAAGAATGGCAGTGTTCTATGTTGTGCTGTTGGAAAACCGAAATATGTGTCAGATCAAAGAGTAAAATAGGAGTGCACAATGGCACCATTTAACAAAGAGTCTGTGAAAGTATCACTTAATTTTATTCAGTGGTATAGGAGGAATTGCGGATAAGAGATGGGTACCCCTCAATATTATTGAAAAATGGCAGTGTCTATGTCTTGCTACTTGAAACCCAAAATATATGTCTCATCAAAAAGTAAATTAGGAGGTGCACAATGGAACTATGTAACAAAGATTCTGTGAAAGTATCATTAAATTTTGTTCAGTGGTATAAGAGTTGCAGATAAGATATGTGTACCCAAAAGCGTTACAGACGGGCGGACGGACGTACAGACAGACTGACGTATATATATATATATATATATATATATATATATATATATATATATATATATATATATATATATATATATATATATATATAAAGCACTAAAAACCAACAACACTGTATATCCTAAGTGTCGGATCTACTAAGTAGATACAAGGTCACGGATGGAAATTTATATAAAGCACTAAAAATGACCAACGACACGAACAATAATAATTGTCAAATTTTCGGGACAACCTGTCCCTTCCTCAGGACAAAGAAAAAAGTTAAGAAGTCATAAAAACAAAGGAAATAGAGAAGCAAAAACAACTAGCACTACTACTAAACTACCAAACACTAAATATTTACAATGTTACATGTTTAATTTTGAGTTTATAGACAGTTGTGAACAAAGAAATCCGGAGCGCTATGAATTGCGTCCGGTCTATCGGGTGTACTCTGGTGAAGTGTGATTTACATAATTGAACGAATTAATTATCGCTAATTAATTACGGCCAACAGTAAATCGTACATTGTCTTGTTCTCTCAAAATAGCGTAACTCTACATGATAAAAAGAAATTAAAGAAAGATAATATGGAAGGACAATTTTGAAATATGAATTTGGATATATTATAAATTTGAAAAAAAAGAAATAAACAAAAATGTGAGCTGTAAATATTTGGGTAGGTTGTTCCAGGATTACTAATACGAATTAACGGTAAAGTTTACACTATATAGAGAGAATGAACTTGTTTGTTACAATTCGGGATTGGGTCTAGTTCACGTTCATCCTGGTGAAGTCATTAAGTTTGTTAATACCATTAGGGCGGAATGACTTCAGCCTGTGCATCCAGAACTTTTCCTTGCCTTTTCTCTGCGCGTCTGTCCATCTTGGATTATGGTCAATAACCACTACTGTCATGTCCTCCCATTTGTGACCTTCAAGGTTGAAATGTTCCCCAACGGGTTCATTGAGTTTTTTGGTCCTAATGGTAGAACGGTGATTATTGACTCTCCTGCGGAGATCTCCTGTTTCACCAACATACTGTTTGGAGCAAACTTTGCAGCTGATGAGATAAATGCAGTTGTCTGTTTGACAGGACAAATTCCCTAGTATTTTGTAGCTGCGGCCTGTAACGGGGCTGTTAAAACTGTCTGTGTCAGAGCTGTACTTACAGAGAAGACATCTTCTGTCAGAGCAAGTTTTAAAGCCCCCGTTAGGTAATGGATTGTCCAATCTGGTTCTTACTACCATGTCCTTCAGGTTCCTCGGGCGCCTGTATGCAGCCAATGGGGGCTCCTTAAAGACCTCTGCCATTCGTTCATTTGAGTGGAGAATTGGTAGATTCTTTTGAAGGATACCGCTGAGGTTCTTAAGGACGGGATGGTATGTGGTTACCAGAGGGACCCTGCCGCTATTGTCTTTTTCCTTGTAGCGTAATAGGTTTTGCCTGTCATGTCCCGCCATCTCATCAATAGCAGTTTGTACGGTGCGGGCATTGTAGCCTCTCTTGCATAAGTGGGACTTAAGGAGACCGCTTTGTTCTTGATATAAGGCAGGGGATGAACAGATGCGCCGAATTCTGGTGGCTAGACCCTTAGGCACACCCTTAAATGTGTGTGGGGGATGACAGCTAGTTGGCATAAGGTACAGATGGGAATCTGTGGGTTTCGTGTGGAGACTGAACTCGATTTCACCATCAGTCAGGGTAGATGTAGTATCTAGGAATATGTTTTTCGAATTAGATACGTCTACTGTAAATTTGATAGACTGATGAAAGGTGTTGGCGAACGAAATGAATGCCTCGAGGCTCTCGCGACATTCCACCCACTTCATCTCTATATCGTCAATGAAACGCAACCAGCTAAGGGGCCTAAATGGTGCTTGAAGTAGCAAGTTGCGTTCCAGTCTGCCCATGAAAATATTGGCATAAGATGGTGCCATTTTCGTACCCATAGCAGTGCCATTAACCTGCAGGTAATGTTCTCCATTAAACATGAAGTTGTTATACTTGAGAACATGTTCAAGGAGCTTGGCAAGGGATTCGGTAGAAGGAATTTGTATGGATCTACTATCCCAGACTTCTCTACAGGCTTCGATACCCTCATCGTGCGGAATATTGGTGTACAAAGATGTGACGTCCATAGTCACGAGAAGGGTATGATCTGGAAGGCCAGTAGAGGGCGTCTTGTTAATGTAGTCCGTGGTGTCCTTGAGATAGGATGGCAAATTCTCTACGTGTGGACGGAGATGTAAATCGATGTATTCAGAAATTTTCTCCGTGGGGTGTCCAATAGCGCTAACTATAGGGCGACCTGGCATACCTTCTTTGTGTATCTTAGGAAGCAGATAAAATTGTCCTGGTCTACAGTCAATAGGATTGAGTGTCTCATAGACGTTGTTACCAATCTCGTTTTTCTCAAACATTTCGTCAAGAGTTTTGGTGATGGCGGTGGAGAATTCTTTAGTGGGGTCAGAGTCCAGTTTCTTATAGAAACGTTCGTCTGAGAGTTGTCTATGGGCCTCCGCCATGTACGTCTCTTTGTCAAGCACTACTACTGTAGAGCCTTTGTCTGCTTTCTTGATTACAATGTCATCCCGATTCTTTAATGATTGTAAGGCGGATCTCTCCTCCTTACTCAAATTGTCGGGAGCCTTGTCTGGCATTGAAAGGAGTTTCTCTATGTCTGACTCAACGGCGTCAATATACGACTAAAGGGCTCCGCATTTGCCCGGTGCAGGTTCCCAGTCACTTTTTGGCCGATAGAGTTTGTGTTCCTCTAGGTCGTGCAACTGTGGCTGAGAAGAGTCATATGAGTCAACTTCGGAGTTTTTTCTAGAAAAATGCTCCTTCAACCGAAGTCTCCGAAAGAAAGCTCGGGTGTCCTCTCTGACTTGTTTTTCGTCGACCTCATGTGGCGTGGGACAGAAATTCAGCCCCTTGGAAAGAAGTGAGGTCTCCGATTCGGAGAGAGGAACACTAGATCTATTGAGCACTGGGCAGACGTCAGGAGTTTGTGAGGGTCCGTCCCTCGCGATTGTCGCTAAGCGCTTGAAGCGTCTCGAGCGGGGTTTACGTGTTTTGTTAACTCGGACCTCTGATCGGTTGTTCCTGGTCTGTGGAACACTGTCTCGGAGAAATTTCTTTCTTTGAGTCTTGTTGAGTTCATTTGTTAGGGCCATATTATAGGTGTCAATAATATTATGGGCTTCATCAAGATCAGCTTGGGACATGCTATCAGTGAGGGATGATTCTAAGGAAGTGATATCACTCTCAAATTGCCCTAACTTGTGGATATCCCAAGAAAGACAGAGTGACATCAATTGTTTAGAACACCTCTTTGTAATATCTTCCCAACGTTCTTGAAAGCGTTTGGAGATCGGCCCTATGTTAGGCGTGACATTAATCTGGAAACCTTTAGGTATAATGTCACACTCTAAGTAGGTCTGTAAATTCGAGACCCGGTGTTCAGTTTTGATTGATTTTTGGTGTTGTTTCTTCAGAAGTTTGAATGTTGGATTACTTTTTATAGACATGACCGATCTCCAAACGCTTTATAGTTAGCGCTATTGGACACCCCACGGAGAAAATTTCTGAATACATCGATTTACATCTCCGTCCACACGTAGAGAATTTGCCATCCTATCTCAAGGACACCACGGACTACATTAACAAGACGCCCTCTACTGGCCTTCCAGATCATACCCTTCTCGTGACTATGGACGTCACATCTTTGTACACCAATATTCCGCACGATGAGGGTATCGAAGCCTGTAGAGAAGTCTGGGATAGTAGATCCATACAAATTCCTTCTACCGAGTCCCTTGCCAAGCTCCTTGAACATGTTCTCAAGTATAACAACTTCATGTTTAATGGAGAACATTACCTGCAGGTTAATGGCACTGCTATGGGTACGAAAATGGCACCATCTTATGCCAATATTTTCATGGGCAGACTGGAACGCAACTTGCTACTTCAAGCACCATTTAGGCCCCTTAGCTGGTTGCGTTTCATTGACGATATAGAGATGAAGTGGGTGGAATGTCGCGAGAGCCTCGAGGCATTCATTTCGTTCGCCAACACCTTTCATCAGTCTATCAAATTTACAGTAGACGTATCTAATTCGAAAAACATATTCCTAGATACTACATCTACCCTGACTGATGGTGAAATCGAGTTCAGTCTCCACACGAAACCCACAGATTCCCATCTGTACCTTATGCCAACTAGCTGTCATCCCCCACACACATTTAAAGGTGTGCCTAAGGGTCTAGCCACCAGAATTCGGCGCATCTGTTCATCCCCTGCCTTATATCAAGAACAAAGCGGTCTCCTTAAGTCCCACTTATGCAAGAGAGGCTACAATGCCCGCACCGTACAAACTGCTATTGATGAGATGGCGGGACATGACAGGCAAAACCTATTACGCTACAAGGAAAAAGACAATAGCGGCAGGGTCCCTCTGGTAACCACATACCATCCCGTCCTTAAGAACCTCAGCGGTATCCTTCAAAAGAATCTACCAATTCTCCACTCAAATGAACGAATGGCAGAGGTCTTTAAGGAGCCCCCATTGGCTGCATACAGGCGCCCGAGGAACCTGAAGGACATGGTAGTAAGAACCAGATTGGACAATCCATTACCTAACGGGGGCTTTAAAACTTGCTCTGACAGAAGATGTCTTCTCTGTAAGTACAGCTCTGACACAGACAGTTTTAACAGCCCCGTTACAGGCCGCAGCTACAAAATACTAGGGAATTTGTCCTGTCAAACAGACAACTGCATTTATCTCATCAGCTGCAAAGTTTGCTCCAAACAGTATGTTGGTGAAACAGGAGATCTCCGCAGGAGAGTCAATAATCACCGTTCTACCATTAGGACCAAAAAACTCAATGAACCCGTTGGGGAACATTTCAACCTTGAAGGTCACAAATGGGAGGACATGACAGTAGTGGTTATTGACCATAATCCAAGATGGACAGACGCGCAGAGAAAAGGCAAGGAAAAGTTCTGGATGCACAGGCTGAAGTCATTCCGCCCTAATGGTATTAACAAACTTAATGACTTCACCAGGATGAACGTGAACTAGACCCAATCCCGAATTGTAACAAACAAGTTCATTCTCTCTATATAGTGTAAACTTTACCGTTAATTCGTATTAGTAATCCTGGAACAACCTACCCAAATATTTACAGCTCACATTTTTGTTTATTTCTTTTTTTTCAAATTTATAATATATCCAAATTCATATTTCAAAATTGTCCTTCCATATTATCTTTCTTTAATTTCTTTTTATCATGTAGAGTTACGCTATTTTGAGAGAACAAGACAATGTACGATTTACTGTTGGCCGTAATTAATTAGCGATAATTAATTCGTTCAATTATGTAAATCACACTTCACCAGAGTACACCCGATAGACCGGACGCAATTCATAGCGCTCCGGATTTCTTTGTTCACAACTGTCTATAAACTCAAAATTAAACATGTAACATTGTAAATATTTAGTGTTTGGTAGTTTAGTAGTAGTGCTAGTTGTTTTTGCTTCTCTATTTCCTTTGTTTTTATGACTTCTTAACTTTTTTCTTTGTCCTGAGGAAGGGACAGGTTGTCCCGAAAATTTGACAATTATTATTGTTCGTGTCGTTGGTCATTTTTAGTGCTTTATATATATATATATATATATACCTGACGTTAAGTATTTTTCTTAATATATAAAAAGGACCCCATATTTTATTAATCAAATTTGTAAGTTATGGGGCTATCTTATTTTTTTAAAGAAAAATGTGATTTGTAACGACAAGTGCCTATACAAATCAGACTTGTAATAGATTGGGCTTCTAGAAGAACAATGACCCCCCCCCCCCCAAAAAAAAAAAAAATGTCAGCTCACTTAGACTGTAGCGAAACTACTATAAAATTAACCTATGGCTTAGTTTGAATTAACAATTTATTTTTGACATAATCACAATAAATATTCATTTATCTGACAGATCTATGCATTTTATAGTGAAGAGAGCGTTGAGGCAATAAGACAATTTGTATTTTTATAATCTACACAATCATTGATCTTTCAAATTTATTTATACGTTTATAAGTACATGTATCTGCAAATGGGACAAATATTCCTTTATTTTTAGATATGATTGATGAACAAGGCGTGCAGAATACATGTACCTATAGCTTCAGATATATAAAAGTCATATTCAGTTCGCGAATTTAGAATTTAGAGCAAAGTTACCTCAACATTATTGAAATTTATGAAATTATGGAAAACGAAACTTTTTTGAGGAAAATTGTCTCGGCAAAAATTTTTCTGTTATTAAAAAAAATAGTGTGATATTCGTGGGGTTCGAACCCTAGCAATAAAAATCCTGAGTATCGTTTTCCTTTGAGACTAATAACACGCTTACATGTATCACTACGATACACATATCCTGAGGACTGTTGGCATTAAAATCATGTTTGTGATATGACCCTTGACTAAATGGACTTAAGTATTTCTCGGAAAGATGCGAATGCTGTGTCATAAAAATGTATTTTTAAGGTAAAGTGGGTCTTGCTCCATGTTTTTGTTAACCAAAAATGTATTTATTTTTTAACTTTGAGGATAAACTTTCAAAAATATGGCGCGAAGACCCACTCACACCGAAAAATTGTGTTATAGTATAAGAAAATGATCCGTTTTGCCCTCGTTAGTGTATGCTATTTCATGTGAGATTTTTGCACATTGTGGAGAATTTACATAAAGTATATCTTAATTTTAGATGAATTTTTTAATTTAAGATACAATATCAAAGAAAATTTTGTTATAATTGAGATTTATTTTTTCACCTTCATGTTAGTCGCACTGTAGGCATGTCACTCGCTTGTTCGCCAATCTTCTTTTGACAAACACAGTGAGATTGATCTCGGTGGATTATATTGAAGGACAGTTCTGTTAGTCAAAAATTCCGAGTTTGGTTATGCTCATTTGACTTTAATTAGATTGACATCATTCGAAATTTGTCCAGCTCTGTGGGTGAGTGAGTGTTTGTGTGTGTGTGTGTTCTCAATGAAATGATTAATGTCACTCATACAAAATTACAATGAAAGACAATGTATGTCAATCAAACTTTAGAAAAAAATAACTTGCTATAATTCTGTTTAAAAAACAAGAACAACAAGAGTTGCTCATTTCAGCACCCAGATTTAATTTTTACCTACGAGGGTCATTAAAAAAATACGTAACTTTTTATTAAAATGTCATATTATAAGCAAATTTATTAAATATACTTAAACAATAAATCTAATGAATTTGAATAAAACAATTCAAATATGTTAAGATAATATTTTACCTCTCCAAAGACATTAAGAAGCGAAATACTCATGTCCATGGTATTCAATCCCTGAGCTACCAGTTTCTTTTTTAAAATTCCCTGTTCTCTCAAAAATTGCGGACGATCTGGAAATCGGTGTCCCACTAGCGTCCATGACGAACCTTCATAACCCGGACAAGGGTTTGGTACTATTTTCCCATTAGGAATATTGAGAGCGAAGGGCGGATATCCGTAAATTGTTCCAACACAAACACACAGAACTGTTAACTTAAACATGGTTTACTGCCGAATGACGATATGTCACAGCGTCCTGACTTAATAGGCGTAATCTCATTTGCGTTTTTTACAAATTAGCCGTGACGTTTATGCAGATTAGATTCGAAAGAGCAATTTACATTTGTATTTATCTTATTTTTTTTTTTAAATTCACCTGAGCCAAAAGTTTTCCTGTTTCACAGTAGGTCTGTATGTATCCCCCCATAATTTCGAAACCAATTTCAACCAAATTTGCCCTAGCTCATTCTTGGAAGATAAAAAGAATTCAAATGGAGGGAGGGATTCACCTTTTTTTTTCAAGGGGAGATAATAGTATTAATAGAAAGGAGTCTTTTAGAAATGTTATTTAGAACTGATCATGAACCAAAGATAACAAACATTCGGTAAGGTTTTATGATAAAACTGCACACACAAATATTGCATGTCTATTTAGGAATTTAAATGAAATATTCAAAACTAGAAATATGTGAATAGGACATGAATTCACATACAACATGAAAAGAAATATGATGAGTGCGCTTTTGGCGTAGTATAACTATTTTTTTTTTTAGATTCACTCTTGATACATTTTTAAAAGACTCTAGACGGGATATAAGAATTTCCGGTTGGGGTTGTAATCTACGATAAAACTAGAGACCTCAGAATGGAAAACTCGGAAGTTTCTGGTTTTATCCTACATTTATAACCCCAACCGGAAGTTCTTGTATCCCGCCTAGAGTCTTAAAATGTATCGAGGTAATTTTCGAGGGATAAATAAGTGGTTTACAATAAAGTGGCTCGACCAGAGACGTCTGAAACGATTTATTTGAAGAAAAAGTCTCTCGAAGCGAATGATGTCATATTAAAGTAGGTTAAAGTGACAGTACGGCGCATCTCATCAAAAAACTGACTAGATAAAATTTTCCGACAAGATTTGGAATTTTTTTACTACTCATAAATGTATAAACTTTCAGAAAATTACAACTTTTACAATTAAATAATTTGGATTATTTCATTAAAATTAATAGTTATTTATGGGACGTAAATATATACATCGCAACGTGTTCGGGGTTCCACATTCCATGCTATGCACGCATGCGTAGTTTTCATAAACAAAACAGCATGGTTAGAGAGGGAATCCCGGTAGGCCTGCTACATTGACAAAGTCGACCAAAAAGAAAAAGAAACTGAAAATAGAACTTGAAAAAGCAACTTTCCTGACTAAAATTTAGTTTGGGGATTAATAAAATCGATGGATAAGGAAGAAACGGGAACTCGGCGACACTCACGCAGGGCTCTCGAAGGTTCTATTCGACAGGTTTGTTGATACTAGTTATCATTTCTCATTTTTCCGTCGCTTTCAAAGAAAAACAATAGTGTAAACTCAACATAAAAAATAAATTTTTGACTTATAAACATTGTTGCCATTTGAAATGCTAATTTTTTTTAACTGTGCAGAAAAATATTTTGTTTGACATTTGCCGCGATAACGTATGATTAGTTGGTTTTTCCTTTCTCGGACCCCATTACACAAAACGTAAACATTTGTACTTTTAATTCTGTTAAATTCGCCTGAATGCAGACTAAAATCTTTACGATTATTATTTTAGATTATTTATCAGAAAGTTATGATAATTTGTGTTTTTGAAAATTGCTTTCACCTAATATTCATTATAACTGTAAACTCTACAGTGTAGGCACGTGCCGTTTTAGAATTCTCGTTGTACAAATAAACAGATCTAAGATTGCTCCAGTTCGTACGACCCTTGATTTTCCGGCAGATTCTAATTACGTTAATTTTGTTTGAGTAGAGAATATTTCTGTTTCTCAAACTGCTTACATCAACTTTATACCTTATTTCTTAATGACATATTGGGTAAATTTGGATGAAAAAGTACACATTTTGGAGCCGTACTGTCGCTTTAATAATTGATATATTAACAAAATACAAGCTTGAAGCGGGGTGCCTGAAATTGAGTTAGGTACGTTATGGAAAGAAAAAGAAGGGGATGACCCCATATACGGAACAAGTGTCTGTGTGTCAGAGTTTTGGACAAACAAGTACCTGTATTTCAAGGTTAAATCTTTCTAGTCTATAAGTATCATCAGATATATATCTGGCATCATACTGTATATGACTTTAAAATATTATTGTTTATTTCAGGCACTATGTGTTCTTTTTGGGTAAATCTACGTCACGTAATGGCGTCGCGGACAACGGACTACAAATGTTGAAGTCGTGGAGAAATGTCACTGCTACTGTTGTTAAACAGGCGTTTCAAATCATATGCAGGTACAGATATAAAGAATGGTTCCTTCTGAAAAGATTGGTTTATGTTTTGTATTTTTCGATTGAAATTTGATTGCGCATGCAGCAGCCTCGATATTAACAGAGATGTTCCCAGGTGACCTGGAATGTGTTGCACTCCGTGTGTTATTATATTATAGTATTCCATATTTTGTTTTTGATTTACTGAAAATTTCGGTAAAATTGATAGGTATGCCAACGCCTGTAGCATGAATTAGGCATGCCAATGAAAAAAGAACAAATACTGACGTAATTGTTTATTATTTTCAATTTATGAGCTCTTAATTTTCTCCTACTTTAAATAAGTCATAGTCTGAGAGAACAGTTATCTAGTTCGATACATTTGACCCTGAACAATAAGTACCCCTGTGATGTTGTATCGTAATGATATTCTTACAAAATATTATTGTTTATTTCAGGCATTATATGTTCCTTTTGGGTAAATGGGCGCGGCTGTAGCTACTTCACGTAATGGAGTCGCGGTCAGTGGACTACGAATGTTGAAGTCGTGGAGAATTGTCACTGCTGCTGTTATTAAACAGGTGTTTCAAATCATATGCAGTTAGAGATATAAAGAATGGTTCCTTCTGAAAAGATTGGTTTATGTTTTGTATTTTTCGATTGAAATTTGATTGCGCGGCAGCCTCGATATTAACAGAGATGTTCCCAGGTGACCTGGAATGTGTTGCACTCCGTGTGTTATTATATTATTATAGTATTACAGATTTTTTTTTTTTGATTTACTGAAAATTTCGGTAAAATTGATAGGTATGCCAATGAAACAAGAACAAATACTGACGTAATTGTTTATTATTTTCAATTTATGAGCTCTTAATTTTCTCCTACTTTAAATAAGTCATAGTCTGAGAGAACAGTTATCTAGTTCGATACATTTGACCCTGAACAATAAGTACCCCTGAGATGTTGTATCGTAATGATACTCTTACAAAATATTATTGAGTACATTAAATTTATTAGTTTATTGAGTAGCAATTATTGACGGAGCAGAATGGATCAGAAACACTTGACGTCTAACGATATGATGCATTGCGAAATGCAAAACAACAATTGCATAGAGAAATGAAGACGTCTTTAAAGTTAATGACTTTCACGTGTTGATAACGGTATTCTGATTGATAGGAGAAACATTGTCTGTGTATGACTTGACCGTGACAATTTATGCAAATTAGATTGAAACCAATTAGAATAGACATTATCCGCGTTATTTTATATTCACAGTATGATTTTAGTTTTACACAGATGCCCTCGAACATGGCAATGTTGTGATTTGATCAATAGTTCCTAAATATACTATTCAAATGATTATACGAGATGATATAAGTGGACAAAAAGATGTTTTAATATTGAAGGTTAAAGCTGTCATTTCATGTTATTAGTCAAACCAGGGAAAAACATCCCCATTTCGGGCCTTTTGCCTTCGGAAAAGATATGTTTTCTCTGAACTACATGTATTCAACACCATCGAGTTATTTATGCTACTTGAAAAAATTGAATTATTTACCCTTTACAGAAAAACAAAAACAAGTTACCATGGCCTCTAGTCTCAGAAAGAGGAATGTTGATAGACTTCGAAAAAATAGTGAAATTCGCATGCTCCGATTCAATGTTTGATTTATACGGGTTTTGCGCAGTAAATAAATGTAGCGTAACGTTGACATAGACGATAAATAGACGGTTTTGAAACAGAGTACCATCTTTGTTCTTCGCTCTTAACTGTAGTTAAATTTGTTAAAACTTTGCACTCATATTTTGATAATTTTAATTTATGACACTATTATCATAAGAGAGACATACATTGTATTATGATGACTCACTGTATTTCTTGAAGGTAAAATGTAGGTTGCAGTGACAATACACGTAGGTGTACAGTGCTTTGTTTCAACATTTCTTTCTCTCATACAAGAAACGTTCAAGATTAGGAAATAAAAGCATAGATGAATTGGCATTGAATTAGTCGACATGTTGACATAGGACATAAAATTCCGGGGAAAAGTGGGTAAATTTAAATATTTTGAGAATGAATGACTTTCTGAACTACTTGTTTTAAACACATTTTAAACACATAAGAAATGTAAAAATTGACCTGAAATGTGACTTCCTCCGAGTAATTATTTCGAATTCTGCTTTCGGTGCGTTCCGCGTCTCATTTACTCTCTAGATGTATCTGAGTCCCATAGCAAAAACAAAGACTTCATTTTCTATTAAAATGTTATCTGTATAAGAACTCTCGATATGATTTGCTTAAAAAAATGTTGGAAATTCAAATTTACAAATTAATAATTCAAACATGTTAAATGCTCTATTTAAATATCTATCAACTCCTTTGCCATGTCAGACTGCTAGTTTCAAATACAATGCATATAACATAAGGCAAAGAAAACCCATACGTATGTAATAAGTATAATTATGTATATTGTTAAAATTGACTTACAAGTAAGATAGGCCGGATGTTGTACATGTACATATGCTTATTTGTATAATGAATGTAATACAGTATGCCACTATAAAAAAAATATATTTACTTATCTATTTACTTACTGACAACATTTATTAAAGCGTCGGGAAAAAAAATAAAGAAACCCTGAATATAATATCAATGATAATCGTGCATGTATATAGACAACAGAAATTTGTAATAGCTCCGACAAAGCACTAATTGACTATCGTTATTGATATTATCATGGCGATATCCGGATCCCCGGGCATTTTTTGTCGCCTTGATAATTACTGTATCCGGTATATCATCAGAAATGTACATAATATTAAAAAGGTTCTTAAATCCATGTGGCACTGATAAATTTATTATCTAAAATTTTTAATTTTTTTTTCCTCCAATTTATTTATCATTAAATTCAGAGTTTGTTTTGGGTCATTAAGACACATGAATTTAGAGAGATTTTTTATCTTTAAAAATACAATATACGAGAAAAATGGAATTCATTAATTTCTAAATATGATAAGATGCAAGTACTGAATACAGTTAAATACACAAAAGCAGGGAACGGGTGCAATAAATGAATTCATGTGTACATGTGTGTGTTTATGCGTGAGGGTGTATATGTGTATATTGTGTGTGCGCAATATTTGAATTATAGTTTAAATTTTGAAGAAAAAGCAAAAGAAATAAACTTCTGGGGATGTTTACATTTTTATAACATATTTTATGCAAAACGTTGGTGCATGCTCATTTACCTGTGCATAGATATACATGTATAAACATCAGGGCTGTAATATTTAGTACGATTTAAAAAATTAATGAAATACATGTATATAAGTTTTAGATAGAAAATGATTTATAACAATTATTTTACATCAATTTCCATTTATTTACAAGACATTTCAAGTTTTACATGGCACTATATAAACTATTAATAAATGGTTAAATGTACAATTACATATATGCATGTTTGTATATCTATTTTGAGTAGACTGTTCAAATAGGGCCGTTTCAAGAATTTTCCAGCTTAATCAAAATAATATCCATGCGGTGATAGACTGAAAATATATGTGTAGGTGTTGGGCATCATGAATATCAGGCTATAGGCTTTAAAATTTAATTTAGCTCACGCACACAACCCGTTCTGTCATATGTTTTCAGCATCCATTTTTCTCGACCTACGGCCTCAGGACAAATATTACGGACATGCAATTCCTCTGAATAGCAAAGTGAACATCTTGTAAAACACGTTAACTAGTGTGTAACTGCGTGATAATTAGAAGTATTATCAACACTTTTTTCCGGAAATTCGGCTCAACAGCCATGAACAATTTGTATCTTGTAAAACGTTTTGCCCCACATCTGTATACTACACTAGTACTCTTTTGTAGAAATGATTATATTCTTATTATTGTTAAGCACTTTCCATTATGATATTACTTTCCTACAATAAATAAATAACAAATAAATAAAATAAAGAAAATATGAATATATTTTCTCCAGGATGAACGTACATGTAACTGACTTCAGCATCTTGAAAATACAACTATTATTTATTTTTTGACAAAGAAGATGGATGAAAACAACGCAGGCGAAGTGCCTACAGTGCGACAAACATGAAGTGAAAAATAAAATCTCAATTATATCAAAATTTTCTTTGATATTTCTTCTAACTTTAAAGTATACTTAATGTAAAATCTCTACAATTTACAAAAATCTCACACAGACTGAAATTATTTGCCTACGAAATAGCATACACACACTTAAGAGGACAAAAAGGATCATTTTCTCACGCTTTAACAAATTTTTTCGATATGAGTGGGTCTTCGCTCCATTTTTTTGAAAGTTAATCCTAAAAGTTTGCATAAAAATGTACGTTTTTTGGTTTACAAAAACATGGAGCAAAGACCCACTATACCTTAAAAGTACACTTGTATAACAAAGCATTCGCATCTTTCCGAGAAATACTTGAAGTCCATTAAGTCAGGTCATATAACAAACATGATTTAAATGCCACTATTCATCAGGAGCTGTGTGGCGTAGTGGTTAGCATGTTAGTCTCAAAGCAATATGATACTCCGGATTATTATTGTTTGGGGTTCGAATCCCACGAATACCATTTTATTTTTTTTAATAAAAGAATATTTTCCGAGATCTTTTTTTCTCAGAAAAGTTTTGTTGATCATAATTTCATAAATTTCAATAATAAGAACTTTACTTTAAATACTTAATTCACAAATTGAATATGATTTTTTTAATATCTGAAGCTATAGGCATTCTGCACGCCTTGTTCACCCATCTTCTTTGTACTGCCTAATTGGATATTTCATCAACATGAGGCACTTTGATAAGGTTGTTTTATAAGAAAAACAACGATATTTTTCTTCTCTTGTATTAAAGTAAATAGTTTGATAAAAGTTTATCGACATTTCTTGTTCACTTAGCCTCGAATTATACGTACACATGTAACGAAAATCATCATACTGAACGTATAATTCCAAGTAGAATATATACATTTATTCCGTGTTCATAACATCAGAGACATAAAAACAGAGACGGAAAAAATATAAATTATGCATTAACTGAAGCCTTGATTTATTATGATGCTAAATCATTTTATCAAGGTACATTACGCTGTCAAATGATGATTTGATACGTACGAGACCTGTGTTTACAACACTAGATCTTATGGTAGACGTTAAGATGTTAAATTAATATTCAGTCACTTGTATTTTATGGTTGTTGGAGAGAAAAAATCTCTTATAAATTACGTAAGACTGGGAGAGGTTTACATAATAATTATGCATTTCCCTCAACAAAACGCTCTTCATCAATCATTCCGTGAATTAATTTGCATTTTAGTCGGTAAAGATCTTTAAAAGTGCTTTAACATCCGACGCGACAAATAGTTTGTTATGATTATAAATAGGTTTCTTCAAAATGCAATATTTTATCAAATACATGTACAAGTATTTTATCATACATATATACATGTAAATAAAATATAAACACCAGTACTTTAATTATTGGTGCTTTATGTATTGGGACTATAACACTGAATATCAAATATATATTAAATATTAACTAATTTATAGGTTTTCTTTTTTTTTTTTTAAATATCATCTAAATGCACATTATTCTTGAAAATTAATTTCAAAAAGAATTTTTTTTTTTTTAAAAAAAGGTCACTTGTTTGATTTTCATGTAGTCCTGGGGCATTTCCTGCAATTATTCCGGTCAATGAAAATTTTGACAGAGCGCAGGTAACCATAACATGTTTTGACCAATACCTGTGTGGAAAGAGAAGGTGTGAAAGTGCATGTCCTGGGTATAAAAATGGTCCTCCGTGCATCTCTCTGTATATCTACCCTTCAGAAACCCACTGATATAGATCCATAATTCAATTTAAAGATCGCATTTCCTAAAACTCCCAAAATGGCTTTCAACGAAACGGAGATAAAACCCATCAAGATTGAGGAAACTGAGGATAGTGGTGTTTATGACGTAAATTCCTCTTTTGACTTGACTGCGTCATTCAACTCTTCAGAATCTCGACCCCGAATGCCTGACGAAGTGCGGCTGCGCATCAATAATCGAGAAAGACAACGGATGCATGAACTCAATGATGCTCTAGATGCACTGAGGCAAGTATTACCCCACTCTAATGGACCATCCAGGAAGAAACTATCCAAGTTATCTACCCTTGTACAGGCAAGGAGTCACATCATATCGCTCTCACACTCCATAGAAGAAATGAAAAGCATGGTCAGTTCCTTGTCAAAGAAAGATCCACAAGGCGATTTCTTCGAGTATGAAAACAGGAGTGGATTAAAGTATTTAAACCGTTCGAGTGCTTTCGTTCCCGCAGGACCAAGGTACTCTCCATATACATCGACACCCATCAAATCCGGGCTGGGAGATTTCCGAACATCAACAACACAGGGATCAAATGCTTCACCACTACTCTTAAAGTTACAAGACTCCGCAATTAAGAGGAAAGAAAACATGGACCCTTATAAACTCAAAGAAAATGCAATTGATTCGTTTGGTTTCGGGAGGCCAGATTTCTTGAGTCTTCCGCTCAGCGACAGAACGAGTTCATCTTTTTCTCAATATGTGACTGCACCTTTAGACCCGATCAAAAGAGATGCTCCGGAATTCGTTACTACAGCTTCCGATTTCTTAACTCCGACCAAAAACCAGAACTCATCACCATCAAAGCCTGTTCTCAAGTTCTCTGTTGAGTCATTACTCGGATTGTCATCAAACAGAATTGAAAATCCCAGTGATAATTCTACCATGGACGACAAAGAAAGCGATTTATAGTGCTTATCAGTGTTTCAATGTTGATAACGATTTGTTAATGTACAAAACAGTGCTTTTCATTCTATGAACATACATGTATTATAATGAATAACTGTAAATAAAACAACAGACTAAAAGAAATGCATTATTTAGTTGTTTTTCCTTGTTGGCAAAAATAATCTGGAGGTCAACATAAATATTTATTGGAAAAGAAGAAATGAGCTATGCTTAAATAGAAAAAAAATGCCTTATGTATGCACCTAGCTTAACGTCATAATCGGAATTCTCTGGATTTTACTGATGATTAAAAATCAAGAAATGTTTCATGCAACAAGAGATTAACAGTCTACATAGTCTACTTAGAATAAATTCTAAAGTTAGGAAAATAATCGAAAACCAGACAAAGCATTGATTATGATAATTGAAGTAAAGACTTTATTTTAAACAGTTCTCATTCGAACGTTTGTCAGTCGAGACAAAGAACATCTATTATTCTTACGTGCATCATGATACTCAATCATGTTTGCATTTTGACCTCAGAAAAGTGATCAATAATCGTTTATTTGGTTAAAATTTCAAGATCACACAGATATAGATCACAGAGTCTGGGAGTCGCCTTGGGCTTCTAATGGGGACAGAGTTCAAGTATCGGAATGAAGTAGGATTCGTACATCGAAACGAATTTTGTGCTTATAATGAATCTATACGTGCATGGAAAACTGTAAAAGAGGCCTATTTCTTTTAACCTTTTTTGCTCATTCCACACCAACAGGTGAGGGGTCATCGCCCCTCTGTTAACTCATAAAAAATGTTTTTTTTTTTTTTTTATAAAGAAATCTAATTTAGTAATTGATAATTAAAATGCACACAAAATCAGAATACTTCAGAAGCAAATTTGACAGAAGTGGTCTTTTAACTTGACAATTTCATAAAGGGATAATAGTCATTTACTCCTGTGAGAGTTACCTCCCTTGTCAGAGGGTTGTTGAAACCTTAAATTAAAAAAAAATTGGACTGTAGATATTTTGAGGCATTATATAACTAGTAGATATTCCATAATCTATCTACGTATATTTTATCGGATACTTAATAAATAAATACGTTTTTGTCGATTGTTTCTCCAGGAAATTAATTTTGAATAATTTCGTTATAGCCCCTGGCTTTTTACTGCATATATGAATAAAAACAAATTCGAAGATGTTTATATGTTTCATTAAAATTCGTAAATCAATTTATTTTTTTGAATTCCATTAATAAATTAGTCGATTTATACATTCGTCAACTGCGCAAAAGTATATATACAAAAGAATGCACTTTTGACAATAACAATAATATATATTAATTAAATGTTTTTATATTGGAAAATTTTTCCTATTGTGACAGTATTTTTATGTTTTTTTTATGATATCATATGATATTAGCAATCTGCTCTGTACTATATTTTCATGTATGTTTCAGTTCATCAGGGCCAATACTTAATTTGCATCTCTTTCCCCGCGCTAAGATTATTTTAAAATATGACAAATTCAGGCACTAAATACTAAGTGATTACAAATTGAAATTTAATAAAAAATAATGGTAATAGGTGAAGGCAAAGCGACAATAATGTTAATTCAATGGACTGTCATGATTTCAATATTTGGATCAGTCAAAAGAAATTCCCAACTGAAACTGATTTAATAAATGATGTTTGCCATAGACAGACAATTACAAGTAAAAATAATACGACTAAGAAATGGGTCAACAAATACAATAAGTAGAAAATACTCTCTCCATACTGATATGCCTTAATTACTACTTCACGAAAATGTAGAATTCGTACATGCTGTAAATTGAAGTCAATTTTAGTATAATGTCATACCTTTCAAATTATTAAGTTATGGACATTACAAACGATTTTCTCCACGATCATCATACTTCAAATGCTTTTGGACAATTTTGTGCAATAACTTTTAGTCGCATAGCATGGGATATACATGTATATATATGCGGTTGACTCTACAGATTGATTCCGTACAGAGAGATAATTTTTGTACTTTAGAGAGAGAGGATGAATATCTAAACATTAAAAAACAACGCTTAATTGTTTAAATGGGTCATTGTCCCAACCACACAGTTTTGTTGTCCCAACCACACAGTTTTGTTTTGAACATACTTTATCAGCTAGGCCCGTAGAACGCGGGGGGGGGGGGGCTTTTTTCTGAGTTTAATATTTTGCTGTAGTAATTTTTTCCATTAGATGCTGGTCTCTCTCTCCCCCCCCCCTTTTAATGTTGTAAGGTCGAGCACTGGCAAATTCCGGGATTTGGACATGAAATTAGTTGTTTTTTTATGTCAGATTTTTTTGGGGGGAAGTTGCCCCCCCCCCCCACTTTTGGAACCGTTGCTACGGGCCTGTTTTATTGACATAAGCAAATGGGTCAGAAACAAGTTCTTACAACTTACTGGTTCCTCTCCTTAAATATAACAATTGTCAGCAAAAAAAGAATGCAAAGAAAAAAATGCATAGAAATATTAAATTAACAAGTACCACACAGTTCATAACATATATGATGTTACATTGATTTGCAGAGAAATTTTCCCCCGTACAAATAATTTTCTAAGTTCCTTTGAGAAAGGGGAGGGGGAGGTTGAAAAACTGATTAGCGCATCACCAGAAATTCGATAATCGTAATTCTAATACAATTGGAAATGTGATAACCAAAACCAAGTTCTGGCTTTAAAAGCATGACTGAAGTATTCCATGAAAATATAAGCACGTGTACATTAACTTCTCAGGCACATTTAAAAGTTTGACTTAACCAATGGTAACCAGAAAAAAAATAGTCAAGTTCTTTCGATAAGAAAGCAAAATATGCAAATGATATTTACATGTATCAAAGTGACAAGAGTCTCAATGCAAATTGAAATAAGGCTTCTTTTTAAAAAAAGGAAACAGAAAATAAAATTAAGAAAGCTCATTAATATGGCACTTTAAAATAAGCTTCGTAATTGTTTTAAAGCATAACGCTTGCATATGTTGTAATAATATATTCATATTCTCCTAAAAAGCATTTATTTTTTAAACTTAATATATACGACCTATGACTTTTTAAAAAAAATAGTTTACAGTCAAAGAAATATATGAATAATCTCAAATATAAAACCAATTCTTCAAAACTATGAATCATAAACGTAATTTCATTTATACAAGTATTTATATCATTAAATTGTTTTAGTAATAATAAATCAATTTAGCACAAAAGATTGACAAAAACATAAATTGAAATTTGGAAAGTGCCAATTTGTTCAAATGTGAGAAAATACGGGATAAAAACATGTTTTACCAGATATCCATTAAGACACACGTTTCCAATGACTTGTATATAAAGGGACAACCCGAGGCTGAATGCTTTAGCCAATCGTCCAAAATATAATGACACTTGGATAATTATCCACAAATCGTTGCTTAAGAAATTTTAACACATTGCAATGTGTATCTATAGGTTATCTTTCTAAAACTAAAGTATTATACCAACTGAACTAATTAGAATTTAGACAAAGATAGTAGAAGACACTGATTTCTGAGAAAATTATGTTCTTTCATTAAAAAAAAAAATAAATAAATAAACAAAATTTGCTCCCCGACCTAGAATTCCTAAACTTGACATTTATAGTAACATGTGCTACTTTTTTTCTAAAATGGCGATGAAATTCAAATCAATGAAAAAGAAAATAAATGATAAAATAAAAATGATATTTAAAATAATAATAAGTCATTCATTTCCTTTGATAATTTAATGAAGCTGTCAGGCAATTAAAAATATGTTTCTCACGTCTTACTCTCAAGTCTTTATAATGTGCGAAATGAACTGATTTCATTAATAAAGGGGACACATACATATATTAATTACATCACATTTTATTATTATTATATATTGTTATTATAATTTTATGTCACATAAACACGGAAAGTGTAGGAATCGTTAAATATATTCAGGAATGTTTAAAATTAAACCAGAAGGTCAGAATCCTATAATAACTATTTGATGAAATCAAAAGGAATTTTATTCTAATGAACCAAGTCAACTAACAGAAAAAATAATGTATTGATCATGTTCAGTGTAACTCGTGACGTACTAACCTTTAAAATGCCGTAAATAGATGATGTGCACTAAAGTTGTTTTTTAACATCTTTTCATTGAAATGCAACCTTGCTTTTTAATGTGAATGTTGTTGAGTATATTGTGGAATACAAACACATTTAAAAAAAAAAAAAATTATTTTAAACTTCTAAATCTCTCCCTCCAATTTGTAATATTCTCTTGATTTTTAATATTTATCTTAAAATTCGCACTTTTTTAACTTTCATATTGCGCTTTTTTTATGTAAAAAAAAAAAAAAAGCAAATTAAATCATATTTCCGTTAAATAGCAACAGATTGTGTCCGTGTCAACTTAACTGTGCGTTAAAACAGCAGTCACTCGAAAATCCAACAAAAAGAAACATTATCAGGTTTTAGATTGCACATGTATTTTCATATGTCAACATGGAAGCTGCAAGATTTGCCGCGAGGCGGCGCAATTATCCCCGCGTGAGGAGAGATGACCGGTCTGATTTCATACAAATTCAAGGTTCAATGAGGTGGAAAGAACCTGACCAACACACATGAGTGGTCTCTAACATCCCTGGGTATCAAAGAGCAAATAAAAGGGGGTGTGGATGTCGTGACCACCATCAAATCTTTAGCTTGTCTACAAGTGACAATACAAAGAAAAAGGAAATGGAGAGCGTTGAAGATTTTGAAATTAATGTGGACAAAATTGAAGATACTGATGGCAACGACAGTGGTATTTGTGATCTGGACTTATCTACTGACTCTTCCAACAATTCCAGTTTTCAGACACCGCCGTCAAAATCTCGGGTTCCTGAAGATATTCGTCTTCGAGTGAATAGTCGGGAACGAGAGAGAATGCACAACCTGAACGCGGCACTGGACAGTTTGAGACAAGTGCTTCCGTACTCTAATGGTCCAACGGTTAAGAAATTGTCCAAAATGTCAACTCTTCTCTTGGCAAGAAACTATGTCATGGCTCTTACCAAATCACTAGAGGAACTGAAAAAAATGGTGAACGATCTTTCAAGCAAAGGACAACAGAATGCGCAATTAAAAGATATTTCTAGACTATCGAGAGCGGAGATGGCGGGCCAACATCGGGTTCGAACACCTTATTCACGGACTGAAATGTTTCCAAAGTCAAGATATTCACCTTATCAGACAAAATCCTCTCGCCGACAGTTAGGCGACATACTTCCAACGTCACATTCCAATATTAACCACTCAGGAATCCCGGAATGCCCTGTGCCTCTTGCAGAAATTGCCAATGTGCACAATTTGCAGAAAACGGTGGAGAAACCAAAACTTAGTTTTTCCGTAGAATCGCTCTTGGAGAAACCGACGAAGAAAGAGGACAACCGACCTATTTCATACCAAGACACAGAAGATAATTCCTCAAGGGTTTGGAGCGCGGGTGTGTTTGGGGCGCTTCCTCACGTTCAACCCAACCCTTACAGTTATCACCACGTGCACTCGCTTTCATATCCGTATCAACAGAGTGGACTAACATTCATGTGAAAACAAAGTATTATTGTGATATTGTAGATAGACAAATATAAATTATTATTCATATCAATATATAATTTATATATCAATACAGGCTTGTCAGTATTATGAAATTAAAAAATTCTTCACTCGCAGAAAGTTTTCGTTGTTTTTTTTTTTTTTTTAAGTGGGAGGAAGAGGGATTTGTATCTGTATTGGCTGCTGCAACACAGCCGAAGATCACTAGCATTGCAAATAATATTTCATTTATTTGATATAAGAAGAGAGATAACCCCTTTTTGTACCTACCAAAATGAAGGTTACATGTGGAAGCCATTTAAAATCTTGATAATCAAATTATCATAATTTTATTTGTTTAATTTTATCAATATGATACAAATATAACATTAATGAGAACTCTTCTAAAAAAGAATCTCTGAAATACATTCGTGTTCTCAGCATGAAATGAAAAGATGTCCGCATGTTTAGCCATAGCTGTATACCAATATCCATACCAAATAGAATATGCTAGTAAAATGAAGTAAAAAATGAAAGTAGAGGAGAGTGTGTGTGTGGGGGGGTCCTTTTCCATACATATATATATTTTAAAATGACGAGATTATTTAGAACAGAAAATGCATATAATCTGATTTCATTTATCAGTAGATTAAACTTCTTTTTTTTATAAGTATTTCATTGAAAGATTTTATGGTAAGAATGAATTGCAATCAGTGGCGCTATACTAGATTCAGATTTTATTATCAACTCACGTTCAGAATATTTTTCAATGAAAAAAAAAATGATTTGAAAATCTATTAATTAAATCAACGATATAAAAAATGAATTCTGTTTCAAACAATGTTAAATTCATTATTAATGAAGAATAATGCCCAAAGTATCGGGCATAAACGATTGTTCTGAATGGAGATAAACGCCATCGCATTTGCAGAGAAAGGCCCCTCTTTCATATATCTCGACCAAGTCCAGGAAATGTGGGGAAAAATTCTTATTAAAACCTTTCTTGTGCACATTTGTGCACCATAAAGCCATAAATTTTACCTTACAAGGTGTCAATTATTGAATTATCACTTCATTATTTTCTAACAGGTTTAATAGACACAACAAATGAGCCCTTTTGTATACACAATAAGTACTTCGCTTGACCAGGATTGACACCTAATATGACGTCAGAGCAATGGCGCATAACACCGGCGATCAAAATATGCATATTGAGAAATTCAAACTTTGAATCGCTGAAACATCAAAAATATTAATTTTCTAGCAAAGATTTTTAAATATATGATTTTAATAGCACGTAAACTTTGTCATATCAAAAAATTTTGAGACGTGATAAAAACCCTTTAATTACAAGTATAAATGTACCAGACTGAGATTAATTAAATCAACTATTATATATGTCACTTTCTTCCGCTTCAGTACTAGGGGCCTAGTGTTTTGTATACAATATATAGGTCCCTGTCTGTATAAAGTTAAAACGGTTTTTATTTTTTTTATCTATAACTACAATTGCTTACCAGGCAGTAGATATATGGAATCATTATACTATATCATTTTTAGTTTCCGTATATATACTAACATTAATTTATAAATAAAATATGTAGTACTGGTTTGGAATTTATTTAAAGCTATATATATTGTATCTGAGCTGGAAAAATAATAATACGAGATTGAGTGTAAATATACATGATATATGTTATTTACGTTCAAATTAAAAAATGTTCGACGATTTTGAGCTTTAAAAACCTTACGTTTCTATAGTTAAATTGACTTTAAATTATTCTGTCATTTAAATGTGGAGTCAATAAATAAATCAGTTATTGTTTTAAATTTTTAACATCTTTGAAACGCGATTGATTTAAATTGTGTAATTTTCAGGAAAGTCATATCTTTATTTAAAGTTATAAAACAAATAGAAATGTCCTTTTAATTTCGGTAACCTGAACTTATCAAAGAATACGCGCGCCATACATGACTTTCAAAAAAGTCAGCTAATGAACGAACATTTAGTTGCTGTAAAAAAAAAATAATAATGATACCAACATTAGATGATTTAAACTTAATTCATATCCGTAAGAAACGTAATTTTGTTGAAATTGTCACACTACTCCGAACACTTATCTCGGTTTTCATTATGTCACATCAAGGCTATCATTACCCGCCCTCTAGTGACACCTAGCGGGTAATACAAACCAGAGTCCACCATAATCTCACGCTTGGATTGGAATGCTAATATTTTCATTTCATACTGCAGTCTTTTTAAAGGTTGATGTGCCATCTGGTAGCGCCCGGTAATTTAATGATGTCACTGTTGATCTGACGGTCTCCAAACCAAATCCGCCCCCTAATTGCACGCTAACAACATCACTAATGTGAAAGGTATTGTCTAAAATCATGAGTCGGAAACGACTCGAATATCACGGATACGCCTCCATTATTATGATAATGGAAATTAGATTGCATCCAAGAGTGACTTTTCCATATAAACGGTACTTAAACTTGTTACCGTATGTTTCCGTTGGTCAAACAGCTATGTATGTATACTTACATTCACCTTACGCTTTATTTTAAATCTTTAATAAGACATTTTTTAAAATGATATTTTGAAAAAAGTTTTAAATACTTATTCAGTGTAAAACTCGAAGAAAAATATAAAGAACTCAGTATATTCTGTAAACTTGCAATAAGTATATACATGTATTATATATCTGATTGCTTTCTTGTTTTTCCCTGTCTTTTTCTCTGAATAGTTCAGACTTTTTTGTCATTATCAGATTCAGAGATGACAGTTATTCCTTTAAAAAAATTATCACCTAATAAAATCAATGTCAAACCAAGACCATAAATACGAGTGACGAATCTGTGAAAAGGGCTGTCCCTAAGTTCCGGTAACACATTGTTCTGTGAGAAGGCTGTCTAACACGGTAATTAGCCGTGCCCCTTATGTCATTGATATCATCGCCGAATCTTTCAGAAAAGGGAAGGAGCGCACAGCAGGTGCGCAATTAACTAATGCGACGTCATGACACGGTGTGAAGGTTACCGTAGACTGCACAGATATCATGCATGTCATTCGATTTGGACAAAGCAAAGTATTTTATCTTCTTGAAATATCAAATGAAACATTTCAGTTAATATGCCATGTTGATGGTGTTTCTTTGGGAGAAATAAACATGTACAGATGTTTCATTCATCATTCATGCTTTAAGAATATTTTGAGGCCAAAGTTAATCAAAAAAATATTTTCTATTGTGTTTCATGACAAAAATTGTCATGCTACATAATCTGCAGAGGAAAAGGGTGTAAATATAAAAAAATAAATGTTATAGCTTTATACATTAAAATGAATATACAGTTAAGTTTTCTGAATTCCTGACATACTTTAAGACAAATGAATAAATAAATAGATAAATAAATATAAATACCAACCATGAAAACGATAAATATCCATGCATTGTAAAGTATAAAACAATATTTTATTGAAGGTAAGACGCCTCTGAGTGTAAGTGTAAGATACATATATTAATAATGACATCATCGTCATCATTGGTTCCATAGTCTGTTGAACCTTAACGCTGATAATGTTCACATCTTTTTTTCTTAAAAAAGTTTTGGATTAAAGATATTTGAAGCACTAAAGAGGCCAAAAGTTACAGACTACATAATTTAAAAACTATTTACTGCATTTCAACATTTTATAGTCTGTTCCACCAAGCTATTGTCACCACTTTTTGCAACATATCTCAAAATATATAAATACCTTGGCCTTCAACTTAGGTCCGATCGATAGATCATTTTTTTTTCCAATTTTCCTCCATTTATCCGAACCCTCGAGTTCAACCGGTGTTTTGACACGGCGGCAAATTCAAAGTCTACGGGGATTTAACATTGCCAAAATGGCTGCCACTTCGGCAAGGGATGATATATTATTTTTTACTTATTCGTTATTTTCCGTAGCCTTCCGTCAATGACGTCACTGACGTTAAACGCAGCGCACGTTGACGTTATTTACGCATGCGTTACTGTCGTCAGAAGATATCCGTTTCGTTTTATACTTATATTAATATACATATTTTTTATCCATATACCATTATTATACAAGAAAATTCAACAATGCCAAGACAGAAAACGAAGAGCCGGCAAGTAGCAAAGTCACTGAAGGTATTAGCCTCAATACGGAATCATGAATATCTGTCGACAGTTTTTTTATCACTGTCGTTTGCAACTGTGGCTGAACTATATTCCGTAAAGTCATATAAATTTGAAGCCGTAAAAATCATAACGAATTTTTGGAGGCATTTTTTGTAAAATTCCTGATTAATTATCTCAATAGCTGTAACAAAAAAAGTTTACTTTACCTCACGAGAACAAAAATCCCATGAACACAGGGGAAGTCTTCGATACAATCACCAAACACCTACATACATCTATATAATCCAATACATTACACTAAACCATATTTTAAGCAGTGTATCCGAAGTGAATTGCAGTCCTTTAAAGCACTAAAGCTATTTATATATTTTGAGATATGTTGCAAAAAGTGGTGACAATAGCTTGGTGGGACAGACTATAATTAGGTATAAGGAGGATTACGCTTCCGTATTGAAACGTGTATATTAACTGTACTGATTATACGACAACATAAACACTGCCAATATAATGAAAATTTAATTAATAAAGTACATGTATATTAGGGGTGCAACGATACACTAACCTCACGATACGATACGTATCACGGTATTCAGTTCACGATACGATACGTATCATGATACATGACAAGGTTAAAAAGTCTTCCAAGTTTGTATTATTTTTTTTTTTAACTTGACAGGGTTATATAAAATGTTCATATTTTTTTTAATAATAATTAAAATAAAATTTTGTTAACTTGAATTGGATTGTTAGGTAGATCTTTGAGTTTTGACAATTTTCTAAACCAATGATGAACATTTACAGGGAACTACGGGACCTTTCCTAATAATCTTCCTTTTAAATTGGAATGAAAAAGGAAGACATTCATTCTTTTATCCATTTTACTTACGTAGAAAACCATTTGTCATATTTCTCGTGTTAACACGTTTTAGTCAACAAGACAGTGAATTTTCATCGAAATGCACAGGTGATGAAATATCGTGTATTACCAAAGAATACGTTTAGATCTAAAGGGTTTATCATTTGTCTTAACATCTTAACTTATAACCACATTCAGTCCTTCTCCGTGTTAAATCTGAGGTCTGTAAGATGGTGGAGATGAGTTTAACTTCCGTTAATGCCTTATCGGCGACCTCACGTGGTTTTGCGCGGGAGCCATTTTGAAATTGTAAAAAAGGAAACAAAACGGACGATTCGGATAATTCTGGACCGATTGAAACGAACCGCGATATCAGTTTAGCGTATCGTGAATTGAACCGTGGAAAAATATACCGCGATATACCGTCAAACGGTTTATCGTTGCACCCTTAATGTATATCCTACCAAATGAAAAGAACTGAGAATGATCCGAGGCTTTTATATTGAAAAAAATAATTTAATTTTTTTTTAAATCGAGAAATTTAAATAATACGTTATATACATGTACTCCGTAGACAGCTGATAAAATGTCAATTTTTACATTTTAATCGCTAAAAAGATTTCTATCTTGAAATGTATAGAAGATAAGACATCGATATGGCCTAAATAATTAGGCCCCTATTACATTCTAAATTATATCATCATTTCTCCTATGAAAGGTTGATAAATGTCTCCGATCTAGTAATCTTTTAATGACATTTATAATTCAGTGAGCAATAATATTTGATCTTGACAGTAACAGTATTAGAATATGCACTCTGAACCTGAATATTTAGATAGTGACATCATACAAATTAAGATATTAGTGCATTTTAGAATAAGAAGAGAGGCTCATTTTCATTGGAGGTTCATTTCATTTTAGGGTAGTGTTGTTTACTGATTTTTATTTGAAAATTAAAATAAGTATACTTATTTTAATTTTCAAATAAACGATAGTAGGATAAAGTCTATTGTGGGATAGTTTATAAGTTTGATAAGATTAAAATGCCTTTGTTTTGCATTGTCAAAACAAACAAATTGAAGACAAAGAACAGATAACTCGAATGGAAAGACATTATTGAAATGAAAACCTCTTTATTAACGGTGTTTGAGAGCTCTTGGAACTTTTTTTGCCACTTTGAAAAAATACAAAAATCTATCGAAGAACATGTTAAGTTTGATAAGAGAATAACTTATCATTGGATTAATTTCTATTACTCTTTATAAATTTGTCAAGTTAAAAATGCCGTGTTTTTTTTTTTTTTTTTCAATTTTGCCCCGCGTTATGCTAAAATTAGTTGCATTATACGTATTAAATGCATTTCTTCTGTGAAATAATAAGCTTTAAAACAACATTTTATGTGAGTGAACAGAGGGATTATAAACATTAACATTTGTTTCAGTCTATAGGAAACATAGAAAAGGATATAAAGGCTTTGGCACGGAAAATGTGGGCGATAAGGAAGCTGAACATGCTTTTCTTCTTTTAAAAAAAAAGCTACGGTTTCTGTTTACAAAAAATATATATATATGATCGAAAAATATGGATTTTCATCAAATATCTTCAAAGGTGATGTGAATGGCGATTAATGAAATGTTGATTGAAATTATAAATCCCTAGTTTCCTGCTTATAATGAGAAATTCAGAAGGAAGCGTGAAAATCATTTGTCTACTTATACACTTGGGTTGAAGTCCATATGCAAATTAATTAATGACTGTATGCATAAAATGATTTAAAGATGAGTGTAAAGTTACTAACTCAAAGGTTACAAAAATCATTTTTCAGTATCAAGACCTTGGACATCTCAAGAAAAAAAGGATTGAAACACAACTGTTTCTTATTAAAATTTAGTTAATTAAAAGCTGTTCATGAGAGGATGTACCCCCCCCCCCCAAAAAAAAAAAATCAGAGTTTTGTATTTGCTTAATACTAGTCTATCAATGATAAGACCACATGCTAAGACAAATGTGAAATCCGGCAATGGTTTACTTGCTACATACATCTCTCATTCTGCTTTGCAACTGTGTGAAGTTATAATTATACAAAACTGATACCTTTAGTTCAATTGTTGCAACTGTGTGAAGTTTGATGAGAAGATAATATGAGGATTTTGAATGTTACGCACAATTCTTAAGGTCAAGAGAAAATGCCAAAATCAAATCTAACAATAGTTGTTGAAATGTCTCAACCTAATTCATTTTTATGTAATTAAAAGTATTAGGAAATAAGTGAGAATTCAATCCCCCTTCAAGAAACTTTTATTCACTAACAAAAATTAAAAGATTGGGCTAATGTCAACTGCAGTAGTGGTCTATTCTGAAAAAGGAAACTTATAATGATGATCCAGTTATGCCTACACAGTAATGTATGTGTGGTGTTTGAAGATAATATAATGATTAGAATAGGTTATCTTCAACGGAGATAAATCTTATTCATTTGTTAGGAATAATAAGTTCAAGCCAGGGTCATCCCCCCCGATGCCTATTCAATAGGCCGGATTTTCTTTGAAGTGCGCCCAAAAAATGAAACATGAATGGATTTCTAGGACTATATAGCACAAAATGACATTTTAAAAATGTATTTTGGTGATCTCTCATGATTTTTTTTAATCATTGTCAATTACTAGCAGTCAGTGATTAAAACTGCATTTTATCCAATTAATTATTAAAGATAAGACACAAAAAATTATTACACAGAGGATTATTTTGTAATAATCTTTTGAGTCCTTACTGTTTACACAAAAGACTTTTGCAAAACTATTATACACCCTAACAGCATATTACAATTTCATTCAAGTTATCTTAATTGTTGTCAGCGAAATTGAAATCTTTGCAATTTCTATTTTTTTTCATTTGAATGAGACCACAGTTCTAAATAAATCTAGAAATCCCCATGGACAATATACGCTATATATATACTTTCTGGATTTATGCCCAAATGCACCTCCTTGAATGATAAAGGTTTAAATTTTGTAAGGCCTTAATGACGACGAGCAACGCACCAAAGCAAACAGATATCAAAATAAGATATACTGTACACTGATGAACGACACATCAAAGCAAATAGATATCAAAATAAGATATACTGTACACTATTGAGCGACACATCAAAGCAAACAGATATCAAAATAAGATATACTGATTGTTTATGAGCTTTATTTCAGTTTGATAAAAAAAAATACATCTTTTGATTCTGAAAATTTTCTTTTCCTCTTAAAATATACGAAAATTTCCACTAAAAGTACAAGGGTTGGATTTCTTTACATGATGAATATATAAGGAAAAACCTTATTAAACATTTCATCATATATATTTATGCATCATTGTTGTTATGTACCGGTATTATTTTTTATTCATAGGGGATTTTTTTCAGTTTTGTTTTAAGGATACTAATTTTTCATTTTCAAATTCACAACAAACAAGAGATAAATGCCCCGTACAGTAGAACATTTTTATTACAAATTTTACCGTTTCCTCTTTAAGTCGCCCGCGTGGCGCAGTGCATGGTTAGAGCATTTACTCTAGAGTCGCGGAGTTCATCCTTAGGTCGCGGAGTTGAATCCCGATGTGGGACTTGGAGACCGGTCTTTAGGATGAGACCGTATAAACCGATCGAGGTTCCGTGCCGCACTAGGAGAATAGACGAAAAAGATCCCTCACTACTTAATGGCCCTGAGTGCCGAGTATAGGTCAAAATTTGCAGCCCTCCACCTGCAAGTGGTGGCGTCTCCATATGAGTGATCTTTCTTCTTTGGTCTGAGCTAATATTAAAATATTGGTGAAAAAAAGATAATTTAATTTTTTTTTTGTTTTCAAAATTATACAAAACTGATACCTTTAGTTCAATTGTTATTTTTTGTAGCAAGGTATGTAATATTGATTCATGAAATCTTTCTAACAGCTATATAATGTCTCATTGTTTCAGATTTATATTTTTCTATGAAGAGTTATCTCCCTCTGTTTTTAATCAGTAAAATCTAATTTCAATAATGTATCTAGTAAAAAAAAAATTCAATCATTCTATTTCTAATGATTTATCCATCTTTGCAACACAACATTGACTGGTTCATCTACAGTGCAGGGAACTAATTTTGTTACATAAACCAGCATCACCATAAGCATTAGTAGCATCAGGATCGAGCTAGCATCAGCATCAGCATTTAAAAAACAGCATTACCAGGATCAGCATCAGCAAGCAAAGGATAAAACCAGCATTGACCTACATAAAATCAGCATTATCCTACTAGCATCAGAAAATCAATGAGTTTTAATTCAGTAAAAAATTAAAAAAGAAAGAAAGAATATTGGTTAAAGTATTCACATTATTAATACATAGTGAGATATTATGATCAAAAAGGCACTTTTATTGCTTTAAACGGCAATGCTGAAATTCATTATCTACTTCCGGTAGCATGATGCTACTTCCGGTAGCATTGACCTAATTATAAAACAGCATCAGGATAAGGATTAGTAGCATTAAATCAGCAAGCAAAGGAAGCATTCAAATCAGCAAGCAAAGGAAGCATTCAAATCAGCATCGATGCTGTAACAAAATTAGTTTCCTGCACTGTAAAAATATCGATTGTCCCCAACGACTTCTATGCAATCTTCGTTGATTAATTACTTCATAGGTAATTACATTTTTGAAAATCTCTCTTTTTAAGTCCTTTTGTACTCTAAAATACTGTAAATTAATATCAGATATTTTATACGTGATGGGTATTTAAGGATGGAGAATTAGGTTCTATTGGTGATTAAAACCCAAAGGAGGCATACATGTACATGTACTTATATGGTTGAAATGTTCTCAAAGACATTAATCTTTGTATGAAGTTGTTTAAATTAATTTTTGTGCAATTAGATAAGTAACGATAAACTAAGATTAAGTGGAAGAAAAAGAATATATATAATTATACGTATAATCCTTAGATTTCAAATACAAATGCTCCGAACAACTTAGCACTTCAGAGCTTCCTTGTTGGCGTGCCCTAGCACAGTTTTTTTTTTAAAAAATATGTTTTCTATTAAAATAAAATTACATTGCAAGCTTTGTGTAATGATTGTCTCATTTAACAACAACAACAACAACCACAAAAGGCTGTTTTTGTTGTGCTTTGTTTGATTTGTTTTTGAAAGGCAGTTTGAGCTGTGTTTGTACTGAATCATATGTGGCACATATTTCATTATCGTCGTAAAGCAAACCATGCTCAATATGTTTTGGTAGACCGCTTCTTTTTCTGATTTGTTGTATAATCTAGTAGTGTTTTAAACGTTTTGGATCTATCAAAACTACCTTCTGCCCAGCTTTATTGTATGTCCGAAATGAATTAATGGACTGTGAAAATAGCTACTTGGAAAATTTTAGTCGCCATTTTAGGGATTTTCATCAAATATCTCATAAAAGTCTTCAAACTAATATATATATTTTTTTAAATTTTTTCTTCCACAAATGAAAACTGAACAAAACTCAGGCAGAATAATTATCTAAACGTTGCCAAATTACGCCTCTTTTGCGAATCTTTAATCCTGTCCGATAGAATTAAAAAAGACACTTTGTAAAATTCAACATTAGTTGCTGGTCAAGTTCTTTTAAATCTGTGATGAATAGCCCAGTGATTCTGTGGCAATATCTTCTACAACTTTGAAAGTAATCCGATACCAGACAAAGTCAAGAGCAAGCTCGGAGTAGGATCAATTTTTAAAACGAGGCAGGTTACTGACAAATAAATTGATTTGTTACAGGGATTTCAACAGCCTCGTTTAAAGTCAGCGTTTCCTCCATTATGTGGTTGTTATAATGACCTTGTTTGCACATACACCCTATCATTGGGTCGTATTTTGACCGTCACATTTCAAACCAATTGATAGGCCATCGTTTTTATACTATATTTGACTACGGATGACTCCATCTACCTGATCAAAATATACTGCTCGGTTTTGACCGGCGACAGGGGATACTTACTCCTCCTAGGTATACCTGATCCCACCTCTGAAATGTTTTATGACCTGTTCATAGATTTGTATTGTTTGTAGTTTTTTTTAATAGATCGGAACAGTTATTCTCACCTCTTTTCAAAGGTATTTAGAAACAAGCAATTTGACTTAAATATTTGCTACTTAAAAAGCCGGTGTTCGATAAAGTAATAAAAAGTTTATACATTTACTATTAAGGAATCGTTCTATCGGTCAGACACACCATTCAAGTTGAATATACCTGTATAAAACCTTTGATTAAATAAAAGAACATTTTACCGATGTCTATCTAAAATCATGTAGTAGTTATTAAACTTTTTATGCTATGTTTTGTTCAAGTATAGAAAATACATTATCAAAATGTAAGAAACAACAAGATTTACAACGTATGAAAATGTAGAAAAACGGGGGAATTTGTGGTCACCAATATATGGAAATTTTTTTCATTAAATATCCCACAAAAATCTTCAAACCAATTTGACATTTTGGAATCACTTCTTCCCCTTATGAAAAATAAAATAAACTCATGTAGAGCAATGTCCTACAGTCTGCCAAATCTTAGACTGAAGACGGAAATTCAATATTACTAATCCTCTTTGGGGAATCTTTCTTCCTGTCCAACAGAACAGAAACAAAATCCAGTTTATAAAATTCAATATTGCATGTTCTTCTTCTTTTAGTTTTTTTAATTCTGTGAATGAACAGGCAAGTTATTCTGTAGGAATATGTTCTACAACTTAGAGAGTAATACTATGCCAAAGATCTGTTAAATGTGCTCATAAAACAAATACATGTACTAAGCAATGGAACATGTGCAATGAATGAATAATTCTTGTTTCGTTTTCCAATACCTCATCGAACCAGTGGATGCATTTTATCATGATTAAGATGAAAAAAGTATTTAAGAATTTTTCTTAGCTAACAACTAGGCGCATATTTAGTAATTCATGTTGAAAATATCTATATAAAATTGAATTAAATGACCAGAGAACATCTCATCAATGTCTATAAAGGTTGCACTGCTAGTCACTCCACTTTATATGTCATTTTGTTTTTAATTTTGTTTTATCTTTACTAGGATAGAAATCACATAACATGTGAGGAAAAAGTATAAGTCAGAATAAAAAAAAAATGTGATCAACAGTATATGGATTTTTATCAAATACCCAACCAACAATCTTCAAAGGCGATATGGCTAGGCTTCCAAAATGAAATCTGTATTGCTATAGCTTAATATCGAAATGTGTAACTTTTGATCAACGACGAAAAAAGTGAAAACTTTTAGTTTAATTAAGCGTTCTTACATAAGAATTAAATGACCTTTGTATTTGTTTAATTTATCAATAAACAGACCACTTGCCAAGAGCAGTGTTTATCTATTACATCAAATCATCTCATCCTGCTTTGTATGCAACTGTATAAAGTAAGAAAAGATAATATGATAAGGTCAGTCTAAAAATGTTTCACACAATTCCTAAGGTTAGGAGAAAAGGTAAAGGTCAGGTGCAACGATAGTTATTGAAATATCTCAACCTAATTTACCTTCATATTATTAAAAATTATTAATCTATTGGATGGAATTGGATCACCCTTTCGAGAGGTCTTTATTCAATCACCAACATAAAGATAAGGGTGGATGTCAGTTCAAGTGGTGGTATTCGAAGAAAGAAAATCTGTTTTGCTACAATGTATGTGTGCTGTAATAAAATAACATAATGATCAAAATAGGTCATCCTCAAGAGATAAATGTTAATCATTTGTTATGAATTATAGGGTTCAAGTCATGGTCAATCATGGAGCATATTTTTCTTTACATAATTACTTATGTATTTGTTTAATATATCAATAAACAGACCACATGCCAATACCAGTTTTTTCATGTTACGTCAAATCATCAAATCCTGCTTTGTATGCATCTCAGTCATTCTACAAAAACATGACCAATTAAGAATCTTTTAGTTACCGTTGTAATATCTAAACTCTAAATTTAAAGACCGATTTCAACTCTAAGACTTAACATGCACACATGGGTTTGTAAATATTTACCGATATATATATACAGTTAAAGTTTTGATATGAACGTAATGTAATGTTGAAAAACGTATTCCACTGCAAATCTTAATGTCGCTTCATTTATTTACAAATTTCAAGATGAAATTTTCAGCCATAAAACCGTTTCAAAAAGATTGCAATGAATGTTCAAAAAAGTTTTTTTATCCTATAAAAAGAAAATCAAACCACTTCTCGCAAAGAAATGCATAAAGGATCTCCTTTCATGCTAAATCATAGCATGTCGCTTAAAATCGATTAACTTCCGTAACGATTTTGTTTTAAATTTCAGTCTGAAATTTCAATGCTTATTAGTCCCCTACCGGTGAAACCGGAGGGGACTATAGGTTTCCTCTGAGTCTGTCCGTCCGTCTGTCCGTCCGTCTGTCTGTCTGTCTGTCTGTCCGTCTGTCTGTCTGTCTGTCCCTCTGTCTGTCTGTCAGTCTGTCCCACTTGGTTTTCCGCACTTTTTTCCTAAACGCTTGCAGATATTGAGCTGATTTTTGGTATGTGAGTGTATCTTGATGAGTTACAGATCAAGTTTGCATTTCGTTCCTCTTCATTGATTTTTGACGGAATTACGGCCTTTTCAATTTTTAAGGGTTTTCCGCAATTTTCTTCTAAACGCTTGTAGATATTGAGCTGATTTTTGGTATGTGGCTTTACCTTGATTACTTATAGAACAAGTTTGCATTTCGTCCCGCTTCATTAATTTTTGACGGAATTATGGCATTTTCAATTCTTAACGGGAACCAGATTACACTTGCCGGTAGGGGACTAGTATTGCTAATGCAATACTCTCAGAATGCTTGTTTAATCTGAAATGTTATCTGAAAGACTAAGTGACCACGGAACCTTATATCATCGATTGTAGTTGCGAGTCAGCTATTTTAGACGATTACATTTTCGACATAAGAAAATGAATTAGACAAAAACAGTTGTCTCTCTTAAAAATTTAACTTCCGTAACGGTAATTCAGGAAAGTTTTTGCATTAAAGGTATATATTTTTTTTACAGTAACTATTTTGGGAGCGAAATGCTTCATACTTTTGTTTAATATCCTAAAACAAACTTTGATTTTAACTATTGAAGAGAATTTTAACTTTTATTGCTGGGAATTAACCGTAACGATTAACTTCCGTAACGATATTTTTCTCGAAAATTTAATTTAATTTCGGATTCATGCGAGACTTCATGAATCATACGTATACTTTAGCGTTCTTTACTGAACACTAGAAACGAAAAATTGGTCAAATTCAGCTTTATTTAAAAAATAATATGTCTTGATCAAGCATCAACTTCGGTAACATTACCTTAAAATCAATGGTATATTGAAATTGCTGTAAAAAGTTAACGATACCAGATTTGTGGACAATATGATCAATGATATGTCCTTTCGAGAATTATGATATCCACTTTGCTATTTGAAACAAATATTTTTTTCATGTTTTATACTCTGAAATTGTCCATTCATAGTAGAATGACTGATCTGTATAAAGTAAGAAAAGAAATTATTAAGTAAGAAAAGAAAATATTATAAAGTCATCCTGAAAATGTTTCACAAAATTCGTATGGTCAGGAGAAAAGAAAAAGGCCAGGTGCAACGATAGCCGCTGAAAAATCTCAACCTAATTTCCCTTCACATTATCAAAATTATTAATCTATTAGATGGAATTGGATCACCCTTTCGAGAGATCTTCATAAATACCGGTATCAGGGTGAATGTCAATTCTAGTGGTGGTCTTCGAAGAAAAAAAAATCAGGATCCTGTTTTGCTACATGTATGTGTGCTGTTATAAAATAACATAATAATCAGAATAGGTCATCCTAAAAGAGATAAATGTTAATCATTTGTGATGAATGATAAGGTTCAAGTCAGGGCAATCAATGGAGAGTATTTTTCATTGCATCGCTGCCAAAAAATGTCGTGAACGATTACATCGTGAAAAAGAATGTCTTTCCAGGAAAAAATACAGTTTGTTTGCCTTGGATTTAGCAGTATTCCGAATGAAAATCAATACCAAAGTAGAATTTTTTTTTTAAGTATTTTAAAATTAAATGTTATTTCGGAGACCTCTTACGCATTTTTATTTTTTACCATTATCAATTATTAAGTTGTTAAAAAGGCATCTTGCCTCAATACACCAGATTCTTAAAACTACTGAAAATCTGTCACAGTTGACAAGACATGAAAAATATTACCCAGAAGATTATTCTATAAGAAAGTACGTAACGCAATACATTGTAGTTGGATCACCGTCATTTACATTAAGGCTTTGTAGAATTATTACAGTACTTTACAATTTCGATCGAGTTATCTCGTTTATTTTGTTTTTAAGTCTATAAATCTTCATATTTTTAAAAGCCTTTTTTATTTGTATTAGCTTTAGTCTACTTTCTAAATAAATCTGGTAATACCTATGGACAATATAATATGTACGCTATAAACATTCTGGATCTGTGCCCAAAAATACATCTATATATGACAGAAGTTTAAAACTTCTAAGGCTTTACGGACGACGAGCGATGCACTAAAGAATACTTGAGAGCATGTAGATATTAAAATTAGATGCATATGCTCTGATTGTTTAAAATGATAGTGTGTGTTACGTTATAATTCAGTTCGGTTATAATCTGATGTTTATATTTCCCCTTTTCTTGGAAAATTGCTATTATAGAATATAAAAGTCGGATTTCTTTTTGAGGTGAAAATTTAAGAAAAACCCCAATTAGAAATTTTCATCAGAAATACATGTATATTCATAAATTTTTTGAAATTACATATATTTTCACTGGGGATTTTCAGTACTCATAAGGATACGAACTTGTCCTCTTAACAAGTTTACGGAAACAAACATGATTGAAACTAGAAACCTGTACAATCGACAAGCTGTTGACCTTTAAGAGTAGACGCAAACTTATGGACAGACGCTACAAACTTTTTTCTCCAAAAATCATGAAATTAACAACGAAATATATGTTTAAATAAGTAATATATATAAATATAGCTGCATAAAGTTTCATTTATAATTCAAATTATCTTAATGGTGTCCTATAAAGTGTTTTTTAAATAGATTTATAAGGGCAATGACAAAAAGGAAAAAAATTGAACATCATACAAAGTCAACAATTTCTTAATATTTGAGAATTTGATATATGCATCATATACAACCAAAATAATTAAGTCCCCAAAACATATACATGTACCAATCCATGCATCCATTTTTTTTGTCTCTAGCTTGTCCTTTACATGCGAAGACCTTCAGAAGGACAGAACTTTTTTTTAAATGATCGTGACTTTAAATGCACAAAAGACAGTTTAACAAGGTAAATGAAACCCCTTCTCATCATCAACGTGTAGGCTATGTAGAAATGACATTAAATCCTTCTGCAAGTTCACCTTTTTTATTAAAGCTACTTGTAAGATAGACTTGTTTTGTTTAATAAGAAAGGATATGTAATGAGTCTTTACTTAAGGAGATTATATACTACTATGAGCAGCTCTCCCTAAACTTTTATCTCTTTATATCTCACACAAAAACACAAAACACGGAGGAAACACCAACATAAGTTCAGGGGTTTCTTAAAGAATATGAAGATCAAAGGTTTGCAAAAAATAAACTGGGAAGACTGACACATAGCTGCTGTATAAAAATAGAATTCCCATACAGGCTTTGGGAATTTTATAAAAACAATCAAGTGTCATCAGATACATTGTTTCATAATTGGTATAATATTTTGATGTGTTTATAAAATATCATAAATTCAAATATTTATACAAGCTTTAAGATAAGTTGTAGATTGGAAAATTATCTTAAACACATTAAAATGTTTATAATATATGGGTTGAAATTTCATAAATGCACTTATGCTTGTATATTTTTGCGGGGAAAATTGGAGATAAATAAATGTAATCGAAAAGGAATGATTCTTATTAATGATTTATTTTGTGTTTTAGATATGTTATGTTCTTATATTTCATCCAATATGGCATAGTAAAATAACATAAAATATAATGTATAAAGAAAAACCTTTAATGTAATGTTAACATTTAAATGAATCTGTTAAATGAACTATACAAAATTTTAAATGTTTGGTGGTAAAATTATATGCAGAATACTGCGTCGAGTATTTACTGAATAATTTTTAATGATGCTTTGCTCACTTATAATCAATCACTTAAATATAATTTTTTTTTGCGTTTTCAAGGATTTTAAGGTGATATTTTTCGATGAAAATGCAGGCATTTGCGGAAAGGTTATATTATTTTTTTTCAAGGATAATTTTTTTTTCTGTAAAATTAAAAAAAAATATATATATAATAATTTCGAATTGTTTTTGTAAACTTTTAACCCCTCCCCCCCCCCGTTTCCTCCTAAAATTTTAATATTTTTCTATGTATTGAATTTATATTTATTTATAAATGGTAACAGGTTGAGGGTCTCAGTCAAAAGATGCAAGGTTAAAGGAAGATTAAATAAAAATTTAAAAAAAGAGGGATATTGCAATTGGGTCCTTAAAATGAACCAGATCCATCAATGGAAGGTAATTCTATAACTGAAATACATAGTTTATATGCTTTTAACATCTACAATACTTTTATTAAGAATTATTTAGAAAATTGATAATAAAAGAACTGAAGCCTATCAAAAATTTATTCAACTTCAATTATTGTGCTAATTGAAACGTAAAATTTATGGCTTAATCAAGTTTACTTCTGGCTATACATATACATGAAAATGATAAAATAGCAAAAAGTGATAACTGCATTAAACCTGTTATGTACATCCAAGCTTAAAGCAGCTATATATTCAGACTCAGAGGATAGCAAGAATTAATATTTTGCAAAATTAGAAAAGCATATTTACTTGTCTAAATCTTATAAACAGAGAAGGGTAAAAATTGTAAGATGTAATTTACTGCAGTCAGAAAAACAATCATATATATACTCCCCATTTTTCTTCCGGGAACATGGAAGGCTTGAGTTAGATAGTATATATTCGGTTTAAATTCGGGAAACCCCCTCAAATTCACGGAGGTCAAACATTAAGAATTTGTTTATACTGTTTATAAGACTGGATAAAAAGAGAAGCATAAAGAGGTATGCTATTTATTCTTAATACTGATGGTGTTATATGCAAAATTATATAGTACTTATATAATGTGCTGCACAAAAAACTACTCACAACTTTCCGTATGCAATAAATTTGGTATTGCAGGGGTTCTATGATTTGCTATTTTACAGTATCTGCGTTATATATATGTTATCTCCTGTAGACTATTTTGTTAAGTGTTTGAAGTGTCCAAAGATTCTTTTGAAGATTATGATATTTTAATCAGATGCAAGATAAAATTATAATGTTATTGGTTAAATGTTTAAAACTGAACACTCGTTCGAACTGTTATTTTTAGAGATCTTAATTAAAACATTTACGGGTCTACACATAAATGGCTTCATTCGAATACAGACAAGTCATAAGGTTTGCAAGAAATTTAGATTCGACCTTCTCAGCTGCTTTTACAGCAAAGTGTATATATTCATAGACTTGTGCTTTCATGGTCATCGTTGCATATCCCATGAATGTTAATAGTATATGTAGAGTCGATAAGACGAACAAGGTACATAAAAAATATATCAGGAGGTAGATAATTTCTTTTTAATTACTTTTTAAAGCGTGCAAAAATAGGTACGCAGGTAAGTGCATGTGAAAATTTCGTGGCTAGGAAAATTTGATAAACAGATATATCTACAAATAAACAGATTAAAATAATGTTACTTGCAGTCAGTATACAAAGCTATTGCCTTAAAATCAGGTATGATTAATTAAGAATGAAAAATACGTTTGAGAAATTCTTATAGAAATTGGAAACAGAAAATTCACAGAAATATGTTAGTTTCTCGTTCTTAAAACTAAATGTCATGAAGAAATTATCAAATTAAGGCCCTATAGTAAACTTAAATATGCAAGAAAGGCCATATTTTATTAATCATGCAATCATTAATTTTCAATTCCACGTGGTATTCTAAGGCAAATTTAAAGGGATGTGCCGTGATGAATTTGACCATTGAGAACCCTTTGCTGTAAAGTTCTAGAGACATCAGACATGCGCAATGTTATCATCTTTTCAAGGGTCGCGAAAAAAAAAAAAAAGCCAGACATAAGCTATTTGTGTGCATAACTTGTTCTATTAATACTCATCTTCCCCTCCCTTTAAGCACTGATTTTTTATGTGTTTTACCATAAAGGGATCTTACGGTATTTTCCCTGGATTTAATTCTCCTCTTTTGAAATCTTTTATAAGAAAATTGCAAATGAAATGTTAAGGACTAAAGGCAGAATATGTATTTAAAAAAAAAAGCAGAAGAGACTCTCAGGATATTATTATGGATATTACACTCTTCTAGTTGTCTATCATTCAGTAGAAAGAATTACCTTTCTTTTAAGTTGAGGAAAAAGTGAATATTCTTATCATTTTTAAAAATGCTTTCGCACAAAGAAGTTAATACATGTAGAAAGAACGACCATATTTAAATTTTTTTTACAGATATTTTTTCTTGCTCGATGTTTGTATATGTTTTCGATAGCTAAAAAGGATAAAATAAATAAACAGGACTGCATAAACTAGTATTAAAAGAAAATGGTTGATTGGGAATGTTTTGTTGATAACAATTACATGGTTCCATGACAAAGAGTCAGTTCATACATCGAAATGCTTTTTATTTATACAACAGAAAAAAAATAAAATGATTGATGCATACCTAGTTATTGTAACATGAAATAATTCTCCCGATAAGGCCAAATAAAATTCTTTCCATAACCATTTATCATGGTAAAATTCATGCCCCATCTCTTGTGATCGAGTTCGATATCCTATATATATTTAATCTTCCGTAAGGTTTAAAAAAAATCCCTCTTCATTACGCTTTATTGTAAGATTCTACTTAGATTCTACCTGTACGTAGACATTTTCAAGATAAGTCCATTTCTTGCAATTATTTACATATTGTGTATAGTTTTGAGTTAAAGACAGTGGACCCCCCCCCCCCCCCCAATAATAATATTGCTTCCTACGGATATGATCCTATACGTGTAGTGTAAACTATCTGCCAAATGTTCAAAAGTAAAATGCCTGTAGCGTACCCACGTGACATCAATTTCACAATTCTGAGGAGGTCTCATTTCTCATTATAATCATTCAAACAGTGTGTTAGTAAGATGTCCAGGGGTAAAGAAACGCTTTCGGAGAATTAAATGCATTTTAAGACTTAGTCCCATTGATTAGACTTGCATGCTTCCTGGAAATGATTTGGCGGAGGGTTAAATACTCATTATAATCACACAAATCATTCGAAATATGCACTTTAAACTCCTTAAACAAGTCTTGAAGACACTGATCTTTTTGTGTGTGTGAATACATGTTATGTGCGCGTAACTATAAAAAAAGGATTTTATTACATTTTATTACATTTTCAACAGTGAAATACTGTGATTTATTTATTAAATAAAAGTGATATTCTCTCACAGTGTGAAAGGATACCAAAGTGACATTCTCTCATAGTGTGAATGGGTATCAAAATAAGTAAAAAAAATAATTTCTGGTCTGTCATAAGATAGAGATAGTAACTAAACTGTCTTGATAGAGACTAAAACTGCCATTTTCTTCCCAAATACGTTGCTAAGATCCACGTTACAAAAACTTTGCTATGCTATGACCTCAAACCGCTCAACTATGACGTCATAGCCTATGTCACGGTGTTAAGAAAAGACAGAGGCAAAGGGAAAATCAAAGAAAATGTAATAAACAGACAATTCAATGTTTTGTAGTTGAATGTGGAATTCATTTCACTCGTTAGACAGGATTTTTTGATATTTTCACTCGTGCTTCGCACTCGTGAAAAAAAAAAAATCCTATCTCACATGTGAAATAAATTCGATATACAACTACAAAACATTGAATTTTCTGTTTAACCTCTATATTTTCCTGGCATTAGAATACTTTATTAATCTTGATTGTGTAATTCACCAGCTACTGGAATGGAAAAGAAAAAAAAATATCCAATTGAAGAAAATCACAACAAACATGATAAACACTTTAATAGGTAGAATGTTTGTATAAATTACTAAAAGTTAATAAAATACAGATTGTTACAGAAAAGAAGAAAAATCAGTCAAATAACTTGTTGAAACTAGTAAATATACATAAAGGATATTCAATATTTTGTAGTTGGATATGGAATTTATTTTACGAATAGGACAGGATTTATTTATATCTTCACGAGTGCGAAGCACGAGTGAAAATATCAAAATATCTTGTCTCAGGAGTGAAATAAGTCCATATCCAATTACAAATTGTTGAATTTTCCTAGATTATTTTCTTACTACATTTTCCTTGATTTTCCCTTTGCCTCTGTCTTTTCGTAGCACAGTGTCATAGACTGTGACTTCAAAGCTGAGCAAATAAGACGTCGTAGCTTAGCGATTGTGTGATTCAAAACATTTTAATCATGGATTTTAACAACATATTTTAAGAAACTTCGGCATTTTGGTCTCTATCAGGATGGTGTATTTACGCCCTCTATCTTATATCAGGCCATACAGTAGTTTTACAACACTCTTTGAGAAGGGAAGGACGTTTAGTCGCACATCTGATATTCTGTTGTGAACACTGTGACAATATATCAGTTTGATATTTTTTCATATTGACAAGCTATCATTTTTATTCAATAAATAAATAACAGTATTTCAATGTTTAAAAATGAAATAAAAGGTGCTATGTATAGTGTATATTAGCTATAAACAGAAAAGGGAGAAATTTTTAGAACTACAAACTAATATAGGAACCATTTAAATACTTTATTTTTGAACACGTAGCTGCTGTCAAATGCACAGAATAGCAGAAGACCACAACTAGTCATATTTACTAGCCTAGAGTTTTGTATTTATGGGGAGAAGAGTAGACCGAAATCCCTTACTAATCAACTTGCTATTTATTGGTAGCATAAGAGTTCAGATGTCCTCCGCCTAAAAACAGAATAAATGGGTGGAAGACCAAAAAATGCCGATAGAGAGAAAAATAAGAATCATGATGATAAAGATTTTGAATAATTACTGAATAGGTATATATAGAAATGTAAAAATGTGAATTTTAATGTGCATTTTTATATACTACATGTAGTATTGATCAAAGAGTAAATACACTCATGAGCTTGTGACCTTGTGGCCTCACCTTTTGGCTTCAAATTTCATTACAAAAGCTCAGAGACGATTAAAGTTATAATCTAAAAAACATAATGTACCATATTTGAATATCTGACCTTGGCTTTTGACCTTCTGACCTCAAAATTGAAATAGGTCTTCTGTAGGTCACAGCTAGGGAGTTATATAAAAGTTCATTGCAAAAATTAGAGGAATTTTATTAAAAAAAAATAATAAGTCAATTAAGAACACAGCCTACAAATAAAATATTCAAAATATAAACGTTTAGAACATATCAATTTCAAAGTATAAACTCAATTTCAAGGTCAAACCCAGTTAATACATGATAGATTCCGACGGCGTAAATGTACCCTAAACATCACCCGTGATTTACTGCTTGTACTTAGAAGGTTGGCTTCAGAACTAAACTTAGAAGTTTGGCTTCAGAACTAAACTTAGAAGGTTATTGAACTTAGAAGGTTGTGTTCAGAACTGAACTTAAAAGTTTGGCTTCAGAATTGTACTAAGAAGGTTGTCTTCAGAACTGAATTTTAGAAGGTTGTCTTCAGAACTAAACTAAGAAGGTTGTCTTCAGAACTGAATTTTAGAAGGTTGTCTTCAGAACTGAATTTTAGAAGGTTGTCTTCAGAACTAAACTAAGAAGGTTGTCTTCAGAACTGAATTTTAGAAGGTTGTCTTCAGAACTGAATTTTAGAAGGTTGTCTTCAGAACTAAACTAAGAAGGTTGTTTTTAGAACTGAGAACGTGACCTTTAATATTTTTTCCAATTATATCAAATGTTGTAACAATGAAAACATTTTTCGTTCTCTGCTCAACAATGTATAAACAAATAAATACTTCATTTTTTAATCTCACGTCCACTATAAAACCTATGATACGCATTTTTTTTTATTGTGAATTTTATTTTACAATGAAATGAAAATGAAATTCACAACAAAATTAACAGACAATATGAAATCTTGTATAACGGTTTTATTGAGTTACCTCGCTTGATATATGCATGTCTGACGACACATTCCTCAAATATCTGTCTTCAATTGTTTCTCTTCTTAATATACATAGAAATATTAATAGTATTAACATTTTTTGTGATTTCTAAACTGCCCTAACAAAAACCCTTGCTATAATTAACTATAGTTTAGTATAGATAACTAAAGTTTACTATAGTTAACTATAGTAAATACTTTGATACTTTGACGTTTTTGGAGATTTAGAGCCTCAATATTTCTCAAAATACATATGAATGATGTAAATTTTTGAAATAATATGTAAATATACAATGAATATTTTTTAAATATTCTAATTTTCTTTTAATATACGAAAATTGCTTTTAGGGGTTAAAAAAATTAATTAACCAATTAAAGATATGAAATTCAAAGTAAAAATACTTTCAAATTGATACTATAGAAATTAGTTAACTATAGTAAACTATAGTTTACTATCGTATTTTTTTGTTAGGATGTTTTCAAAATGTCTTAGAAAATAAATACAACAAAAATTGTGATATTTACAATTCAAGCGATTACTTGTATAGAGGAAAAACCGTCCTCTGGTATCTTGCACAAATGTCATGTTAGGTACCTTAATTTTTGTGAGGAAATTTGTAGCAATACTTTAATGACAAATTCTTGGGAAAAATTATATATTATTGAGGAACCTATTGTCTGACTTTAAGAAGTTCCTATATCACAGACCTGCCTTGTTCTAAGTTTTTAAAATTTTCTTGGTTGAGTTTAAGTACAATAGTTGAACATAACAACTATTTTTAATGTTCTTTTTTATATTTACAATAATCCAGCAAAAATAAAACAGATCGAACACAGCAAAAATAAAACAGATCGAACATCGAACATGACAGACGTGTTCAAATTATAGATTAGGTACATTTCAAAAAAAGAAAAGAAATTAATATTTCTTTAACATTATGTTATATATGTGAAAAGAATTTTATTACTTTTCAATGACCATGGGTAATAGGTGCTACTGACTCGTAACGAGCTTCCTGGTAAGCTCACTTTGTGTATCAGCTGAGGATCTGTTGCTCGCTGATCTGATAAAAAATTGGGATGGACGACCAGAGAGCTACAGTGCCACCCATTTGGAAAAAAGTGTATATTTATTTCTCACAAAAATGCGCTATTTCTCGATTCATTCCTCTATATATATAAGCTGCCTACATCCACAACAAAATATTCCCCAAAACGCTGTTACACATATAATATCCTTACTTAGCCTGAAATTGGCACCATCTTTACACTGCCATTTTGGGTAGCAAGACAATTCGGTCCAATACGTAAGTCTGCCACATCCGCTTCATATCTAGATATTTTATGACTATGGACGTTAATGGCCAACTTACACCTTAACTAAATGACAAACGAAATGACTTAAATGTTTCAATTGTCAACTTTCTCTATTTATTTAGCAATATTCCAAAACCACCTGCTCGTGATATTTCGATATTGATCAAGAGTATGTTCTGAGTACCATTAAGTTTTTAAACCAAGGCAGACACAAATAGGTTAATGTTGAAGGGTTTACAGCTTTCTTGTTTAAAGTCAACAATTTGCAAATTCTATTGTCGTTATAGTGACCTTGTTTACAAATACACTCTATCTCTGGGTTGTCTTTTGACTGACACATTAGGCTATTGTGTTACACAATTTTCACTACGGATTACTCCGTTTACCTCATCAATGCAAAGGTCTCAATGCAGAGGATGTGAGCGGCAAAAAAGGGGATGCTTACTCCTCCTAGGCCCCTGATCCCACCTTTCGTGTTTCCATTGATACGTTTTTGTCCTCCTTCCGGTTCGTATTCTTCAGTGTATTTATGAAATTGATCATTTTTTGTTATCTTCATATGTTACACAAAGGGACGAGAGAATTGGAATTAATTAATTTGATCCTCGTGTATGGATTTAATAAACAAAATCAAAATTTTACATTCAATATATGCATACAAAAAAGTTATCAAAAATGAATGAAAACGTATATTAATCCCGAATCAAAGACCAAGAGTGCTCCCATTTTCCAAGATGTTGTAAAGATTGTCAGTTTAATTCTTACATCTTCCACTGTTCAACAATTCATGTGAAACAGACACTGAACTGTCACAACGTACATGTAGGTTGGCTTAACAATGCAAATGCACATTTCTTTTTTTTTTAAATTATGTTTTCAACACCTGGATTACAAAAGGCGGCAGAACTCAGTTAAATTCTCTAATGAATTCCGTCCAAGAGTGTGCATGACAATGGGCTGAATATGACAGGGAAGACACTTTGTCGGATTGGATGAAAAATAATACATTGGAGTTTTGAATAAGATAATTAAAGGATCTATCCTTCTCTTTTCAGTAGAGACTGGAAGTGATAAAAAAAAACTTGATGTCGCGATTACTTAACGAACATCCTTAAGATTGGGACAAATGTGCTGTTGTTTACACCACGAGATCCAGTATCTGTAGATTTTTAAGAAGACATAAGAAAAAGTCTGGGTGAAATATCTCGCTGAACATTCTGTGAAACGCGCTGATAAATCTTAAGAGTTGCTAGTCTTCTTATGTTACATTTTTATTGATGCTTACCTCTAACCCAGGTCATTAATTTTATGTAATCATATCTTTCATTTCTTTTGCAGCTGTTTTTGAAAGTCACTAAAATATTTCATATTCCGAATTAGACGACCTACTATCTGAAATGCAGCCTCAACGATACATTGTACTTTCGGCATACTAATTCTTTGATTCAGTCTATTGCAACTAGCATAAACAATTGGAATCTTCCGAGATTATAAGAGCTTCCTCTGCCACAAAATTGCAACAATATAAGTAACAAGACTGCGAGATATTCGCGACACTAAGTAAATACTAGTATTACATGTCATAAAGAATAGGTATTGGTTTCAGATGACTTAAAGCTTATAACAAAATAAGGCGTAGTCTCGACTTGTAAGGCTCATTATTACGACTGCATTTTTAAGAACATCTACATCTGGTTATCCAAAGAATACCAAAGCAAAAGAATGAAATACTTCCAATCATGTTTAAATTTTAAAAAGTTTACATCCCAATCAACGAGGGTGAATTTGATTTACCATACGTACCTACAATGCATAATGCATTCCAACTTCATAAAAATCCCTATAAACAACATCTAACTTATACCCATAGCCCCCTTTCTGAGGAGGGAATTCTTCAAAATCATTTGTCAGTTTTGAATATTTTTACTATGCCCAACAACCAAAATGAATTTGAAATACCATATTTATATTAGATTCCGAAACTTCATAAAAACCCTAACAAAGATACATGTACATAGCGGGTTCCAGTAAATGTTCCACCAAGCCTCTTTCTTTACTCCTCACTAAAATTAACAGCAGTGAAGGAGAAACTTCAGGAGTACTGTGCAACAATATATTCGAGAGGTGGTGTAAATCAGATATGGATACTTAAAATATTAAGTACCCGCTATTATTTACACACTGTTATTTACCGATCATGACAAGGAACACATGGCGGGTGTGACCGGTCGGCGGGGGATGCTCATTCCTCCATGGCACTTGATCCTACCTCTGATGTTTTTGGAGGTCCGTGTTTGCTCTTCTCCCGATTTGTATTGTTTTAATGGACTAAGAGCTTGAATACTGTTCGTTATCTCCATATTTCATAAAGATATACCTAGAGGGATCCAGTAAATGTTCTACTAAGCACCCATTTCTACTCCTTACAAAAATATAATTTGCTGTAAACAACTTCAGAAATAATATGTATTCAAGAAGTGGTGTTAAACAGAATACTTACGATGAATTAGAGACTATGCCTTTTGATATCATAAACAACTGCTTCCGAAATTTCAGATCTTGTGAATAGTCATCTACTATATTATTGTGTTAAGAATTATTCTGATTCTCTGAAGTTGATATTTACAAGAAGGCTGTCCTTGGAAACCAGACTTTCCAATAAACTGTTAGAATTCCTCAGGAAAAAACTGTCCTCTTTTATTAGACGACCTTCTTGTACTTTTATGAAGCAAAACTTAATCAAAAACTTCTATATGAGAAAATGAAAAATTGAGTTCTTATTGCTTCCTCAAACTCGACATTTAGATATCATATGACATGGCACTGTGATGCAAACTCCGGTGCTTCTACGGGTAAATGTGTTTTTGCCCTCAGTTTATATTGTTTATAGGTTTTATAGCATGGACCACTTTTTCATTACACACAAAGAGAAAATAGCATATTAGTGTCCATTATTCACATTTGATTATACGAGGTTGATTCTTGAGATATAAAATGCATTCTTTGTGCAAGTAAATATGAATATAACTCACAAATAGTTTTGCCAATGAGTCACAAACAATTTAAATTCCTTATGAACACATTAACAAGTAACAGTTTCACATCACCAATTTTTCGCAACACCTTGTCTACACGAGATAATTGATTTGGTATTTATGAGTGAGACGAAATTTTCAAGAATGCTACTTATTGCTGTAAATATCCTATTCTAATAAAAATATACGCAAAAATGAAACTTTCATGAGCTGATTTTTGTGGGATATTCCACAAAAATCAGGTTCTCGCGAATAAAAAGTGATTTACAAGACATTTCAATTTATTCAGACATACAAACATTATACATGTACAAAACTAAATAAAACCTGTATTAATCGAGAAATAAATAAAAGTGACTTTTGCAGTAATTTTTCCTGAAGTTGAAAAGGCGTAATTATAACATTTTTTTTCAAACAAAACTTAAACAAGTCCTCAACTTGATAGAGCTGTAATATCATCAAAAATAGTTAAATGTTCTTGTGGATAATGTAAAGATAGTCATCATTTTTTCTTCGCATATTTTTCATAAATATGTACCTGTTTATATGTAGCAACCTCTTATAACTATCTGTAATTAAGAAGATTGTCATTTTTGAATATAAATCTTTTCTTAAGGAGTGATATAAAAATCTATTGATATAAACACGAATATATATATATATATATATATATATATATATATATATATATATATATATATATATATATATATATATATATATATATACAGTGGCGCCTCGTTTATCCGGACGCCTCTGTCCCCAACGAAATCGTCCGGATAAATGAATCGTTCGGATAATTGAATCACATCTCAAAAAGCACTCTCTAAGCATGTATATATGCACATTCTTGTTTCAAATGTGACAGCAAAGAAAAAAAAACTTTTAAATTATAATTTGGTTAATTGTTTTAAAAGCAGTAATTGATTAATGAAAAAATATATTAAAATGTAATTTACACAATAAAAAAAATGGATGGGCAATTTTATGCCGATACCCCCTTTTTTAATTCGCTTTCTCTTTGGCATGTGACTTCATGGGTTGAGCAAATTCTGATCTACTGTTTTATTTTGCCATATATTATAATTATTGAAGCTCATATGATATGACACAACTGTTCAGCATCATCATTGAAAATGTTCAAATATAAACTAACCCTGTATATTCCCCGTATATTCATTAACAGAGTTACTATAAAATTAACTGAACACTGCAAACTAACTCAAACAAAGTATTAAAAACATTCGTAAACGCAAGCCATCTCCATGATTATCAATATTATTTTTTTTTTTCTACAGACGCTAAGTTTGAATTTCGATCATTAAAAAATACCTTGGAAAAACGTAATCAACTTCTGATCGTAACGCCAGTTTTATATGTAATGCCGGGGCGTTTGTAAACGGTAGTACATTAAATAGAGATATTTCTTCAATTATGTACCTTTCTATACTGTCTTGTGGGGAAAAAGTTTCAAACATTTACGTTTTTTAGAAATGGAACATCGTATTTTAAACTAACGCAATCGACATGATAAAGAGCATTACGAAATCGCTCGCTATTTATTGTTCATTTTATTTACATCTCTCCAAAATTCTCCTGAATTTACCGATGTATATACGGTTAGCAATATAATGTGAACGGATTGTTATTTAATTAATGCACATTGTCAGCTAAATTCTTTGAGCTTCATAATAAAGATAAACGTGTGATTGAATTGGGGTAAACACACGCTAATTATAGACGCTATTGTTTGTAGGTCACATGTAACCGCCTTCAAACTGACTGCATGACCAATGTTTTTACAACAGTTAACACGAATGCAAGATAAGTGTGAAAATGTCGTTTCTTGAAAAATTACCGTCCGGATAAACGAGTCACTTTTCAATGAACTATTATGTTTTGTAGTAGAAATTGACCGTCCGGATACGGAACGCGAATTTCCGGATTAATGAGACAAAATAACGTGGAAAAAATCGGTTCCCAAAAAATATCGTCCGGATGATGAAGCGTCCGGATAAATGGCGTCCGGATAAACGCGGCGCCACTGTATATATATATATATATGATGTAATGGTACTGTTTTTTTTTTTCTTTAGTTTAAAAAATAATAATTACAAGGAAGTTATTCATGCTTACATGCAAAATGAACTAGGAAACCGAGTGCACAGCACGTGTTACTCATTGGGTCACTCTCTAAAATGTTCAATTAAACTAAACCTTTTTTTTTAGAGTAAAGAATAAATTTCTAACGAATTGCTTGATCCTGTATACATTGAGGGAAAAACATCTCTTTCCTAGAAATGGCAGTTTCTATACATAGGAACAATTTGTTTTATTAGAGGACAACATCTTAGTTTAAAGCTTAATAGGCTTGTGATTACAAACGAAAGCTACATGTTTTTCATTAGCTATATTTGGAATATCCCATCCTCTTTTTTTGAAATACACATGTGCACGTGGCTCAAGAATTGAATTTTGAAATTCATTTGTAAATTTAGCTCCTTGGTTTAATAAGGCACGTTTACCATGACAGGAAGACTATATTCGTCACAAACAAGGAGTAGTGCTATTGATGTTAGTAATTAATTGTATTGTTCACATGTGTTTGGAATAGATATGACGAATGGATTTTTATAGAATTCTTTTGAAACTGATATAGATTCAAGATATTGTAAACATGTACATAAAAAGGTTTACTCAATTACAATTGCATATATATGAAGAAAAACAAGAAGCGATCATTTAGTACACTATATTGACAATATTATCAAGTGACCTCATTTCCTAGAGGTAAATAAAAGTATGCACACTGGCATTTAAATCAAAGCACTAATACGTGATTTCAAGGGGCCACACCTTAATTTAAGATCGTATGATTTCTGGGATCCCCCTTGTTAATTTTATTTCTACGATATAAGCCCCTATACATATGTCACTATTCACAATGCAACGTCGACGTTGTAAGTGTAAGTGTAAAATAATAATCATTATTTTTTTAAATATTGGATCTTTAAATTTGATAAAAAAAAATATTGTCTAGTCTAGATTATTTTAACCTCACTTAACTGGCCTTAATTTTGCATTTCCCCTTCGCATTCTAGAGAACTATGATATTGTACAAGAGGAAAAAAGTTAAGGACAGCAAGTGAGTAAAACCAACTAGATATTTTAAAAATCTTCAATCCCATCTTTATTTATACATCAATTCTTCGCAGTTTTTAATCATTTGTTGACATTCCAGAATATATATATATCACTGTGCACCGTTATGGGGGTTCAAATGAATAATTTTTTCAACCGTTAAATTGGGTTGAGTTGTTTAAAGATATCCATGTTAATATAATTGTATCACTAATTGATCTGGCGTAAGATTTGAATTTGGATGTATGTATTTATTTTTATTCTTTTATTGAAATACATACCTTAAGCTATTTTAACAGTCTCTGCACATTTGTTTTTCTCATTACAGCACTTTGACTTTATATTTCATTTGTTATAGTTTTCTTGAAAAAAAAAATAATTAAAATAAATAAGGTGAACATATATTCATTTTTACGAAACAATTACTGGTGAAATATGGATTAAAAAAATTAAAACGATTATCCTTGAAAATCAGAATGATTAGAATACATATCTCCATCCTACGAAACGACAATCCTTGACAAGATTAATACATCAAGTACAAGGTGGAAAGATATGCCATTAACTCAGATATAGATCCAACCTTTATAATTATACACAGTGTGTGGGTGTAAAGCAGTGACCATTTTTATCATTCATTAATAGTCTTTTAGAATAACATTGTTAATCATTCATCCTTTGGACTGTTTTTCAATGTGTTCCAATGTCTTCATACAGTTTTCTGTTTTACACGTAACGAAAAAATTCGTGCTTATTTCCTATCGAAGTTCTTGATATTAATATTTCTCTTTAGTTGATTATTTCTAGAGGAAAAATCTAGACTAAGTATAAATTTAATAAAACATTACCACTATAAATCAATGTTATCTTTGAAATGTATATGAAAAATTGAAGATAACGATCGATCAAAAAAAAAAAAAAAAAAAAAAAAAAAAAAAAAAACAACTATAAGCAATACAAATCTGTGAAGAGGGCATAAAACACGAAACCCCTTGAAATTCCAGGTCACACCCTCCGTGAGCCCTATGTATTGATCGGGTAGACGGAACATTCCGTAGTCAAATTCAGTATGAAAATAAAGGACTATGAAACACGTCAGCCAAAATATGATCCAATGATAGGTTATATATTTTTAACAAGGTCATTATAACGACCATAGAATTTACGAAATTCCGACTTTAAACGAGGTTGTTGAAATCCCTGTAACATCAACTTATTTGTCAGTAGCCTGCCTCGGTTTAAAAATTGATTATACTCGGAGCATGCTCTTGAATATCGGATAAGTTGGAATATGTAAACACCATATGCAGGTAAAAGCGGGATATTACTACATTAACAAGGAAAGTTGACGATAAAAAAAGCAGTTCATCTCGTTTGTCAATTTAGTTGATCCTTATCGTCTATAGTAAGTAAAACATCCAAATATGAAGCAATTGTGGCAGACTCTGTGGTGTCTAATATTTCAAGTTCACTTGGATATATCAAGTTGTAATATATATGGAATGAACTATGTGGAGATAGCGAACAGTATTCGAGCTCAAAAGTCAATTAAACATTACAAAATAGGAGCAGAGCAAACACGGACCTCTAAGACATCAGAGGTGGGATCAGGTGCCATGGAGGAGTGAGCAGCCCCTGTCGAACGGTCAAACCCGCCGTGTGCTCCTTGTCATGATCGGGAAATAACGGAAAAATCCGTCGACAATTCAGTGTGTAAATAATGGCCAATCAATTAGTATGAAAAAAAAAGTCAGTCATTATTTGACTTAATGATAGATTGTATTTGCTGACAAGGTCATTGTATCGACCATAGAACTTACGAAATGATGACTTTAAAGGAGACTGCTGATATTCTTGTTTCATCAACTTGTTTGTCAATAACTTAACTCGTTTTAGAAATTGTTCATACGTAGAGCATGCTCTGGCGTATCGAATCAACTGAGAGACATAAACCCGGTATGCAGGTGATAAGGGTATATTGCTGCATAAGTAAGGGAAGTTGACGATTGAAAAGTTAAAGTCATCACGTTTATCATAAGGCTTTGTTCTTTGATTACCATTTACGTCTTTTTCTAATAATATATCCAAATATGAAACAGATGTGTCAGACTCTGTGGTATCTTTTATCTCAAGCTCACCGGGATACATCATGTTGACATAAGAATGGAAATAACCATTGTTATTATATTTAAGCTATTATATTTTAATTTTTACATTTGATGGAAACTATGTGAACTCTGTGGTATTGAGCGTGGGGTAGGTGGAGTTGTCATCTATAAATATTTTAAGTTAAAATATCAAGAAGGCATTCAAAGGACCACTTTTACCGAATCAATATCAGCAAAAGTGTCAAAAAGTTTTCTTTACAGATTAAGATAATGCTATAGCCTAGCCTAGTCTCGTCACCTTATTTATAGCACTTTGTGAAAAATATAACAGGATACCTTAAACAGCCCACCCTTCGCTCAATACTCAAGAATACTCAAGAAAACTGCACATTTATACACACTGGGTTATAACAAATCCTTTTTTTTTATTTACACCAAAGAATGTTAAAAATCTTAAAATACCAAGCTCGTCTAATTCATCAACTAACTTTTATTTTTATGACTTATATCTATCATGTACAAGATGAAGATGTAACAAACAATCCATAATCAGTAGCCAATAAACTGTCAACGTAGAAGAAAATAACAAAACTGAGGGTTCAACAAATCCTATTCCAGATTTTGCATTCATATTCAAATTCTTAGATATATTTCACCCTTACAGAATTATGTTCACCTTTTTTTGTTTTTATTTTATTACCAGATACATGCATAGGTTCGTAATTTCTTGAGTAAATTTCTTATCTTCTTACAACTTACCATTAAATCCAAACTATGCAGGGGCTTATACATGTAACTTATCTGAATTTACACGAATAAAATGTGTTTTTCAGGCTTTGATCACTTTAACCCATATTCAGATTTATGTGACAAAAATTTACAGCTTGGTGATTACATAATCATTATCATATTTATTCAGCTTGTCTCTTAGAAGTTCAGGAGTACAGAAGATTAGGTTCACTGCATGCTAGATGTCCAAGAGTAAAAATGAAGATTTTATAAGATACTATGCATTTTCAATATATATCCAACTTAGCTACACCTAAGGGCATACTCCTTTGACCCAGGGAACATGATTTTTTTTTTAGAAGACTCGCTTCTCGTTATAATCATGCAAACATTTTTCCTGTTAAATGTCAATGCAAATTGAAGGTGGTTGTAAAAATGTACTTGTAATTTCAATACTAGCTCACCCTTGCACATGAACACTTCAACGTCAAACGCATTTTGCAATTTTGGTAAAGGGTTTATAACATACTCATGCCAACAGTTCGCCTGCTTAATTTTAATGAGTAAAGAAGCTTTTGAAAGGTGTAATATGTTTACAATATATGACCAGCTTAACCCCACCCAGGGGCCAGAAATTTCACAAATTTGGGAAAGGGATTGCATATTAAAATCATTGGAAACAGTTTGGCTGCTAGATGTCCACTAGTAAAAAAGAATGAAGATTTTTTTATTACATCATTTTAATGCTTTTGGTTCCACTCTCATGTGACAGGGAGGCAGAGAATAAAAAAAATCAAAATATTTTCTCCTTTATCCATTGATGCTATTATCAGAATAGCCGTCTCTGACAAGAAGCTGAAATATTCAAATTTTTAAACACAATGAACGCATGACAAAAGACAAAAACAGGTAGAATACATACACTGTAGTTCACCTATGAGTGACTCAATTGACCTATGAACATACTTGAACATCAAGTAATTAATGCCCCACGAGTCGCGCTCATGAACACATTTCCAATTAACTTCTTTTCGTGATACATGTATTTTAATTTATTCTAAACATACACGTTACATACAATGTACAGACTACACAAGTACACGTACATAGAGAAATAAATTAATGGGACTTTTAAGCAACTTTGATGACGCATTTCTATTTGAAAAGCATTAGTGGAGCTACATTCACACTGGATTTCTAATCTCAACTTTAAATATTATAAAGAGTCCTTAATGTTCTTGAAGATTACGTGAAGATTGACATCTTTTTAATATGTAATCCTAAGAAATAAACTCATAAGGAAACTTTTTTATATTAGTAAAGAATTGTCCGTTTTGATGCACAGATTTTTTTATTGGGTAATACACACGTATGAAAATCTCTTGATATAAACAACAAATAAATATTTTTAATAAAATTTCTAGATTACTTCCTCATTACGGTAAATTTTAAAATATTCCTACAGAGGTATTTTATCTTATCTTTTCCATCTTTATATATATATTAGAAATTTATATTTGTATATGTTGTAGTGTTTGACAGGAGAACAACTTTAAAGATGTAAATTCAGGGTTCTAATTTTTTTTGGCAGCAGAATCTGTTCAATATGTCTTATATCTATAGGTAATGTCAGTAGAATATCTTGCAAAATTTTTGATTTATTACTTAGACGTTTAAACTTAAGAACTGTGCATCATTTGACCTTTATAATTCAATAATATGCATATAATCAGTTACAAAACAGCTTCACAGAAAACTTCGTATTAACTTTTATGAACAATTAATGCCCTATTCAATCATTATGAATAATACTTTTTATCCAAAAAAGCTGCAAGCCTCCTTTGACTTCGTTTTTGTGGAGTATAGCATCTTTCTAATAAAAACTAACACAGTTGACTCAAATTCTAGGATATAGAAAATTTAAAGAAAGCATTTCACTGTTTGAATTTTAAATTTCTACTTGTGATGAATTTAAGTTGTCCTTGGTGGGACCCACCCTCCAAACACTCTCTCTAGAAACACTGCTACAGCAATAGACAATCTGTCATTGTTTGGCGTTGTTACGATTTGTATTCCTAGAGGTAGACCTTCCGAGTTCAGTCCTAGCGGGCACTGGGTGACGGGATATGCTAAGGCATTAAACAAGCCAGTATAAGCAAAATTAAAGGGATAAAATAGAGGTTCATTATGATATAAAGCTACTTTTGGGTGTGTTGGATATAACAAGACCCCATTGTCTCCTAAAATTTCTTTAAGTTCTTCATCTAATTTCTTGAGAATTTGTAAGTTTTTTCTATTGGTCCGTGGTGTTAGATCGGCTAGTCCTTGGGACATTCCCAATCCAATGGCCGGTAGGGTGTGATTTGAACGTCCCACTAACCATTTCAGTAACTCCACGAAACAATTAACACGTCCATTGAAATTTGCCATATATGTTGCAAAGTCGGTTCCTCCTGACAACGCCATCTTTGCCGCCCACATTTCAAAAGAAAACTTCATTTTACTTAAATTGATTTCTTCTACTGCAACTCCAAGAGTATCCCAGAGATATGAAACCACCTACAAAAGAGATCACGGAAGTTAGAAACAAGTGCAAGTTCTCCTAAACTAAACTGAAAAAAGCCTTCTTGATTTAAAATTAAAAGCGTCAAAGGTGGCACTCATAGGTTATGAAATGTACGTATGCACAATGCTTGTTTCGTATTTTTAGTAATGCTTATGTAACACAGGTATTGTTTCTTTGTTTTTAATGGTATTTTAAGTTGCGCTTACGTAACATCTATTTTTTGGAATGGGAATGGAACTTACGTCAGAACAAACCTAAGTTAGTTAATAGATGGGACGCTGAATGGGGGAAATCCAATGCTTTAATTTAAAGTTTTTGGTTTGAAAAAAGAGGATTTTTACTTCAAAAAAATATAACGACTTGATAATCAATAGTGGTATATATACGCTTGTCTGAGAAATAAAGTATACAAAAACAAGTATGTATTTCACAATATCACTGGGTTTTTGTTTTTCAAACCTTCAATGATGTAAAGAACAAATATATGTTTGCAGGAAGTCACTTAAGTTTACATGTACTAGGAAGCCAAGAGCACAACACGTGTCACTTATTGGGTCACTCTTCAAAATGTTTTATTCAAATGAACCTTACTTGTGTGAAAAGTAAATTTCTAGCAAATTGTCTGATCCGGTATTAAAAAAAATGGTTAATTTCTTGTCATTTACTGCATATAATGAAAGAAATATATTTTTTTTCTAGAAGTGGTTTTTCTGAATAGAAGTTATTTAATCTTTGATTAATAGTCTTGTGATTACAATCAAAAATACATTGGAATAACCATGCTTTTTTTCGAAACATGCATTTGGTTTAACACTAGAATTTCGAAATTTAATTGTAAATTTAGTCTCTTAAATTGGTTGAATAAAGCATGCATATCTATCATAAAAGGAAGGCTATTCTTCACCAACAATGAATAGTACTATGATATTAGTAATTAAACTGGAATTGTTCACGTATGTTGTGAATAGATATGACGAATGGATTTCTAGAGAGATCTGTGTAAATTGCGACATATGTACCAAGATTCTGATTTGATTTGAACATATTTTATTGTATAAATAGGATACACATGGTTTTAACACAAGTTCTAGCAACTTACGAGGTTCTCACCATAAATGGCTACAATTGTCAATGTCTATAGAAAAAAACTTTGATATACAGACATGTTTGTTTTAAACATACATTTTTAAGTCAAGATTCTACATGTATATGTAGATAATAACTAGAGGATTAATCATATTTGTGACGACAAAAATCACCACGCGATTAGTGAGTACACAATGTCAATAGGTGACCTAATTCCCATGACGTAAATAAAATATATGCACACTGGCATTTAAATCAGAGCACAAATACGTGATTTCTAGGTGCCAAACCTCCTAAATTCAAGTTCGTAAGATAACTTCTGGAATCCCCCTAGTTAATTCTCTTTCTACGATATAAGCCCCTATACATATAGCTTCTTGAAAAAATATATCACCATTGAAACATCGACTTTGTCACTGTAAGTGTTCATATCATTTTGTTAATCTAGGGTGCTTAATTTGATAAAAGAAACACTGTCTAGTCTACGAGCGTGTTTTTTTTTTTTTTACCTCGCACCTTCCATTTTATTTTTTCCCTAGTGTTTAAGACCACAAAGATATTATACAAGACGATAAATAAATAAATAAATAAATAAATAAATATATATATATATATATATATATATATATATATATATATATATATATATATATATAGGTGTCTAACAGCAAGTAAGTAAAGGAGTAAAAGCAACTAAAAATTTAAAATTTTCATTCCTTTCTTTCTTAATTCTTACCTAGTAAATCATTTTTTTCATATAAGGTCAATTTCTCGGCAGTGTTTAGTTGTTGTTCAAAAATAAGTCATAAATCACTTTTTAGCTTTTGTTAACTTGCTTGACTTAACTGTATATGTACCTTTCATCATTAATTCTCCTTATGCTCTTTTAACAATATTTGTCCCTGATATACTCATAAAAAACACCATTTATTTTGGTACAAGGTATAACTTTTCATTTGTTATATTTTTCTTCAATAAAATGTTTAATTATTTATCTTATCCGACATGGGAAACATCTTTTTCTAACACAAGTATTTAATTCAGTACTCAAGATAATTCAATTGGCATGTGCGTTTGTGCTTTGTACGATTCATAGAATAAGATGTATGGTTTCAAAATCGCCTACACATTTTGTTCAGTCATCTGCCATGTACTGACAAGACAAGTTTGTCGAGTATTGACAATTTCAAAATGCAGACATAAAAGACAATTTATAGACAATTCAAAAGAACCACACGTTGTACCTTATCATTTTAAATACGCCCACAAATTAAAAAGTTTGGAATTTTCGAAATTCTAGATACAATGTATGAACGTCTTCACTTTCTATAACGCTTATCTTACTGAAATACAACGCCTTATGTTGGTGATGGCTACTGCAATATCACTACAATTACCGATAAATATAGACTTAAACATGATTATTCCTTATAGAAATTAATAAAAATCAGGAATATTTATAAAGATATCTCTATCCTTCGAAACGACAAATCCTTTACATGTGAAGAAGGGCTTGGTGCTTTACAGGGTGAAAAGAGACGTGTATACCATAAACCCAAGTATAGGCCCTCTAAACTGTGAAAGATTTTTGTGCAGAGTAAAATTATGTTTATTCTTTAAATTTTGCCTTCAAGATACATGGAAAAAATAATTTTAAAAAAATTCCCATTTAATTGACATATTTTTAAACTTGATCTATACGGTTTTCTTTTTTATGTATAATGAAAAATGCTCTCACTAAGTTACTATCTTACGCATTTATGTGCCTCTAAAGAGGGGGAAATAAGAAACTAAATACATGTATCAAAACAGTTCCTTTCATAATCAATTCTGTCTTTAAAAGATAAATTCCATTTAATTTTCACAATTGGTAAATGAAAACTACGATGAACTCTGCGGTACTGTACATAAGCCCAGGGTGGGTTGGGCACCTGTTGGGGGTCATCTATAAATATTTTAAGACTAAATATCAAGAAGTAATTAAACAGCCCCTTTTACTACAAAATCAGTATCAACAAACATGATAAAGATTTTTTTAAATTGAAGACTAAGACAATGCATAGGTCTAATCAGTTTCAATTCATGCAGAGTACTGTGTCAAGATCTCCATAAACAGATAAACCCCTTTAACACTACACCCCGTGACTGATATTGTCTTTAAAAGATCAAAACAACCTACACAACAATAGAGACTAATATCGTAAACAGATTAGCTAAATCATAATTTTGTTTACATCAAACAACGCATTAGAAATAGCGAACTCGTTTATGTCATATGCTAAGATTCATGACAAATACTTATCATCAGTTACGTTTAAATGATTCATGGCCAGTGACCAATAAATTCACAGCGAGGAACAAAAATAGCAAAGTTGACACCGTTTCGTTATGAGGGTTCATCAAACGCTTTTCCGTTATAGATTCTGCACACATTATTAAATTTTAGGATATATTTACCCCTTACAGAATTACATTCACCGAAATTTTTGTTTTGAATAATTAAATAATTAAAATCATTTGCGTAATAAATTTTTATCTTCTAAAAACTAACTCAGTAAAATCCAAATTACGCAGGCAAATAACTTATGTGAACCTGTTTGTGTGTCATGTGTGTCATCTCCCACGTAGAATTTTTCTGTTTCAGAAAAGTTCGCTAAACGCTGGACTTGATCAATTTTTGTTCTCAGCATTTTTATTACATGTACAAAATAAAGTTGATTGAATATCAAAATCATTTATCTTTTCACATAAAAAGATAGAAATGAATAAAAATACTCTCAAACCTCGTTATCTCGAAGTCAAAGGGCCTGAGAAAATACTCCGAGATATCCGAGGATTCGAGATATCCAGCGTAAAATAATTAAGGAATAAGCAGTTGGGACTTCAAAATCACTTTGACATACACATGGTATTCGAGATATTAGTGTTCGAGATGCCTAATGATACAAATACATGTTCACTGTATACATGTATGTGGTATAAGTAGTCATACATTTTCCGAAAATTTCTTGAAAGGCTGTTTGTTCATATTTTGCACAATGTCCTTTTATATTACAATTTTAAATTCATACAGGCAAAAGTAGTTATATTACACTAAGATAACTATGTAATTTTAAACCTCCTCACTTGGCTATATGATGAAATGAAACGATCATATTTCTGTATTTACCTATATCCAGGATGCTTAAAATGGCTGACTTTTCAAATGAAATGGGTAATACTGAGAGTCAAACATCATAAAACACATTCATAATCTAAAAACAGGTTGAAATCGAATGCTTTTGCTATTTTATTACCTCTTAAGATACAATGACAATGAATTGTCTGATGACGGGGGTGTGTTTTATCTTCGGCTGTCATTAGTGTAAACAGGAAGGATGTAGGAAGAAAAGAATTTGTTTTTGTGTTTACAGTAGTAGAAATTGAAACTTAAGGACACTTAGGAAGGCGTATAAAAAATGATGATTCAGAACAAAACAATATGAATGACGCAAAAATTTCAAAGGTTTTTTTCTTTTTTAAGTTTAAGATTTTTTTTTTTACGGTAGTGTTCAAAATGTAGTAACATATAAAGCAATTACAAACTGTATGAAAATTTTTCTGAATAAAAAGTGAAATATCCAGGAAAGGGGTCCAGAAAAAAGAATGAAGAGGTTCCCCAACAGGTCTTTTATTGAAATAATCCTTTTTATCGAGTAAAATTGTCATTAGATTTAATATATATGTTACATAAAAATGTTTACAGCATAATGAAAAAAAAACCTTTGGGGGATATAAACAGCAATCTTCAATTAGTGGTGCATATGGCAAATCCCCACACTAAAATCTGCCCCCCCTTCTTTTTTTTTTGCTTAAAATTATACATGAATCTGTACATCAGAGTTCAAATATCACACATCTTTGTCATGAACCAAACTTGAGATATGTTGCATGATAAGCCATCAAAACAAGCAATATTACAGATATTGTACATTTAAACTTATGTTTTGCATATACATTTATTTTTCGATTATGAAGTGAACATGTTTCAACTGTGACCTTGACCAACTCCTGATGGAAAAATTCCATGATCGATCCCATTGATTAAATTCAATATACATGTAGGATATTTCTTTAGAGGTATGGGTGGGATACAACTTTATTTTTAAATAAACTTTCAAATGCAAAAATTGATACAACAATTTTATGAGAAATCAGTCTATTACAAATCCTAGTGACTTCTTTCCATATAAATGAAGTGAGATATGTCCAGGCAAAAGATATGGTTTGTGGAAATTATATAAACCTTCTGTTAGTGGCTTCTAGTTTTGTAGTAAAAATGTACTCACCCTGTGCTGAGCTTGTTGGATTTCTGGTTCTACATGACTCACTAGGAGATTTCCTCCATCATCATACATTGTGTAAAACCTTAATTTCTTAACATCAACCTGCAATTTTCAAAACTCATTTATCTTAACAAATGCATCCCAATAGAATCAAAATTCTGCCCTTTAGGGCATATAACAATTTTTACTTGACCGGTTTTACTAGTTCCTATCAAATATAAATGTCAGCAAAAGCATGGCGTGTTTATCAATGTCTGGCATAGTCAATTAATATTGATATTCTGTTTAAAAAGCAGTCATAAAAAGGCATGAATGACCTTTTCATCTAATTTGGCTAGCTGTGCCTCTGGTCCAGACATGACCTTTAGCAGAGGTAGAAGGTCAGTAGCATATCTACACATTGGTCCTGTAGTCAACAGCTCCATGTCTCGCCCAGTTGGCAGTGGAAACTGGTCCTCATTGGGAACTAACCCTATCAAATTAATAAACAGAAATTTCTTTAATACTGATTAAAAGAGGTACCGGTAACAGTAATGTCGAGAAAATTTTTTTTGCTTCAAAATTTGTAGAAGTACAGCTTCCACATTACTCTAACTTTGTTACCAACTGATGGTTTATGGCCAAATATTCCATTGAAGAAGCTTGGCATTCTGATGCTGCCTCCAATATCAGACCCCAGGCCAGCCACAGCAGCCCCAGAGGCAATCGCACAGCCCTCCCCACCTATAACAAGAATAAAAATATCACTAATTCAAACTTAAAATTTACAACAGCACATTTCTCACCACCTATAACAAGAAAAACTATCACTTGTTCAAATTTGCAATAGCACACTTCTCCCCTTGCAACTATAACAAAAAATCCCTTATTCAAATTTAATTGCAATATATTCCTCTCTACCTATAATAAGAAAAGAAATATCATTCAAATTAAATTGCACACTCCTCCTTAACTGACAAGAAAAAAATATCACTAATTAAAAATTTAATATTGTACACTCCTCTCTACCTATAACAAGAAAAAAAATCACTAATTCAAATGCAATAATATATCCCTCCCCGCCTATTACAATAAAAAATATCACATTAAAACTCAATATCACACCCCTCCCAACCTGTTACTAAAGAAAAATATAATTTCATTCATGCAAATTCACACTCCATTCCATCTATAACAATAAAAAATGTGACTTATCAGTTGCATAAATTCAGTAGAACACCCTTTGTACCTCTAATAATTTAAAAAAAAAGTGTAACATTTTTTGTCAAAAATCTTGAAAATTTAAAGATTTTCAGTCAAAAAAAAAAAAAGAAAAAAAAGAGAAAAACCCATAAAATCTGATGTCGAAATTGATTTTTTTGTCCAAAACATTTGAAATTTAATTTCTTTTCTGAAAATTAACAAAATTTTACCAGTGAGATACGTACATAAGTCCTTGAGCTCATATGAAATTGAACTAAATAAGAGAATTCAAAAATGAAATAAAATCCCACGTAGGATGCCATTTATATCAATATTTATTAAATTGTGTATTTCATAATATCAGCCTGTGTAATATTTGTGAAAGAGTGGTGAAGGCTTAACAGAGAAAAACTTAGAAAGGCCTTAGATAAATACAGGTACACGCATATAAGCACCTGAGCTTCCCCCCACTATCCTTGCAGTATTGTAGGGGTTACATGTTCGGCCGTTCAGTCTGTTGGCTGATTCATACCACATACACAGTTCACTGACATTGGTTACCATATATGGAATCATTCCAGCCTGTCTCAAGCGCTTGACAACAGGAGCATCTTCTGTGGCTTTATAGTCCTTCACGATCATTAATCCTGATGTCTGTGGCATCCCTGTAATATATTATTAAAAAACTCTGAGTATGAGTCATACCTGTAATGCATTATAAATAACACTGAGTATAAGGTATTTTTATAATGCATTATGAATAACACTGAGTATGAAGGTATCCCTGTAATATGTTATCATCAATCCTGAATAGGGGGGGGGGGATTTAATCCATCTAATACTCATGTACATATCATAAAAAAGACAGTAAGTGGCATCTCCATAATGCATTAAAATATTCCTGAGCATGGGGCATCCCTGTAATGCAATACAAAAATCACTCTAAGTATAAGGCATCCCTGCAATGCAATATATATAACACTTGTGTCTTGGGCATTCCTGTAATTCATTACATTGTTTAATAAGTAACACTGACCGTAATGCATTATAAATAACCCAGAGCATATAGGGTATCCTTGTAATATGTAATCATCAATTCCGAATCAAGGAATCCCTCTAATACTGTACATATCATTATCTTTAATGTCTGGGGCATCCCTGTAATGCATTAAAAGTAATATTGAGTAAGGGGCATCTCTGTTATGTATTAAAAATAACCCTGAGTATGCAGAATCCCTATGGAGTTTCACTGCAATGTATATTAAAAATCACTCTATGGAGTATCCCTGTAATGCATTAAATATCACACTGAGTAAAATGCATCCCTGTTATGCATTATAAATAACACTGATGTATGGGGCATTCCTGTAATGCATTATAAATTACCCTGAGTATGGTATCCATATATGTCACCATCAATCCTGAATCCCTGCAATCTCTCCAGTATTGTACATTATCATAAACCTGGTGTCCAGGGCATCCCTGTAACCCCAAGCATGAGGTATCCCTGTAAAGCATATTATAAATAACGAAGCATGGGGAATCCTTATAATATGTTATCCTTCATCCTGGATCCAGGGTATCCCTCTTATACTGTATGTATAATTACAACCCTGAACATGGGCCATTTCTATTGTACAATATTATTATCCTTGTTTTTGCATGGATCATTTCTGTAATACCTACAGTATATTCTGTACCTCAAGTCTATAATTATATGCATTTCAATACCTCTGAGAGCAAAAGCCTCTTTGATAGATGTTGGGACTCCTAGGAATGGAGCGTTTTGTGTGGAGTATTTCTCAGACTTTATTTTACTGTCCAGTATCCTGTCCACACTTTTAGCTTCCTGTAATGCTTCTTGAAATCTGTCTGCCACAATGAAGTTACAGTCCTTGTTCACTAGTTTGGCTCTCTCTATATAAGCCTGCATGACCTTCTCTGCAGTGACCTATAAATAAAACAGAATACAGTAGAACATGGATATAGTGAACATGTTTATAATGAATTCCCTCTTACAGTGAAGTATCATGTTCTTTCCCTGTAGTTTGAAAACATATTAATGATGAACTTATTGGATTAATGACAAATTACATTTATAATGAATCCGATTGATCATCCTGATGGCCTTCGAGATCACTATAGGCATGTTTTACTGATCTATTTAAAAATTTTAAAATAAATTACTCAACAGCTTGTGTATAAAAAGTACATCTGATTTTGCCAAGTAAAGTGAACACTGTCACTTACAAATGATACAGCTAATTGTATCAATTTAACTTAAATACAGTTTAACTTTGTGATCTCATCACCCACATTATATAAAATACCAGGGATATACATGTATCAAAGCAACTTGACAGTCCAACTCATAATTGATTCAAGTTTCAACTTTGATATCTCAAATATGTTGATATTTTAATAACTCAGATACCTACTAAAATATCTTGAATACTCTGATATATTGATAACTCAAATATCAAAACACACATATCTCAAATACTGGCATTGAGATATCTCAATCATCTGTTAGATATAGGCGTTGGACTGTACAGTCATGTAAAGTACGGTGTAATTATTGTCATATTAAACATGCTATTAACAGCAATTTTTTCATCATAACCTAAATTGTTAATTACATTTTCTTTTAATTGAGCTACACATACATTGTATAACCCCATGCTGATAGCAGTTAATGCTCTAAAAATATAACTTTATAATATTCCAGAGTAATCTAAAAAAATTTTTTAGCACAAATATAATTAGACATTGAAACACATATACTGATCAATGCTGGGTAATTCTAAGTTTAGGTGTCAGTTGTCTAGGAATTATTGCTCTCTCATTTCCCACAGTTCATGCCTTAATTAATTACCTCCCTTGACCTGATCTTTCCCGCTAATTCCACAGCTGTCATTAGACATAGCGGATTTTCTATGGGGTCCACACATTTTGAACTGGACTTGTAGATTAGACTAAATATCAGTCTAATTATAGGGCACACAATCCACCCCACTACAGTCAGTGTGGCATACTGCACTGATCGAAGCAGGTGGGATACCTTCATCTGTAAATGTAAAAGAAATTAGAGATTTTATTAATGTGATTATAATTTCAAACCTTTACATTTGTGATGAGGGTCACTTTTGATATGTGCTTGCACGTGATTTCTTAAAAAATGACCTGTTCAGAAATTGATATCCTGTCCCTATGCAGGATCATAAAACAATTTAGACTTGTCAAAATCTGTATATTATGAAATTGTCAAGCAGTCCAAAATAAAAATGCTCTAAAAGATGACACCACCAGAGTGCTTTTGGCTGCAGTTGTTGAGTGTTTGTTTTGCATTTTACAGGTTATTGAAATTTTGACTTAAGTGTTGATTCATGATCTTCTGGCCTTGATATAAATTTGTAATTATAATACATAAGAAACAGCTTTAAAGAAGCATATTGACTATGCTTTTAAGAAGTATTGACTACAGCTTTTTAGAAGTATTGACTATGAGCTCCGAGCATGTAATGTAAAGCTAATTAACTCAGATACAATGTAGCCTATCAGCTGCTGCTGGAAAAAAGTATTTGAGGTTTATTACCCAATATTCAAAGTAGAAAAAGAATTTTTTTCTTAAATAATACAGTCAAACCTCGTTATCTTAAGGTCAAGATCTAGTAAATGATTTTAAACTGCATTTTTTATGCGAGATCCATTATGACATCATAATCAAATTAAACTTTCTTTTTTTCCGGCTTTCTATTTTACGGCTGTAATAGAATTATGTAGAAAATAAAGTATTTTTCCTCGAATTCCATTTGAAATCATGTGAAAAGTAATCCTGAAACCTATATTCAATGTAATATTATTTTAAAGAAGAGGCTAAGAACATACAAATTACCGTTCTCTGAGAGACTGTAGGCAATCTGGATACATTTAATTTGTCTGATATGGAAAAAACTCCCATTTCCTGATTTTCTTAATTTTTCAATGAAAATGACAGTTTATAATATGATTTTTCATCTTGTTTACCTACAAATTATGCCCCCAAAACACCTTATTTGACCAAGCTATACTTATAAAGCTTCATTAAAGGAATTTATTTCTCAAATTTGAGAAATCTGTACGCTCCTTTTATTTACTAGATCTTGACCTTAAGCTCCATGGGACTGATAAAAAAACTTCGAGATATCCAAGGATTTGAGATATCGAGGGTAAACTGATGTACCTGGCAATTTGTTGAGGTCATGCACTTAAAAAATCATTTGAATATAAATCTCATGTACATATTAAACATAATGGACTTTACCCCTACATCCCCATTTAATAACTGCAGTTAAAAGTTCCTGCATGAAGTTTGAGTGTAAAATTCAAGTGCAAATACTTCTGAGTAACAAAATTCAATTGGCCATTACAATGAGAAATAGTGTGTTTATTTAAATCAACGTTATTTTATCATTAATACAAAAATATTGCAACTTACAGCAATTTTCCCTAATATGCTGATAAAAGAGGCCATACAGGATAGACCCAATCAATAGCACTATGACTTCTTTATAATTAAGGAAGGAAGTCAAGTTTTACAAAAGCCAATTGTTTCTTAATAACTATAAATCATTCTAAAAATAAAGATATTTTTAGAATTTTCAAATAACATGACATAGTTGGAAAATAAGGACATTTATGAATCGAAATATTATTTTCAAAATCCATTTATGTTATAAATAAAATGTATGTTAATTGTGAATGAATTTCTGATCACTATTTAGACCAAAATTCAGGATGTAAATTTCATACTAAACTAAAACTTTACTTACTTTAGGTACACTAAAGGTAGGAAACTTATGTCACCTCCCATTTCTTATAAATACATGTACATCAACATGATCAAGAACAGTGTGTACCATCAATAATATATTAGCTACACTTTTCAAAGGTATACAAATGTAATGTGTTGACAATTTTTTTCAAAAGCGTTAATGTTAAACATCAAAATGTTGTATTGCTGAGATCATCATCTACTGGTTAATACTGTGTAATAATTTACAACACAGAATATTACGGATGTACACAACATTGCATTTATTTCAATCTAAACATTCAAAATTACATTATCCAATAAAAAAAAACCTCCAAAATTTCTCAAAGACAACAAGTACCAATAAAATGTGTTTGAACATGTTGAATAATATTTCAGTTTCAAAATTTAGGAGTGTTTGTAGTAAACATTGTAAATAAGAAGTAAAATTATTCATTTTATTTGTATTATTTCATTGGCAAGAACGAAAAGTTTTCTTATATCAGAACAGACAAACTATTTGGCTAGGATATATCTGACAGGCTATATTTAAAATGAATATTTATAGACATTAGGCCTCAACAAATGATTAATCTGTCTTATTTTATTGATTAGTTTTTGCACAATATAGACGTTACGTGTAACATTCAATTATATTATTCAATATTCTGATTACAATTGTGTCCATGTGGTACAATTTACCACGTGACTATCACTATGGGGCTCACCATGCTCACCAGTACTTCGAGTTTGACCTTTGCTTTCAGGTCTGTTTAAAGCATGTTTTATGCCTTAGCTGTCAGTTCATGATTCATATTGCGATACACATTGTCAACACGACTTCTCCGACATGTTAACAATAATAAAAAAAACACTTCATGAATCAAAAACAAACAAAACACGAAAATACAATGTATCTTTCTCACGGACTCACCTGATTTTGTCTACACAAAACGCCCCAAACAAACTGAAAGTAGAAACAATTAATCACGTGACAAAATTTAACCAATCAAAAAAGCGGTGGGAATTCCCCGTTTGGATATTCCCTCAACGTTCCTGATTTTGTCAATAATGGAGCAGGCGTAATTTCCGTAAGAGGTAAAAATGTTCGTAAAATTTTATTTCCAGTCGAAGAATGTCTTTAAAATAGATCAGAAATTTGTATCCAAACTCTTTTGGGATAAAAATTTATCCAGGAAAACATTTATTTGGATACACGGGCATTTTTTTTTTTAAAGAGTGACGTTAGTTAGGCCTAACACATAAGGACTGGAAACGATTCCGAATAGTAAACATTTTAAAGGTCCTTTGAAGTAGCAGTAAGATTCTTTGTCTCTTTGTTGACTTTATTTAGTCATAGTTAAGGTTAGTCAGAAGGTGTAGTCAGGGTACGAAAATAAATTCTAGAATCTTTAAGTAGAAACCGATGATTAATGTAGTGGGACATGTTATATATATCTATACAGTATATACTAGTTAATTATAATTTAATTAGTTTATTCCTGGTTTATTTCAAGTGTTTTAATGACATCAGTTTTCAAATGTCGTAATGTCTGAATTTTTGATAATTCTTTAGTTTTCTTCCCTATCATGTCAACTATATATGCTATTTATAAGGACTGTGTAATTCAAATTATTTAAGGGAATCTTGTCTTCAATACAAGTATATATATATTTTTTTCCTTTCCTGAATTATTAACAGAATGAATAATGTATGTGATGTGAAAACCGACGTAGATGCACAGATGTATTGTTCATGATTTTTTCAATCTATCGACAATTAAAAGAAAGGTTTCATAAAAGGCTCAAATAAAATAAAATTAATATATACATGTATTAATAAAAAAAAATTATAATCTGGAAATAAAATCTGTGAATCATGGCTATTTTCATGCACCTGATATTTTCATATGGGGTATATATTTCTTGAAGAAATGTATTATTTTAGCTATATTATACAAAAGAGGCTTTAGTCAGATTCTAGAGGCATCCACCAGTATTCATGATTTCTGAATCTGAATGTAATTTTTGTTGTTCCTTTTTCAGATCATGAACACGCCACCATTCAAGCGTAAATTTGCTGACAGTTCTCCGTACAAGGTAAAACAACTTTTGGAACAGGTGAAGAAAGATGTGGCCGGCACAAATCAAGATCACGGGAAACCATTCTGTTTCAAGACATTTCATTTCTTCACTGCCCTGTTGCCATGCCTCAAACAAGTAAATGAAGAGTTCAAACATTTTTACAATGTAAGTGTCCTTGACCTAGATGTGAAGGATGATCTTCAGAGATCAAAGGTCATCAACTGGTGCAGAACAGCAAAAGTTTTATATCCTGTGAAAGCAAGAGGTATATATTGATTAATTTATCAAGTATCTTTATGATAAATCATGTCAGATAAATGGATAGAAAATTAATTTTATTGTAGTGCATTTGTACTTCATACAGATATTGTATGTGAACAAGCAAATATCAGTAAATTTTCACCTTTAATATTAATATTTAAGACATACTTAATTTGAGTTGAATAATAATTAATAAATGACTTGACCTTAATTATTTTAATGGCAAGTGATATATACATTGATATATTCATTGCCTAGCATCAAAATTGTATAGGTATCAAATAATAACTATTTCAAATCCTTTGTTAAATTTGTAGCAGATGGAAACTGTCTCCTGCATGCTGTGTCTCTTTTTCTTTGGGGGTTTGAGGATAGGGATTTAATGTTACGCAGACTAGTATACCTTTCTCTTGCCAATGACACAACGGGCAAGTTCTTCAAAAGATGGCTGATACATCAGAGAAATATGTCTCTCGATCGACCGAATGAGTTTAACCCAGATATGAACTCAACGGTAATAATGAATGTTTGAGTTGTTAATTTCACTACAAGCTTCATGTAAAATTGAACACACAAACTTGTACATGTATGATAAGAAATTTTGCATTTTAGTCAATTGTGTCTTTCAGGACATGAAAGCAGAATGGGAAAATATTATCAAAGCAGCAGAAGACATTCCTCTAGATACAAACACTGCGTTGAGCTTCCAGTCTTTAGAAGGAATTCACTTGTATGTACTAGCCAACATTTTAAAGAGACCAATAATAGTCTTAGCAGACAGAAGTGCCCGCTCAGTTTATGGTCAGAGCATGCAGAAGGATAATATTGGAGGGATTTATCTACCTCTGGATTGGCAACCCTCAGACACCTGCAAGTCTCCGATTACAATAGCGTACAGCATGAATCACTTTACACCTCTTCTTCCTCAAAGAACAGTGCAGGATGGAAGAGCCACAGACTCAGAATATGTTATTCCATTAGTGTATCATGACTTTGAACCTATTGTGCTGCGATTTTTACTTTATACTGAAGAACAGTTGGGATATGATTTGATCAATGGGTATTTAGATACTAAAAATATTCCCATGACCACTGCAGATTCAATTCTTCAAATTCCTGTGGCAAAGTCAAATTATCATATAATCAAGCCAGCATTTGACATTGTGCAGAGCCATTTTGAAGAATGTCAACAAATCTATCAAATGTGGATAAGAGGAACACAGGTTTCTGTCAGTCAGCCTCGGATGAACTTTAAATTGAACAATGAGCCTACAACAGTTTCTAGTCAAAATTCTGCTCCTCAGGCATCTATTGGTCAACAGTATGGATCAACCAAATGCCAGACTCCAGGATGTGAACTTTACGGTTCCCCTGATTATGGTGGAATATGCTCTGAGTGCTTCAAGAAATATACAGTAGAATTTAATAGAAAAGAAACAGAGAATCGGAAACACTTTGTTGTGGAACCTTCAGCGCCATTGGCTTCAATGCCGTATCTGCCAAGTGGTAATTTTTCCATGATGGATGAAAATTGCCAAAACTTTGGTAAATGTGGAAATAAAATGTCTGTGAATAAGTATCCATTCTGTCATGAGTGCCAGCCCGACATCACACCCACAGGCCATCCAATCAGTCAGGAAATGAGTTCTTCCCCTCCTCGGGCTGTTAAAAATGAACCTGTCGATGACAGTAGACTGTTTGGAGAAGGAGAATTTAGATCATTCAATTTAAAAGTTATGGAATCAAATAGAACTGGTCCAAATTCTCCTCGAACGGCCAAGTGCCTGTCACCAAGCTGTGAAAATCAAGGCCATCAGAACTATAGTAATTTTTGTAAAGAGTGTTTTTCAAAACACCATACTCCTACTCCCATGTCTGTAAGTGGCCAGGAGGGTCCATCTTCACAGACTTACTTGATGAATGCCACAGGTGGAGGCCCTAGTACTGGAACCCCCTCTCCAGGAGACTCAAACATTCAGCTCTTTCAAAGTGGAGGAAATATGCTCAGTCTGGAAGATATCAAAAAGTTAGGAAAATGTAAATCTCAAGAATGCAAAAGTTTTGGACATGCACATTTGCTTGGTTATTGTGAGACTTGTATCAATAAGACAAAGCACCTAGAGTCTCTAGGGACTTCCGGATCATGCTCAGCATCATCCAGTTGTCTCAAATTTTTGTGTTCTGCACCAGGATGTAAAGAAGAGAGAATTAAAAATGAGTATGGATTTTGTTTGCAGTGTTTCATTAAAAATAAACCACCAGCTGTTGAGGTTAGCAAAGAGCCGATACCTCCCCCAGATAACAGTACATTAGAATCCAATACACCGCTGGAGACCGGTGAAATTCCACAACCGCGCATTGTGACCAGCTCCAGGGATAAGGTTAAATGTGCCTCACCATTGTGTGATGCCCTTATTTATCCTCCCAGGCAACTATGTGACAGATGCACAGGCATCCTTCAAAGAGAACATGCAGAAAGCACAAGGTCAAGGTCACTGGAGGTCAAACGACATAAACCAGGTAATGTACTGTTAGTATATTTATTTCTAGTTACTAAATAAGAGTATTGCACTGTGTTCTTTCTGGAGAGAAATTTGGTTCACACTTAACATTTATAATAAATCAACAAAAATACACATGTTAAGATTTGATTGGTTCCTCCTTAGCAAATCAGGTGGTTTTTATGTCTTAGTTATCATCTTGTTCAGAATGTTTTGCCTGTAAGCTCTTGTTAATTTAATCTCCTACTGTGTTTATTTTCTGTCTCAATATTTCTGATTTCCTGCTAATAAATAATGTGAAATCGATTGCCTGACAAACTGTGACATGTGACATTTTCTGTTTTTCTATATCTCTTGTTTCCCTGTATTTTGCATTTCTTTCATGTTTTTGGATAGAATTGTGACCAATTTGGTGTTTATCATGTTTTTTTTCCTCAAGCCTATAGGTTACAATGTCATTTTAATCACAGATTGACATATGTTTAAGATTTATTAATTAAAATTAATTCATACAAAATTAAAAAGAAATGTGTACAGGTGTATGTATTTTAACCTGTTAACATAGCTAAGAAGAAAACTTAACAATATTAATATTACATAATTTACATGAAATGTATAACATTGGTTTTCCAGTAATCTTAAGTTTACTAACTTTCTCTCAATTTTTGTCTCATTGGTCTGATTGTAGCTAGGCAAGGAAACGCGTATTCTCCCTCACGCCACAAATGTCTGACTGAAAATTGTGATTTCTATGGAGACAAAAAATTCCACGGTTACTGCTCTAACTGTTACCAAGGTAACTAATTAGTAGGTGAAAACGAGATTTTCTCAGGTTTGTTACAGCTATAGTTACGACATGTCTCATATTCACTCATTGCAGTCTGACAGTGTATTTAGGGATCTTTAGTATGTCTTAATTGTTTGCTTCATAAAATTTGGAATTTATGTGTGAACACGTGATAATTAAGAAATCAGTTGTTTTTATAATTCCTTCCCCGTTGAGGGTAAAATATCCTTTTTTCAATGTTTATTTATAGGGAACTGAAATACTGCACATTAAAGGAGTTTTGATTTATCACTTCCTACATTTATCATCTCATATGGTTAAATGCAAAACATGGATGTCATGAATGAAAAAAAAGACTTAATTGTGTATATAAATGGCCTAGAATTAATTCCTTATAAGATTATAGAAAGAATTTATGTAAAATAGTGAAGTATTTGATCCCTAGAGTGACAAACACAGATGTGTGTTTAATCATGTTAGTACGGTGTGGTTAAAGGTGTCAGTTTCGTGTCAGTGAACTGTCAGATTTGTCATTATGGTAGGTTTCACCTGTCATTCTTCTAACTTCCTGATTACTAAAGCTTTAAATCGTTGTATCTATGGAATTGTTTGTAGAATAATTAGGCACTAGTACGTCGATTGTAAAGACATCTATGTATTGATTTTAGTTGGCATGACATCAGCAAATGTGCAGGTCTTTGTGGGTGATATGGTATTTTGAGTGTATATAACAAGCAATGCTTTTTTATATCACACTGCTTCCTCATTTCATGAACTGGATCACATTATGTGCACTTTAATTTGAAGTTTGAATTTTACATATCTAATATTTATAGAATGCAAAGAAAATAAATCAGATTCTATTTTTGTACTAGGAAGATGGTGCCTGGTACATAAATCACAGAAGTAGCAGACCATTTGGATTGATCAATAACACATCTTGTTTTCTTTTTTTAGTTGCAACATTTTCGTCCCCAATGAGAGGCAATCTTCCAGTGGTAACACCACGTCAGACTAACACCGCCCCTCATCTTCGTCCAGGCTTGAATTGTGTGGAGCCAGGGTGTGATAAATATGGTGATCCCTCTATGAGTTACCGTTGCACTGAACACTACAGACAAGCTATTTTTAGAGCCCCTCCCCCACGTTCCTCCCCCTATCCCCTCCCATCAGAGGTAGAACAGTACAATGTAGCAGAAAAAGACAGAGGTCCCCCAGTTCACACTCAGTTACCCCAACCCTTTAGCCCCCAGCAATATAACATTCCAGTGTCATCTAGTGGGACAAGAATTGAAAATTCTCAATATATTCAAACCATGGAGAAAGTGGAGGGCTCTAGAAAGGGACAAAAATGTAAAACACCCTCGTGTAACAATTACGGCAACTCTAGTAAGCAAGGGTATTGTAATGCATGTTATAAAGAAAGGACTAATGTGGGCTCCAGACACCTTAGTGAGCAGGGGGAATATACTTGTTGTTAAGAATAAAGAGAATTCTTGGAGAAAACTCAGATTATAAGTTACTGAAATTTCTTCTTTTTTTTTTTAGCTTAATTTTTTGTTTTAATATTACTCTGTGTATTAATTGTCATAAAGTTTTGTCTTATTATTTAATATTGTGTTATGAGTCTGAATGATTTATGTAAGTTCTAGTATGTATGTTAAAATTGTCACTTCATAAACTCAAGCTTAGAATTGTAATGTGCAAGTAATTCTGGAATTTGAGGTTATTTAAATGTACTGGTACATGCATTTTTGAGGAAAATATTTATGAGAAAATTGAAATTCCATCCTGCTTCTAAAAATACTACTACTTCTTATGAACCTGAAGAATACGTGACATTATTACTTGTGAGTTATGCATACTTCATCTATTGAGGAATCCAATGATAAAAACTGTTCTGGATGATTGAGATGATATTGCTTAATTAAAGTACCGGTATTGATGAAAAACTTGGGCTGATTGAACGTCATGTAATTTGGAGATCTATGTGTTGTGGATGTGTATTTGATGTTACATGTAATATTTATTTGAAATACAAAACAGTTAGGGACAATCATCTGAAGTTTGTTACTAGATACATTATTTGTGGAATTTGAGGAATTAGACAATTTTATTATTTATTAGACTAAGTATGTTAATTTGTTTATTTGTATATTTGTTGATGTGCATTAAATTGAATGTAGTTATAACAAAATGTCACTGTTGTTATTGAATGTTGACTGTTTTTCTTTGTCATATACATACTTTTGCTGTATGATTTATCTAGTAATTAAGAATACCAGAAGACTATTTCATAATCTTCAATTTTCTTCTATCCCCCCTCCATTTATGATAATTTATTTCTCCCACTGAGTATATATACATGTATTTCTCATTCACCAGTATTTGTAGTGTGGACTTTTGAATAAGTATTTTTGTCATCCTTCTTATCTGAATGACATTATTTAAGCCAGTAAAAAATTATTAAGTTTATTATTATATATTTTAACTTTTTTAAAAAGATATTGGTATATTTTATGTTACATGCAATAAGTGATTATTGAATGATTAATAGTATTTTTAACTGAAAATGATTAAATAGTTAATAATTATTTATTCATTAATTAATATCAAGACAGGATACATTTCTCTATCTTAAAATTTCATAAAAATAATAATTGTATTTTTTTTTAGGTCAGTTCTTTTTATTTTATAAAACATTAAATAGTTTGCTTGAGTTGTATATTTGGCACACACACTAAACATTTAAACTTCCTAGATGGTACTAACATTATCAATGGAGGACAAAGAACCAATAATAGGAGGAATTATTTTGCCGATCAGGAAGTTATCACAAATAAGGACGATGAAGTATTTAGATGTTTTCCTGTAAATCTAGTGGTAAAGCATCAAATTGAAATGAAAATTTAATCAAATAAGTAAAGGTTAGTTGAGTGAAAAGTTATTCGCCTTTGTGTATAGATCAGCTTTTTATTTAGATATTTTGTATTTTTGAATTTTCAAAAACTACAACACACTTCACATTTTCATTATCATGAAAGAGTATCATCAAATGCACTGTTGAAAATTATTAAGGTATATATTTGTGCAAAACCTTTTCGGTAATTCTGTTTTAAATTCTTTAGAAAGAGAGAGAGCACTAAAAAACCAACAACACTGTATATCCTAAGTGTCGGATCTACTAAGTAGATACAAGGTCACGGATGGAAATTTATATAAAGCACTAAAAATGACCAACGACACGAACAAAAAAAAATTGTCAAATTTTCAGGACACCTGTCCCTTCTCTTCAGGACATAGAAAAGATAAAAAAGTCATGAAAGAACAAAACAAATGAAAACAAAAAGCATCTATAGCACTACTACTACAACGCTACTAAACCCTGTTTATTTACACTTTTACATTTTGAATTTTGATGTTGATAACTAATTAATATGAAATGAATCCGGACCACCGCGAAGAACGTCCGGTCAATCTGGAATTTCTGAAACGGGCCTCGAAGTTACCATTTATTCTATCTTCCAAGAAGTAAACTGAGTTGAATGCAAAAAAGCCATTATTCTTCCAGATGCGGAAAAGTTTCTTTGTTAGTTTGATGAGTACATGTATGTACAAGAATTTAAAATTGATGCAAAGAGTCAAATCGGCCGGAAAATTTTTAAACTTGAGTTTTTCCACAAAAAAAGTCCATGGAAATTAAACACTCATGAATCTTTAATATGAAATAAAATGCATAAACATTTAATCACAGAAATTGCAAGATGGATAAAAAAAAAATTGTGTTACTTAATTTTCAGTGCATTTTTAATCAAAAGAATCGGAGATAAAGGATAGGAATTTATTATCGAAATTTAAAAAAAAAGACAAATGTAATTATACACATATCTACATAAGATTTATAATTGTGAAAGTTGTAATGATCCCCAGACAAAAAAGACGTTTACAGACAAAAATTACTAATTCTAAAAAGTATTTTTTTTTTATCACTTGGCATTGTAATTAATATATGGAAACTCGATCATTATGTTTAGAGTTCACTACTGACACACTCCCACGATGGGGAATACTTCTTGTAGACCTTTATAAAATCATAAAATAATAAATATCTGGTAAGAAATGGAAAAAAAAAAAAAGAATTAAAACATGATATCAACAATTAAGATACATGTAATGCATAAAGTTGTACAGTTTTAATTCATAACACTCATCATAATACCATCATGGAATTACTCTATCGAACCAAGAAGAAATAGCTTTCCAATTCCCCATGTGCACTTTCTAACACAACCACAAATAGGTCTGCCGCTCCTGCCACCGATAATGATGTCCTGTTGCACCAGTGTCAGAACATTGAATTAGAAAGATGACCGAAAGTTTTTTTTTCTTCGAAAATACAAGTTTTCCTCTTTCAGAGGTTATGAAACATGTAGTAACAATCTTCCTGAAACAGGAAAAAAAAAATAAAACAAATAAAGTCCCTTCTGTTTCAATAGACAAACTCCGTACCAGAGGTAAATATATATATGCTGATATGGCTTGTTACATGTATACTGCCCGGCTCTTTAATTGCCCTTTTGCAAAGTATCTCTTTGACATCATTTTCATTATGGTATACATATAAGTACTTACATGCATTTCTAAAATTCACTAAATTTAGTAAAGGACACAAGGGTTGATCCAGTAAATCATGTGTACACTGTATATGTCTGGCGCGCAACTGATCGACAGTTTACTAGTAATTTGTGCACAGGTAGAAAAAGTGAATGTACGAAAATGTGTAAAAAAAAAAATTCATTTCTAATTGTCTTCTGATGTCCAAAAGAAGTTAATTCTGTTGCTCAGTCTTAGAAGTAAAAACATTGACCAGCAGTTTTGCTGCTCCACAAGACTGCATTTTTAATTTCTTGATAATTTTGTCGACATCAACTGTGCTTTGAGATAAAAAGAATATTGGACCGTATCATGTAAAATCTATATAGTACATGGATTTCTCTTAAAAGTTTATTATCATTAAAATATAAAACTTCTGTAGATCTTTAATATTCTTAGACAAAATATTTCTTTTGGTCGTCAAGTCAGAAGGAAAAAGGTTGATTTCAATATTTTTAAAAAATAAAGACAGGAAAATTGGAAAGTAGAATGCATTAATTAACGACTTTATTATGTTAAAAATAAAAAGAGTAGATAAGCTGGTGGTATGAAATAACTTTAAATACTACTAGTAATATTCTAAAAGGGAATTGAAATTTTAACTCCAGAATAAACTCAGTCTAGCAATAGGCAAATCTCTCACAATGACATTTAGAAGTAATGATCATAATTAAAAAGCAGTTATTTTTAACAATACTCATTATGACAGCCTGTTTTTTTTTTTTTTTTTTTTTTTTTTTTTTACATGGAAATCAAATGGATGATTGGGTAAACTTTTTTTAAAAGGCTAACTTTTTTCTTTTCTTTCTTCTTCTTTTTTTTTTTTAAACATCTCATGTACATGTATACCCCAAAACGACATGAGATGCTCAGTTATTAATACGTCCTCTCCCCTATTTGTTTCTCAAATTTTTAACTAAAAAATTTAGCATCCCACAGATAACCCCACTTCGGGTATACTCCATTCTGTCGAAAACAAGAATAATACTGGGTCCGAAGCTTGGTACTGCGTTCCCGGTTTCAATGATCACATCAATAATTTCGGATCTTTCTGATGAGACTTTAACAAATACCAAAAACTTGAAAGTAGTCATGGACATCGATCATACAATAAACCAAATTATACGATGTTTCATTTGATTCACTGTTACCTTTCGTCAATAAACAGTTATTAGGTCTTCATGATCGAGAGGTACCGGGTTCGATTCTCCTTCCCGGCGTCGCGTCAAACCTAGACGTAAACATAGATAGTGACTGTTCCTTCGCAAATCGTCCGGTGTAAAGACGAATAATGACCCCCATACAATAATGACCAGGGGTCATTTTTCGCCGTCGAATAATGACCCCCGGTCATAATTCAACGGCGAAAAATGACCGCGGTCATTATTCGACGTCGAAAAATGACCCTTTTGCCCGCAGAAAAAGTGTCAGCCCCCTAGAATCTGCATACCCTACGTGAAGAAAAATGACCCCCTTAGAATAATGACCCCTTGTAGAATAAAATTTAAATTTTTAGGGGGCCAAAAAAAAAAATAAATCAAGAGACCCGTTGGCCAAAATGCTCACCTGAGCTAAATTGGGAAGATACATTACACAATTATTGCTGTTTTGAAGGTAAATGCAATGATTCAGAATCTTGAGGAGTAAAGATTTATTGAGCCCAAAGGGCGAGGTGAACATTGTTTTTTGATGGTGGAAAATCATCGTACTGACAGAAAAAAAAACAGCAATAACTATTTCATATGATTCATGCAACGATTAAGTTGATACAAACTGATTAAGCAAACATGTCAAGTTTCTCGTTTACATTTGCTCAAGTTCTAGCCAAACACAGTGAGAGAATCGGAGTTAACATAAGCATAACCAGTATTAATTTTGCATTTGAAATCTATTTTTGGTGCAATGTAGAAAAAATTAGTGTCAGGCATAACATCGTAAGGGGAAATGGGGCTTTATAAGAGGCAAAATAGACAAGCACAGCTATATGGAAGGGAATTACCGCCAAAAGTCCATTTATCTTGCTTTTATTCTTATTCTGCTTACTTCTTTATTCTTTGTTATTATTGTAACTATATGTCACTTTATTGTTTTCATATTCGTCTTTATTACATTTCACTTTGAACTTTTTTCATTCTTCATTTTGTCCTTACTTCTATGTTGCTATATTCTTGTAAATTCGTTCTTCTTTCTTTTAAATTGATACAGTTTCTTTAATAAATAATTATGATCATAAAATAAATAATTATGATCATCTCTATTACAAATGTAAATTCAGTCACGCAAACCATGAAGCGCATTCAACGAAGACGAATACAAGTAGTGTGAATTTAATGCGGCATTATAACGCTAGGTGGCAGGATGTTCGCTGCGAGTGTTGGTAAACTAAGGTACGCAGACCTGGGCCGAGGTTATTCGAGATTTTTCAAATTTCTGCCTTAATACTTTATCAATCGAGCCCAAATTTTCAAGTTATGTTAGTTATAGGTTTAATTGTATACGCGGTAAAATTGCCCCGAAATGCTCAATGTTTTAGATTTTCTCGAAGAAAATTATTTGATTTCCAAGTTTTTGGAAGGCTGTATCAAGCTGACATTTTCAGTGGGTTTTTTTTTGACAAAAAGCTAATAAATTTATAAATTATTCTGATGCTAAACATTATATTTTAACTATTTATAAGCATTTCTTCTTTCAAATGTGCTTTTGTTGCTTTAAATAACACGTTTTAAGAAAATCTGCATGGGTCATTAAAACCGAACCAATGATGAAAACTCCAAAATAATTGTGTATTTTCTGTCACCTGAAAAAAATAAGTAACTCTATTCAAGTTATTTGTTGGATGATTGAATTTCAGTTTTATTGATATAAAAAAATATTAAATATTTTGATAATTACTAGTATACCCTTATAAATTGAGTTGTTTTTCAGGACCCCTATATATTCTTCCACTGAACTGACATTTCTTTATTTCAGGATAATAACTGTTCATGCGCAGTCGCTTGATTCTGGGGACCGCGGGGCTAGTCTGGTTTCGGCCAACCCATAATGCTCAGCAAAGTAGTGCGGAACGTCATGGGTAGGCATGGCCGGAACCAGGCTAGACCGGGGCATACTAGAAATTTCCATCGGTTTTTATGAAAATATGTATAAATTTTTTTTAATAGAAATAGCACTTTTCAATAAAGAAATAAATATCTTTAGTGAGCACACAGTGTTTGACATCAGAATAACTCAAAAAATTATTTTGTCAATGTCTCGTTTGGCAAAAAATACGTATAATGTCGGCTTGATATTGCCTACCCATCTTAGCAAATTGGAAATCTAAAATCACCAAAAATAATCTAAAATATTGAGATTTTCAAAATATAAATACATGAATATAAATATTGGCAATTTTTACAGCGAATACAGATAAAACTTAGAGACGTAGCATTGTTTTTGAAAGGGGCAGCCAGAGAAAAACAAATAACTTACCTAAAAATCTTGACCAAAAAAAAAAAAAAAAAAAAAAAAAAAAAAATTATTCTTCAAACTCGAAAATTCTATTTGGGGGGAGGGGGGTCCAACTTCTTTCAGTACCAAATTTTACTCATACGTCACTACGTACATGGCCTTATTTGACTAAACTAAAACAAAAAGTGGGAGGGGGTCAACCAGACTTTCATTGAACATTTTCAGTAGTAAAAAGTTATGGCTAGAAAAATGTTTGGTGGACACCCCCCCCCCCCCCGCTACCGGTGTCATATAGCGAGACTTACCCCATAGTGAGTTTTCCCCCCGGAAGTCTGGCTATATAGTGAGACTTCCCTTCCGAGGGGGGGGGGGGGGCTAATGACTATATAGTGAGCCTTCCGCCCTAAACGACCATAGTCGGACTTCCCCTTCCGTGTTTGGTCAGTTTCGATTTTATTCACATCGACAATGTATATATTGCATATTTAGGTAATGATCTTATATATTAAAAAAAGATGAATAGTTTCAAATGAATCAATATAAAAGTGCGCATTAAAAATTTATCTTGCACAGCAGATTATAGTATTGTTCCGAGACGATTCTTATCAAAAGAAAAAAAAAACATAATTAGTTTAACAGTAAAGAGGTCATTACCCGTAGAAACGTGCAGTTTACCTATGTTTACCTGCATGGTTAAGAAGTTTTAATTATAAAATTCACTATTAAAATGTTTTAATTATTTATTCTTATATTTATTTATTCATTCATATAGGACGGATAACTTTTATCCAAACACTGGAGACGTTAGTATAAAAACATTGTTTTACAATAAAAAAAATATTCGGAAACTAAATTAAAGGGGGAAGTTTCGCTATGAAGGGGGAAGACTGACTATATAGTGAGACTTTCCCCTGGAGAAGTCTTACTATATAGCTAGTCTTCCGGGGGAAGTCTTACCATCTAAGCAGCCTTCAGGGGGAACGACACCGGGTACATGTCTGAACCTATAACATACATATTTGAAAATTTGGGCTCGATTAAAAAAGTATTAATTAAGGCAGAAATATGAAAAATCTCGAATAACCTCGGCCCGGGTTTGCGTACCTAATTTTACCAACACTCGCAGCGGACACCCTGCCACCTAGCGTTATAATGCCGCATTAAATTCACACTATTTGGATTCGTCTTCGTTGAATGCGCTTCATGGTTTGCGTGACTGAATTTACATTTGTAATAGAGATGATCATAATTATTTATTAAAGAAACTGTATCAATTTAAAAGAAAGAAGAACGAATTTACAAGAATATAGCAACATAGAAGTAAGGACAAAATGAAGAATGAAAAAAGTTCAAAGTGAAATGTAATAAAGACGAATATGAAAACAATGAAGTGACATATAGTTACAATAATAACAAAGAATAAAGAAGTAGGCAGAATAAGAATAAAAGCAAGATAAATAGACTTTTGGCGGTAATTCCCTTCCATACAGCTACCTTAAAAATATCTTTGATGAACCACTCAGAAAGTTTAATGATATAAGGGGATTTCCTTTTTTCTTTACTGTATCAAAAAGTTGGGGGTAGGACAACCAGACTTTTAATGAACATTTTCAAACGAAAAAATAAATATTTACGTTCATGAAAATGGAAGTGGGAAGACACCCCACCCCATCCCTGATTCTATGCGCCTGAATGTTATGTTCACCTTGTCCATTCAAGTAGGAGAGTTTTTTTTAACGATATTGTATAAAAAAAAGAGGGGTGGTTACAAAACTTTCATTGAACATTTTCAAACTAGAAATTGCTAAAATTTACATTCTGAAAAGGGGGGGGCAATCCATTCCCCTTTCTCCAATTCTTTGTGCCTGAATATGTTCACTTGAGGGGAATTCGGATGCAGGACACGATTAATTTTTAAACAGAGGCAGGCTACTGACAGATACATGTATGTTACAGGGGTTTCAACACCCTCGTTTGAAGTCAGCATTCGTAAATTCAATGGTCTAATTAATGACCCTATCAATAAATATAACCTATAATTGAGTCAATTGTTTGGCCTTTGTTTTTATACTAAATTTGACAACGGAATGTCCCGTTTACCTGATTATTCATAGGGCTCATGGCTGATGTGACGGGTCAACAGGGAATACTTACTCTTTCTATGCACCTGATCCCACCTCTGCAATTTTCGGGGGTCCTTTTTTATGCCCTGTTGACAGAATTGACATTTCATAGTTTTCCTTATTTATTTCCGAAAACTTGTCATTATTTTTTTTTCACTGTTTTTTTGTTTAAAAAGTTGATCATACTCAAAGCATGCTGGATATTTTGGGAGACATGTTTAATATTAAAAAGCCAGAACATCCCGCTTGTCTGTTATTTAGATAATTATGAATGTCTATAATCAGTCAAATATCCAGATATGAAACAAATGGAAGACAGTCATAAAGGGAAATTACGTTAAAAGTTATAACCAATAGTAGCCATTTTGCGATTTTCAATATGTGCTGAGAACACAATAGGCTTAATAGATAGAAAAATGCATGTAAATGTAATGCTGTGTTCTTGCATTTAAATTGCGCGTTCGCCCAGTGTTGGTCAAAAAGGGCATAAAGAAGAATTAAACATTGAGGTTCAAACCTTGGCCGCCGTCACGGTAGCTCAGTCGGTAGAGGGCTCGCTCCGTTATCGGAATGTCGTGTGTTCGAATCACGGCCGCGACTGACCTAAGTTGATAAAAAAATAGGTAGCAACTGTTACTTCGCCAAGCTCGGCACTTTGAATCCTTCGGATGAGACCTTAAAAACCAAGGCCCTGTGTCAGGGTAGGCGTTGGCACGATAAAGAACCCTCACTGCTCAATGACCCTGAGTACCGAGTAAAGGTCTAAATTTGAAGCCCTACACCGGTATATGGTGACGTCTCTATAGGAGTGAAAAATTCTCGAGTGGGACGTCAACATACAATCAACAAATCAATCAAACCTTGGCATCACCTGTTATAAATTTTGTATCACTCTGTTAGAAAAGGGTTCATTTTTCAACGGGGGTCAATTTTTTATAGGACACACATATAACAAAATGACCCTAGGGCTCTTTTTCTACAAAAGAATAATTTTTTCTACGGCTAGGGGGGGTCATTTTTTGTCGTTGAAAAATGACTCCCCGGTCATTATTCTATGGGGGTCATTATTCGTCTGTACACCGGCACTAGAAGTGAGTCACAGGTCTTTCGGCTGAGATCCTAAAAACTGATGTTCCGTGTCATGTTAGGTTTTGGCACGATAAAGATCCCTCACTGATCAAGGCCCTGAGTGCCGAGTAAAGGTCTGAATTTGAAGCCCTTCACCGGTATATGGTGTACGTGACGTCTAATATGAGTAAAAATATTCGCAAGGGACGTAAAACAACAAACAAACAAACAAAATTAGATCTACATCACACAAAACTTTGTTCCCTTTAAACTTTAAAATAAAATGGACTTTTCGAAGAAGCTGTATAGTGACTCTATATTAGGATTCTTAAACACCAGTGAACAGGTTAGTGTATGTGAGATAATGTTGCCCGTCATATAAACTCTGTCAACACCTTCTGTTTCCTACAGATTTTCCCAAACTGTTGCATTCAAGCATTTTAATTATAAAGAAAATCTAAAGGGCTTAAATATTGACCATCTTATAAATAATCCGTCCACATGTTTTTGTTCTCCCTCTTTTTCTACAATAGTCCGAATGGACACATCATTACTGAGCTCCGATCCTTCAAATGGCCACAGAACTTCATTTTTATTATGAAATCCATCGAGAAGGATCCCAGACGATTTACTAAACATGAAGGGGAAGGCCTCGGCTCTCTTAGAGAATATCTGAAGAGTTTTAGAAGTATATTACGGAATCACATGAGAAAAAGAATAAATGCAAACCATCATTTCCCATCCTTCTTTTTTCAGAATAGACCAGACATGATAAAAGAATTAGAAAGGCTACATGAAAAATAGTTCCAGCTGGCAAAGACTGCAATGATTGATTGTATGTTGTTTTACGTCCTATTCGAGAATTTTTCACTCATGTAGAGACGTCACCAGAAAAAGGTGAAGGGCTTCAAATTTAGACTTTTACTCGGCACTCAGGGCCATTGAGCAGTGAGGGATCTTTATCGTGCCAACGACTGCCGTGACACGAGACCTCAGTTTTTTAAGGTCTCATCCGAAAGACCCGTGACTTTCAATTCTAGTGCTGGGCACTTGGCGAAGGAACAGTCACTACCTATGTTTACGTCTTAGGTTTGACGCGGCGCGGCGAACGAGAATCGAACCCGGGCCTCCCGATCACGAAGCGAGCGCCTTCCACAAGGATACCGTGACCGGTAGCTTACAATGAAATAAGATGATATGAACTGCAAATCATGCTCAAAAGTCCTTGAAACAGTAAAAATTTTTGCAGAGCAAACACGAACCCCTAATTTGGTATAAACATATTTTATTGTATGATAGGATACAGATTCTTTTAACTTAGTAGACCCTTTCCTTGACCTATAAAACATCAAAGGTGGGATCAGGTGCCATAGAGAAGAAAGTATCCCCTGTCGATCGGACACATCCGCCGTGAAAGTGTAAATCCGCAGTCAATGCAATATGAAAATAATGTATATTTGTATATGAAAGACTTCAGTCAACATTCAACTTAACGGCAGATTGTATTTGCAAACAATGTCTTAGTATCGACCCTAGAATTTGCGAAATGTTGAACAATATATTTTAGTCTTTGCTTGTGAGGCTCATTATTGCAACTAGCTGAATCTTTGAATAACTGCATGTTTTAATTTCAAATCTGGTAGCCAACTTTTACTTTCAATTCCCTTTCAAAGGACGAATATTTTCAAATTCACGTTTTGAAAAGTATTAAATACCTTTTACATTCAGTCGACGGAAATGAATTTGATTTACCGTGTATTTACTGGATTCCAAAATTTCATAATAATCTCCACAAAGATACATGCATTGCTGGGTCCAGTAAGTGATCAACGTACCAAACTAATATCTTTACTCATCACAAAAATATTAACTGCTGTGAAGTAGGAACTTCAGATGTACTGTGCTACAACATATTAAAAAAACTCTAAAGAATAATTTTATTCCGAAAAACTATTAACTTCAAAGCGTATGAATTTTCAACGTTTATACAACCATTCTTGACACTAAATTAAAGACCAGTTCAGGCATTTTGACATCACAGACAGCAGTTTCCTCAATAAAATTGGAACTGCGAAATTTTCATATTTTGTGATTTTTTATATGCAAAATTCTTTTGAATGAAAATCACTGATTTTAGACTTGTACAAGTCCTCTGCATGAGTTTTTATTAAAAAGGTGCCAGAGATCCTCAATGAGGAAAGAATCCGATGATTATATACTTTGCTATACAAAAATCAAAATTGGTAAAGAAATTATTTCTGCGAATATTGTATCCATAAGCACAATTGTAAACGCAAAATGTAAGCACAATGTATGACACGCCAAATTCACAAAAAATGAGCTATAAACATTTGGTAAGTTGGATTTTCCAATTGTAAACTATGGCTTACAAAATGTAAACTGTAGTTACAACATAAATCTACATTTAACACCTCCAAACCACATTTTTCTTTTCAATTTATGTTTCACAAGTGTATAATCATAAATAACATTGAAAAGGGCAGTTGCATATATTATCTGATGAATACAGTTTCATGATTTATTTGGATTTAGTAAACTGATAATACGTTCTATGATTGTCATAGGATATAGTAAATGATGGCAAATGAATTTGTAGATCAGTGAAACTATAATTAACAACGCTTAAAGGTGCTTGGACACAGATTTGAAGTTAATGCCTCAAATTTTCTGTATAGTTTCATGACTTGTATGTTGCTATAGCATTTCATACTAAAATATGATACAAATCTTATTTCATCTCGAAGTTATTAAAACTTCGAATTTCTGGTCACGTTGGATTGACACATCCTTGCGCTTTCACATATTTTAATTTTATTCTTGATACTTAAGAAAAGTGGCAATTTTGTTGTGTATTAATGAAAAATATTAAAACCATAACCCAGAAAATTCAGAGTAGAAATGTTCAAAAGCAAAACCCACTCAGAGTATTGTAAGTCCGTGCTCAGTGGTATGTACAGAGTTTAACAATTGAACACACCTGGTGAATCGTTAACATTAACAATAACAGAGCTCGTGCCCTGTTTACAAAAACAGTTTACGCTTCACGGGTGTGTTCAATTTGTTAAACTCTGTACACGTTACAGAGCACGGACTGACAATACTAGTGAGCTGGTTTTGCTTTCGAACATTTTTAATTTACTCTGAATTTTCTAGATTATAGATGTAATATTTTTCATTAATACTTAACAAAATCGCTTCTTTTCTTAAATATTAAGGATAAAGTTAAAATTTGTGTAAGTGCAAAGATGTGTTAATCAAACGCGTCCCGGATTTTGTAGTTCCAATAATTTTCAGATAAAATAAGTTATTAATTATATTTTCGTGTGAAATGCTATAGCAATATATAAGTCGTGATATTAGGCCTATACAGAAAATTTGAGAAAATATTAAGTTCAAATCTGTGTCTATGCATCTTTAATTGTGTGCATCGGCAATTCAAAGTTTAAAAATGATAATTGGTATTGGTTAAAAAAAAAAACTATCATTGATTTAGCTTTCATCACAGACAGATTAGCTTAGTTTAGTATTAGTAAACTATAGTTTACAGCGGTTAAAAATAGTTCACTATATTTTAACAAATCATTAACTTAGTATATGCTAAAGATATAAACTATGGAACACAATTGATACATTCTTTTTCAACTGTAAAATTTTGATTGTCTTATTTTTGTGAATATGTCTCGCCATGATAATGATATTAACAATGTTTAATTGTCATTTTCTAAATTGTAATTCTTATTAGGATAGTATATAAAAAAGGATCGTATTAGACACAGTCGTAAAATAAAGTGTAACAGTACTTTAATTTGCGTTTTCCCCCAGTGCCACTAACTGTCAAAAAGGAAATAAATTGTGCTCCATCAAATCTCACATTGCGCTTACTGCTTGTGAGAATACATTTAATGAAAAGCCTTGAAATAAAAAAGGAAACAAGAAGATATATATATATATATATATATATATATATATAATTCTGTTCTGTTTAGTAAGATTAGGAATACAAATGCATAAAATGATATATTGGAAAGTTAAATTGAGTACTCTTGGATTTTTCTTGCATACATATTTAAGTAAACTTTTCCTGACTGACAAAAGGTAAATAACTCTAACTTTAGTTGTTATCTTAGCAAAGTTACTTTTCCTTTCAAATGAAAATGTAAGATTTGATTATTGAATTGAAAACACAACAACTGTACAATGCATATGTAAAGAAAAGTCGATATACTTAGAAATCGTTAATACCTCTGGGTTACTTATTAGTTTTTAATTTTAACCTACATGTATCTCTCAGCGAGTTCTGAAAGCCTAAAACTGTTTCGAAGATCAAAATGAGCTTCTTGTACAATTCAAAATTGAGGATATTACCGCTGTTGTCTGTATCAGATCCCGCACAAATCTCTAAGATCTCATGCCAGACCTTCATCTCCCATACATATAGACTACAGTAAACTCATTTTTTTCTCTGGATCTCCTAATACATCTCCTACCTTTAGGCATTCAAAATATTATACACTCTTTGAAATACCTCTGAAAGATCCTGGGGAGATTCAAGAGATTGTTGACCTTTGAGAGACGCCTTACGTTTTTGATTGTTGAAAGATTGTCTCGGGTAGAGTCAAACTTTGGAGAAAACAATGAAAATTTAAGACACAAAAACCTTCTTCATCATTTAAATATATGTATTGCATCTTTGTAATATGCAAAAATAATTTAAAAAGTATTTGAAATATGATTTCTCCTTTGAGGAATGTCCATGCTGGTGTGTCCCCATGCTCTGTCCTTAATTAACACTCTTTTAGTTTATATACATGTACATGTATATGGTCAGAATACTGATGAAATTGAAGAGGAAATTAAAAAAAAAAAACTACTGTGCTAAAGTGACTCAAGTGAGCTTTGTGTGATGTTGAAAATTTATATATTACATATTAAATATATATATTACAATTGATTTAGTTCATGAATATCAATTATACATGTATTTTTTATTATCAATTCTTGTATTCCATCACAATTCACTGTTAAGAAATATCAAAATACTATTCTATATATAATGCTAAAGGTCTCTGTGCAACAACATATCCGAGAAGTGGTGTAAATCAGATGTGGATACTTAAAAATTCCAAGGAACTTTTGGAAAATTTGAAATCACAAGATTTTACCGAAATCAACAGCTTAAAAACTTACGACTTTTCAACTTTATTCACAACCATTCCCCACGATAAATTAAAATCCAGGCTTTTTGATATCATGGACAGCTGCTTTTTCAATAAAAATGGAACTCGTATATTTACTTACCTTGTCATTGGCCATTTGCAAAGTTATTTTGTTAAAAACATTCTGATTGTACAAATAAGTACTCTGAAGTTGATATTAAAAATGCTTGAGTTTCTGATTGACAATATCTATGTGGTTTTTGGAGACCAGGTCTTCCAACAATCTATTGGAATTCCCATGGGTACCAATTGCGCCCCGTTATTAGCAGACCTTTTTTGTATTCATATGAAGCAGAATTTGTCCAAAATCTTATATGTGAAAAGAAGAAAACACTTGCTGTGGCCTTCAACTCGACACTTAGATATATCGACGACGTATTGTCAATTAACAATAGCTATTTCCATTCTTATGTCGATACGATATATCCCGGTGAGCTTGAGATAAAAGATACCACAGAGTCCGACACATCTGTTTCATATTTGGATATTTTACTAGAAAAAGACATTAATGGTAATCTAACAACCAAGCTTTTTGATAAACGTGATGACTTTAACTTTTCAATCGTCAACGTCCCTTACTTATGCAGCAATATACCTTCATCACCTGCATACCTAGGTATATATATCTCTCAGTTGATTCGATGCGCAAGAACATGCTCTACGTATGTACAATTTCTACAACGAGGGAAATTATTGACAAACAAGTTGATGAAACAAGAATATCAGCTGATTCCTTTAAAGTCATCATTTCGTAAGTTCTATGGTCGATACAATGACCTTGTCAGCAAATACAATTTATCATTGAGTCAAATGCTGACTGACGTTTTTCATACTAATTGTTAGGCCATTATTTACACACTGAATTGTCGATGGATTTTTCCGTTATTTCTCGATCATGACAAGGAGTACACGGCAGGTGTGACCGGTCGGCAGGGGATGCTCACTCATCCATGGCACCTGATCCCACCTCTGACTGGAGGTCCGTGTTTACTCTGCTCCTATTCTGTATTGTTTAATGGACTTATGAGCTTGAATACTGTTCGTTATCTCAATATATTTTATTAATAAGATTGCAAAATTAAGATGACTTTTTCATAACGAATGTATAATTTAATCTAATGCATTTATTGAAGAATTTGAATATAGATCTACTTTAAAAATATTTTTAAAAATATGTTATTACAAACACGAAGATGAATGTCATGTACATATATTTCTATCTAGCCCTGAACATGCTGAATGTGTTGTCAATAAATAAATTTTATTTAATTTGAATCTAACAGTGAAACAACTAATGTATTAACTTTCTAAGATTTTCACGATTATCATTTTTACAAACGCTGTTTGCAGAGTTTAATTGAACTTTTGATACATGTGTATAATAAAAAAAGGCAAGTAAATGAAAAAAAAGCTCTAATAAGTTATCAAATAACAGTTAATTACTTTAAGAAATCCGCTGACCTTCCAATGATTCAGAATGAGAATTTTTTGTAATGTTTATTTAACAGGTTGTGGACAATTCCCTCCTTTAGTAACTGTTACGCTAAAAGGGAATTGTTCTCGTTTCAGTAAGAAAAACATACTATGAACAGGAATTTTCACTCATTCCCCCTCGTGTTTGCTTTGAGTAAAAGATTAAGTGCAAGAATATTTTCACATCCTCTAAATATTTTCTAGTCTATTAAGTGTATGACTGTATGCTTAAAGCTACAATATTAACTCTGCAAAACGCTGAAATGAGTGATAAAATATTTCTACGATATAGATTTTTTACGGAAGCCTGTCGTCGTTAAAAATGTTGATTGAATACGTTCAGAACTTGCTAACTCGTACATGAAATCATTTACTCTAAATTCATTATATATCATTTCTTTTAAAGACATTGTAAAAATATTTTTTCAATACTACTGCTTCTTTCACAGATGCAAATCATTGTTTTAAAGCTATATATGGTGCATCCGAGCTAAAAATGATAATACAAGATTGAGTTTAGATACACATGATATAACGTTATTTACTTTCAAATTTAAATTTTCACCGATTTTGAACTCGAATAACCTCAAGTTTCTATAATTAAATTGACTTTAGATGTGTCTTTTATTTAAATGTGGAGTCGGTAAATAAATCGGTTATTGTTTTAGTTTTTTGATATCTTTGAAATACGGTTGATTTAAATTGTGTAATTTACAGATAAGTCCCAAACAGTGCGAAATTTAACTCCGGACACGACATTGTCCAGACTTTTTACTATCATTTCTAATTGTGATGTCCAAAAATAAATACATGTAATAGCACTTGGCGGAATTTCATAGCAGTATCACAGGGTCTCACTTATAAACGTCTCTTTTTTAAAGATATGAAGTCCTAAAAGTCAGAATCCCATGCGAGAATGGTGGGACTATCCCACCTTTCTCCCATGAGAGAAAAAGTGTCAGATGGGATGTTTTCTCCCATTGGGATTTTTTCTCCCACAAATTTGCTCAAATGGGATAAATCCCACTGATATTGACAATGAGTCATTTTCTCCCATGGGGTATATCCCATAGATTATGATGAGTGAGATATCATTACAGTTGCTACCCTTTTTTATCGACTTAGGTCAGTCGCGTCAGAGATTCGAACTCACGATCCCCTGATTACGGAGTGAGCGCTCTACCGACTGAGCTACCGTGAACGGTCCTAACCTGTTTAAATTAGATGCAAAATAAACCCCTTTTAGGATCCGCCGTAATAACGTCAATATTTTCCACATTTTGTTTGAGGACAATAAGTGTTCTTAGTTATCTACTGGGATCAATCTTGTCACTTACTTATACCCCTTACTAAAAGGTGAGTAAAATAGAGTACTCAATGGTCATTATACCTGGTCAACTCACAGACAATACAATCCGTAGCTTAGATAATGCCAAAAACGAAATATTCTTCCGATATGGAGTTCGGTGTTCAGTGTTTTATCCTTCAAGGGCATGATACAATGTGAAAGAAATACAAACACTATAGGGTTTTAATATCCATTTTTAAGGAAATTCTGGAGAAACAATTATAACTTCAATGAATCACAAAAATAAATCCTACTCAAATTAGAACGAACTGATTTTACTGGCTAATTCAAATGCCGAACTGATAATGCCGAACTACACCTCAATGCCCGAAGAAAAAAATATATATATATTCGTAAAATCACAATCAAATAAATAGCGAATCCATAGAAATCTATCTTCTTTTCCTGCCTCTCTCTCTCTCTCTCTCTCTCTCTCTCTCTCTCTCTCTCTCTCTCTCTCTGTGGATACTGTTTCCTTTAAAGTGACATAAGCGACAATGTTGACACTTCCAAGGTTGAGGGTTTTCGAGGCCTTCCGAAGGCCCCGGGAACCAGTCTAAATATTAAACATCAAAGAGAAATATTTTTAATACTGCACGAAATTTTTAAAATATCCCCCATTCTACAATGTATTTGGACAATTTTGGTATCTGTGATATTTCATTTACTATGTAGTTGATGTTTCCCTCTCAAAAGAATTTTTTAAGAGGCAATGGAGGCCACTTCTTGATGTGCACATGGGATGTTTACAAACAAATTGAAAATACGTCGTGTTTTCAAGCAGAATGATCCAGTATGCGTATAACTGTTTTGGTTTTTGCTTATGGACGGGTATTAAGTATAATACTTAATCTTGCTTAATATATTATTCGAAACCGGATTTTCTAAAGGTTTAGTTTGTTATATTTAAAGTCATATAGAGAAAATAATTAGAGGTAATGCCAATAATTAAGTGGCGTCAGTTTCTTAAAGTCTGCCGACACCTTGCTCTCTTATCTGTTGTGTATCTCTTCGTAACATACAACAAATTCAACATAATTATCATTGTCCTGTGATTTTTAAACTTTTTTCAATTGTTTTCCAAATGTCTAAGTAGAAAAGACACAAAAATGTGATGTTGGCAATGCTATAGTGATTTCTAAATATAGGACTCTTTAGTAAATAGCATCCTCTGGTATCTTGCAGAAATGCCTGGTAAGGTACCTTAATTTTTTGTGAGGAGACTTGTTAAACTAGCAATACTTCAAATAAAGTAGCAATACTTCAGTGACCAAATTCTTGGGAAAAATTATATATTATTGAGGAACGTCTCGTCTGACCTTAAGGAACAGCTAGCTGACAATTCATATTTTTTTTTATCTTTATTCGAGGAATATATTACTTTGTTTTGAGTAAGATGGAACACTTTCATGAGGATACATATAAAACACTCTGTGTATAAGGAGCAGGAGTATTCTTTTTGTTGTGAGAGGGCGATATAATTCAACGTACATGTGTAAAAATATCTACCACATATTCTCTTAACAGTTGATAATCTTGGTTTGTCGACTGTAAACTATAGTTTACGGACCTTAAACCATAGTTTACGACGTTAATCTGTATTTTACATCTCTAAAGCATAGTTAACGCCTTAGTCTATGTTTCACAAGTGTAAACTGTACTTAACACCGAAAACAATCATTTACGATTGACATAGTTTATCTGACAAAAAAGTTTCACGATTTGTTAACTATGTTTTATTACTCTAAACTATAGTAAACATAATGTTAATTATAATTTACGATTGTGAACTATAGTTTACAAATAGTTAAGGCGCTAAGTTCACAAACTCGGGATAAATATATTTTTACAGTTGAGAAACACAGTTTAACGCCAGATTCCTGATTTTGTATCGGAGACGCACAGTTTTCTGTAAAACTATATTTCACGACTCTAAAGTATAGTTTACGATCAAAACTATAGTTAACAATAGTTTTGTCCGTAAATTATAAATAGGTTAATATTGTAGTTACAGCTTGATAAGATTTAGCTATACAATGATTTAGCTATACAACGATTTATTACTTTTATTGGTTGTTAAATATATACTAAGTATATTTCTTGTTGATATGAAAAGTAAATGTTCTTTCATTTTAAAGCAAATCTAGTTGGAAATAAAAAGAAAATAACTCAAAATTTTTTATTTATTAAAATGTATGTCTTATTTAAAAGGAAAGTATAGGTAAAAAATGCATTTCGATGGTTTGTAATCAATTTTTTTCATTAGCAACGGAATAAATCACTGATCGACATTTATCTTTGCCGTCTTTCCAACCTTTGGCGCTGATCAAACAAAAATGACTGAGCATTGCTGATATCAAAAGAGTTGTTGAAAACTTGACATAAATTTAAGATTATCAGAAGAGGAATTACTCAAGAAATTCTGTTTATATGTTTTCGTTTTTTTTTTTTTTTTTACATAGAACTTACGGCAATAACACACATTCAGTATTTCCTCTAGCGATTGGTGCCGCGAGATTCTGATTTGAAAACTATCATTAACAGTTAACAGGTGTTTAGATTCATAAACTCTAGTTAACAACTCTTAACTATAGTTTACGAGTGTGAATTATAGTTTATGACAATAAACTATGATTGGCAAATGTGAATGATAGTTTATCTCTCAAAACTATATTTTACGATCGTTTAGTATAGTTTACGTCTGTTAAATACAGTTTATGAGTATTAATTACAATTAACTGTGGTTTACGACCAAAATCTATAATTATCGAGTGTAATGAAGTATATTGAGATAGCGAACAGTATTCAAGCTCAAAAGTCCACTAAACATTACAAAATAGGTGCAGAGCAAACACGGACCTCCAAAACATCAGAGGTGGGATCAGGTGCCATGGAGGAGTAAACATCCCCTGCCGACCGGTCACACCCGCCATGTGCTCCTTATCATGATCGGAAAATAACGGAAAAATCCGTCGACAATTCAGTGTGCAAATAATAGCCTAACAATTAGTATGAAAAACGTCAGTCATGATCAGCATTTGACTCAATGATAAATTGTATTTGCTGACAAGGGCATTGTATCGACATAGAACTTACGAAATAATGACTTTAAAAGAGACTGCTGATATTCCTGTTTCATCAACTTGTTTGTCAATAACTTACCTCGTTTTAGAAATTGTTCGTACGTAGAGCATGCTCTTGCGCATCGAATCAACTGAGAGATATAAACCCCGTATGCAGGTGATGAAGGTATATTGCTGCATAAGTAAGGGACGTTGACGATTGAAAAGTTAAAGTCATCACGTTTATCATAATTCTTGGTTGTTAGATTACCATTAATATCTTTTTCAAGTATAGTATCCAAATATGAAACAGATGTGTCGGACACTGTGGTATCTTTTATCTCAAGCTCACCGGGATATATCGTATCGACATAAGAATGGAAATAACCATTGTTAATTGACAATACGTCGTCGATATATCTAAATGTCGAGTTGAAGGCCACAGCAAGTGTTTTCTTTTCACGTATAAGATTTTGGACAAATTCTGCTTCATATGAATACAAAGAGTTTATTTGGTTATATAGGAAATACATTCGTTATCCAAGTTCAATCAAGTGTGTATGGGGATCTACCCCAGGTTGTATTCCATACACCCTTCGACCTCAGGGTCTATGGAATACAACCCTGGGTAAAATACTCATACACCTTTGATTGAACCTGGGTACTAATAATGCTATGTACTCATATGCTAATAAGATGTTGTTCAGCAGCACGGGCTCCACGTTTCTAAGTGTCTTCCAGTACTAATCCTGACTTTCACATTTGACAAGAATAAACATGTACCAATAAAACACTCAATCTTTCTTTTACGATCGAACCTTTGGCACCCATCGCTTTTAACTCATCTGATCGCCTCTCCTCGATGGAACATAATAACATTGATTTCAAGGAAGAATGCTATGTGACATGAACCTGGCATAATTGCGTATTTAGCAGGTAATAAAGTATGAGCATCATTACTTAAATTACAGGAATTATTTCTTAAGCATTACTAGTACTTAGAGTTAATGGGGAATATTTGCTATATTTTTTCATGTTAATGAAAAAAAATTGTTATCCTGGAAAAATTATGACATTTGTTTACTTAACATTGTTCAATCTTCTCTTCAAATTATGTGAATCGTGAAGGTATTCCAAGGTCATATTGATCAAAGATATGAGTTTAGTTGTTCATGTTCATGCATATTTATAAAAAAAGAAAGATCAAAATATCTTGATTGCATTCTAGAATGGGCTCAACATATACGTTATACAACAAAAATGTTTTTTTCATACATAATTTGTAATTCTCCTCATCAACTTTTGTTAATGCAAGTGCAAATTAATTTTTAATTTCATTTGAAAGGCCTAAATTTCACGGAGCTCCTGCCTTTGATGGCGGCAAACCTTTATTTTAATTATCAATTCTGTTGAGGAGTATGCAGAAGATTGGCTAAATATAAAGGGGAAAACCTCTTTTTCAGAATAGACAAACGGCGTATTAATCGTGTTATGTGTTGATTGATTGATTGTATATTGTTTAACGTCCCACTCGAGAATTTTCACTCATATAAAGACGTCACCGTGTGCCGATGAAGCACTTCAAATTTTAGACCTATACTCGGCACTCAGGGCCATTGAGCAGTGAGGGTTACTTATATAGCAACGCCTACCGTGACACGTGACCTCGTTTCTGAGGTCTCATCCGAAAGACCTGTGACTTTTTTCTAATGCCGGACACTTGGCTAAGAAAGATTTTATGTTTGACTCGGTGCGAGAAGGAGAAGGAGAATCGAACACGGGTCTCCCAAATACGAAGCGGACTTCCTACCTCTAGGCTACCGTGACCTGTTCATAAGCATATTAAAGAGTTGTATTAGACGGTTAAAAAACAAAATGCGCACCAGAAGTGTAAGTGTTCATATTTAAGGAATCGATGTCTAGTTCGTTGGGTATGCCAGGACAGTTGGAAAAGTGGGTTAATATGCATAACCGGCGAAGCCTAATATGCACAATTGTAAATTATCTCACATTTCCAACTGTCGTTAATATCCCTGGCATACCCAACAAAGTAGGCAACGATTCCTTATATTAACATCAATATATGAGATAAAAATGTGAAATTTATTGCTGTATTATAGAATTGAAATACAAGAAACAGTTCATGTTAATTTCCATTTTCCCGGACCATTGACGTGAGCTACAGTGACAACCTGAGAAATTGATATTCATATTAGCCACTTGACCTTTCACTTGGTGAAATTTACATTCAGTTGTAAATATCGAGAAATTCAAACAACTTTTTTTTTTTTTTTTTTTTTTTATTTCCGCTTTTCAATATTCACATAACAGTATATTCATACAGATAAACATTGCGGATTTTTATTAAACATTCACTCTCCGATTCTTTCTTCTCACTCATTCACTTAGAGTATCACCTACATATATAAAATATATATATATATAAAATTCCATATATATATGCATGTATACAAATTACAATGTTTACTATCTTTATAAGAAAAATAACAAAGTAAAAAACTGCAATTTTCTTTATAATTGTAATACATAGCTGACTATATTCACACAACTTTTAAAGAGTTATTAAAGAGAAAACAGTAAGAAATGTAAATATTTATGAAAATATGCTTATTTGTCAGAATAACCAGAAAGAACAAAACTCTACTTCCCAGGAAAATCTTATTATGAATCAAAATATTCTAAACACATTGAAAAATATACATGTATATTAGGAATTCTTGGCATGTAAAACGTACACAATTTGATTTGCTGTTTGAACATCAAAAAATAAAAAGCTATAAAATATTGTGAGATTTGGGAATTTTTTTGCATTAATATGGATAACCGTCTAGTTCAAAGCTATTTTTATGACAACAGTTTAATAAGTCTTCATCAAGTAAAAGAGAGCAGTGAGAGCTCACCTGAGATGATTTTCATTTTATGATATCTGAGTTAAACGAAGAGTTTTACAATGGTATCTCAAAAGGGTTTCAAAGCTTAGAAAAGCTCATATTTTAGAAAAAAAAAGGTATTGGAAAATACGAAGATAACGAACAAGGATAAAGCTCAAAATCCAATTAAAATTAAAATCCAATAAAAAAATACAATGTTAAGAACAGGACAAATTCAGAACCTGGAAATACGAGAGGTGGGATCAGGTGCCCCGGAGGAGTACGATCCCCTGTCGGCCGGTCGTAACCTTTTGATCAGATAAACGGAGTAATCAGTAAACAAATCGGTATGAAAAATTATCCGCAGGGTTATAATTTTGTTGAAGAAATATCAGTCACCATTTGGACCAATGTCACGTTGTATTTGCAAAGAAGGTTATTGTTAAGACCATAAATATTGCAGAATTTTGACCATATTTGGATGTTTTATTGACGTTAAACGACAATGGACAACTGACAACTAAATGACAATCTAGATGACTTCAGCTTTTCAATCGTCAACTTTTCCTATTCATGTAGAAGTATTCCACTATCTCCTGGATATGGCATTCATTTCTTCCATGTTATTCGCAAAAGTATGCTCTGAGTACGATCAATGTTTTAAACCGAGGTAGGCTATTGACAATTAAGTTGATGTTACAGCAGTTTCAACACCATAATTTGCCTGACATGTTTCACATCAATTGTAAGGCAATGATTTGTATACTAAAATTGACTCAGGATTTTTTTCTATATCTACCTGAACAATATATAAGGCTTGCGGTGGCTGTGACCGGTCGAGAGAGCAAATTTAATTCATCCGATGCACCCGATCCCACCTCTGGAATTTCCAGTGGTCCGTTTTTTTATTCCATGTTCAGACAAATGTATATTGTTTATAAGATTTTGGAGATGGACCACTGTTAATCATCTTTAATTCTTTAAATTTCAGAAACATAACACATATTGCTACAAATTAATAAATTAGAAATTTGTTTTGTACCTACATGTACACTAGTGCAAGGTTTGTACCTTAGAAGGTCTACAAACCCTATGTTTCCTTTACATTCACTGAGAGATCTATGACATGCACTAAAATGTCGACCATCTTAGAAATGGAACTCACACCCACATTTTTTTCTTTACAAAAGAAACTCCGACTTTATCTAGAGTGTAATGCATAACTTTCAGTCCAAGACAAGAAAACTTTTTTAACAAGCTTTCTTGGCGGAACAAAATCAATCAAAGTATATTAAGAGACATAAACTTTGAACAACACAATTTCCGCAAAGCAAAGGCACATACGAGGGGTTATCAAAAAGTTCGTGGACTAGCGTGATAAAATTAAAACCGCTTTAGGTACATCAATGAATTTTTACACATTTAGTTAGCATCATCCTTTCTATCTATAGAATAAACCATAAATCATAATTTTTATTTTTTAATAAAATGTTAGTGTTTTTGTAAGCAAAGGTATGTCCAGGCGGCGCAACCTCTAATATGACGTTTTTTCCTACCTGAGTGTAACTGAGAAAAACTCTTTAGATATGAGTATATGTCATCAAAAAATCTCGTTAATTCAGGCATGTGGTATGACACATTTGTTCAGTAAAATTTGGAATTTTTACCCCATTCTGTAATTTCTATGAAATTTTATCGTAAATTTTATATGGAGTGTCCAAACAATTATGGGCCTGAAAATAACGTCAAAAGGGGGGAGGGGTTTCTTTTTCAAACACTCTATAGAGTTTCGGTCCTGGAAAAACTGGTATTGACCTAAGGAATGTTTAAACTGGCTACAGAAAAATAAAATGCATCCAGAGTACTTGTTTTTTAATGCCTAAAAGATTCAGAGAGATGAAATGTGCACAGCTAGTGTCGATTTATAGTCAGGGTGTCAAAAGTCAGTCACGTCGAAAAGTGACGTTGATCATGTGTGGTAGAAATTGAACTCCAACAAGCTAAGTATTCTGGCATAATCAAGTGAGGATCTTTCCCCATATAAAGATCCATTTATAATATTATATGCATTGAAAACAGCTGCTCATGACATTGTAAATTCATATAAATAAGACGGGTTTAAGTCCTTACTTAACTCCAGGTAATCTCATCAAGATAAGTGTATGAGGTAGAGAGAGCGGACATTAAGAAAAAATGACGTTAAGCGGACGTCATGACACTAAACGGCGACAGCGCCAGGTGATCACATAAAGTCTTTTTAATTTTAGAATAATTTGGCAAATTATCAACTTATCAAGCTAAAATTTTCAACATTTCTTAAACTTTTGTTGTTTTATGTTCCGCATAAATTTTGTAAGCAAAGACTACATATTATTAATTTTATCGCGTCAGTCCACGAACTTTTTGATAACCCCTCGTACTTACACTGTATAGGGGTGTACTTAGTATTGAAAATTGTAGTCTTTTTCCTTGTGAATATTTTTTTTTATCACGGTAACGTTTAGAAATAAAGGAAACGAATCACACTGGTATCATTATTGCTTAATGGTTAGTACCTAGCATCTATTGGCACATAAACACAGAAAGTTTAATGTTATTATCAACCACAACTTTTTACTTCAGGACATGAAGCTACATTTCTTGCAATTGCAGTTATTGTTTACTCTTATTTGTGCATATTGTAGAATAGACATCATATTGCGGATGATTCATGTTTTGATACAAATTCATTAATTCATAGATAACAATTAAAGAATGCAAAGTTTTAAATACTATCCATATGGTCTTTTTAATGACTTGCAAAAAAATTTTACATTATGATATTTTGATTAAAGGGTTTTACTAGTATTTCAATACGCAAAAGTTAAATCATATTGACTTGGAATATTTTAGTTGTATATGCTCAAGTGTTGTCTTCGGAATGGAATGTATATGTACCCTGGTACCCTTTGTGAACTTATTCATGTCAGAGGATTTAAATCAAAGGGCCACTTAGAGCTAACAAACAACATTAAAAACGTTCCACAGACTGTTATTTTGTCAATAATAATGAAAATTCGGCAGTTAAAGAAAAGGTGCAAAAATGGATCTGAAACATACTTGGAAATGATCAGCAATCAGCTGCCCACATCTATTTCATTGTACCTCCGTGATATAAGCAATATTTGTAGATGGGAATTTAAAAGTATGTTTGTTGTCATATATGTTAGAAAAATGTGCAGATAGAAAACAGATATTAAATTGCTTTAGGTCCATTGCATACTACCCTTGACGAACTATTGCTAATGTATTTACAAAAATACTGGTCGTAATCTTCGAGGCTGCGAATACCTATACCTTTGCCATAGACATGATTACTCGAAATTTCTCATATGATTTCTATAAATGTAAATTAATACATAAAGTAACTATCATTAATCAATCAGCATTTCACCTAGCTGAATTCAGTCCACATTATGAATAATTATTGAGTAGAATTGTTTGTGAGAAGAAAGAATACTGACCCATTTTGGCCCATTTATTCAAATTGCTGAACATTTTGAACCATTTCTACAAATTGGTGAAAATTATCCTTTGTTTTGACCCGGTTTTACTAAAATCCGAATCTTGATTTAAGGCTAAATACAATAACTGTGAAAATGACTGCGGAACAAAATCAATGAAAATATATTTAGAAACATAAACTTTGAACAACACGTTTCCCTTAACAAAGGCATATACTTAAATACAGGGCTTTACTTAGAACTGAAAAAATGTGTTTTTTTCTTTGTGCATACTTCTTTGTCATGGCAATGTTTAGAAATAAAGGAAGCAAATTGCATTTTTTTAATTTTACATATTTTCGAATAGATTTCAGATCGCAGATCCCAAAATTCTTGTTTGATACAAATCCATCTATTCATACAAAAAAATTAAAGAATGCAAAGTTTTAAATACTATCCATATGGTCTTTTTTAATGACTTGCCAAAAAAAAAAAAAAAAAAAAAAAAAAAAAAAAAAAAATTCACATTATGATATTTTGATTAAAAGGTATAACTAGTGTTTCAATAGGCAAAAGTTAAATCATATTCACTTGGAATATTTTAGTTGTAGATGTTCAAGTGTTGTCTTCGGAATGGAATGTATATGTACCCTGGTACCCTTTGTGAACTTATTCATGTCAGAGGATTTAAATCAAAGGGCCACTTAGAGCTAACAAACAACATTAAAAACTTTCCTCAGACTGTTATTTTGTCAATAATAATGAAAATTCGGCAGTTAAAGAAAAGGTGCAAAAATGGATCTGAAACATACTTGGAAATGATCAGCAATCAGCTGCCCACATCTATTTCATTGTACCTCCGTGATATAAGCAATATTTGTAGATGGGAATTTAAAAGTATGTTTGTTGTCATATATGTTAGTTATATGTGCAGATAGACAACAGATATTAGATTGCTTTAGGTCCATTGCACACTACCCTTGACGAACCATTGCTAATCTATCTACAAAAATACTGGTCGTAATCTTCGAGGGTGCGATTCCTATACCTTTGCCATAGACATGATTACTCGAAATTTCTCATATGATTTCTATAGATGTAATTTATTTACAGGTTGTAATCATAATACTGTCATTCCGTATTTAGAATGTAAATCTATAAATTAAAAGTCGTTTGAAGAATAAAATAAAAGATTACAAGAAAGTTTAATGCTAGCAAAATTATTTAAAAAAATTTGTACACAAGAATATTTGTTTCATGTTTAATTTTTCAAAGGTAAAATCGTCAGAAGAAACTGTAAAACGCCTTATAATTTTGTTGTAAATCTGTGTGAGTTTTATTTTATTTTGATATGCTGTTGGCTATGCTAAACACTCTGGATAACTGGTCATTGTCAACGGGTACTGTTTAAAATTTGAAATAGGTAAAAGTTAAGAAAAAACTCATTTTTAACTTTAGCTCTGTCAACTCAGATACAATGGCGCTTCCCTTTGTTCTGAGCTTGAGATTACACCACTACCTATAAGACACGAACAATAACTGACGCTTAAAATAGGTTACATGTAATGCTTGCTAACATGAAACATAATCATGTCGTTTTGTAAGGAGGGTTGGAATTAAAGAAGAAAATAAAATTATATCATGTTAATACTAGTCAAAGATTGAAAACACCTTTCCGTAGACAATGTTGGATTGTGAAACTATGTACTGCTTTTCTACATATTATGTATATTTCGCAACAACAAATTCGATAGTGTTGGGAATGTTTCAAAGATTAAGAAAATAAAAAAAAAACTTTGAGAGTACATAGAAGCATTATGAATATGAGGTTATGATCAACAATATGCAGACACGTAAGTTCGGTCAAAGATCGGTTGTACAAGAAACCGAAATTTACCCGTATATTAATTCACTATAAACAGATAAGTAGGTCTTTATCACATTTGAAAAATGTTTACTCTGTTCCTGAAAGAGTTCTGAATGGATTGAAGGAAGTTTATTTTTTTAATTAATCAATATTTGAATACAGACTGGAATTTTCTGACCAAAAGTTTTTAAACCACTACATTTTATAGAAGACATTATATCTAGATCTGAAATAACTCTTCAGTTTCTTATACTAAAGTCTAAGAATAGAGGCATTCACCTGTTATTATTAACATCATTTTGATCAAGAAAAAGTCAAGTTTTGCACTCCAGTATTTAAAGTCAAATCCCTGGATGTTTTGCAATTGCTAAATATTTTCCAACTCTTGCTTCAAAATTTTTCAATTACAAAAAAGGTGCTATCTTGCTTATGTATCTATTATCAGAAAGAAAATCTTCCCAAGTGTTATTTCACTTCAGAAAGGTGAAAAGCCAAAAATATTTGACTTTACCTCGTGTGTGAAATATTTTAAATATTCTCTTGATAGTTTTGTGAAGTGTAAACAAAATTAAAAGCAGCACAGTAAAGCTACAAAAAAAGAGGTGTAACCTAAAAACAAGGTACGGTTTCAATACAAATTTTGCCCGGTATTTTTCTTAAATATGAAAGTGATGTAAGAAATCAAAACTCAAGCTTTCTGAGTCGTTGAATTTCCATGCGGTAAGAACATGCAGATCATTTATTTAATATGACCTCCTAAATGATAATTGGGACGTCATGAACTTGTGGATTTTCCCGTATTTTTTAAAAGGGTTGCACAAGACATCAATTTTCAGTGGAATTTTCTTTCAGTTTTTCATACTAATTGTTAGACCATTATTTACACACTGATTCCTGTTATTTCCCGATCATGACAATGAGCACACGGCAGGTGTGACCGGTCGGCAGGAGATGCTCACTCCTCCATGGCGCCTGATCCCACCTCTGATGTTTCGGAGGTCCGTGTTTGCTCTGCTCCTATTTTGTATTGTTTAATGGACTGTTGAGCTTGAATACTGTTCGTTATCTCCATATATTTCATATAGCATATACATCGCCCACAAAGATTTTCAGAAATATGATATGTCAAAGGATTTTACACAATATATTTAAAAATTGCAGTGGGCGACGGCTGTAAACACCATTTTCTTATGGAAAATAACCCCAGAAATGAGTCATTTTGAGTCTTTTTCTGTTAAAATCTTAAAAATATAACAAATTAATTATGATATATTTTCAGAATGGTCCTCTTCATGACGTATTCTTTCATGATTTATCGCATTCACATTCTCAACTTTTATTTAAGCACTGAAATGAGTTCTTTTAATTTTGTGTAAGTCCGGAAGGAAACGAAACACTGCAGAATCAATTAAACAAACAAAATTATTTAACAGATCAAATAAACGAATACCCCCTCCCCCCCAAAAAAAAAAAACAAAAAAAAACCAACAACAACAAAAAACAATAACACAAAAATCTTACATACACCACACGCGCAAACACCCACACACAGAAAAAAAGAAATGTAACGTAATACAGAAATAACTGACACGACACACAAACAATGAACTTAATACTGCGTGTCAGAAAAAAATTTGTTTAACTTGTTTAATGAAAACAGCAACGTTTTTGTTAAACAATAATTAATTCCAAGTTGTTTTGAAAAAGTTCAAAGTAGAAAATTATCCTTTAAATTCTTTTCACTGTAATATAATTTTAAGGAAAGTTTATTTTCTAAACCAAGTTGGGAGTTTGTCTGACACCTGTTCTCGTATATAACACTTCATCAACACCACAGGGCTTTCGAACACCACACAAGGTTCACTGACGTTCCAGTCCCTGACTCACAGGCCTCCTACTGATAACGTCCTACCGGTATTCGTCTACCCCTCAGTTAGACGGACATTATGGTTCTCCCATTAGTTTGCAACGATGCAATTCCAACGCAGTAACACCATATGCTCCGGTCATAAACACACACTGACCAATTACCGTTTCAAGTCCTTAGCCCCTAGCCTCTGGTATACTCTATGCCCTAAAATAAAACAATGTTTCTAGAATACTGATTACTTAAGTTGAGAAATAATCATATTACCTAATATAAAACAAATATACAGACAAAGTAACGAACTCCTATAAATAGTATCGAAAACTAGCTTACCGATTGGAGAAAACAGAAATGACCACACACAGAATTTCACCTGTTCACCGTTCCCCGGCTACCGGTTCCAGACCAATTTCTGAAATTCACCATTAATGAGAACGTCCATGGTGACCAAACCAAAACCGTAGACGTGGCACAGCGCCTCTTTCACTGCCACGAGTCTCTATCGTTCTGACCAAACCAGTTTTCAAAATTTAACTAATATACGCACACTCAAAACTCTGGAAACACCTAACGACAAAACTCTTAGGGAAAACACAAAACCAAACATACTATTAACTAAACAAAAGCCAACCTCATCACAAGCACATTTCGTAACTTTTTGAAAACATTAAATTTTTAGGGCACAATAAAGCCTAAAGCGTACCTTCTTCTTTATAGGGAAAGATTAAAACAAAACTAATATTTCTGAAAATAAAATGATGTGCGATTTGAAACTTATGAAAGCATTTAATTACATCAGAACTATTACATGCTGTTCTTCGTTAGCTAAATCCAACATAGCAAGATTTAAAACAAGTCATTGATCGCAATGCACTTGTTGCCGTGACGTTATTCTGTAATATTTTACACAGTTTGTACACAATTAGAGTAGGATCCAGTAATATTTTCACAACCATAACGTTTTCAATATTATTTGCAGATATTTAAGAGGTCATTAACTTGGATTCAGTGTTTTTTAAACATATTATCCTTACACTCTCTTGTGAATAGATACTTACGAATATACAAGTATTTGTATTCAGGTACATTAGATGGTAATATAATAGTCTCATTAAATCGACATACACTCAATAGATCATAGTGTTGTAAGCTTTTACACATAAACTCTAGAACTATAAAGCTATTTGAAAAGTTTTGCGATCCTGATGAAATCTGAAAAAAAAATGAGTTTCACTACTATAATTCATGCAATTGACGAACCCCAAAATTAAGCAGTCTTACAAAGATAATGTTTACAAATAAACAATAGAATCTATATAAGGTTCGCAGCACTTTTCACAAACTACAATGCATATGAGTTTTGAAAATATTTATTAACTACATTAAGAATTTTAACCTGGTTATGCTTTTGTACTATTAGAATTTATAGATGACCTCCTCAATACTTTTAGTAATTTGCTAAAACCACGTGACTGCCACATCAAGTGACAAATCTAAAAGAAATCTAATCTTCCTCAATATATAGTTACTATCCATAAAATAATTTGTCCGAGATCAGTAAAGTACTAAAAATAATCATCATCGTGATTAAAAATGTATTTTTATCACAAAAAATCTCCGATATTTAAATGAGCACCTAACGGTACTGCGAATCTACAGCACGCTAGTACCGAGAGAGAAAAAATGTTTGCCTGATTGATTGTTCATGAAAAAGTTTATTCCTCAAACTTTAATTAGGACAACATTAATTATTTTTAATCTTGCTAAATATTCTTTCTTGCATATTACTTGAACTATTGAGACATAGGATCATATTAATCCAAGATATTTGTTGGGGTAATTTTAAAAATGTAAACAATTTAAAAGAAAGGTCAAAACCACATAAACTATATTGTTTGAATACAGCATAGACATTTAAGATACAAATTCGTTTTCGTATGGTGAAGATGATTGTACATCTAGTCTATTTCTTAACAGGAAAACTTTGCGACAATGTAATGCACCGTAAGATAAAAATACAATAACGAAAATAATTATCAATCCAATGGTGGTATAAAATACGATTGATCTTGACGAAGAACTGATTATATTACCACCTGATTTATTGGTAACGCCAATAGATGTAGCCTTAGCCTGTGTAATGGTCAAAACGGTATGAGTTTTATTTCGTGTAATTTTCCCCGGCCATATTCCACCATCAGTGCTTGGATATATCCTTGAACTGTCTGCAGTGATAAACATACAAATACATGTACATAGGGCGTTACTTATTTATATGATTTTTAATAGTTACCTTTAAGGAGATTAAAGTAAAAAGATATTTGAACACTATCTGGAAAAGTATTAGTACATTCTGTATAAATTTTGCATAAAGTTGAATATTTTGATTTTAATATGCAATATTTCCTAATACTTCAGTAAGTCCAAACGGAAAATAAAAATCAAAACACATGATTTTAAAAATAAGAAAAGTACATTTGCCTGATTGATGATCTTTATGCCGGCATCCATTGATAAAGTCACACATGTCCTTTTCGCAGAGGCATGTCTGAAGACAGTCTTCGCCGAAACGTGGAAAATAACACTTGTACCTACAGTCCCTTCCGGTATATCCACTTGGACATTCTGATAAAACGAGACACTAGTGTAGAGTATATAATGATAATTTATTGAAGTAATGTTCTCCGAAAAGATTCCTGTGTAATATAATTTTAAAATCATCTTCCCCTAATTTTCCCATCTGTTAGTCCTGGTTGTCCTCAGTTTTGTTCTTATTCAATTTCAAGATCTAATTGTTTGTAATTATTGTTCTGCTAAATTCGACTAGAAGTAATAGTTTGTGTTTTTTTTTACAATAAAAACAAGATCAAGAAAGTGATCCGATTAAGATTTACGATGTGTCAAATTTTAATGGAATTTGTTCCTGTATCAGAATAAATTAATAAAGAACAAAGTACGGTTTCAATACAAATCTGGCCCTGTATTTTTCTAAAATATAGGACTGATGTAAGATATTAAAACCCAACCTTTCTGAATCATTGAAATTCCATGCATTAAGAACACACAACTTTATTTTCTCATATGACCTTCTAAATGCTAATTATGCCGTCCTGAACTTGTGCATTTTCCCGTATTTTCTTAAAAGTGGAATTTTCTTTCAGATAATATAGAGCACATGCATCGCCCACAAAGATTTTGAGAAATGTGATTCTTCAAAGTATTTAACACAACATATTCGAAAATTTAAATGGGCGACGAGTATGGACATTGTTTGTTTTTTAAGGGAAATTACCCCCTGAAATGAGTCATTTTGAGGCTTTTTCTGTTTAAAACTTAGAAATGTACCACATTTATGACATCATATTTCCAGAATGGTCCTCCTTCATACCATATTCTCACATGATTTATCAAATTCATATACTCCACTCATTATTAAGCCAATTTCATAACTTTTTGAAAACATTTAAATTTTAATGCGCAATAAAGCCCAAACCGTACCTTCTTCTTTTATTAGTGATTGGAAGGTCGTGATTTCGAATTTCGGCCACGAATGACTTAAGTCGATAAAAAATAGGTAGCACTTGTTCCTTCGCCATGCGCTCGGCACTTTGAAGTGGAATTTTCGGGTCCTTCGGATGAGACCTTAAAATCCGAGGCCCCGTGTCACGGTAGATGTCGGCACGATAAAGATTCCTCACTGCTCAATAGTTCCGAGTGCCGAGCAAAGGTAAAAATTTGAAGACCTTCACCGGTATATGACGACGTCTCTATATGAGTGAAAAATTCTCGAATTGGACGTAAAACAACATACAATCAACAAATCAATTAATCTTCTTTTATTAAGATTGGAATTATGTTTGATACTATTTGTGAATTTTAAAAATTATTCAAAATAGTGTCTTTCCGAAATTCAAAACCCCTTACATTGGATTGAAAAATAAAAGTAGTCTTGTTTTATATGTATCTTTTTTTTTTGTTATCGAGCAATGCAATTCACAATATGTGTGAAATAACCCCATTTTTTTCTTTATATCTTTTTACTACTGTCTTCATCACTTTGCGACAAGGAGATTATTTTATAACACAGTCAACAGATTTTCATTTATACACGGTGATGGCTTATATTAATAAAGCTTACAAACTATGAAAGAAATTTAAAAGAGGAATGCTTACTTTCACACTTTTCTAAGTCTACATTCCATATGTAGCCAGAACAACAATAGTTTTCACCATATTCGCTGAAAAAAAAGTAGACTGAAAAGAGAGCACATATTCGTCTCTCAATAGTATTAATGTAAAAGTTTTAATTACACTATAGCCATCGTACTTTATTTGGAAACAATAAATATGTATTTATTACAAATAAACTACTTGTGTCTGACTTACTTTATGCATATGGCAGAAAAGACAGATCCAAACATACAGAACATCAAATTGCAAACCCTCATACTAATAGGTGTCACTAAAAGATAAATACATTAAACTATAACAGGTATAATCCCATTTTTATTAAAAAACAAAACAAGGAAGGATATAAATTTTGGGATTGAGGAAATAATTTTCCATTCGAAATCATTAATGAAAAGCTGAATGATTTGAAGAGCTTTGGAACTAAACAATTGAAATTTTCCAAACATGTCTCTTACTTTGCCTTTTTGCTTTCCATCTCTCTTTATAATCTCCACAACTCTGCAATCATTTCTGACACAGAAACATTTTCCTTATGCACATGTATATTTTGTAATCGGTGGTACTTAAAAGTTTTGTATATCTTTTTCCTTGAGGGTTTTAATCTGAAAATCTAGGAACCAAAAATTGTAGGCAATAAAATATCTGTGAGTGTGACACTCTCAGATACAAATTGACCTTGACAAGGAATGGACACCCTTGTTATGATTAAATCATCCTATGATGTTTTGGTATTGGATCAGTTTACATCAGAATTTACTCTGAAATCTACATTGGTCAGTCTCATATGTTTTCTGACTTTAAAACGTAAAAAAAAAAAAAAATAAATCCGAATTTCAATTTGCAATTGATTATAAATATACATTTTGCCTCAAGTTGTACATTTACCTCCCTGTATGGTTTAAATGTTTGAAGCTTAGAAGAATATTGAGATTCAAGAAGCTTAGAAGAATATTGAGATTCAAGAGTTAAATGAAAATTACATGTAGTGATATAAACCTCTTACGACGGCGTTTGAGGGAAGCGTATGATTATTGTACATGTTCATAATGCAAAGTTCAGTCTTTTCAATTTTTTTTTACTTCGTATGCTTCGTATTTTGCTGACTTGTTAATGCCAAATTTTAGGCCGTTGTTTTTAATTTGTACTTAATTTGACTATGGAATGTTCCGTCTACTTGATCAATACATAAGCTCACGGCAGGTTTGACCGGTCAACAGAGGATGCTTACTCCTCCTAGGCACCTGATCCCACCTCTGGAACTTTTAGGGGTCCGCGTTTATGCCCTGTTCTATTAGTTGTATTGTTTTGTAGTTTGTATGAGATCGATCACTGTTTGTTATCTTTACTTTTTTTCAATTTTACTTATGAAAATCAAGGTATCATTTATTTATCAATATCTCAGTGCATCTAAAGTGCCCAATGGAAATATGAAAATGCATTCTTTATAAGGATGTGCCATTTTTTAAATACTTTACTAATATCGTACAAATGTTATATGATAAAAAGAAAACGTTGAGGACGATTAGATTTTTTATTTAGACTTGTCACGTGATTTTAGCAAATGTACTTGTAGCATTGAATTCATCTATAAATTCCAATATTGCGAGGGCATAAACAAGTTAAAAATCTAACTTATGTTTAAATATTTTCAACATTCTTTGGAGTTTGTGAAAAGTGTTGGGAACCTATATAGACTCTACTGTCTCATTGCTAAGCTTATATTTGTTAGACCGAATATTAGACTGAATATTTTGCTGATCAGCTGAGTTAAATATAGAAATAATTAATTCATCTGCAAATTTTTATCAGGTTTGCAGAATTTTCTAATATCTTAATACTTCTTGAGTACATGTGTAAAAGATTGTCATGATCAGTTGAGGGCATGCCCTTGCAACCTATCGATTTATTAAGACCCTTCTGTTACCCTCCAATGTATATACGGCGATATCGCTTAATTGACTAGGGAATATACGGAAAATATACGGAGAAAATAATAAAATAGGCATGGTATCCAAGTTAATGGGTTCCTAATATCTGCAAATAATAATTTATTTGATTACAAAATAAATTTTTCATGGTATAAAATATTACTTGATCCTCCTCTCACAACATTCAGACTGCGTCAAAGTTAATTATATGACGTCACATTGACTATTAAATTGTAATCAGTGAATTGTTTATACCTTACTGTGTAGAATTTATTTAACGACAAAACTGCAAGCAGTAGTAAGTTGTGGTGGAGTTTAAGCTCCCGAAAGTTTAGAATATCAAATTCTTTCATTTTTATGTAATTTGAAGAAGTGGTATTTTTTGTGATGTCATAGTACTGTGAAATCATTTTTAAAATTCGTGGTGGTCAAAGTTCGTGGGCAAGCAAATTTTTATTGGTTCGAATTCGTGGTGACGTAATTTCGAGGGTAGCTCTTATATATAGAAGAATCAATGAATAAATATGTTGAAAAAATAATTGTTCATGGGGACGTAAATTCGTTGATAAGGGTGACCCACGAACATTGATGATTCCATAGTATATATTTCCCGTAAACATTAGGCCCTGCCTCCTTTTTGTAGCCTTAACTGTCCTGCAGTATTATACATTTATTTTAAATTGAATCATTAAGCATAATTAAAAACAAAAGACAAAACAATGATATGCATGGACAGACACAATGCAAAGTTAATATACATCAATATACATTTTAAAGGGAAAGGTTATATCGAATCAACGTAGGAAAGAAAATGAATATTGTTAATAGATAAAACTTAACATAAAAAGCAGGTGACTTCTTCTTTCATGTAGAAATTTTTAAATAAATTCTACTCCATATATATATGAATAAAAAACCCCAGGTCTGCTGATAACTGGGCACAGTTAGTATTCATGGGGACTCCAACAGGTTGTGGAAAGACCAAAAAAATACAAAGATATCAATCAGAAACTCAGGCATTTTGAATCAATATTTTTTAATTAATAAAATAAGTTTGCAGATGACAAGGAATGTAAAGAACTCTATACGGTAAGGGCGTATTCCTGCCCCCATAATAGTCAAATTTTGAAAATCTCTTGAAATGAGAAAAAGTGCATATATTGTGTAAAATAATCCAAATTGAGACAATATATTATGAAATTGGAAAAATTAGTTGGCTTTTCTTGTCTCTGTGACGTCACAAACTATTTGGATTTCCGTTATTTTTAAAATAGAGGCCAAAATGCACAGAGTTTGTTCAATTTTGACTATAGTATTTATAGAGCGCAAGCTTGCTCAGGTACCATATTCACATATTTCATTGATATTATCATTCTACACATTATATCAAAGATCTAGTCTGAGCAGACCTGCGCTCGATAATTTCCAATCAAAATACCGACGTAAAATACACTATTTTCTCTCAAAATCATTGCAATTTGGAATTTACGTAATTTTATTGACGTCATATATAACTAATGATGTCATAGTTGATAAAAATATTTAATGCTTTGAAGTTTGCAAATATCCACCTGGTTAAGAACATAATTAAAGATTTCCCCATCAAAGTTTTATTTTGGGGGCAGATACTGGCCACTACAGAATATAGTCCTTTTAGAGTTTCATTTGTTTCGAAAAAGTAGTTGTATAAGAAGTCAAAAGCCTGGACTTTAATTTATAATGTGGTATGTTGTGGAATGGTGTTATGAAGTGTTGAAAAGTTGTACGTTTTGATGCTATTGATCTTGATAAAACTTTTTGATTTCAAAGAATGAGTGCACTTTAGAGTGTCATTTGGAACCTTTTCGGACACCAATTTTAAGCCTTGAATTAGACTATATTGCAAAATTAATTTATGATTATTGTGCATACATATGCTTTTGATATTTATACTTCGAATATTTTGTACGTTTTGATGCTATTGATCTTGATAAAACTTTTTGATTTCAAAGAATGAGTGCACTTTAGAGTGTCATTTGGAACCTTTTCGGACACCAATTTTAAGCCTTGAATTAGACTATATTGCAAAATTAATTTATGATTATTGTGCATACATATGCTTTTGATATTTATACTTCGAATATTTTGTTAAACATATTTCTATTATTCCACATAACGTCATTGAATGGAACATGTATAAGCCTTAAATTCCGGAAATTTGAACTGGACCTCTTTCGAATTTAAGGTACCCGGAAATGTATATTTAAATCGCATGGAAGTGGAAAACATTTGCACATTATTTCAAGATTGATTCCACGGTATGAATTTAAATGGAAGAGAGAGAGAGATTGTTTAGTTTCATGATTCACACAAATAAATAAATGATTCATGGTGATACATATTGATCATTTTCATGATTCGTATCCATATGTTTGCTGCCTAGCACCGAATCAGCTCAATCTTAAGTTTTCGTATATATAACGTTATATACATATGTATAAAAAAAAGGCCCCTCCCCCCCTTTTTTTTACTTTAGCTTTATCATTTTTCGTTTTATATGCTGAATGCTTTTCAATTCAAAGAATGAACATTTATTTTAGGAAAGATTCACATCTACATGACTTCGATGTCACACTACATTTAATCGTAATTCACTGTACATGTAGTACATAGTAATACAAACACGTATAGTGAAACAATTAAAGTATACATGTATGTAGTACTCACGGTGATACATATTCTATCATATGCATGTATAGATAAATAACATTCGGAAATGAAATATAAACTTTTAACTAAAAATTTGAGTTGCTATGTTATGAAAATTCCAAGAAATACAAACTATCTGTAAAGATTATGCACTTCATGTAATGAATTTCATTTCTTTTTACAATTTAATTGCAATATACGTGCAAGGAATATACTTTTAAAATCCATGATAGATAATTTTCGCTCCTCATTCTATCTCAAATCACCCATACAGAAACTTGAATATATACTTAGTTCAACATTTGAAGTTATACAGCTGTTATACCGGCTGTTTGCACTTTTATAAAACAATCATTAGAATTAAGAAATAAAAGGTCCACATCTGTGTAACATATATTGAGTAAATAACTTAAATTGCGCCTATTGTTTATAAACATTCATTATTTTCTGTTTTTTTTTTTTTTGTATTGTATTGCTTGACCTACATGGGTGTATCGTGCATCTGATTTGCACTGGCAATACCAGAATTTCCTTCAAAATTCCAAACGAAAAGCACAATTTAGTGAAAGAAGATAAGGTAAACTTTAATACCCTAATAAAATTTTCGCAAAATTCTTCAATATTTTGAAGCCGGTACACACGGCGAGAATTGTAATATAATACAAGTATTACACTGTAAAAAATGTGTTTACAATTCAAATACTTTTCTAAACACTTTCTTGTCACCTCCTTTTTTATATGTTTAATTCCTAAACATGTAAAATATCTAAACATGTCTTAGAAAGTGTTTAGAATTTAAACACTTGTGTGCTTAGAAATTAAACATATCTAAACACATGAACACAAGCGTTTTAATTCTAAACACATAACAGCAGAAGTGTTTAATATCTAAACACCTGATAAGTATAATTTGTACCTGCAGAAAAACAAAACACTCTCGTAAATTTAGGCACAAAAAGTATATATTTCTGAAATTCACCATTAATGAGAACGTCCATGGTGACCAAACCAAAACTGTAGACATGGCACAGCGCCTCTTTCACTGCCACGAGTCTCTATCGTTCTGACTAAACCAGTTTTCTAATTTTAACTTATATACACACACTCAAAACTATGGAAACACCTAACGACAAAACTCATAGGGAAAACACAAAACCAAACATAATATTAACTAAACAAAAGCCAACTTCATCACAAGCATATTTCGTAACTTTTTGAAAACATTAAATTTTTAGCGCACAATAAAGCCTAAACCGCACTTTCTTCTTTATAGGGAAAGATTAAAACAAAACTAATATCTCTGAAAATAAAATGATTTGCGATTTGAAACGAATGAAAGCATTTAATTACCTCAAAACTATTACATGCTGTTCTTCGTTAGTTAAATCCAACATAGCAAGATTTAAAACAAGTCACTGATCGTAATGCACTTGTTGCCGTGACATTATTCTGTAATATTTTACACAGTTTGTACACAATTAGAGTAGGATCCAGTGATATTTTCACAACCAAAAACGTATTTAATATTATTTGCAGATATTTAAGAGGTCATTCAATTAGATTCTGTTCAGTGTTTTTTTTTTTTAAACATATTATCCTTACTCTCTCTAGTGAATAGATCCTTCCGAATGTACAAGTACATGTATTTGTATGCAGGTACATTAGATGGTAATATAATAGTTTTATTAAATCGACATGGTGCAAAGACATAGACTCAATAGATCATAGTAATATAAGCTTTTACACATAAACTCTAGAAGTATAAAGCTATTTGAAAAGTTTTGCGATCCCGATGAAATCTGAAAAAAATGAGTTTCACTTCTATAATTTATGCAATTGACGAACCCCCAAAATTAAGCAGTCTTACAAATATATTTACAAATAAATAATAAAATCTATATAAGGTTCGCAGCACTTTTCACAAATTACAATGCATATGAGTTTTGAAAATATTTATAAACTAGATTAAGAATTTTATGCTCTTGTATGCTCTTTTATGGTTATGCTCTTGAACTATTAAAATTTATAGATGACCTCCTCAATATTTCCCGGTATATCCAGATGGACATTCTGATAAAACGAGTCAATAGTGTAGAGTATATAATAATAATCTATTGAAGTGATGCTCTTATGTATTAATTTTAAAGCTTTCTGCTCCTAAATTGGCACTGATGAGCAGGAACACAATATTTCATTGAGCATTATACAGATCATGAACAAAATAGCCCCAACATCTCCCCTCTATACAAGCATTAGAGAAATAGAGTAATTGCAGTAATTAGACAATTGAACATCATTTCAAATATCACAGGCTTATTAGTTAAAAATACGTCAACACTAGCTACCTCAATTTATGTGTGAATGAAGTTCAAAAGGATAATATTAATGTTTTTCATTTTTTTTTATTTATGAAGGTATAAACGTAAACTTCTCCAACCTGCATACTTTTTAACAGGCGCTAAAATGCTTTTTGAAATGTTCCTGGGTGAGAAGTAAAAGTTCAAACTTTTATTAAATTGAGAGAGAGAGAGAGAGAGAGAGAGAGAGAGAGATTTGTGTTTTCAGGGTTTCTGTTTTTGCCCTGTTCACGATTCGTTTGTTTACTGGATTTATGAGATCGAGCTCTGTTCGTTAGCATAACATCTTACAGGGTTTACGACGAGAACTATGTAATACATGTGATGTAATTATCAATATGTGAAGTATATGGATATCCGACCCTTTTATGAGATTATAAAATTTATATTTATCAAAAGTTCAAGTATTTAGATCGAGGGAGGAAAGACGCCTTAATCAGATACATTTTTATATCCCTATTAAATTTTGACCTCTGCCTATTTATGTAATTATACTCCATGGACATTAATTTGCAATATTTATGAAAGTATTGCTTCGCTGACATGTTTGAATATATTTCTTTTAAAACCATAAAGAATATAGATATTTTGTATTCTAATAAATGATTAACCTGCCCATTAAGAATCAGTTAACTTTTATAGAGTATGACAGAGATTTTTCACACGCGTGTTCTAAGTCATTTTCCCGTCTGTTATTCCTGTTTTTCCTTTGTTTTGTTCTTACTCAATTTTAAGATTTAAGTGTTTGTAATCATTGTTCTGCTTAATCGGACTAAAAGTAATAATTCGTTTTTTTTTCCTTACATTTAAAACAAGATCAATTTAAGAAAGTGATCCGATTAAGGAGATTTATCCATGTGTCAACTTTTTATAGAATTTGTTCCTGTATCACAGTAAATTTATAAATTTAAGGAAGATTGAAATTATGTATGATACTATTTTTTGGATTTTAAAAATTAATCAAAATAGAGTCTTTCCGAAATTCAAAACCCCTTACAATGGATCAAAACATGAAAATAGCCTTGTTTTACATAATTTTTGTAATTAGACAATGCAATTCACAATATGTGTGGAATAACCCCAACTTTTTTTTTGATATCTTTCTACTACTGTCTTCGTCATTTTGTAACTAAGCGATTATTTTCTAAAATAATCAACAGATTTTCATTTGTTATGCACGGAGATCGTTTAATAAGTCCTACAAACTATGAAAGACAGTTAAAAGTGGAATGCTTACTTTCACATTTTTTCTAATTCTATATTCCATATGTATCCAGAACAACAATAATTTCCACCATCTTCGCTGAAAAAAAAGTAGACTGAGAAGAGAGCACATATTCATCTCGCAATAGTATTAATGCAAAAGTTTTAATTACACTATTGTCATCGTAACTCATTTGGAAACAATAAATATGTATTTATTACCAATAAACTACTTTTGTCTGGCTTACTTTGAGCATATGGCAGAAAAGACAGGTCCAAACATAAAGAACATATAATTGCAAACCCTCATAGTAATAGGTGTCACTAAAATTTGAATACATTAAACTATAATAGGCATAATCACATTTCTATTAAAAAACAAAACAAGGAAGGATATAAATTTTGGGACTGAGGAAATCATTTTCTATTTGAAATTATGAATGAAAAGCTGAGTGATTTGAAGAGCTTTAGAACTAAACAATTGTCATTTTCCTAACATGTTTCTTACTTAGCCTTTTTGCTTTCCATCCTTCCTTATAATCTCCACATTTCTGAAATCAATCCTGACACAGAAAACTTTCCTTATGCACATGTATATTTTGTAATCAGTGGTACTTAAAAGTTTTGTATATCTTCTTCTTTGAGGGTTTTAATCTGAAAATTTAGGAACCAAAAATTGTAGGCAATAAAATATCTGTGAGTGTGACACTGTCAAATTGACCTTTACAAGGAATGGACACCCTTATTATGATTAAATTATCTGATGAAATATTGGTCTTGGATCAGTTTACATCAGAATTTACTCTGAAATCTACATCGGTCAGTCTCATATGTTTTCTGACTTTAAAACGTAAAAAAAAAAATCCGAATTTCAATTTACAATTAATTATAAATATACATTCCGCCTCAAGTTCTACTTTTACCTCCCCGTATGGTTTAAATGTTTGAAGCTTAGAAGAATATTGAGATTCAAGAGTTAAATGAAAATTACATGTAGTGAAATAAACCTCTTAATTACAACGGCGTTTGAGGAAAAGCGTACGATTATTGTACATGTTCATAATGCAAAGTTCAGTCTTTTCGGTTTTTTTCTTACTTTGTATGCTTCGTATTTTAGCTGACTTGTTAATGCCAGCTGTTTTTAATTTATACTTAATTTGACTATGGAATGTTCCGTCTACTTGATCAATACATAGGGCTCACAGCAGGTTTGCCCGGTCAACAGAGGATGCTTACTCCTCCTAGGCACCTGATCCCACCTCTGGAACTTTTAGGGGTCCGCGTTTATGCCCTGTTCTATTAGTTGTATTGTTTTGTAGTTTGTATGAGATCGATCACTGTTTGTTATCTTTACTTTTTTTCAATTTTACTTATGAAAATCAAGGTATCATTTATTTATCAATATCTCAGTGCATCTAAAGTGCCCAATGGAAATATGAAAATGCATTCTTTATAAGGATGTGCCATTTTTTAAATACTTTACTAATATCGTACAAGTGTTATAAGATAAAAAGAAAACGTTGAGGACGATTAGATTTTTTATTTAGACTTGTCACGTGATTTTAGCAAATGTACTTGTAGTACTGATTTCATCTATAAATTCCAATATTGTGAGGGCATAAACAAGTTAAAAATCTTATGTTTAAATATTTTCAACATTCTTTGTAGTTTGTGAAAAGTGCTGGGAACCTGTATAAACTCTACTATATCATTGCTAAACTTATATTGGTTAGTCCGCATGTTGAATATTTTGCTGATCAACTGCGTTAAATATAGAAATAATTAATTCTTCTGTAAATTTTCATTAGATACGCAGAACTGTTCTAATATCTTAATACTTCTTGAGTACATGTGCAAAAGCTTGTCATGATCAGTTGAGGGTATGCCTTTGCAAACTATCGATTTATTTAGACCCTTCTGTTACCCTCCAATGAATTTACGGCAGTATCGCTTAATTGACTAGGGAATGTACGGAAAATATACGAATAAAATAGGCATGACATCCAAGTTAATGTATTCCTAATATCCGCAAATAATAAATTTTGATTACAAAATAATTTTTTCATTGCATAAAATATTACTTGATCCTCCTCTCACAACATGCATACTGTATCAAAGTTTATTATATGACGTCACATTGACTATCACATTGTGATTAGTGAATTGTTTATACCTTACTGCAAACAGAAGTAAGTTTTGATGGAGTTTAAAGCCTTTCATATTTATGTAATTTGAAGTAGTGCTATTTTTTGTGATGCCATAGTACTGTAAAATCATTTCTAAAATTCGTGGGGGTCAAGGTTCGTGGGCAGGCAAATTTTTGTTAGTTCTAATTCGTGGGGATGTAATTTCTAAGGTAACTCTTATATAAAGAAGATTCAAAATATAAATATGTTGACAAAATAATTGTTCATGGGGATGTAAATTCGCGGATATGATGGATTGTATGTTGTTTTACGCCCCATTAGAGAATTTTTCACTCATATAGAGACGTCACCATATACCAAAGAAGGGCTTCAAAATTTGACCTTTACTGGGCACTCAGGGCCTTTGAGCTGTGAGGGATCTTTATCGTGCCAACGCCTGCCGTGACACGGGGCCTCGGTTTTTAAGGTCTCATCCGAAGGACCCGCAACTTTCACTTCAAAGTGCCGAGCGCATGGCGAAGGAAAAGTTGCTACCTATTTTTTATCGACTTAGTTCAGTCGCGGCCGAGATTCGAACTCAACCTCCTGATCACGGTTCGTGGATATGGGTGATCCACGAACATTTATGATTCCATAGTATATATTTCCCGTAAACATTAGGCCCTGTCTCCTTTTTGTAGCCTTGACTGTGCTGCAGTATTATAAATCTATTTTAACTTGAATCATTAAGCGCAATTAAAAACATAAGACAAACAATGATATGCATGTACAGACACAATGCAAAATTAATATACATTAAAGCGACAGTACGGCTGCAAAATATGTGCTTTTTCATCCAAATTTACCCAATATGTCATTAAGAAATAAGGTATAAAGTTGATGTAAGCAGTTTGAGAAACAGAAATATTCTCTACTCAAACAAAATTAACGTAATTAGAATCTGCCGGAAAATCAAGGGTCGTACGAACTGGAGCAATCTTAGATCTGTTTATTTGTACCACGTGAATTCTAAAACGGCACGTGCCTACACTGTAGCGTTTACATTTATAATGAATATTAGGTGAAAGCAATTTTCAAAAACACAAATTATCATAACTATCTGATAAAATAATCTAAAATAATAATCGAAAAGATTTTAGTCTGCATTCAGGCGAATTTAACAGAAATTAAAAGTACAAATGTTTACGTTTAGTGTATTGGGGTCCGAGAAAGGAAAAACCAACTAATCATACGTTATCGCGGCAAATGTCAAACAAAATATGTTTCTGCACAGTTAAAAAAAATTAGCATTTCAAATGGCAACAATGTTTATAAGTCAAAAGATGTATTTTTTATGTTGAGATTACACTATTTTTTTTCTTTGAAAGCGACGGAAAAATGAGGAAATGATAACAAGTATCAACAAACCTGTCGAATAGAACCTTCGAGAGCCCTGCGTGAGTGTCGCCGAGTTCCCGTTTCTCCCTTATCCAGCGATTATATTAATCCCCAAACTAAATTTTAGTCAGGAAAGTTGCTTTTTCAAGTTCTGTTTTTCAGTTTCTTTTTCTTTTTGGTCGACTTTGTCAATGTAGCAGGCCTACCGGGATTCCCTCTCTAACCATGCTGTTTTGTTTATGAAAACTACGCATGCGTGCATAGCATGGAATGTGGAACCCCGAACACGTTGCGATGTATATATTTACGTCCCATGAATAACTATTAATTTTAATGAAATAATCCAAATTATATAATTGTAAAAGTTGTAATTTTCTGAAAGTTTATACATTTATGAGTAGTAAAAAAATTCCAAATCTTGTCGGAAAATTTTATCTAGTCAGTTTTTTGACGAGACGCGCCGTACTGTCACTTTAAGAAACATTTTAAAGGGAAATGATTCCTAATATGATTTCATCACTGAAAAGACGTAGACTTACGATTGTAATTAACTGTACTTATATATTTAAAAAAAAAACTACGGAATATGTAGGAAATTTGATATCAAAAAGTATTATCAAGATCAATAGCATTATCTTGTTCTGTACTTTAGTAGTATTGGTAAGTCGCTCCGCATATTTTTCGTACCCACAAGATATATAGTTGCCGTACGACGTGTTTTGCAAGATCAAATATTGCTAGTGTGACAGGCCGTACGAAAAATTCTCGTGTAAGAAGGGGGACGAAGGGTGGACGCAGGTTCATTAGACATATCCACACTGTCTGTGTTGGGCGGTTGAAATACGGGGGGTACCAACTTGGGGTTAATGGAGATAATCTGGTGTACATCTTGGGTGATATACTCAACAATCCCTTATCAACCGTACCAAAGGAAGTTCCCAATAAAGTATGTGAAGCTTTCCCTATCCCAACATTAATTCAAAATCGGGCAAAGAGAATTGATTCGTCACTTGGCATTAGTAAAGACAATCTGGCGAAAATTTCATTGTCGATATCACAAAGAGTCAAAAAGTCTCTACGTTTATTTACTATAAATTGCAGATCTGTGAAAAATAAGACCGTTTCAATTTCAGACTTCATCGTCTCGAATGATATTGATACATTGGCAATCACGGAGACTTGGCTTGGAACTGATACGGATCAAATAGTTTTAAATGAATTAACCCCTGTAGGCTACAAAACTTATCATAAACCCAGAATTGACCGTAAGGGAGGGGGTGTAGCTATCATAGCAAGACAAAATTTAAAAATAGTTGAAGAAAAGCAACCCTGGGACAATGTTCAGTTTGAACATAACGGATGCATCGTGCATTCAAAGGATTATAAGTTTCGAATGTCTGTCGTGTATAGACCTCCTTCAGCCAGTTTGTCCTGTTTTACTGGGGAATTCTCTCAGTAGTTAGCATCATTAGTCGTTACATCAGAAGAACTTCTTATCACAGGCGATTTCAACATCCATGTGGATAACGTCAAAAATGCGGATACGCAGAAGTTCCTTAACTCTCTTGATGAGTTTGGTTTAAAACAGCATGTTGATGAACCAACCCACAAAAGGTGGCATATACTTGACCTGGTCATTACCAGAGAGTCGAACAACCTCCTTTTTCTAAACCGGAGGTAAAAGATCCCTTATTATGTGATCTGAGAGGGAATGTGTCCGGTGATCTCAAGGGTATATGTACTGTTTTGAATGTTTCGAAACCGGAAAAACCAAAGAAATTAGTGAGTTTTAGGCAATTTCGTGAAGTTAATATAAAGGACCTGAGTTCCGACCTCGATGACACCCTTAGTTATCTGAAATCAGATGACATTTCGCTTGACGACCATGTTACGAATTACGATTCCATTGTGCGCGATGTTGTCGACAAACACGCACCTCTCTTAAGTAAAATAATTACGTTAAGACCGAACACAAAGTGGTACTCATCTGAACTGCGCGAAGCAAAACGTGAGAAAAGAAAAGCTGAAAGGGTTTGGAGGCGCACTAAAATGACTTTGCATCATTTGATTTACAAAGAAAAGTGTTCATCGAGCACGAAGCTACTCGTTGAAAGCAAGCGAGACTACTATCTGTCCAAAATTAATTTTTGCGGTAAAGATCAAGGAACAATTTTCAAAATTACGAATTCATTACTTGGAGAATCAAATGCTCCTATTCTTCCCGACCGTACATCTAATTTGGAATTAGCGAACAAGTTTGGATCATTTTTCAGTAACAAGATAAACAACATTTGAGATGAGTTGGTCAGTGAAAGCAGAGGCGACACTAATTCCATGGCTTTTGATAAACCATTTCAGGGCGAAGCTTTGGTCAATTTTGATCCTACAACTTGTGAGGAAGTTTTGAAAATTTTGTCAAACTCTGCACCAAAAACGTGCTGCTTAGACCCGTTACCAACCCATTTACTCAAAGAATGTGAAAGTTCAGTATTAGTGCCTCATATCACAGAATCATCAACAAATCGATATCTGAGTGTTCTGTTCCATCGAGTTTCAAGGAGGCAGTTGTGAAACCATTGCTTAAAAAACAAGGTTTGGATAAAGAATGTTTCAAAAATTATCGACCTGTCTCGAACTTGCCTTTCATATCAAAAGTTTTGGAAAAGGTCGTCGCCATTCGAATTGATCGTCATCTAGAACAAAACCGTCTTAACGATGACCTTCAGTCCGCTTACAGGAAATACCATTCCACTGAGACAGCCCTACTTCGTGTTCTTCACGACATTGCTGCTGCGCTGGACAACAACAGTTGTGCAGTTCTAGTTATATTGGATCTTTCGGTAGCCTTCGACGTCATTGACCATGGCATCTTGTACAAACGGCTTGCACACACTTTTGGTATAACAGAGAACGCTCTTTTGTGGATCAAGTCATACATGAGTCAAAGAACGCAACGCATATCAGTTGGTTCCGAAATTTCCGATCCATTACCATTAAATATCGGTGTACCTCAAGGCTCAGTGTTGGGGCCTAAAATATACTGTATTTTTTCCCGTCCGCTTACCGAGATTTGCTTGCGTCATGGTATGAGGTACCACGTATACGCCGATGATACGCAAGTTTATCTAGTAGTAGAACCAACTGAAACCTGGCTGAATGTGTCTTCTCGGTTAGCATGCTGTCTGAATGAAATCAACTCATGGATGTCTAGTAACATGCTGAAATTAAACGAGGATAAAACTGATCTTATTGTATTTGCCCCTAAGAGTCGAATCAAAACCATGACCGAATTCAGCTTATCGTTTGGAGAAAAAATCATTCACAGTGTTCCGAATGTCAGAAATCTTGGTGCATTTTTCGATCGAATCCTATCTTTTGAAAAGCAATGTAATGCTGTTTCAAGGACATGCTACTCGAAGATTCGCAAAATAGGACGCATTAGACATTTTTTTACGGATGGGGCATGTAAAACACTTGTCCACTCTCTGGTGACGTCACGATTGGATTATGGTAATGCGCTCTTATTCAACATAAATAGCACATATATATGCAAATTGCAGAGGGTTCAGAACACGGCTGCTAGACTTATTACTAGGACAGGCAAGCGTGAACATATTCAGCCCATACTTGTTGAGCTACATTGGCTTCCTGTCAAATATAGAGTGCAATACAAACTATGTGTCTATGTTTTCAAAGCACTTCATGGTTTGGCACCGACTTATCTTTCTGAACTAGTTTGCGAATACAGACCCGCCAGGTCACTTCGCTCGGTTTCGTCAAACAAGTTGGTTGTACCTCGAGTCCGATCAAAAACATACGGTGATCTTAGATTCGATAGAGTTGCTCCAACACTTTGGAATCAGCTGCCACTAGAACTTCGACAAGTTCACAAATTGGAAGTGTTTAAAAGGGAACTTAAGACTCTTCTTTTTAAAAATGCCTTTACTTGAAGTGGAAAGTGTATATACGTATGACTTGTTTTAATATCAACGTGACTGTATTTTCAGAATGTCTTCCTATTTTATAGGTGATATAAGATTGTTTTAGTCTTCCTTTTATTATGTAGATTGTTATATCTATGTAAAGCGCTTTAGAGTTCACATAAGATAAGGCGCTATATAAAATTTTATTATTATTATTATTATTATCAAAACTTACGACTTTTCAACACTTCATACCACCATTCCAAATTATAAATTAAAGTTCGGGCTTTTTTGACTTCATATACAACTGCTTTTTCGAAACAAAAGGAACTCTAAATTTTACATACCTTGTTAGTTGTCATCTACAAACCTATTTTATTGATTAAAAAAATAATGATTCAAAATTTTGAGTTTCTGATTGATATATTTGTAGTTTTGGAGACCAGGTCTTTCCACAACCTGTTGGAGTTCCCATGAATACTAATTGTGCCCAGTTATCAGCAGACCTGTTTTTTATTCATATGAAGTAGAATTTATTTAAAAACTTCTACATGAAAGAAGTCACCTGCTTTTTATGTTGTGTTTTATCAATTAACAATATTCATTTTCATTCCTATATTGATTCGATATAACCCTTTGAACTTGAAAAGAAGCCGCTTCATCTGTCACATCTGTTTTATATTTGGATATTTTACTACAGAAATACGCTGACGACAAACTAACAACTAAAGTTCATGATCAACCTGATGACTTCTACTTTTCTATCGCCTAGTTCTCTTATTTATATAGTAATATCGCATTATCGTCTGTATATAGTTTAGGTCTCAAAGTTGATTCGATACGCAGGAGAATGTTCTACACTGGAGCAATTTTCAAAGCGAGGCAAGGTATATACAAATTAAATGATTACACAATGATATCAAGTCTTGTTCAAGCATTTTGTTTGTTTGACGTTAAACGTCCCTCTCGAGGATTTTTTCCCTCATGTGGAGACGCCACCACTTACCGGTGGTGGGCTGCAAATTAAGACCCATACTCGGCACTCAGGGATCTTCTTCGTGCCAGCACCTACTGCGACACGGGAGCTCGATTTATGCGGTCTCATCCGAAGGATCGGTCTCCACGTCCTGCAGTGGGATTAGAACCCGCGACATAAGGATCTACATCTTACTCCGTGACTCTAGAGCAAACGGTCTAAACACTGCGCCACACGAGCGACGTTTAAACATTTTGCAAATTCTATGCTTGATAAAATGACCTTGTTAGCAAATGCCAACTATCGTCTAGTTTATTGTTGACTGCGTTTTTCATATTAATTGTTAGGCCATTATTATCACACTTTATTGTCTACGGATCTTCCAGCTTACCTGATCATGTCAAGGAGCACACTGACCGGTCGTCAGGAGATGCTTACTCTTCCTTGAGACCCGATCCCAGCTCTGATCTTTTAATTGAGAGGTCTGTGTTTGCTCTATTTAAAATTTGTATTGTTTTAATGGATGTTTGAGCATGATTACTGATCGTTTCTATCAAATTTTAGTCATTAAATTCCCAACTTGCTAAATAAGCAAGATTCAGATTATTTCATTATAAAATATATCTTGATCAACATCAATAATTGATGTAAAATGCTATGTTGCGCATAAACAAAATATGTACATATTTTACATACTAACCATTGATTAAATATGTAAATATTGGTTATGTGCCATGTGTGGAAACAACGTATACCTCATGTCATAGAATGACCTGACAAACCTGACAAAAGAGTAAATAAAGCAAAGCTTTGAAAAAATCAGGTATTCAGAAGCTTGCTGAAGAAGTTGGCAGTCAATTCGGAAGAACAAAAAAAATTACGAGTAAGATCGGAATAAAATTAATTATAAGAACCAGTGGCATGCTATTCTAGGTAGCTGATGTTAAGAATTGGGTGTAGTAAATCTGAAGAATATTGAGACACCCAGCTCTTCTCTTTCAAAAAGAACCCAAGGAAGAAACACTAACCAGTCCTCGTCTGGATAAGAAAAATAAATTAGTACGGTGTAATATACCCTCGAGTAGAGCAGAGTCTCCGAGAGAGTTGAAGAAAACATATACAGTTGTAAATCCCTGTAAGAACCCAATCGTAAACCTTACAATAGTAAGTCAAATTTATGGACTTAATCAGTTACTCAAAAGACATATATTCAAATAATCTAGCGTTTCTAATGATGTTTAAAAACATTAAACATTATTGTGTATCAAAACTAAATACATCACTTGTCTTATGATGATGAACAGATCAATAAAATTGTATTAAAGTACATTATTAATTCTCCAACATTTCTGTCTCCACCAGTGCTAATAATATGAAAACTGATTATTGTTCCTTCAAAAGAATTGCATCCCTCTGTCAAATAAAAAGACACATGTGCTAATCTTTAAGATCTTTAAGAATTTGATAAGAACGATTTTTTGTAGAATGTATTCGATAATGACCACTACTTACTGCCACCAGAAACAATATCAATCAATTCTTAATCAGAATGAAAATATATCGAGGTAGTTTTTTGAACAACGGAGGGACCCTATATCCGGAAAACAGTCTATAGCCCCTCTATCAACCTAATATCTACTGTACATAACAAATTATTAACACCACTTAGAACAAGAACCACATACATTATAGGGCATGAAAAAGGACAAAAAATGTAACTAAACTTTCTTGAAAATAAAAACCTTTTATTTTTGATAAGACATACTTACTCTTAAATAAATATATTCAGAAACTGAATACATGACCCCCCCCCCTTTTTTTTTTTTTACAATAGCAACATTTTTCTTTCCCTATTGTCACACCAGAGCTAACACGTGTATGTATTTAATTTTATATAAACGTAGGAATTAAACGTCACCGAACCACAGGGCTAAAATAAGTTCATGCTATTGATAAGAAAAAAATTATTAACAACTTCTATGTATCTCTAAGTTTTCACTACCTCACTACCGAGATTCCTATATCCCTATATACGGAAACTCTTCATACTGGTAAGGAAATTTTCTAAGTGACATAGTGACACAAGCATGGGAAATTTTGAAGAAAATAATTTCATTTCTCAGGCAAATTTTATTCTGTTTTTGAAAATATTAGCGTTATTTTAGATAAATGATACAATGGCAAGATTGAAAAAAGTATACAATCTACATTTACTACAAGAAGCCCCATTGTATGGCTCAACATTTAACCTCCCAACTGATTGTACGCTGGTTAGAAAAAATGAAATAGTTACTGTAGCGGGTATTCCCGGCAATGATGGAAACACACTCAGTTGTAACTTTTAAATTATTCTTTTATTAAGGTGACATAGTTGTGATAGATAAATGGATAATGGATAATATAGAATTTATGGAATTGTCCTGCAATATACAAATTGCGTCATAAAAATATGTACAAACAATATATCAATTATCTAATATTCTGATCATAAAAATATATCAAATTATCTGTCTTCCCTTTTACAATTAATTATCATATTTATCAATTTAATTCGATATGATAAAATGAAGATATTCTATATAAGGGAGTTAACTCTTACAACATAATTACTCTTAACAGTCTTGTGAAGAGTTAACTTTCTTTTATGTTTCTTTACAAATCATAAAATATATATACAGATAGACATACCAATTTATGGAATTGAACTTTCTCCAATTTCAATTATTTATATGGTTTACTTATGGTGTTACCTATGTACAATAAATAAAATAATCAGGGATTTGTTCTTTACAAAAACTTTCTCATAACCAATAGATATTTAAATTAGTTTGACTACCAAAATATTCACATCAAAATATTTCTAGGTATATATATATACAAATTAATTAATAAGAAAACTCCATCAGATTTATCTACACTCTGATTATACAGACAGATAATTCAATATGTTAACATTTAAAAGTGAAATATTCTGTTTTCCACCTATTTCACATAAATTATGGAAAATATATCTTAAGGCATAAAAAAGGTAAAACGTACATTTTCAGGAACTGTCGTAGGTCTTCAGAAATAAATAAAGTCAGCAGCTTAAACTGTATGTCTTACACCATGAAATCTTGAGCTAAATCTGAATAAAACTCAGTACCCCAGAAAAACTAAACTTTCAACCAATGAAATCTATCCATTTCAAAATCTGACCAATAGATATGTGTGTGGTAATGTAAAAGTATATGTACAGGTGTGGATTCAAAGGGGTGTATATCTATGTCACTAAATACCCATGTAAGTAAAGAATGAACAGAATGAAACTTTAATAGAAAACTTATCATTTATGCATTTATAACATATTTAATAGTTTATTTAGTTTATATTTAATTATTATTTTATTTAAAATCATTTCAACTTTTATTATTTTAATAAAAGTACCTCTACTACAAACTCCCCCCCCCCCCATTAGAAAATGACGTCCCCGTCATTTCTCTAATGGACTTACTGAGTGTATTCTGTTCTGTTCCTGCTATTCTTCTCGTTTACTGGAATATCTGAAATAAAAATAAATATGTACAATTAAAATCAGATTAGCTTTTCTTTAAAATATCCAGCATGGTTTGAACTATTTCATTTTCATAAGACTTCATTTCTGATGTTGATTTCAAACGATGTAGATAATTGCATTTCTTCATCCATTCATCTTGATTCTGCTGCTGTGCTAAGACATATTCCTGGGGGTTTAACCAATCTGGTTTTCTTCTCTCCCTAGTAATCCTCCTCGGTAACACTGGTTCAGGTTCAAGTTCTTTATCTTCAGATCTGGGACTTATATTAGCTACAGCATGTTCCTGCTGTTGCTCTGTCTCTATCTGTACTGGTTGTTGTTCCGTTGCTTTGTCCTCTGCATCATGATACTGTATTTCTTCCTCTGCTTCTCTTTCCTGTCTCTGTTCTCTCTGGTCAACAGTCTGCTCTCTAGGGCTCTGTACCGTCTGCTCTCTAAGGCTCTGTACTGTCTGCTCTCTAGGGCTCTGTACTGTCTGATCTTTTGATCTCTGTACTCTCTGCTTTCCTGAGTGCTTATCAACATCTTTTGGGACGTTAACATCAGGAATCCTTGGTACCTGTACTGGGATGAATTCTACTACTGACTCTTCATCAGAACTAACATCTCTTTCATCTTCTAATTCTTTAGTCTCTGGTGTTTTCTCTTGAACCTGTTCTTGTTTTTTTCCATGTTTCCCTTGTCCTGGGTTTAGGAGTAGGTTTGGAAAGTGATGTCGATGATTCTTCTAAATTGGAATCATAAGAATCTAGATGTTCAATAGGGAGTAGTAGGTTTCTGTGTAATGTCCGGGTTTTTCCTTTTGATGTTCCTTTTTGTACTTTATAAACTGGAATTTCTAAGTTTGGTTGGTCAATAACTAGGTAAGGTTCTTCTTCCCACTTAGCTGCTACTTTGTGTTTCCCATCAAACGCTACAATCTTTACTAATACTCTGTCTCCTATCTGTATTTCTGCATTTGTAGTTCTCCTATCATAACTTTCTTTCTGTCTTTCCAGTGATTTCTTTGTTATCTTGTTTACTAGTTCGTAGGCTGCTTTCATGTTATCTTTCAAGTTACTGATGTACTTAGATACTGATTTCTTTTCTTCTTTCTTCAAGCCAAACTCTATGTCTATAGGTAATTTTGGTTCACGTCCAAACATAAGGAAATATGGGGAAACTCCTGTTGACTCATTCTTGATGCAGTTGTATGCATGTACTAATGGGTTAATGTACAGCTTCCAGTTCTGTTTCTGTGATGGTTTCAGGGTTCCTAGCATGTTGAGTAAAGTTCTATTATATCTCTCACATTGTCCGTTGCCCATAGCATGGTAAGGAGTTGTCCTTGACTTTTTCATTCCTGTGATCTGGCATAATTCTTTTATGATTTGGCTCTCAAAATTAGCTCCCTGGTCTGAGTGTATTCTAGTTGGAATTCCGTAGTAAGTTATGAAACTGTTGTACAATGCCTCTGCTGTTGTCTTTGCAGTCATGTTGCGAGTTGGAACCGCATGTGCAAAACGAGTGAAGTGGTCTGTTATGACGAGTACATGTTGATATCCTCCTTTACTCATCTCTAATGTCAAGAAATCCATCCAGAATAGTTCTAGTGGACAAGATGAATTGATGTTAACTAGTGGTGCTTTTTGATTTGTTGCTTTCCTACGCACACATCTGTTACAGTTCTTTATCCAGTTTTCAATGTCTTGCTGCATTCCTACCCAATAAAATCTGTCTTTGACTAAAGATGATATTCTTTCTCTTCCCGGATGTCCAAATTTGTCATGTAATTCCATCAGAACTTTGTCTTTGAATCTTCTTGGTATTACCAATTGTTGATTAGAGTTGTCGAATGAAGTTGTTTCCCTGTAAAGAATATCATTGATTAGTCTAAGTTTGTTGAAATTTCTAACTAATGCTTGCGAGTCAGGTTGGAATGGCAAATCCTCAAGTCTAGGTTTCTTTTGCTGCTTTACATAATGGATCCATGATTTAAGAGTTGGATCATTTCTCTGAACATTGTACCAATCAATCTGCTGGTCGATGACATCCTGTTGAGAAAAATTTTGATCAACAATTGAGGCATCTAAAGACAAAGAAGTGACAAGTGGCTCTGCATGAACTGCTTTACAAACTGCTTTGATGGAATCTGTAGAAATAGATTGAAAATCATAATTAATAGGTCTTCTTGACAGAGCATCTGCATCTTGGTTCTGATTTCCAGGCCTGTAAATAATATTGAAATCATAAACAGATAAAGCTGCTAGCCACCTATGTCCTGCAGCGTCAAGTCTTGCTGTTGTCAGTACGTATGTCAGAGGATTATTGTCTGTCAGTACTGTAAATTTATGTCCATAAAGATAGTCATGAAATTTTTCACAAATGGACCATTTCAAAGCTAAGAACTCTAATTTGTGTGCTGCATAGTTTTTCTCAGTAGGACTTAGACTGCGACTTGCGTAGCTGATGACTCTTTTTCTTCCTTGTTGTTCCTTATACAATACAGCTCCAAGTCCTAACTTGCTGGCATCCGTGTGTAATTCAAAAGGTAGGTTGTAATCTGCAAATCCAAGAATTGGAGGTTCTGTTAATAGTTTCTTAAGGTGTTGGAAGGCTTATTTCTGTTCTATTCTCCATTTGAATTCCTTTGTTGCTTGTTTTCCTTTCTTGTCCTTTTTGATATTGGATTTTGGCATCATTTCAGTCAAGGGTTTTGAGATTTTACTAAAATTTGGAATAAATCTCCTATAATACCCGATGAAACCAGTAAACTTTCTTATTTCTTCTGGTGTACTAGGAGTTGGCCAATCTAAGACTTTTTGCACCTTTTCTGGATCCGTTTCTATGGCTTCCCCTGATACAATGTGGCCTACATACTTAACCTTCTTCATAAATAAGTTGCACTTCTTTGGTGATAGTTTCAGGCCTGATTCTCTAAGTTTATCAAATACTAGTTGTAATCTGTGAATATGCTCTTCATAAGATCTCGAGAAAATGATCAAGTCGTCAAGAAAAATAAAACAAATATTCAAATGTAAGTCTCCTAGACAGCTCTCCATCAACCGTTGGTATGTTGCTGGGCTGTTTGATAGTCCAAATGGAAGTCTGTTAAATTCATAAAAACCCAGAGGTCCCACGGTGAGAGCTGTTCGTTCTTTATGTTCTTCTAAGATCTCAACTTGGTGGTACCCAGACTTCATGTCCAAAACCGAGAAATACTTATTTCCTGAAAGTGCATTAAGAATTTCTTCAATCCGTGGCAATGCATAGGCATCTTTCTTTGTTCTTTGGTTCAGTTGTCTATAATCTACACACATTCTTAATTTGTTGTCCTTTTTTCTGACTATTACTACATTACTTGAGAATGGTGAACTTGATTTTCTTATGATGTTGTAATTTAGCAGCATCTGTAAATGGTTTCTGATTTCTTCAAACATAGCAGGTGGTATTCGCCTCGTTCTCTGCTTGTAAGGTTGTTCATCTAATAAATCTATTCTGTGCTTTACGGTGTCATTAAACCCAATATCAGTCTCGTCTTTTGAAAATATATCCTTGTAATCTCTGAGTAGTTCATGTACTTCTTGTATCTGACTAGATGATAAGTTGTCAGTAGAAATTTTCACTTCCTGCAAATGAGTTATCTCCTCCTGTTGTAGATGTTGAGGCTGTTCTATGATGGATACTGGGTGAAGTTCACAAAGTATTGCCTTTGGATTAACAGTCACTGTTCTTGTTGTTAAGTTGCTAATATTAACTGGTATGATTTGATTTTCTCTGAAGTTGAAGTTCACCACAGAAGGTTCAATGTCAAGATCAGTTGGAATTCTGGAGTATGTTGTTGATTGCAGTAATGTACAGGTTTTGTGGTATGGGATCTTCTTATCTGCATACCCCTTAATCACTACTTGACTATTTGGAAGGATGGTGATTGTCTGTTGTTCAGCTGATTTTACTATGGCTAATCTAAAATTCTGCTTCATCAGTGTTTTTTCTCTCAACTGTAAACTTCTAAAAACTAAAAACCATGGTGTTTGTAGAGCTGTTTCCTGTAAGAAATTCTCTCCTTACTGTTGATGTGTGTTGTTGAGAAATAAATTGATTATGTTGGTTCCTAATAATATTGGAGTTGTTTTGCTATAATTTGAATGTGGTACAATCAAGAAAAGGCACGGTAAAGGTTTACAACTGGGAATTCCTATAGGCTGGATTTCTATTTCAATATACCCTAGGTACAAGAGAGAATTTCAAACTGCACACTCAATGTTGATGATATCTTGTATTGGATGAATAGGATTTTCTTGCAGATTGTTATCATAAGATGACTTTGAAATTGTGGATACAGTTGATCCTGTGTCTAGTAAGGCTTTAGCTTTAATCTGTGAAATCAGAATTTCTGTCTCAGTTGATTCACCAATTAATTTTGGCTGGTACATGGGGCTCTGTGGTCTTCGACCTATCGTCGGCCCCTTGCCGAAGGTCGTTATCCGTATAAATTTCCTCTTGAATGGTCGACTCTAACTCTACATCCAATTTGGAGGTGGCCTTGTTGACTGCATCTCCAGCATACAACTTCCTCAGATGCTGTGGGTTGAGAAGTCTGAAATCTTTTATTCTGTTGCATCTGAGGAGCCTGAAATCTGTATGATGTTTGACCTCTGAATCTGTTAGGAGATCTGTATCGTGGAGTGTAATTTCCTATTGTCATTACTCTGCCTCTGTACTGATCATTTCTTTCTCTCTTCATCTCCTCTAACTCTGTAGATAGTCTGTTGACTATAGATCTTAATTCATTTGTATCCTGTTTTCTTTCCACAGTAACTCTCTTTGATGGTAGAGGCTTTGACTGTTTTTCAGATTCAGTTCTTTTCTCTTTGTCCTGCTCGAGTACTCTCATTGCCATTCGTTACTCATCAAAATCAAGATACTTGTCATGTAAATGGCCTGATATATCTTTAAGACTAGGCTTCATTCCATTCCAGAACATGTTTCTTAACATTTCATTTTCATCATCTTGTTTTACTTGCCCTCGTATGACAGCTTTACTCAATAAATCTTCCAGTCTACATCCCCATGTTGAGATATCCTCACTTTCTCCCTGCTTCGCTCTGTAGAAGTTGGCAAGCAATGTTTCCTTTTCCTCAACAATGCCATAAATACTGTCCAGTTTGTTTAAAATTTCCCCCACAGATGCATTAGACCCTAGACGCATAAGCACTAGTACTCTACTTGCTGGAGAACGCAATGATCTCCTGATTGCTAAACAAATAATATTTTCTGAAAAACCATTTGCTTGTAAACACTTTACCTCATATCTCCATTGATCGTATAAAACATCACCCTTTTTGTCACCTGCAAACCCTGATGTTTTAGGGACACCACTCAAGGGAATGTGGGTTGAGGAAGTGGTCAGGGTAAGGTCATGGGCAAATGGACCAGGTTTGGTAGGGGTAAGGTTATTGGCAAATGGGTTAAGACTGGGAGGGACAAGGTCATTGAGGAATGGATTAGGACTAGAAGGGGCAAGGTCATGGTCAATACTAGGACTAGCATGAACAGACGGACTGGGTAATTCCTTCTTTAAGGATTCAGCATATTTCAAAACCCAGTTTTTAAATTCTTCAGGAGTACTAACTTCAGGCTTGATGTCTAATGCCTGAAATGTAGACGACAAATCAGACATTTCTATCTCTGTAAGCTCTGCCATGATGGTAATAAATAATAGATATCAAATCATGCAGATGTTTGACTGATCAATGTAAAAATTGCAATTGTATAACAAGCAAGTAAAAAAATGACAACTCAAAGAAAGCGACGCGCATCTAACTGACAGATGAAACAAATAAACCGACATGTTGATTGACTGTCAATAACCTCTTGTTTGTTTTAAATTGTTTTAAACAATTTACATTTTGCAATAAACACACAAAATATAACACGATTTTAAACCATGTTTATATATATATATATATATATATATATATATATATATATATATATATATATATATATATATATATATATATATATATATATATATATATATATATATATATATATATATTTAAATGGAAAGTATCAGAAGCTAATGATGTTAGTACCTTAACACTAAACTAAGTGGACACCATGACAGACAAACTTCTGATCAGATTCTGTATTTCTAATGTTTGAGATCAATGTGAGAACAAATGTGGTTTTGTGTTCACTATATAAACTCAAATTCACTGTATACCTAAACTCTCAACTGCACTAATGTATGACAATCACATCTACTCGAATTTTCTCTATACACTATCCAAAACAACCTGCTAACTGTACCTGTATCTGTGACAGTCCGTTTTCTCTAGTCTGAGTCAAAGTATTTTTAAATATTTGTACTAAATAATTGTTATAATAATGAATGAATAACAATATGGAAAAAAAAAATCAACAATGTGAAACGGTCGAAAAATCTCTGTCTTTGTTTTCAACAACATGTGCTTTCAAACTCTAAACTCTTCAACTGGCCAGTCAATATTGTATCAAAAGTAAATAATCGCTACACTTAATATAGTATCTTGTTGAATAAATAGGTAAACAACCACTAAGTACCTCTACTACATTACCATCACCATTTCTCAAGTTCAAAATCGCAAAAGATTAGTACACCAAGGATTTTGACAGAATATGCTTTAAAAAATATAAAATGGAATAAATTCAGTTAATTTTAATACAAACATTGATTATTTGCATCCATTTGTGTAAATTTGTCTTTTAGTATAAGCCAGTAAATGAGCGCGGAAAATTTCGCCGATGATGTTGGATTACCAGTTGGTTGATTTTAACTTCATTAAAGCTATTTAATTTTGAGTAACAATTACTAGTGCTATATTTTTACTTCAGTAATAATATTTTTACTAGATTAAAATTCATGAATTGTCGGTTAGATATCCACAAAGTAATTTTACATCACTTATTAAGAAAATGGTTCACTGGAGAAACGATTTTACTGGAGTGATAATACTCAATGACCACTGTTTTAGTTTTACTGCAGTAGAAATAATTTTAGAGGTGAAAATTATTAATGATATAGTTTGATTCCTTCATCTTGAATGCCAGTTGTTTTCTGTTTTGTAATACTTTTTTACTTAAAAATTTCTTTGCTTTTGGGTTATATTTTTTAACTTTATATTTTGCATTTTTTACCTTCATTTTTCTTGAATATTTATTTCATTTTATTTTAGCTGACATCCACGACTGTACTCGTCAATGCTGTCACCGGACATCCATGACTGTACCTGCACGACTAATGTCAAAATCGTAGTATCAGAGCAAGATTTTCCGGATTGTTCAGCGTGGTAAATATGTTGATAAGCTAATACGTATTGTTTTTGAAAGAAAAATACCCCATGTGTAAATATGAAGAAAAGAAAATTAAACAATATCTGTTTTCAAATAAATGTGCTGCATGGAAGGCTGTGATAGCCAAAAGGTAACATTGACTGGTTTAGTGAATATATCGAGGAAACTATATTCTAACTTGCCTCAAGACATAAGAAAATTAAACCATGTTTCTATGCTTAAATCCATTGTATGGATCGCCATAATAGCTAAAAAGTAACATTTAAAACAGTGTACATGCATGACCGTACCTGTACCTGATTAACAACATCCACGATTGTACCTGTCCTGTATACACAAGTTATTCTACATCCTTGACTGTACCTGTGCCTGAGTGACAGCATCCACAACTGTGCCTCTCCTGTATATACACTATATTACATTCCTGACTGTACCTGTGCCTGATCAAAAACAAACGACGGTACCTGTCCTGTATACACACTTTATTCTACACCCCTGACTGTGCCTGTACCAGATTAACAACATCCACGACTATACCTGTCCTGTATACACACTTTATTCTACATTCATGACTGTACCTGTGCCAGATTAACAAATCCACGACTGTATCTGTCTAGTATAGTATACACAAGTCATTCTACATCCATGACTGTACCTGTGCCTGAATGACAAAGTACCTGTCCTGTATACACACTTTATTCTACATCCTTGATTGTACTTGTACCAGATTAACAACATCCACGACTGTACCTGTCCTGTATACACACTTTACTAGACATCCATGACTGTACCTCCGCCTGATAAACAACATGCACGACTTTACCTGTCCTGTATTCATACTTTATTCTGAATCTACATCCATGACTGTAACTGTCCCTGATTGACAACATCCACGACTGTAACTGTCTAGTATAGTATACACAAGTCATTCTACATCCCTGACTGCACCTGTGCCTGATTGACAACATCCACGTCTGTACCTGTCCTGTATACACAGATCTGTTATTATTAAGTAGATTTATGATAGCTGATAGTTAAACTGAGCTAATTGTTTGTCTTTAATTTTCATATTCTTTGACTGATTTTTGATTTCCTCAAGGTTGATATTAAAGCTTTTGGACCAAAAAATTCTCGGAGTAGGGCTTTAAAAAGTTTTTGTGATGAATTTGCTACTTATCAAATTTATCGGTAGTTTCTGTTTATTTTCTTTACAAAAACTTCATTTGATTTTTAATGTTATTTATTGGTTTCATAGCTTTCTTTAATTTTTTTTTATTCGCCAATCATGTTAGATTTGTTTATATGAGTATTATAAAAATAATTGTTAACAAGGAAATTTCCGTTTTCATCAAATACTAGTAGGCCCTTTATATACAAAATTCCACTTTCTAGCCAATCTGTGTAGATGAGAATTCTTATCTTATCAAGTTGATTACCCATATAGGTTTGAGACAATATTTCAGCATCGATCATCTCTCTCTCCCTCGTTTTTGATTTTTTGTTTGTTTACATTCGTTCAGTGTACTTAAATTCACAATATAATAATGGTGATTATTTCAATAATAGTTTTATTTTCTTTAGCGTTGGTTATATTCGTTTTGGTGTAATTATTTTTTTTCAAAATGCATGATGTAAAAAAAAGATTTAAAGGATGATTGTTTTTCATTGAAAATTCGTGTTACCCATGCGATCCTGAGCGCTTTCAATTTACAATCAATGTTAACTATTTCAATCCCTCCTTCATTCTGTTTACCGATTAAAGTATTTCTTTCTATCCGTTCTCTTTTTCAGCAGAGAAAAAAATTGCTTTCATTATTTTTTTAATAGTTTCTTTTCTTGGATATCGCAAAATACTTGCACCACAGAATAATTGTGTAAATGCTTAAGCATTGATTACAGTACATTTTCCTTATAGTTAACTTTCTGGTATTCTACATTGTAAGTTCTAATTTATCAATTTTTCCATCCATTTTTGAGCATAACACTAATTCGAATTAATACCTAAATATATATTCCTAAATATTTTACAGGTGCATTAGTGCTAGCCCGTAGAACACGCCCCTAATTTTTTCTGCGTATAACATTTTGCTATGGTAAATTTTCCTTTATATGCTTGTTCCCCCCCCCCCCCCCGCCCTTCACACACACACTTTTTGTTGATGTAAGGTCGAGGACAAATTTCAGGATTTGGACAGTTATAAAGTTTTAAAGCTCACCTGAGCCGAAGGCTCAAGTGAACTTTTCTGATCAAAGTTTGTCCGTAGTCTGCCGTCGTTGTCGTCGTTGTAACCTTTTCACATTTTCATCCTCTTCTCAAGAACCACTGGGCCAATTTCAACCAAATTTGCCACAAAGTATCCTTGGGTAAAGGATAGTCAAGTTTGTTCAAAAAAGGGTCGCGTCTTCTTCGAAGGGGAGAAAATTAAAAATTTGTGAAAAATTAACGGCATCATTTAAAAATCTTTAATACAAGAACCACTGTGCTAGAAAATATGAAACTGATGTGGAAGCATCCTCAGGTTGTGCAGATTCAAATTTGTTAAAATTCATGAATCTCAAGGATAGGTGGGGCCACAGTTGGCGATAGAAGTTTTACATAGTAATACATAGAAAAAATCTTTAAAAATCTTCTTCTCAAGAACAGCAAAGTCATGATTAGTCATAATTATATGGAAGCATCCTCAGGTAGTTTGTAATACAGTTTGTTCAAATCCTGACCTACAGGGGGAGGGTGGGGCCACAATGGGCGATCAAAGTTTTGCATAGCAATACATGGGAAAAAGAACTTTAAAAATCTACCTCTCAAGAAGAGTAGCCTTGATAAGTCATATTTATATGGAAGCATCCTCAGTAGTGTAGAATCAAGTTTCTTCAAATCATGACCCCTGGGGGTAGGGTGGGGCGGCTGGGGCCACAATGGGTGACCGAGGTTTCACATAGGAATGTACAGGAAAAATCTTTAAAATTCTTCAAAAACACAGCAAAGCAATGATTGGTCATAATAATATAAAAGCATCCCCAGGTAATGTAGATTACTCAGTAGTATAGAAGGGTCATAACAGGGGATCATAGTTATACATAGTAATATAAAGGATATATCAGTAAAAAAATTGTTCTTAAAAATAGCAAAGCCATTATGTGTCATTAATTCAAAAGCATCCTTAGGAAGTGTAGATTCAAGTTTGTTCGATTCATACCCCTCCCCCTCCCCCCGAACCACTTTTATTTTTAAACTTTTTAATACTGAATTGATTTCTGCTTTTTCCTTGCTAAAGTTCTTAGGTGAGCAATGTAGCTCCTAGGCCTCTTTTTTTCCTTGTTAGATTTTTGGGAAGTTGGACCCCAACTTTTGAAACCGTTGCTACGGGCCTGTAGTGATATTTATATCACACAATTCATCATATCTGTTTTTCAAATGTCCTGATAATATTCCGTCAGATTTACTTTTATTAAGTTGGATTCTTAATACCTAATGATATGGTAAATTAATCCATTCAAATAGATAAAATCATAAAAATATTGACTGTATTGCATTATTATATTTTTGCAAAGTATGAAAATGAATACGTGAAAGAAAATTTAATTTTTGTTACTTTAGCCTTAAACTATTTTCTGAGCCTAATCAAACAAGTGATATAAAATCTGAATTATAAAGAAACTTTAACACGAAACAATAAAGAAAGATAATTATTGATTTCAACATGATCTTGACCTGTGAACTTTGACCTAACACTTGTCAGGGATTAGGAGGTTCTGTATTAGGATCATCCTATCATAAAAACAATACGTATTATAATTAAGCAAATTTGAATTTCACTCACAAATTTTGATATTTCAGTGTGTCCTTGACCGTGAAATTTGACCGTGAAAATCAATAAGGATTTTCAAGACACAGATAATCATCAGTTTATTAAATCAAGGCAAGTTACCATTATTAATTTTACTAAAGCTTTGCCGTATACTTTTGACCTATGACCAGTTGTAAACTTTGATAACAATTTCCCGCAACTTTGTTGGCGGGTTAAAAAAATTACAAATACTGTATAATCTTGGATAAAAGCATTATGGATGATCCTGGTATATTAAAGAAGAAGATATAATAATTCATAAAAACACAATTGAAAACATTTTTGGATGGAATAGTGCATTTTATTGTGTTAACAAAGACCTATTGGAAATAATTAGTTCAATCATACTACATGTAACTACACTTCACAATTCAATGATTAAATGGCATTCGAAAGAATTGAAAAATAACCCAATAATCAAAAGAAATATGACAAAAAGGAAGGGAAAATGAGAGAAAAGTTTTTATCTTGTAGTTAAGGTCGTACTCCTGTGTAATAAGATTAATTATTTTTTCGAAAAACAAAGAGACCAGAAAGATTTTTATGAATTGTTTTTTATTCATTTAAAGCAATGGGGGATAACTCTTCAATGACAGGACAAGGTCATAAATTAGAACACACTGCGCTCTAAAACATAATAATTATGTCCAAATATACTGAGTATTCAGCCCATATATTCAATTTCATTGAATTTGAGATTATTCTGGGTCTGACACGATAGTGCAGTAAAACCCTCTCATTGAAATATGGAATCACGTGTTTTGATGCAAAAAATTTATATTCTTTTTAATTGTGGCATTATTACTATCTTTAATTCTAACAAAGCGTAAATAACAACTATTAAAGTTGTAACGTATATATTGTATTCTGAGATTATCCCAATCTCCTGTGCACTCTGTAACCACGTGCTTGCATGCTATATCTTTATGTTCTTTGTTTATACTAAGCAGTCTGTAATAAACTCATGTAGAACACACACGTGTTAGAACCATTACTTTACTTGGTGTCAGAAGTGTTTTTCCTGAGTCTTTCTGTGAATCTCTGGATTTAACTGGACACCATGGGTGACGAGGGAAACGCAAATGCTCCCGTTCCCATTGTTGTGAATCCATCAATTCCAATACCTGGAAAATTGGATCTCAAGGGAAATCTCTCAACAAACTGGAAAAAATTAAAGCGGATGTGGACTAAATACGAAACTGCATCCAACTTAAAGGAGAAAGACAAAGAGGTGAGAACTGCTACTTTTCTAACATGCATTGGACCTGATGCATTAGACATTTTTGATGGCCTCCAGTTTGAGAATGAAGATGATAAAAAAGATATAGATATAGTACTTGAAAGATTTGAAGCCTTCTGCATCGGACAAACAAATGAAACATATGAAAGATATACGTTCTATAAAAGAGATCAGGAAACGACTGAAAATATTGACACATATGTGGCAATTCTGAGATCACTTGCAAAAAGGTGCAAATTTGATGCGCTGGAAAATGAAATGATTCGTGACAGAATTGTATTAGGAATACGGGACAATGGCACGCGAAAAAAATTACTTCAGGAACCGAAGTTGGATTTGAAGAGATGTGTTGACATCTGCAGGGCCAATGAAAAATCCACCTCCCAGCTTAAAACTATGGAAGAGGTACATGCCGTAAAAATGAAATCACCACGCAAACCCCAGGCATTTACAAAAACCAAACAAACAACAAGGAAAGAAATTAAGCAATTTCCTACTGCCTCTAAAAGTCACAAAGAACGCCTATATTGCGGTAAGGAACACCCCTTTAGAAAAGAATTGTGTCCAGCATGGGGAAAAAAGTGTAGAAAATGCAGCCAGATGAACCACTTCTCAACGAAATGCTCACTACTCAAACCAAGGCGTGGCCACATCAAACAAATCAACAATGATACAAGTGATGAGGAATTTATCCTCATGATTAAAAACATAAATGCCATTGAGAAAAAACTGTATGCAGAAATCCAAATTGAAGGAAAAACTGTGAGATTCCAGTTAGACTGTGGATCAACAGTGAATGTACTACCCGAAGAAATCTATAAACAGGTATGCAATGACCCTAATCTCAGCATGCTTCAGAAAGCAGACATGACTCTTGTCATGTTTAACAAAACTGAATGCCACCCTCTTGGCAAAAGAAGACTCAGTGTGCGAAATCCCAAAAACAATAAGCGTTACAACTTTGAAATAGTTGTTGTTCAAGGAAATTTAAACCCAATCTTAGGAGCAAAGGTAATTCAAGGAATGAACATGATTACGGTTAACAGAGAAAACATTGCTGCCGTCGACTCCGAGAATCAAAACAAAAGCATTCAAGAGAAATACAATGACGTATTCAACGGTCTTGGAAAATTAAGTGGAGAGCTGCATCTTGAGATTGACAGTTCGACTGCTCCCGTTAAACTTTCCACTAGAAAGGTGCCGATCGCTATGAGAGCTCCGCTAAAACATGAGCTCGACAGACTGACAGACGTAGGTGTGTTAGCACCGGTATCGGACCCAACCGATTGGATTTCCTCACTTGTAGCGGTAAGGAAGCCCAGTGGGAAAATGCGACTATGCATTGACCCAAAGCCGCTAAACAAAGCCTTAAAACGCAACCACTATACAACACCAACTATAGAAGACATATTGCCAGAACTGAGCAAAGCTAGGATTTTTTTCTGTTGTCGACTGCAAAGATGGTTTCTGGCACATCGTTCTGGACGATGAAAGCAGTCTCCTGACAACTTTCGGAACACCTTGGGGCAGATACAGATGGCTCCGCATGCCTTTTGGAATAAAACCAGCTAGTGAAGAGTTTCAACGCAGAATGGATGAAGCATTGTCGGGTCTCCAAGGAATCAAAGCAATACATGACGATATAGTCATATATGGCTGCGGAAACTCTGAGGAGGAAGCAATCCTCGATCATGACAAAAAACTCTCCAACCTACTGGAAAGATGCAGATCTAAAGGCATCAAAATAAACAAGGACAAAATGAAATTGAGAATGCGTTCCGTATCATATTTAGGACATATTATCTCAAGCGAAGGTTTGAAAGTAGACCCCTTGAAAATTAGGGCAATCACAGAAATGCCGAAACCTACCTGCAAAGCTGACATTCAACGCTTACTAGGAATGGTGAATTTTGTCCAGAAATTTGCGCCAAACCTCTCAGAAATTACAGCACCCCTCCGAGATCTACTGAAAACAGATACAGAATTCGTATGGGAGGACGCTGTACACGGTAAAACTTTGACGATCTAAAGCACATACTCTCTACAAGCCCTGTACTACGCTTCTCTGATCCTAATCTACCAACAACAGTACAGTGTGACGCATCTGAACGTGGACTGGGAGCCTGTCTCATTCAAAATGAACAACCAGTCGCATATGCTTCTCGTGCAATGACTCCGACTGAAGTTAACTACGCGCAAATTGAAAAGGAACTACTTGCTGTCCTGTTCGCAATGGAACGTTTTGAGCACTACACTCTTGGACGTAAGGTGAAGGTAGAATCAGACCACAAACCGCGTGAAATAATCAACAAGAAGAGCCTTATATCTGCGCCAAAACGATTGCAACGAATGCTCTTACGTCTGCAAAAGTTTGACTACGAAATTGTATACAAACGAGGACTTGAAATGTATCTTGCCGACACACTGAGTCGAGCCTACCTTCCTACAGTTCAACTACAGAAACATGATTCAGAAGATCGAGTACTTGCAATTACCGATCGCCCAAAATCGGAAAAGGATGTTGAATCCATAACCATGAGCGAGTACGCCAATATCTCATCGGATACTTTGAAAAAAATAAAACTTGCAACTTCACAGGATGAAATTTTGCTAAAACTATCCAAAACAATCAAAGATGGCTGGCCCGAGCGCGATGAACTACCACCTGACATACAATTCTACCATACATTTAGAGATGAATTAGTTTCTCAGGACGGACTCATCTTCAAAGGAGACCGTATTGTAATTCCACTCACATTGAAAGATGAAATTCTACAAAGGGTACATTCGAGCCACATTGGAATCCAAGGATGTTACCGCAGGACCAAAGAATCTCTATACTGGCCGAACATGATGAAGGATATCGAAACCTATATTAAGAAATGTCATGTCTGCGCTACCATACAAGTTGAGCAAGGTAAAGAAACTCTCATTTCTCATGAGATACCGGACAGACCATGGCAAAAGATAGGAACTGATTTATTCCAGCTTGATGACAGACAGTATCTCATTACTGTTGACTATCATTCAGACTTCTTTGAAATTGACCGTCTACATGATAAGAAATCAAAGGAAGTCATAAACAAGCTCAAAGCCCAAATGGCCAGACATGGAATTCCTGAGATGCTGATTTCAGACAATGGACCTCCCTTCGGTAGCAAAGAATTTGCAAGCTTCTCACGAAACTATGAGTTCAATCATATAACCTCATCACCTTTATACCCAAAATCTAACGGAAAGGTAGAAAATGCTGTGAAAATTGCAAAAACTTTATTAAAGAAATGCCAGTTAGACAACAAAGACCCTTTCTTGGCACTACTCGATTGGAGAAACACTCCTTCAGAAAATATCGGTAGTTCTGCTGTCCAGAGACTAATGGGACGTCGTACAAGAACACTACTACCAACAAAATCTGAACTTTTGAAACCATCCCTACCGACAAATGTCAAAGAGCAATTAGCAAAACGGAAATCTCTGTCAGAATTCTATTATAACCGAACAGCTAAAGACCTACCAAAGATTAATATTGGGGAAACCGTGAGAATTCGACCTTTTGGAAAGGAAAAAACCTGGACTAAGGCAAAAGTTGACGAGAAAGTTAATATCCGCTCATATCAGGTTACTACAGAGGATGGTCGCACCTATCGTCGAAACAGGAAACATCTGCGGCGCAGCAATGAGCCATTCATTGTGAACAACGTAGTAGACCCCCCAAACTTTATTAATGTGATGAATGATAAGCTACCATCAGCAGAGAACCCCAAACCATCAGCGGATAAAATTACTCCCATCAGACGCTCTACAAGACAAATAAAAATGCCAAAACGTTTTGAAGATTTTAAGATCTACAAGTGATAAGTGAAACAGCAAAAGTGTTGAGGCATAATAATCCTCTTTGCTGTTATTGGCCACATGATCATTTATTGTATTACCATCATCTGTATATATTGTAAATATACCTCTTTCTAAGTGAAATGAATGTTAAGTGTAATGTTATCTATTGGAAAAGAAACTGTAAAACAAAGACTCTATCTCCAAAGTTTAAATTAGGCATCATGGACTCTTAAGTAATTTTCAATGTTTAATGTTTTATTTCTTATTAAATGATAATTATATCAATTAAATTAAGACATTTTTCTCAAAGAAGGGGGATGTAACGTATATATTGTATTCTGAGATTATCCCAGTCTCCTGTGTACTCTGTAACCACGTGCTTGCATGCTATATCTTAATGTTCTTTGTTTATACTAAGCAGTCTGTAATAAACTCATGTAGAACACACACGTGTTAGAACCATTACTTTACAAAAGTATGGTTAGTATTCTGGCCTTCAACATAATACAAATTCTAGAATTGTGAGATACAACCGAATGGTTCCATGCAGGGCTTGTTTGTCATTTTTGGATCGGCACCTAAATAGTAGGCTTGTCAATATCGTTAAATCAAAGAGGTGAAGATGACAAACAGTAAAATGTACTGAATATACATTTGATTCTTTAATTCCGTCTTAGTAACTTCTTAGGGGTAGAATATTCAATATATACAGGACTGGTACAGTAATGAATATACTTACAGTCATGGATGTAAAATAACTTGTGTTTACTGGACAGGTACAAACCTGGATGTTGTTGATCAGGCACATTAGTACTCTCATGGATGTAAAACAACTTGTGTATACACGTCAGGTACAGTCGTTGATGTCAATCAGACACAGGTGCTGTCTAAGATGTAAAATTTCTAGAGTTTTCAAGTCATATACAGTCGTGGATGTTGTTAATCAGGCACAGGTACAGTCATGGATGTAGAATAAAGTGTGTATACAGGACAGGTACAGTCGTATGTGTTGTTGATCAGGCACAGGTACAGTCATGGATGTTGAATAACTTGTGTATACAGGGCAGGCACAGTAGTGGATGTTGTTAATCGGGCATCTGTACTAACATTGGTTTCAACTGCTGTAAATGCTACTTTTTAGCGATTTTGGCGATCCATACAATGGGTTTAAGAATAGAAAATAGATTTATTCTTTATGTCTCTAGGCAAGTTTAATAAATTTTCCTCCATAAATTTACTAAACAAGTTTATATTACCTTTTGGCGATCACAGTCTTCCATACAGTAGATTTATTTGAAATCAGAATTTTTTTTTTTTTACTTTCTTATCTTAATATTTACACACGGATTTTATATATATATATATATATATATATATATATATATATATATATATATATATATATATATATATATATATATATATATATATATATATATATATAAACAATCCGTATTTATCAACATATTTACTACGTTGAACGACCCGGAAATTCTTGCTCTGACATTCCGTCTTTGACATTAGTGTGCAGGTACAGTCATGGCATTGGCGAGTACAGTCGTGGATGTCAGCTGACAGACTCTGATGATATAATGGCATATATCAATGTCAAGGACATCGTATAGGCGTATTTACACTCAATCAACTACGATGGGTCGTTGGAGTTTTCTTTTTAATCAACTGCTCTCATCGAATGTAAATATAAGTATCGATAATAAATTTTTAAATTCTGTGAAACTCGGAGGACTTCCCATGTATTTTTTTTAATCACATTCCAATGAAGTAAATTACTCAGTGTCCTTTTAAAGAAAATTTCTCTATTTATATCTTTATTACAATCCATGGTTTACGTTGTCCTTAATTTGCATATGTTTGTAAACATGGAGAATAAAACGTAAGTAACGTTGATGTATTACGCCCTTAAAACTCTTTAAAAATATAATTGTGCTTTGACCAATGATTTTTTTTTTTACTTTATTTAAACCATACATTTTAAATACTCGTCCCTATAAATGATATTGGTACATTTTTGCATGAAGTTTAACATATATGTTTTCTTATGATTTCACATAGCTTTACCTTTCTTTATTTTGAATCATTGAGTTTTTAAATACTTCATTAATATTGAACCCAGGTCTAGTAATCCCTCCATTCCACCCACGATGTCAGTTACGCAAGGGTTCTTTCTTTGAATATTCTGTATTTCTAACAGTGTGAAATATTCTGCAATGAAAATTTTGTACAAAATTAATTGTAGACACATCAATTAAAAATAATTTTGTAGATCTCGATTGCAAACTTGTACCTTTTTTTATCGATTAATGAGAATGGTTTGTGCATTCTGTATTGTAACAGCTTTCATTTTTAACATTGGAATTTAACAGTGAGATTCTCACACATTGAACATTTTCCTCTCTTTTTTGGATTAAATTAGAAAAAAAATTCAATGGTTTAAACTTTGTCATTTTTAGCTCTTTAGAGCCAAAAGCTCAAGTGGGTTTAAATTATCGAGAAGTGGCGGGCGTCCGTCCCCTGTCTCTTAGTCCATCCGTCTGTCTGTTTATCTTTCTGTCCAGCTCTCAGTCTGTCTGTCGTGTGTTATGTTTATCTGTATACTAGCTTATCATTGCCATAACTTCTCGAGAACTATTAAGCCAATTTCAACCAAACATGCTATAAGGCATCTTTGAATAAAGGGGTTTCATATTTGTTCGATGACCATCCCTCTTTGAAGGGGGGGATAATCAAGAAGTAGTGGAAAATTGGTGGCAGTATTTACAAATCTGCCAAATAACCACTTGGCCAGAAAACTTTTATAAAAACGTCTTTATACACTACATATTCTAATTTGTTCATTTCACGTCCGCGGCATAGGGTTAGGCCACAATAAGAAATTAAAGTTTTAAATTTAAAACATATAAGGGGAAATAGGTGGGAAAAACAATAAATATCTTCGTCTCAATTGCAAGAGCATCATAGAAATAATTAGTGAAATAACTAAGCCTCCATCCATTACCCTAAAGTTTAGGTTGGGCGTGGAAAAATTCACACAATCTGTGATTAGATGTTAAAAAGTTTTAAACCTTGTGGAAATGACTTACTCTCAGACCAATATTTGGTCTTTTACCATTCAGGTTTGGAAAAAAATTGATAATCTCTTTGCAGGAAAATATCAATCTGTTGCAAGGTTAAGATACTGCAGATTCTTTCATTACTTTTGACCGTAAGTATTGCAAACAGATCCAAGTTTCAGTCATATAACGTTATCGTGGTGTTTGAATTGATCTAAATCTTGACAATCAATAAAGTAAATCTAAAATCAGTTGTCATGTTGTTTAATATTATGTACATAAAGCAAATTAATATTTGAATGAAGTTAGTCTCGATTTTTGTTGTCATAAAAATTTCGTTTTTGCTCACAAGAAGGACATAAAACTGATTGTTCACATTCCGGGGGGGGGGGGATTAAGGACCTCTTAACTTTTGTGTTAGTTTAAATAATGCCATGAACATTGTTTAACTTGTACACTTTTCAGCTTACCTAAGCCGATTTCGAGATTTTTTTCGTATAGGACCTCTTAACTTTTGTGTTAATTTAAAGAATGCCATGAACATTGTTTAACTTGTACACTTTTCAGTTTACCTAAGCTGATCGAAGATTGTCTGGCGTCCGTCTGTGTGTCGTGTGTCGTCCGTCATCTGTTTATTTGTTAAATTTTCGAGCTCTTCCTCAGAACCACAGGACCAATTTCAACCAAACTTGCCACAAAGCATCCTGTGGTAAATGCAATTCAAATTAGTTTAAATAAAGGGTCATGTCAACTTGCAAGGGGAGATATTTATGAAAGTGAAAATTTGGCGGGATCATTTAAAAATCTTCTTCTTAGAAACCACTGGGCCAGAAAAGATAAAATTTGTGTCACGGTCCTGTTGTTATGGGTAACACTTTTTTGTGGAAATATACAGTACAAGTTAAATGTATAATACCCCCTGCAACATATTGAACTATAAAACATCGGATGAATGTTTTATTAATTGTATATTTACCATGTTCATCATTTGGTAGATTTACCATGTTCATCATTTGGACGAAGTCGGTAGTATAAGTGTCACCCCAATATTCCTCAATATCTTACTGCGCAGATATGCATTCCCAAACCAATATCTAACGGTTAACAATTGTATTTATGTATAAAAAGACCATCAGACATGCTACTAATGTATCCAACAGTAATTTCCGATTATTGGCGCACTAGGTGCGTGTTTTATTTCGTCGGTTCAACCGGCATGGCAGCATTATAAAGCTTCTTTGCTAAAACGCAGATGGCGGGATATTTAGTTTTGTCGTGAAGGCATGACAATCGAGCCCAATAAAAGCAAGAGCAAATCAATCTGCTGGTTATTTGGTTTTCAAAACTCATATAACCAGAATATCCAGGAGTAAAAGTCGTTGGGTAATAACTATTAAAAATTAATTGATCTCTTTAAGCTGATGGATTTAAGATAATACAATTAATTAAAACTTTCAATGATTTTAATAAATTGTTTTGTCGGAGAAATGAGTGGGAGGTGAAATAACTCTCCTATAACTATATTTATCTTTCTTATTTCTAATTAGAAGAGAAATAATATTTCCATTACTTAAGTTCTACGAGAGAACGAATACAGGACACTCATAAAAGGAAACTTTGCAAATTAAAAAAAACCATTTATTCATTTTAGTCCTGACTTAGTTTCCAATATACAGAATTGGGAGACCCACAAGTTGCACAAGGGAGACCCCCCCCCCCAACGACAACACCTATATGACAGCTACTGGGCATATTTATTCAAATTATGGCCCCTGGGCTTAGGGTGGGGTCAGAATAAGGAATTAATATGGAAATATACTGGAAAAGAGTTTTAATATCTTCTTTTCACTGGGTCAGAAAAGATGAAACTTCTATGAAAGCCGTCTAACATAGTGTAGATAATTTGGTTAAGTTATGGACCCCTGGATATAGGGTGGGGCCACTATAAGGCAGCAGTTTTTTGCATGAAGATATATAGGAAAAATATTATAAAATCTTTTTCGCAAGAACCACTGGACCAGAATAGGTGAAACTAATAAGAAAGTTTTCCAACAAAGTGTAAATTTAAAGAACAAGGTACGGTTTCAATACGTCTTGCCCTGTATTTTTCTTAAAAATGAAAGTGATGTAAAAAATTAAAACTTAAGCATTTTTAATCATTGAAATTCCATGCAGAAAGATCATACAAACCATTTTTCTCACATGACCTTCTAAATGCTAACTGTGATGTCATAAACCTGTGCATTTTTCCGTATTTTCTTAAAAAAATGCAGAAGACACTAATTTTCAATGAAATTTTCTTTCAGAAAATATTGTCTACAGGCATCGCCCACAAAGATCTTGAAATATATGATTTTTCAAAGAATTTTACACAATATATCCGAAAATTGGAGTGGGCGACAGCTGTGGACACTATTTTCTTAAGGAAAATAACCCTAGAAATGGGCCATTTTGAGGCTTTTCTGTTTAAAATAGGTACCATTCCAGAATGGTACTCCTTCATGCCATATTCCTTCCTGATTTTTCACAGTCATACACTCAACTAATATTTAAGCCAGTTTCAAAACTTTTTGAAAGCATTAATTTTTTTTAAAAATAAAGCTAAAACCGTACCTTCTTCTTTGTCAAAACTATTTGCTTGGGGATCGGTAAGCCATAATAGGGGATCAAAGGATTACATGGCAATATATAAAAAAAGTGTTTATAAATCTTCTCCAGAACTACTGGGACAATGAAGATGAAAATTAAATAAATGCTTTCTGACGTTCTGTAGATTCTAGTTTGCTGAAATCATGGATCGGATCCCGTGGGCTAGAGTCTGACTTAAATAATGGATCAGATGTTAACATGAAAACACATAAGGTGAAAAAACTTTGAAAAATTTTCCTTGCAAGAATCATTTGGCCAGAAAAAATGAAACTTTTGCGATGCTTTCTTGACAAAGTGTAGATTCAGGTTTCCTCAAATTTTTGATCCCGGAGTAGGGTGGATCATAAAAGAGTATCAAATGTTTCCATAGAAAGATACTAAATATGTTTATCTCTTCTCCAGAATCACTGTACCAGACATGATGATCCTTAAATAAAAGCTTCCTGACAAAGTGTAGATTCAAGTCTGTTCAATTTATGGTTCCTGAGGATTGGATTTACTTCTGAAAATATGTTTTTAATCTTCTTATTACAGGTGACAGGTAAGCGTTGTGGCCTATGGACCTCTTGCTTTCTTAAGAACGTATTTTTTAGGACTAAGAAAATTTTAGAACACCTGATAACAAAAGAGAACACTTTGACATACATGTAGTGATAATAATATTCAAGTATTTTAAATCGATTTCTGCCCAAAATTTGTCCCACTTCGACGAAGAAAGAGATTTCAGTTTCCTGAATGTGAGAAATGAAAAAAAGGTGAAGATAACGAACAGTGATCAATCTCAAAAAAATCTATAAACAATACAAATCTGTGAAGAGGGCATGAAACACGGATCCCTGGAAATTCTAGAGGTCGGATCGGGTGCCTAGAAGGAGTAAACAAAGTAGCTTACATTATTTCATTCTATATTCAAATACATGTATGGGGGAATTTCTGACTTTGTTTTATAAGGGTTTTATTATTGAATGTAAATAACAATTTCAACGTCACGGAAATAGATCTTGATCGATACACAACATCCCTTTCACCCAAATGAAACCAACTTCTTTTCAAGTTTATAGAACACTAACACAGGGTACTACGCAGAGAAAAAAACTATATATTGTTTTCACTTCGTTATTCTATCACTACCAACACTTCCGACTCGGTTTTACAGAGCATTAAAGGTTACTTTACGACCATGTATCAAGAAGTTCAAGCAGTTCTATGGAACAATGCAAATCTAATCACAAGATGGATAACTCACACATATATGTAGGAAAAAGAAAGTCAAATCAAGCAGATTATGTAAACTTCCAATGAATATGAAGGCAAAACATTTTTCAATTTCAGATGTAGCACTTATCAGACATGGCCCTAATGTCTGATATAATCTATTTACACCTGCCTGTGTAAGAAAGTTGAATGGACAATTTTGTTGATTTTATGATGTTTATTGGTATATGAATAATTATGTTATGTGATCGATCCTTTTTTTTTTTTTTACTTTTTTCATAAATATTTCATAACTTTGAAATTCATCGTACAACGTCGGGTCTTTTATAGTAGAAATGTATTCTGTGAAAATTGAACTCGAGTAATAAATCAATTTAAGCAACAGTTTGCCAAATATTTAATAAAAAGTAGTATATCGCTAAATCAACAATAAATTATCTGATTTATAATTCTTCTTCAAATAGCACATATTTTTCTCTTTTTTCTTCATCCAATAATTGTCAAATTGAGAACACTTCGAAATTAAAACTTCAGACCCCAAACTTGAAACATGAAAAGATGAGATAAAGAAGAGGTGCACCTCTAATAAATTCCTTTTTTTTTTTAAAAAAAGTTTAATCATTTCATAAATCAAGGTTGAATTTATATATATATATATATATATATATATATATATATATATATATATATATATATATATATATATATATATATATATATATATATATATATATATATATATATATATATATATATATATATATATATATATACAAGGGTCATTCAAAAAGTTCGTAGACTTTTGTCATAACTTTTTTATTTAACGTCATATTACAACCAAATTTGGTACACATATTTTAACAACAGATTCAAATATTTTGAGTTATAAAGTTGGAATATATCTTGATGTTTATCAAAATTGTCAAAGATTTGAGACGGGGTCACGGAGCAGGGTCAAAATTGAGTTATTTACTAATTATACGCTTTATAATGTTTATAACCATACCTCCAATAAATGGCGCTTAAATGAAATAAAATTTAAATGTTTAAATTTAGCATTGTTTTATTACTTCAGATGCTAAAAGGTAATGTAATAAATCGCTTCGATTTAAAATTATCGATTTCTAAAGACAGATAGACCTGATTAAAAAAGCAAAAAACGATGACGTTGAATGACGTCACGGAGCAGCAGCTAGCAATAAAATTTTGTTTTGCAATCAGGAAACCTCTAAAACAAACTCTTAAAGAGCTGGAGGAACCAGGAAATATATAAAAAAAAATGAGACGTGCATTTGTATATAATTAAAAAAAAAAAAAACACCATTTTTTGAGTGGGAGAGACTTGAGACTTTGAATCGGACGATGGACGGTCTGCGAAGGAACGGGTTTTAGTTTAAAATCTTGTCAAAAGAGATAGTTACGTCATGAAACGTGATGCCCACTGTCGCAGAACTTGTGAATGCCTAGTTACGCGGTAAAGAATTTGAAAACAATGAAAATCTAACTAATGGTGCTCGAATAATTATTAGAAAACTAGGTGTCAAGTGTTATGGATACGTTTTTTATGAATGGAGAAGTCGCTACCAATACGTTATAAAATCAAAAGACAGAGTAAGTTTTGTGAAACTTTCTCGACGTTGTTGTTTTTAACCGTGCTCCGTGGCGATAAAACGTGATGCTTTTAAAATTGGCTAACATGAGTTCCATTTAATCAAATGGAATGAAACTTCATACATCGATAAATAGTATCAAACTATAAACAAATTAATTATAATACAAAAAAGACATTAACAGGTCAATATATTAATGTTTGTTCAGTTTTGGTGAAAACAGATTTAAAAAAAATTTAATAAATCTCTTATACTATTCTCATTACGGCTGAATCGCTCCAATGTTTATAAAATGGAAAGATTGTAGTTTCCTTGAGAGCAAATGTCGAAATGCTCACTGCATGTATAATTAATTTGTTTTATGTTTGATTACTGAGACTGTGAAAAATCATAATTTATTGTCCAATTCAATTTTCCCTAACTTTTACGTTACACTGCATACTATGACGTCATGGATTTATTCCTTCTCAGAGAGCCAGATTGACTAGTAGACGTGTTGTAGTTTGTTAGAAGTGGTAAATAACCCCGTCGTATAGGCAATTGATGAGTGCTGGTAACAAGTATTACCAAGCTGTTTGTATACCAAGAGGCAAGTGTTGGTACCAAGTCTTACCAAGTGGCAAGCAGCTAAGTTGTTTGTGTAGCCAAGAGGCATCGCCTCATTAGACATTTCTCTTTGTGTACTTAATTGTAGCACTAGGCAAGTGAAAAAAATATCTATATATATTGAATATCTTACACACTAGGCAAGTACCCATTGTGTTTGTATATATTTTGCATTCATTATCATCCTTGTAATACTTGGACAAACCAAGTACGATCCCAAGGAGATCGATCAGGTCTCGCAGGTTACAATAAGCAAGTGTATTTTTACCAGATTTTTGAAGTTCTTGGGCAACATAGCTTCATCTTTCAGTTAATTTTGCTTTAAATTTCTATGGATTTTTAATAATGTTGTATTATACTCAGGTGACTGTTAAGGTCCTTGGGTCTCTTGTTTTTCTTTAGTTATCAGAACAGGTCCCTAGGAAGCAAAGTAAGAAGGAGGGGGTGGTGGTTGGGAGATTGGACCAAAAAAAGTCATGAAACGTTATTATGGAGGTTTAAATGTGTAAATTAGATTAGCTCCCTATTGTACAGTGTATACTGGCACAATCATTGAAGTAAGGGGATAGAAAATACACGAAGAGTAAAATATGATACGAATCAAGCTTTTTTGACAGTTTATTCTTCAGTATGACACTATGCCATGTACAGCATCGGAAAAGACACTGACGGAAGTGAGTCAATGCCCAAAAAATCAGCTAGAATGGGTAATAGAGGCGGAAAAAGCAAACTGTTCATCCGTTTATCAAACTTGTGTTGAAGCAGAAGAGTTCGTATTCCATTGTGTTTTAAACACAAAACTGACAGGATTTCTCCAGGTTTGTGCCCCAGCAAAACCAATTCACGGTATGTGAAATGCCACCATTATGCAGAGTAGATAAAGTGCTACATGTATATAAGAAACATTCATGACCAACAACCATGTGTGATTTACACATTTTACGTATTTCTTGCAGGCAAAATGTGTCCAGAATACAATATTAGAGGCAACATAATTCAGGAGAGTTTATCTGCAGGTTGTGGGACAGACAGAATCCCATGTCCTCCTGTATACCTATCAACAGAGGCATATAAATGTAATATCATGCATTACTAATTACATGTCTTATTAAGATATTTACTCAGTGGTGTTTGACATTATAACCGATGTATGTATGTAATGCAGCACACAATTATAGTGGTTGATACTTGTTCAACTAAGTGTAACTATTCATCGCTTATGAAAACAGAATGTATCATTGTGCATCATAATAAAGTTGTCGTATACGTATCAAATTTTAAATCACATTTTGTATGCCTAGTAATGTATCTATCTTGATACGGAAACATTATTTGTAACAAAACGGAGAATTAATTCACGCATTTCGATTCACTAAATTACAGTAAAAATCACCTTTCCTCAGATCATTTCGAGAAAAAGTTCTTTTTTATTTGATAATACCCTTGAATCATGTGTTTTCGTGGTATTAGTTGTTTTAAATAATTAAGTGCTTCAAGACTAGTACTAAAGATATGATCAGGTTGCTTTACGATCACATATAAATAACAATTTTCCTAATTCAAAATTATTTTTGGTTGCTCACAAACCACTTTTGTTTTTCCATAGGGACATCCTTTGTATTACGTTGCTGCATTTTTTCATTTTTCTCTGATGTCATATTTTCGGGGGGGGGGGGGGGGGGGTGCTATTTACAGAGTCAGTAATCGCTAGAAAAATACTTAACATATTGACATGAAAATCTAATTGATATTATTAATCCACCACATCTATACAGGCATTTGCTAACTGGTTACTGATTCCTGTATGTTTGTTCACTTGAGAATGGTCGATCTGAAAATTAATTAAATAAATTATTTAAAAGTAAAATACTCACATATTTTTAAAGAAATCATAAATGTTCTTATCTAATCATTAATACCTTTATGATTTTTTCCCTCAAATTTACTTGTTTAAAGTCAGCATTTCGTAAAATTTTTGGTCGTTAGAATTATCTTGTTAGCGAATATATCTTATTAGATCGTAGTTTGGCTGATGTGTTTCATACCAATTGTTGCTCTTTTATTTAATATTGAATATGATTACGGAATGTTCCATCTATCTGGTCAAACACAGGGTTCAAGGCGGGTGTGACCAGTCAACAGGGGATGGGTACTTGTCCTAGGCACCTGAGTCCACCTCTGGAATTTCCAGGGGTCCACGTTTAACGCCCTGTTCACAGATTTTTAATGAATGTAGTTTTTTTGAGATCGATCAATGTTCGTTATCTTCACATTTTTCTTTAAAAAGTCCGAGGTTTTCCTTCAAAATTATATGCAAACGATACACAATAAAAAAAAAAAACAACAAAAAGCGGAAAAATCCATTTATTATTACATGACCAAGTAGCTGAATGGAGGATTAAATGACGTCAATGTGAGGAATTGTCGGCTTTTTATTCTTGATGAAAGCGCAATTATTAGACTTTTATGAGCAATTGTCAAAATATGTGTACTGTAGGCTATTTAATCACTTTTCTAACTTGATCCCTGTCAGATGAAGCTGTTCATTATTTGTCAAAAAACCTGTATATGATTTATGAAAGCAGATATAACGTCATGCATCTAGCATTTTATAGAATTTTTTGAAAAAAATAAAAATACCGAAAACATATATATATATATATATATATATATATATATATATATATATATATATATATATATATATGCCACAAAAACGCATGCCATAACCAAAAATAAAGTTTTATGTATAAGCTGAATTAAAGTATTTTCAGGTCTTCAAAATTTTGCTTATCACAATGTAAAAAAATATAACACGTCATATTGAATTATTTAGATAATATCATTCAGGTAACTAGAAAATCACAAAATGGTCTATTAATCTTTTATTTGTTTAAACAGTGATTATAATTAGCTCACTTGCGCGGAAGGCTCGAGTGAGCTTTTCTTATCGAAGGTATAATGCGTCTGTCTGTCATGTGTCTTCTGTCATCTATAAGCTTTTCAATTTTTCGACTTCTCCTCAAGAACTAGTGGAACATATTTCAGCCAAACTTGCCACAAAGCATCCTTGGATAAAAGGGATAATACATGTAGGTTATTCAAATGAAGGTTCATGTCCTCTTCCAAGGGTTGATATTAATGAAAATTTACTGACATTCTTTATATATCTTCTCATTGACCACGGACCAGAACAGATGAATCTTATGTCAAACCTTCATTACATAGTGTAGGTCTAAGTTTGTTCAATTCAGGACCACCGGGGGTAGGGTTGGACCTAGCAGATCAAAATTTTTTCGAAGGGATATAAAGGGAAAAATCTTTTACAATCTGGGGTCCATTTTACAAGAGCGTATGATTAAGTCCCAAAACTTTAGTTGATTGAGGATATGCAAAATTAGTGATTCTAATTAAAATTGCTAGTTAGCGTAAAAAAAATCTTTCTACATTCTTTTTTAAAGATTAAAACCATTTTCAATTTCATGTAATTAGAAAGTTATAAGCACAATTAATTTTGGTCTTAGTCGTAAGTTCTTTTGTAAAACTGGCTCTTGCTTCTCAAGAACAGCAAGCCATGATTAGGCATATTTATACTGAAGCAGTTTTGGTCATCAAAAACATTACTTCGTTAAAAATCACTCTGAAGTTGATATCAAAAGGATGCTGGAGTTCCTCATTGACAATATTTCTGTAGTCTTTGGAAACCAAGTCTTCCAACAAACTGTTGGAATCTCCATTGGCACTAAATGTACTCTTTTATTAGCCGATCTGTTTTCATATTTCTATGAAGCAGAATTTTTTTTCAAAAACTTAAACATGAGAAGAAGAAAACACTTGCCGTGGCCTTCAACTCGACAATCAGATGTATCGACGACGTTTTATCTATTAACAATATTTATTTCCATTCATATGTCGACTCGATATATCTCAGTGAACTTAAAATAAAAGACACCATAGAGTCTGTCACATCTGTTTCATATATGGATGTTTTACTGACTATAGGCGACAAAGGTCGACCAACAACTACATTCTATTACAAACGAGATGACTTCAGCTTTTCCATCGTCAACTTTCTTTATTTATGTAGTTATATTCCTCTATCACCAGCATATGCTGTTTATGTCTCTCAACTGATTCGGTACTCAAGAGCATTCTCTGAGTACGATCAATTTTTAGGTTAATCACACATAAGATGACGTTACAGGGATTTCAACAATCCCGTTTAAAGTCAGCATTTCGTAAATTATATGGTCGTTATAATGACCTTATAAGCAAATATACCCTATCATGTGGTCGTATTTTGGCTGACTTGTTTCATACCAATTGAAAACGCCATTGTTTTTGTATTAAATTTGACGGAATGTTCCGTCTACTTGATGTATACATTGGGTTGACGGCGGGTGTGACTCCTTGCTCCTTGAATGCTTACTCCTCCTAGGCACCTGGCCCCACCTCTAAAATTTTTAGGGGTCTGTGTATATTGCCTGTTCACAGATTTTATTGTTTGTCGTTTTTGTTAGATCGATCACTGTTTGTTATCTTCACCCTTCTTCATCATGACCCTGGTTTGGATGGGGCCACAATGGATAAAAATTTTACATGGCAATACATAGGATTTTTTTTTTTTAATAGAAATTTTCCTATCAAAAACAGTAAAGACATAATTAGTCATAATTGTATGGAAGTATTTTGAGTTAGTGTTGATTCAAGCTTATTCCGTTTTGAATTTCTTCAAATCATGACTTCCGGGGAAGGGGAGAGGGGGGCATAATGGGTGATCAAAGTTTAACATAAGAATGTATAGGAAAAAATCTTTAAAAATCACCTCAAGAACAGAATATATTTGATAAGATCTAATAATACGGAGCATCCTCAGGAAGTATAGAAACAAGCTATTTCAAATCATGACCCCGCGGGTAGGGACGGGCACAATTGAAGATCAAACTTGTACATAAGAATATATGTTTGAAAATCTGTAAAAACCCTTTAGAGCCACGCCACATAAATCATATTTATATGGAAGCATCCTCAGTAAGTGTAGATTTAAGTTTGTTCAAATAATACCCCCTTCCCTGCTCCTCCTGGGAGAAAGGTTAGACTGGGAACACCTATATATTTAAACTTTCCAGAATAAAACTGATGTCTATTTTTCTTCAGCCAATGTACTGAGGAGAGCGATGTGGCCCATCGGCCCGTTGTTATGTAAGATAAAAGAGAGACTTTAACAGGGAGTGCAAACCTCAGCTATGGTTCCAATTTCCACATTTTAACATAAATTTTCAAAATAGCTGTAGACCTGTCGCAGTAGCCTAATGGTAGTACATGTACGTTCGCCTCGTAATTGGTAGGCACAGGTTCGATTCTCATTCGCAAACCTAGGTTGTATAAAGGTAGTGACTATTCTTTCGCGAAGCGTCTGGCGTAAGAGGTGTATGTTTTTGCTTGTTTATTTAACGTTTTTTCGAGAATTTTTCAGTCATATTGAAACGCCATTACTTGCCGGTGGAGGGAAATTTAGACTAGTACTCGGCACTAACGACCTTTGAGCAGTGAGGATCTTTTTTGTGCCAGCACATATTGCAACATGGGACCTCGGTTATTAGAAATTAAAGTCAAGGGTACGTATTTCGCATATGACCTTAAAAACGTAGGTCCCGTGTCACAATAGGCTTTGCAACGATAAAGAACCCTCACTGTTCAATAGCCGTAAGGACCAAGTATAGGTCTAAATTTGAACTCTTCACCAGCGTACGGCGACTTCTCTATATGTAGAGTGAAAAAAATCAAATTGGACGTTTTACAACAATGAATTAACCAATCCATCCATCGAAATAGCTGTAGGGTAAAAGAAAAGAAGGTTCCCCTTATTACCTTTTTTGAAATAAATATTTTCATTATGAAATTTTAATTCTAAAAGAATATGATCACTTACCATAAACCTTATTTTCTTTCATTATCAGATCAGGAATGTTACCATTCTGTCAAATACAACGAAAACAAAACTGAAAACAATGGAACAGAATTCAATCTCCACAACAGTAATTGTAAAACAGAAATAACGTAAGTTATCTTTTACCGTATTAACAACTTTAATTTAGACTTCATACTATCTTTGAGTATGTTTCAGAGGGTCTAAGTAAAAGCTCCAAAAGCTTCACACTTTTTCTATGAGGAACGTTATTAAGAATAAAACATTGTTGCCATAAATACTAACTTTTTTTATAAAAGTGAAAAAAGTAAAGTTAGCAAACTTAACCTAAAGAATCTTATGCACAAAACTACATGTGAATATAACAAAAACGCAGGCGCCAGGTAGAATCATAGGTGGAAGAAGTGTCTAGGGCAAGTAAACATCCCTGTTGATTTGTCACATCCACTGTGAGCCCTTTGTATTGATCAGATAAACAGAGTTATCTGTAGTTCAAATAAGGGTCAAGACAACAATTTTACAACGATATGAAACATGTAAGTCAAACGATCTTACAAAATTTGCAAACTAGTGTATCATATCGAATATAGCCTTTTGCTAAATGCTGGTTTTAAACGAGTTTATAAAATCCCTGTATTTTTAACTTATTTCTTAGTAGTTTTATAAATTTACTCGGAACATGTTCAGTTTTGATACTAAACAATATTTGCAAGTGATAGAGATATATTACTACATAAAAAGGTCGTTTACAATGGAAAAGCTAAAGTCATTGTGTTTGTCAAGGACGTCACGTGATATGCTTTTCTTTCTGATATTGACGCCAAAGCACGTCCACGGAGAACGATATTGCACGACTCACCATTTCTATACTGTAATGAACTGTAAAAAAAGCCGCAGTGGAATGGAGAATGCAAAAGCTGAAAAGAATAGTTGTTTGCCTCTAAATACTTGCCTTCATATTTAGCTAACAAAAGTAAAAGCAACAATAATTCTATAAATTACAAAAATAAATCGTTTTCAGGGCTAGTCCGAATCGACCCCAGGGTGAAAATCGAAATTCCGAAATCAAATGCTCATAAACAGGACACGCCAAGACATATTCGAAAATATGATTGGGCTACTATGAAAAATGGTAAAAAGAAAAAAAAAATATTTTTGACCCCCATTTGTTCCCTCAGAATAAAAAAAATATCTACAGTGCAACACCTGTCCAAAAGGTGATTCAGCTACTGCAAATAAAAAGGACCAGTTCAAGGAACAAAGTTTCTGTAGAAAAACGTCTTTTCCCTATCTTTTACACTGAAGTCCAAAATTGTATACTGGAACGCAAAAGAAACGCAACAATATATTTTAGGGGGAAATATAACATATTGGATATTTTTTTGTATATAAAAAAGGGCATCTTCAACTTTTCAAATATAGGTAATTTAACGGTAGAGTGATTTTCATACCGTTACCGGAAGTAAAGTTTGAGTCTGCTTAACAGAAATCAAAAATTGCATGTTTAACAAAACATTTGCAACAATATGGGGTTTTAAGGATTTGTTTCTGTTCATCATAAGTAATGCAGCAATATTCCGAAAAATAAATTCCAATTTCTTTTCCGCAAGCGATGCCATGGCTTCCTGAAAATGACTTAAGTACACATTTCCATTGCTCTAGCTGGAAAATCTTAAAATAAAGGTGATGGAGAGATGCAGATTCAAATATGACCCACATCACGCTTCAACTGGCTCTTACGTATCATTAGCATGATTGACAGTCCTTGGACCGGAAGTCCAAGTGTTACTACACTGCGCTTGGATAGAGAAAATTCGACCTCATCATCTCAAAAACAGGTTTTTAAAATTGGCAAAGAATATGTCTTTCGCTCAGATCTCGAGATTGACGAACCTATTGCATCGTAGAAATCAAGCTGCAACTGTTGTGCATGACAGTCTTGCACGCTGTAATTGGATGTCCGGTGTGGGGGTGTTTTAACAGTCATTTGTTACTTTCTAAAGTTAGAAGATAATCATTTAACATTTTTATCAAATCACTGATGTTTTTAAATCGAACTTTACCTTACTGTATTCATTTTTGAAAATCATTAGATAAAAAATTTAATTATTTGTAGATTACTGCTTGTTGCGTTTTTTTTTTTTTTGCGTTTCAGTATATAATATGAAACCGCTTTGGCAAACTCGGTGCTAGCTTTGATTTCGAGTTCACTTTTTCGAGTTGACATATAAATGAAAGTAACTATTGTCAATTTATTAACTGTAGTTGATATACCTACGAGGGGTTATCAAAAAGTTCGTGGACTAATGCGATAAAATTAATACTATGTAGCCTGTGTTTACAAAATTTATAAGGAACATAAAACAACGAAAGTTTATGAAATGTTGAAAATTTTAGCTTGATACGTTGATTATTTGCCAAATTATTCTAAAATAAAAAAGACATTATATGATCACCCGGCGCTTTCGCCGTTTAGTTTCATGACGTCCGACAACGTCATTGTTTCTCAATGTACGCTCTCTCTACCTCATACACTTATCTTGATGAGATTACCTGAAGTTAAGTACTAAGGACTTAAGCCCGTCTTGTTTATATGACTTAACAATGCCATGAACAGCTGCTTTCAATGCATATAATATTGTAAATGGATCTATACATAGGGAAAGATCCTCACTTGAATATGTCAGAATACTTAGATTGTTGGAGTTCAATTTCTACCACACATGATCAACGTCACTTTTCGACGTGACTGACTTTTGACACTTTGACTACAAATGGACACTAAATGTGCGTCATTCATCTCTCTGAATTTTTTTGGGCATTTTAAAACAAGTACTCTGGATGCATTTTATTTCTCTGTAGCCCGTTTAAACATTCCTTAGGTCTATACCAGTTTTTCCAGGAGCGTAATTTTATAGAATGTTGGAAAAAGAAACACCTTCCCCTTTTTGACGTCATTTTCAAGCCCATAATTGTCTGGACACTCCATATAAAATTTTACGATAAATTTCACAGAACTTACAGAATGGGGTAAAAATTGCAGATTTTACGGAACAATTGTGTCGTACCACATGCCTGAATTAATAATATATATTTTGATGACAAATGCTCATATCTAAAGAGTTTTTCTCAATTACACTCAGGTAGAAAAAACGTCATATTTGAGGTTGCGCCGCCTGGACATATCATTGCTTACAAAAACATTAACAATTTATTAAAAAATAAAACTTATGATTTATGGTTTATTCTATAGATAGAAAAGATGATGCTAACTAAATGTATTAAAATTCATTGATGTACCTAAAGCGGTTTTAATTTTATGGCGCTAGTCCACGAACTTTTTGATAACCCCTCGTATATGTAGATTTGGAAGCTATAGAAAATTAAAGTTATTTTATCTACAAGTATTTAATTTTCTGTTTCTTAAGATCTAGAATGCAAAAGCAGCTCGGCTAGGAAAGGAATGCAATCATTACCCTTCGGAATTCAAACAAATTGTTTTAAGATTTGTTCTCCAATAACGATATAGATATTGTGAATTAAGAAGTGAAGCACCTTTTAATATCAACGTCATATTATTTGTTAATAGAATGATATTTTTTTCTGAATTCCATGGTTATCAAAGAAACTATTAATGAAATCAAAAATATGTTCTTTAATTTATGGGGGTATGGGGTGTACAGAGAGCGGAAAAGTCATACATTTCGATTTTACTGATTTTTGGAATAAAAAAAACTCTGTGAAATACTTTCATTTTTTTGTAAATCCTTATTTGATGAATACCACTTCCACGTCTGATGTTTCTCTTTCAATGCAATCAATTTCTGTGAGGAGTAAAGGTAGGGGCTTTGAAGCGCATTTACTAGACCCTGCAATGTACCTTTGTTAGAATTTTTGTTAACTGTTTTTTTTTAGTGTGGACACGGTTAATCAAATTTGCTCACCTTGAAGGAATGTAAAAAGTTTTAAGAAAGAAACGTAATTTAGAAGAATCCTTTAAACAGGTTGGGAACAATTCCCCTGTAGAGAGATCATCTCGCTAGAGCGCGATTATCCCTCTTTAGCGGAAGAATAAACATTACCATAAACAGGTGTTTTGTTGTTTTCATCATAAAATAATCAAAAATCTCGTGCTTTTTGAAAATCCGGGAGAAGGCTGCATTGAAGCGTGAATTTACTATAAGAAACTGACAACATGGGCTAGAAATTTAAGACAATCACTGCTGCATGTGAGAATAGGAGGCTGAAATCCATGTGTAAATCGTGCATTTTTTGCAAAGGTTTTAAATTTACAGTTATATATGTTTTTGAAGCATATAAAATATGTATAGATATCCAAATTATATTCGTTAAGGTTTTAGCTTTCCATTCTTGTACAGAACGTTAAAATCACTTTCTCCAGAAACCCATGACAATTGCTTTAATGTTTGATCTTTGATGGACGCTAAGAAGTACGGAAGCGCAACAGGGTTGTAACATTTGTTGAAAAGTCATGATTAAAAAAACACAACTATACATTTATATATACATTGACATATATAGAAGATGAATAACCATTAATTAATTAAATAGAATATTGAAAACAAATCAATAAAAAGAAGGTTTAAATTGAGTCTAACCGATATTGACATAGTAAAAATGTTGATATATGGTAACCTTGGACTTTCAGTAAGGCGTGATTACCGTCTGTCAAATGGTGATCTAGATTTTTCATTGGTTGCCTTAGCTCATCAATATTCATAAGAACATAATCAAGCATAACTGATAAAGGGCACAAAACATGTTAGTTTGAATTATTTTTTATAACTATACAGAAATTCAAATCGAGAAAACAAAAATGCGAAAATGTTGAGGGATCACTGCTGTCAACGTGTTGTGAAAGTTTGAAGAAGTAGGCCCTAAGTGTTCGTAATTCAATGACATAAATTCTTAAGGTTTTTTCCCGTGGCAATGAACAGTTCTTCGTTTGAGGACACTAGCGCTGGAAACATATTGGGATCCTGCATAACAGGTGTAAATTTTAATAGGGCATCAGATACTTTCCAAAACATAGGTTACTTAGAAGAACCCAGGCCCGTAGCATTTTTATTAATAAAAGGGGGGGGGGGCGTCTGAAAAATTTGACCCCCCACAAAAAAACTGCCTAAAGGAATAAACGCTTTTAAAGATACGCTTTATTCAGAAAGAAGATCTATTACGCTACATGAAATACTTCGAAATTAACATTTTATTATTCCTACAGTGAAAAATTGCAATGATATTTTTATTCAGTTAACAATAGGGGCTACTGTCATGTATAAGCGATGATTTACAGTTTATAAATGACTTCCTAGTCATAGTTAAAGTTCACCGATAAGACTATTAATTAAATTGGCTGTGAATTGAAAAAAATGTTAATACATATAATGTTGATAGCTTTTAACCACGCCTGTTTTGAACCTCGGTATAGATCTAAAGAATTCTAGCCACACAACCTGCCTATTGTATTTGTTCCTAGTCACACATCCCCCCCCCCCCTTCATCTACCGTCTCTCACCGTCGAAAATTTGAGATGTTTTCCAGTTTAACTTGTACAGTCATATTTTGAGACCAATGCAATAGAATATGATCAAATCGAATTCTTTGAGAGTTGGTAAATTTAAGTAGGACGAAAATAATATATAGAAGATGCTGCAAACACTGACGAATGTAGCAATGAACCAATGAGGGCGTTTCATACAGTAAGAAGGTGGGACCTAATTTAGTAAACCAGGCGATTTGAGAATCTATAGACCATCAATTGACAAACTACGTGTCGAGATTGTCATGCCCTACGGAAAGCTCAAAGTGACGGACACCCCATCACTATATATACTCTCCACTTTTCAAGCAGGAGTATTAAAAAATAAGACGAAAGATATAAGCACAACTGTAATAAGTAAGTTTACTCGTACTGATATTTATCACTTGTGGCTCCGTAGAAAGGCTACACTATTGTGCATGATCTTATTCAAATTTCCAAGGTATGCAGCAGTAGAGGCAATATTTTGAAGCAAATTTATCGAGATGAGACAATAAATATTTAAGAAATGGGTAGACATACTTCCGGATTTTCCTTTTACTGTATTTAACACGTTTACAGTTGGAATCGGAGTATAAATCTCGGGTTTCCGAGATGTATTTTCTCCCGCTAGAGAGGGATAATCGCGCTCTAGCGAGATGATCTCTTTACAGGGGAATTGTTACCAACCTGTTAAAATGTAATTGGGGGTATAAGTTTGATCTTCTGATACGGATATAAAACCAAATTCTTCTAAAATGCAGTTGTAATAATGAGCATGACAAAGACTGTAATTGTCAGCTGGATCCATAACACTTTTCATGTGGTCTTTCAAATTCTTTTATCTTCAGAGTTTGATGGTCCGAATGTTGCCTTTTGTCCAATGCAACTCTCTCATTTCTCACATTTCCACAATGAATTTTTTCGGATAGAAGTAAATATGTTTTTTTCATAAATGTACAAAATATCTTCAATTTTTCTTAAATATTAAAAATAAAGTTTACTTTGTGAAAGTGCAAGGATGTGTGTCAATCAAACGCGGCCCGAAATTCATAGTTTTTAATAATTTTAAGATAAAATCAGTTTCTGAATTTATATTATTTCGGTGTGAAATGCGCTAGCAAGATATAAGTCACGATATCACGCTAATTTTTTTTTTTTTTTATTTTTTTTTTATAGAAAATATTAACTTCAAATCTGTGCCAAATCTCCTTTAAAATCTGCAGTTTGGATTTATTTTATGTCAACTAAGAAAACAGTCTTAAATTTAATATCTAAACTTACATTTAAAGTCTTAAAATTTCAAAAAATAGATAATTCTCTATTGGGTTACAAAATCAATATTTTAATTAAGATAAACAATTTCATAATTGGAAGGTGTTTAAAAGCGTCACTCCTCGAAATGTTCAGAGGATAGTATTAACTGTTCACTGTTAAAACACTGTTTGTTATCTTCAGACCTATTTTTGTATTCATATGAAGCAGAATTTATTCAAAAACTTCCACATGAATGGGGAAGTCTCTTGCTGTGGCTTTCAATTCAACATTTGTATATATCGACGACCTTTTATCAATTAACAATATTCATTTTCATTCGTACGCTGATTCGATATATACCTCTGAACTCGAAATAAATATACTACAGAGTCGGAAACAGTTTCATACACGATATGGATATTTTACGAGAAAAAGGCGTTAATTGTAAGGACAAAACCTTAGGATAAACGTGATGACTTCATCAATTTCTATCGTAAACTTCATTTTTATGTACCAATATACCTTATCACTTGAGGAGTTTACGTTTCCGAGTTGATTCGATGCGTTAGAGCATACTCTACATACAAACAATTTCTAAATCGAAGCAAGTCATAACAAAGAAGTTAATGAAAAAGGGACATCAACAGTATCTTGTAAAGTCTACATTTCGGAAATTATATGGTCGATACAATGACCTTGTTAGCAAATATATTTAAAAAAAAAAACCAAAATGGAATGCTGACTGATGTTTTTCTTACAAATTGTTAGGCCATTACTTACATACTGAATTGTCTACAGATTTTTCTGTTTTCCCGATCAAGGACCATTCGGAGTGAATGACCGGTCGAAAGGGGATGCTTACTCGTCCATGGTACCTAATCCCTCCTCTGATATTTTTTGAGGCCCATCTTTGCTCTGCATTAATGTTGTATTGTTTGTTTGTTTGTTTGTTAAACGTTCCTTTCGAGAATTCTTCACTCATATTGAGACGCCACTAGTTGCTGGTGGATTGCTGCAAATTTTAGACCTATACTTGGCACTCAGGGCTATTTAGCAATGAGGGATCTTTTTCGCGCTAGCACCTACTGCAACAAGGGAGCTCCAATTATACGGTCTCATCTGAAGGACCAGGTCTCCACGTCCTACAATGGGATTCGAATTTGCGACGTTAGGACCAATTTCTTACTCCGCAACTCTAGAGCAAACGCTCTAATCACTTCGCCACGAGGGCGACAAATTTGTATTACATTGGACTTTTATTTGAACTTGATTACTGTTCGTTATCTCCACATTTCACTTCACCTTTTTTATTGATGTTTTACAAAGAAAATGTGAATTATATTGACAATAACTGTCATGATAAAATCAGCATTGTCATATTTAAAATATATAATCGCTTTAATTTATCAAAACAAACCAAAAATCCATTAGTACGGAAGCGTATGTGCTACATTGACACGTTTTATTTTCCACACTTTTATCCGTGATTTTTCCACTTTAAGTTGTAAATTCATCAAATGAGTCTGCGAATTAAAACTAATTTCATGCACATTTTTTTTTTTGCTTACTACAATTAAATTATTGAAATAATTCTTTCAATCAATTTATGCACAACAATTCAAAATTAAAGATATTATATTCTTAAAGAAGATATGTCTATTTGATTTGCTGCTTACATCAATTGTATTCATGATACATGTATTTACCAATATTTTATGATACTTTCACTTTCATTAGGGTCGCCCGCGTGGTGCAGTGGTTAGAGCGTTTGCTCTAGAGTCGCGGTGTAAGGAGTTTGATCCTTACGGCGCGGGTTCGAATCCGACTGGGGGACGTGGAGACCGGTCCTTCGGATGAAACTGTATAAAACGAGGTCCCATGTCGCAGTTGGTGTTTTCACAAAAAAGTCACTGCTCAATAGGTCAAAATTTGCAGCCCTCCACCGGCAAGTGGTAGCGTCTCAATATGAGTGAAAAATTCTCGAGAGGGACATTAAACAACAAACAAACGAATACTTAAATTAGGCACCGGATATCATCTCCGGAATTCCTTATTTATGCCCTGTTCACAGATTTATTTTGTTTGTGGATTTTTTTGAGATAAATTACTGTTCGTTATCTTCACGTTTTTCATTCATGTTAGATTGGTTATTTTACTTTTGGACTTCAATTAATGCATCTAAAATCTGATAAGTAATTATTTTCCACATTATTTGTTGGGCGACTAAAATTTGAAATTAGCTTATATTAATGCAGGATTCATGGTCTGTTCGTTGAAATGCGTGTTTATTTATGTCGAAATGATTGTGTGAATAAATTATACAGGTTATTGTGTACTTTCTACTGATGAAATTGCAAAAATTACAATTAAAAGTGTACATTTTACAGATTAAAGTGTAAATTTTACAGATTAAAGTATAAATTGAACAGATTAGTGTGTAAATTTTACAGTTAGATATGTAAATTTTACAGAATAAAGTGTAGAATTTTCAGATTTAAGTGTAAGTTTACAGATTAAAGTATAAATTTGACATAATTATGTAAGCGTAACATTTACAGAATAAAATGTAAATTTAACAGATAAGTGGAAATGGAAAAAAAATCATAAGAAAGACATATATTTTAGAAATAATTTTCAGATATTGCTTGGAACTATTCTCAGTTCTGGCTGGAGTTCTGATACTCCTGAATGTTGGTTGCTATTTTGGGATTTGGCGTAAGAGATTTATGGATAAGGGAAATCCTGTTACACAATTACCATGTGAGTTAAGTTTAATCTGTTTTCAATTTATTTGAATGATTTTAAATTATTAAAAATTAATGCTGATATCAAAAGATCATATTTAACTTCTACGTTGTATATACATGCAAATAAACTTGTAATAACACGGAATCATTTGGATAGATTAAACATATTTAGGTAGGCTAAATAATAGGAATGACAGAGAATATGAATATCCAGTTCTATCATGATATCACTTGTTTTCTTAAGAAGTTTTAAACAATTTGATTTTAGGACTTTAGGAACTAAATTTTGTAACAGTGACATAACAATTAAATTATAAATCTTTGAATAAATCAATATTCTCAATTCTTATGTATATGTTTTCAAAAAGTATTCCTTCAAATCAATCTAAATTAAAAAAAAAAATAATTTATTGCAAATGCAGAAATAATTCTTTTAATAATCATTCACTAATAATTATCATACTTCTAAACTTTTTAAGACCAAGATTGATATATTACATTCCTTATTCTAAATTCTCGGATATTATATTGTTATATCACTGTTGTATTAAATTCAACAAATAACCCATTGTAGGTTTCTTATCACTTTCCTTTAAATACCATCACAGAGTAAGAATGATAACACAAAAAACTTTTTATAAAATATACTGAAGGAAAAAGAAACACAGGGTAAAATTTTGAAGTGAAAAGATGTTATTCTTTCAAACGTATTTTCCAGTTTTCCTATCTAACATTTAAAATTATCTTTAATAAAAATGTAACCAAAATCTTATTTGATGTTGACTGATAATTCATGAGTTATTTAATCTCATATAATGGTACCACCCAAAAGTGTAAATCAAAAATTCTCATTATCTCCTATATCTCCCTCGCGCATTTGTCACAGCCTTGATTCTATTCGGATATATTTCGTCAGTGTTTTTATCCTTCTAATGGGGATATTTTTCAACCATTCCGACAAGGCAGCCCTTAGATGAAAGAGACTAGCTTGGACATTTCGATCCCTATCGTCCAGGTAATCCCACAGCTGTTTCTTTGCAGCTGTTCGATGAGGAAAAGATGGAATTTCCGGAGAGAAGTCGAGTGGGCAAATGTGAATGTTTGCTAGAAAATCTTGACAACCCTGCCTACATTGGGCTGGGGGTTAACATTCTGAAAAAAAGGCAAACGACGCATGCGTGCACGAGTGGGAGGAACACCAGCGTAACGTTGACGTATTCACAACCAAAAATTGCGCAATGGTTTCTTTCAGTTTTGGAGTGAATGTAACGGTTATTACTCTATTAGTAGCAGTTTTAGTTGTAGTGAGGTGGCGATTATACAGATGGCAGGATGAATAGCCCGATCTTGACGTGGCGCTGTTACGCTTCAACGCCATCGCCACGGTTGGTTGGAAAGCCTTCTGGGTCCTTTCTGATGACAGGTAAGATGTTTCATGGTGGAAAAATTCAGAACAAACTGCACATCAACACATTGTTGCTTTCGTCCTTACTTAGGCAATATAATAGCCAGACCTCATGAAACTTTCGTCAACTGTACCCTGATTGCAAGAAGTTCATATCGTCTGTAAATATCGAAAAAACAATGTGTATACCTCAAGTGTATCAAGGGGTACCATGAGATGTGTTGACAAACCCGTCTCCATCAAAATACACGTGTTTTGGGCTTTTTACCAATGTTTTCTACTAGACGCCATATATTTCATGGTTGAGTAATTCTGAACACTAATTTTAGTGCATATAACCAATATATCCTTCTGACCAGTTTTCGTAATTTTCGACCATGCAGTCAAAATAAATTCACATATTTTGTTACCATGCATTTCTTTTTCCTTTTAGTACATATTCTGCTATTTAAACAAGAGTTTTGATGTTTCGGAGAATACCTGCAAAGTGCATAATCTTCACAAAACCAATTCTTAAGATATCTAATATCTGATCATACAAGAAATAAAAGAAATATCTTGATATTTTTTTAGGATTTTAAGCATTCTTATCTTTCTTTGCAAATGGTTCATGTTTTAATAAAAACACTCTTAAGATCTATTATTTCAACATTGTCATCCGAACACCAAAAGCTTACATATTCCTTAATTCTTTAATAGTGTCTGACGTGAATTGTCCAGAAACGAGTGCAATGATAAACGACAGACATGTGGATCATGGATGAATGGTTTGATTCAAAATCTAAAATGAGCGGAAATCATTTTCGATCACTGTTCATTACCTTCACCTTCTTCATTTCTATTCAATCGTAGAAAGTGCAAGAGTGGATTTTTTTTAAATATCCAAAGGATGGTGAAGATTTGGACCATATTATTTTGAATTCTTAAATAACCCACACATTTGTTTTATTTGCATGCATTTTTTATATTATTCCTATTTTCCGAGTTCTAAAAACACTTCAAAATTAATCTTAAAAAATCCGAATTCATTACTTAAATTTTCTTTCTTCTTTATTTTCTGTCAACTGATCTCTTTTTATCATATATATCAAAAATAAGACATTATAAGTCTACCTTCTTTTTTCATTATCATTTAACTATTATATTCATTAATCCATTCATTATGATATCGCACTTCACCAGAGTACTACACCAGTCAGATCGAACGTATTTCATAGGAGTTCGGAATTCTTTGAAAGCAATTAATTATCAACTTTTAAATTAAACAAGTAAAATTTAAAAAAAGAAAAAAGAAAAAAAGGTAGTGTTTGATAGTTTGTAGTACTGCTAGTTGATTTTGTTTTTCTATTTCATTTATTTTTATGACTTATTTAATTTTTTGTCATGAAGAAGGGACAAGGCGTCGTGAAAGTTTGACAATTTCTAGTGTTTGTGACTTTGGTGATTATATATATATATATTTAAGAAATATGGTATCATTTTTAAACATCTATCGGGATATAAATGCGGGTTGGTCACGAGATCATATTCCATAAAGCCCGAAGGGCTTTATGGTCAATTTGATCTAATACCAACCCGAATTTATATCCCGATAGATGTTTTAAAATGATACCTTATTACTTACATGTATATTTACATTTGTGACTTACTCATATTATATATAAGCCTGATTGTAACCTCTAACGTGTGAAATGCTTTATTTTTTCAAATTCAACGGCACAAGTTTGATCTATTGATTGCGCGTCGACCCTTTATGACGTCACTGAGAAATTACGTCGAACGTTTATAACGCGAGGAACCCGTGTTTATACAGATATAGATACGCGTTGCTTTTAAAAGTGTTATATAAAAGAAAACCTTTGCATATATATATATATATATATATATATATATATATATATATATATATATATATATATATATATATATATATATATATATATATATATATATATATATATATATATATATATATATATATATATATATATATATATATATATATATATATATATATATATAAAAGAGTTATATAAAAGAAAACCTTTGCATATATATATATATATATATATATATATATATATATATATATATATATATATATATATATATATATATATATATATATATATATATATATATATATATATATATATATATATATATATATATATATAATATATAGTATAATGAAATGCATGTCGAAAGTGTCATCTAAATTATTTTTTTTTTCATTTCCTCTTACATGTTTTTTTTTTTTTTTAATAATTACTGACGTCTTTATATGAGTGAAAAATTCTCGAATGGGACGTTAAACAACATGCAATCAATCAATCAATCAATCTTCTTACCTAGAGCAATCTTTAAAACTTCTTGTTGTTGTTATTATGGCTATTGTTTTAGTTTAAGTTTAAAAAAATAAAATGTTTTAAAAAGTTAACATAGGTATGTTATATCAGCTTATCATTGAAATTTAGCTTGTAAGAAGAGAATCTTCTCAGAAAACATTCTTTTAATCAGCATCGAAAACTTCTCTCGCTCTCGATTGATTATTTGTATGTTAAATGCGTTTGATACATTGATATTGTTTAAATCCAACAAAATTCTCAGCGCTTGTTGGAGTAAACATCAAGAATTGAGAAAAAGGAATAAAACGTGAATTTATTTGGATAATCAGAGGTACTTCTAAAAACCCGTAAGATATTATCGGTTTATTAATAGCCGATGAAAAGAAATTGGTTTTAACCTGATCATTTGGGGAAAAAAATTAGACCTACGTTTTCTATATCAAACACATTCTCGTGATAGGGCAGGAATGACCTAATTCAGTTAAAAAAAAAAGGGTAGCAACTATTCTTACGTCAAGCGCTCGGCACTTTTAAGTGTCAGTTTCGGGTCTTTCGGATGAGACCTTAAAAACAGGTGTCCTGTTCCAGTAAGCGTTGGCACGATAAAGATCCCTTCCTGCTCAAAAGCCCTATGTGTTGAGTAAAGGGCTAAGTTTGAAGCCCTTCACCGGTGTATGGTGACGTCTCTTTATTAGTGAAAAAATCTCGAACGGAACGTAAACAACATAAATCAATCAATACATTGTTGCATCGGTACATTGATTAGTTGATGACATCATTGATTTAGAATTTGACCCAATTGAGAAATATTTCATTTTGAATAGCTTCAGAAAATGACAAAAAGACAATTTATTTTTATTACGGTTAACATGTTTCCATTCATTCAAATCTTATCATAGATCATAGATCTTCAAATAATTCTATTGAGAAATCTGTTGAACAAATATGCGAGTTAAGCATCTTTACGTGACCTCATGTTATATTGCAAAAAACTGGGTACGTTAAGACCGATTATCAGCCCTGTAAAATCGGCAAAAATTAAAAGCACGATTACATTTTATTAACTGTATCTATTAATTGTTAAGGTTTCTCTGTGTGTGAAATAGGTATCAATTTTTCTCAACTCATGTGCCCTTTTGTTTATATAACGTTCAAAACCTGTCTAATATTCCGGATTTCCCCTATTTTGGAGGTTTTTCTCCCTTTTCAATTCTATATTTCGATATGGCCGCATTTATACATGTATATCAAATTATTGTTCCTTTAAAAAAACATCTAATTTTTTTTTACACCGAGACGCAAGTTACGATAATCAATCAGGACTCTGCAATTTGTACTAAAAATTACATCTTATATCAGGTCTACCCTTGTGGGTTTTTTTTAACATAGAAAGACGTGTGGTTGTGTATAAGTATATTGGGGGATTGCTCCTGGTTAGAGCATCTGACATGAAAATAGAAATTACGAAAATAATTGTGTCGCAATTTATTGGAATTAAAAAGGGAGAGTGATGAAGATGGCTTTTCATTGCTAAAAATTCAATTTTGACAACTTTATATGGGCCTGACGTTCCAATTTTTTTTTTTTTTGAAAGTTGGGACTTCTTTTTTAAATTGATCCATGTATCTTAAAAACTTTAATGTAACTTCATAGACAATGCGAATAATGGTTGATATATGGTTGAAAAATATTAGGAAATACTTGCATAAAATTATTCATATTTTGGCAAAATTTTAAAAGAAATACGTACCCTGTGTCGTCTGTAAGGACGAATCAAGTTTCATCACTTGCGTGATGAAATTGATTCGTAAGAAAATAATATTCCTACAAATTATTACACTCGTTCCAGCTATCGAAGATACGATGAATTGGAATAAAAGTTTTAAAAAAAAATTTCTGGAACATAAGGCAGGTTAAAGTAAATAGTTTTCGGTTAAGAGAATTTAGAGATTTTAATTTTACGTAACGTTAAAATCAGTAACGCCGTGAAGCTGTTATCACGTCAAAAGTTGTAATTTTTTTTAAAAAAAATCCATATTTCGAGACCTCTGACGGAAAAACGGTTAACGGTAATTTCAAAAAAATAAAATGATTTTTAAAGGACATGTCGACATATGCATGTTTGAAAAAAAAACTTCAAAAATTTAGAGAAAGGGATGCTGAGCGGGCTTAACGTACCCAGTCCTTTATCCAATTCAAATTATCTTATAATATCAAATATAAAATAACAATAATAATAAAATATGAAATAACAAAACAAAGTGTGGGGCACTGTTATTTATTACATTTTCAACAGTGAAATACTGTGATTTATTTATTGAATAAAAGTGATATTCTCTCACAGTGTGAAAGGATATCAAAATGGTATTCTCTCACAGTGTGAAAGGATATCAAAGTAAGTAAAAAATAATTTTTGGGCTGTCATAAGATAGAGATAGTAATTAACGATCTTGATAGAGCTAAAACTGCAAATTTCTTCCCAAATATGTTGCTAAAAGCCATGCTATGTAATGTTTTCGATCTCAGAACTGCTAAGCTGTGACGTCTCAACCGCTCAACTACGATGTCAAGCCTATGACACTGTGTTAAGAAAAGACATTGGCAAAGGGAAAATCAAAGAAAATGTAATAAACAGAAAATTCAATGTTTTGTAGATGAATATGGAATTTATTTCACTCGTGAGACAGGATTTTTTCATATTTTCACTCTTGCTTCGCACTCGTGAAAATATCAAAAAATCCTGTCCCACTTGTGAAATAAATTCCATATTCATCTACAAAACATTGAATATCTTCTATATATATCTAACCATTGAATAACCGAGGAAATAGTGAATCAATGAGACATTATGTATTTTTCGTATATTTTAAAACAAATCTCCATGACTTTGCTTGTGTTTAAAACATTATTAAAAAGTGTCATGACATTGCTACATTGAAGACTCAAAATAAAAAAAAATATGTCCATAACTATTGCAGCTATATGAAAATTGGGGTCTAAATTAAGTATTCTTCTCATTGTGAACAGGAAAATGCATTTGACTTTGGGCTGGCTATGAATATGATGGTAATTTATTTCAATCGAATATGGAGAAAAGGAATAGTAATCTAGCTCAAATGTCTTCTGAAACAATATGAATCGGGAGCAGAGCAAACACAGACCTCTAAAACATCAGAGGTAGGATCAGGTGCCATGAAGGAGTAAACATCCCCTGCCGACCTTGACATGATCGGGGAAAAGGAAAAATCTGTAAGAAATCCAGTGTGTAAATCATGGCCTAACAATCAGTATGAAGAACGTCAGGCAGTATTTCTAACTAATGGACCAAGTGTAGATTGTATTTGCTGATAAGGTCATTGTGTCGACAATAGAACTTGTGAAATGATGAGTTTGAACGAAATTTTTGTTTCATAAACTTGTTTGTCAATAGCTTGCCTCGTTTTACAAATTTCTCGAACGTAGAGCATACTCTTGTGTATCTAATCAACTGGGAGACATTAAATCTATGTAATAATAATAATCACTACTACAATGATTCTGAAAAATTTCCCTGACGTTCTCCTGTCAATGCCTGATATTTTCCAGTCTCTCCCTGACATTCTCTCATGAATCCCCGTCGTTGTCCCTGACTACCTTGTCTACTCTCTGACGTCCCCTGACTTTGCCCCTGTTACCACTTCTAACCTCTGATGTCCCCTAACATTATCTGACGTCCCTGTCAACTCCCTGATGTCCCCTTACTAAGTCCGTGACGACCCTGTCTGCCACTGACATTTCTCTTGGCCCAGGAAAGGGTGTTAAAATATGTTCTTGATGCTAATTAAGGATTAGAAATAGTTCTAGTCTTGAAATTTTTAAAGTTTACTTTAAATATAGATTTAGTCAATAATAAACAAAATGTTTTTATTTGAAATGCCTTACATAAATTATGTGTACTTACAATGATTTGTGATGATTGTTTCAGTTTGGTAGCATTTCCGGATAAATCTAACGGCAAAGAAATACAAGTGAATCTGAAGAAAAAATAAATTACCAATTTATTTAATCTTGTGAAGCATGAAAGCATATAAATGTATTTTTTCATAAATTTATTTATTCATTTTGTTTTTTTTTTTTATTTATTTACAAACTTATTTATCTATATCATTATTTCAGTTTATTCGTTGAATGATTTTTTTTTTACATAATGAATGAATAAATAAATTTATTTATTTATTAACTTATTTTAAAAGAAACCAAATATTCAATGCATAGATTTTATAATTATATCCAATTTATTTGACTTATTTGTATTTTTCTATATGAAAATTTTTTAAAGCAATATGAGCTGCATTTTTGAGAATTTTATTTTGCTGTTAAAATATGCTAATATGATAAATTTGTATGTAACTTAAACCTTTATGATAAATTAGACTGAATTAAAGTATCAAATTGCTTCAAAAGAAAGATTTCTGTACAATGGAATTTATAGTTTTATATAAGAAATCGATATTGTACAGGACGACAATAATGTAATTTTGCTTCAATCAAAGCTTAAATTTAGTTTTTCCATCGAAAATATAAACAAGAAAAGTTTATAAACGTTCTTCTTTCTGCCATTAAAATAGTTATTTAGAATATTGCAACAAAAATTTCCGACATCAAAGTTGCAGCTCATATTGCTTTAAATTGAAATATGCTCCACAGTATTTTTTAAACATATTAACACTACTTTTAATTCTTTTACTTCCATGATGGGTATCAAACTAATCGTCTTACACACACAGTCTAAATCCGTCAATCGCTTTATTGATTCTTTTACTTTGTTACAATTAAAAAACAATCGTTCCTCGAAAATCAAACACTGTTTTGAATGAACTTCCTAGCTGTTGATAATTAATAATTACCAGTTACTTGGGGTACACAGACATGACACATATTCCCTTTTCCACTGATCACTATTTATTGTTTATTTTGTGGTAGAGCGATTGTATCCACTCTGCAGCTGTGCCTTCATGTTTAAAATAACATTGCTCTCTTTATATGAAAGTTACCGACTTTATTTAGACCTTAAAAGAATGCGTTGTAAAACAATGAACAAAAACTACCATTAGTTTTTTTTTTCCCAGAAAAGGAACAAAGTTACTAAAAGTATTTTATGGATGAAACAGGTGTTCACAAAATAGATAAATAAATAAAAAAAATAAATAAATAAATAAATAAATAAATAAATAAATTAATTAATTAATTAATAAACTTTGACTATAGTGATTGATCTGCTTTGATCTTTTTTTTTTTTAATGAATCATGATATAAAATATTTTAATCCGGATATACATATCTTCAAAAGAAAACAAATATTCAATGCATAGATTTTTATAATTGATTCCAGAATTCAATGTATTTAATTTTTTTGTATTGTTCTATATGAACAATTTTTACGTTAAAATAATGTTTCAAAGTATTTTTTAAGCCTATTACCACTATTTTTAATTTTTTTACTTCCATGGTGGGTATCAAAATAATCGTCTTATAACACACACAATCTTAATCCGTCAATTGCTTTATTGATTTTTTTTACTTTGTTACAATTAAAAAAACAATCGTTCCTCGAAAACCAAACACTGTTATGAATGAACTTCCTAGCTGTTGATAGTTAATAATTACCAGTTACTTAGGGTTCACAGTCATGACACATATTCCCTTTTCCACTGACCACTATACATTGTTTATTTTGTGGCAGAGCGACCGTATCCACCCTGCAGCTGTGCCTTCATGTTTATAATAATTTTAAAATAACATTGCTCTCTTTGTATGAAAGTTACCGACTTTATTTAGACCTTAGAAGAATGCTTCTCTTTCATGGTGGAAAATGAATTAAAGATATATAAGAATAAATATTGTGATGTTGAAAATTATATTAAAGATCAGGAGTATACAGTGAAATCCATTTAAACGCTTTGGTAACAACTAGTACTTTAATGCCCTGTTCAGTATAATGCGATTTAAAGTTACTGCGAAATAAATTTGATCCGCGTTCTCACGGAGAAATTAATGCGAATTAGTTTAATCCAAATTAGTTCACTGCGCATTAAATTACTTCGCATTAGCTCCGTGTGAACGCTAAGCGAAGCTAATTCGAATTAAATTTTGACGCATACGTAAGGGCAGAATTAAGTCACATGCCACATGTCGGTGGTCAAATATAGGTATTTGTGCTATTTTTGAGTGGAAAACAAAGGGAAACTATGTTAATCACTAAAAACTGTACAGACACTATGAAATATTATGTCATATGTATATCTGCTCTGCACAGTGTGACGTGATTTGCAAATGACGTCGTAATAGCCTTACTGAATAGCCTTATACATGTTGTAGAAATAAAATTTTAATTCGCATCAGTTTACTTCGCATTAGCTGTCGTGTGAACACAATTTAATTCGCGTTAGTTTAATTCGCATCATTTTACTTCGCATTAATTTACTGCGAATTAAACTCTCCGTGTGAACAGGGCATTACTGTTAGTTCACTAACTGTTAAAATTAATATTATAAATCAATCATTGAGTTAAATAAAAACTAAAACTGTCCTATGGACAAATGCCCCGCTAAGATTTTCAGAAAAGGTACAAAGCCACTAAAAGTATTTTATGGATCAAACAGGAGTTCGCAAAATAAAAAAAAAATGAAATATAAATAAATAAATAAACAAATAAATAAATAAATAAATAAAGCAATTAAAATTAGGAAATAAGTAATTATTCAAATTAATAAATAATTATATACATGCACTCTTCATTCTGTTATTAAACCACTTACTATGTTATACAACAGATCCCTATCAGAAAGAATATTTCCATCTTTCTGGAAAATAGCTCTTGTTATTCCTCTTTCTTAAAAGGATGATCCCTCTTTGGTTTCTAATTATAGACCTGTGTCGCTGTTATCCTGTGTTAGTAAAATTATGGACAGAACTATATTTAAACACGTGTACAATTATTTTCATAGTAGTAACCTGTTTTAAAGATATCAAGCCGAATTTTTACCCGGCCATTCTACTTTATATCAATTACTAGAAACGTATCATAGTATTGTACAAAACATTGATGAAGGTAAATCATGTTGTATGGATTTTTGTGATTTGTCAAAGGCATTTTACAGAGTCTGGTACAAAGGTCTCATTTTTTGAATTACAAACTAATTGTTTATCTGGAGATTATTCCAGTGGTTTTCTATTATCTAAATCATAGGTGACAAAAAGTAATGTGCAAGGATTTGTTGTCATCAAAATTTGATTTATTTGCAGGTGTACCACAGGCTCTGTTTTGGGGCCACTTTTATTTCTGATATATGTAAATGATGCTGCTGAAAATGTGATGTCCATGTGTAGATTGTTTGCTGATGATCATTTGCTTCAACAAAGTACATACAATATTTTAGATATGGAATACAAGCTAAACCACATTTTACATATCTTAGAATTATGGTCAGATAAATGGTTCGTAAAATTTAACCCATCTAAAGGAGAGGCTGTTTTCTTTAACACGAAGTATATTTCTGTCATGCCTAAATTATCCTTTAAAAGAAAAAGGCTGGAGTGCGTTCCAGTCCATAGACACTTCTGGCTTATTATTGTCACAGAATCTTAGCTGGTTGCATATATTGACGGTATTGTAAACAATGCTTATAAAAAACTTGGGCTTTTGAAAAAACTAAAGTTTAAATTGAGTAGAAATAACCTTTCAATATTGTACACTGAATTTATTAGACCAATGCTTGAATACGCTTCTGTTGTTTGCAATGGTTGCTCTGAACATGATTCTGAAAAGCTTGAAAAAGTACAACTAGCTGTAGCTAGAATTGTCACAAGACTTCCTATTTTTGCATCTACAAAAACACTTTATTTAGAAACTGGTTGGGAAACTTTAAAATTTAGGCGCTAGAGAAGCCATTTCAATTAATTCTTTCCCTAAAAACTTAAGAGCTTGTACAAAAATCATCAATCCGCCAACTTTTTTTTTCTTTTGACAAACGCTACACAAACATAATTCATACTAAATTAAGATACAACTGTTTACTTAAGGTATGTCACTCGTCAGCCTTTTAGAAAAGTTCAGTCAGAACCTCTTATTTAAAAACTATTTATTACAATTCAACCTTTATAACATATTTAAGTTAAACAATGTAAAATGTTCAACATTCAACTATAAAACTGCTCAAAAATTGATAAAGAAGCAAGATTTATAAGGGACTATTTCTTGTGGTGGAAGGATATTAAGCAGAAAATTCTGCAAATCTAGTTATTAAATTTAATATCTTGGAACTTTAGCCTCACATACTTTTACTCAGAGAATATTTTCCATTATGATATGCCTGGAATATTAAATATAGGTCTCAATTTATATTTTTATAACAACATTTACACCTTCGCTCAACAAACTTTGCCAAGAAATGAAGATATATTAAAGAAGTCAAGATAAAATTTTCACATTTTTTTGCCAGAAAATCGCATATTTTGACCAATATTTCAAAATTTACATCACTGACCCCAACTTTTTCTTTCATTATTTTAAACTACTCGATACTTTTGACCGATCAGCACTTAAGTTGTAAAAAGTTTGATACAAGAAAATATACTATTGCCTATTTAGATTTTTAATACCCCAAATATGAGACTTTTTAAGTGCAAAAAGGTCATTCAAAAATTTACGCGCATTAATTTGCATGATTTGTTCAATGATAAATATTATTCAAACTATTTTACATAAAAAAAAAGATTATGTTCATTGCCATGGTTACATCTGATAAAATATGATAACGGTTAAAGTGATTAACCAAAGAGTTACAATTTAAGTGCAAAAAGGTCAACTTAATTGTACCGTAGCTCAGTTAGATGCACACTGAACCCCCCCCCCCCCATTTTCGCTGCGATTTTGAATCATACTATATGAGTACTTATCCAAAATATACTTCTAAAAAAATCCTTGATATAGCAAATTTCACGAGTGACATACCTTAATTTTGATTTATATAAACGCAATATAATCAACAGTCCCCTTTGTTCGTGTGGAAAGTATGAAGATGTTTGTCATTATTTTTTGCTTGTAGAAATTCGCGGCTATGTTAAGGTTGTCCGAAGGCTAAATATGCATTAGAAATACGCTATTATGTTTTGAGCTAGATTTTGATTTCAATTTGTAATCTATGTATACATGTGCAGTAAATTTGTGAAGAGAGTTTAATAAGGTATTGTGAAAAAGGAAATTTGTGATGCTACATGGCCGTGTTGATCACGGGACGGACACTTATAATTTTTCCTAAATTGTTGCACAAAAACCCCATCGGCACAAGTGAAAAACAAAATTATTGAAAACAATTTGTTACATAAGTCAATTAAACGTATTCTTGGGTATATATAAAGTTCTGGGGGCAAGTCTGAGTTTAACCTTTTAGGAAAATATTTCACGAGATATTCAACTTACCCATATACAAGGGAGACTTTTCACTCTTCATCGCAATTTATACAAAATAGGATAAATTACATACGATCCCCCAGCAAAATTCAGTTAGAACACATACTTCTCTAGTAGATTCTCATGGAACATCTTCAGTTTATCTTTATTAATCACTTGTGCCAATCTAATATATGCATGATTTATAAATTCTAACTCTGTCTACGGATGTCTAGGGGGAAGCTTTTCATATTCGTTTTTTTGTTATTGTTTGAATACGTACATTATCAGAAAGAGAAAGGCATAACGATATTGTATTGCAATGATCACCATTATAACAGCACATAGAAACTTTAACCAACAATTCAGACACCTGATGTAAACATCAAAGTCGAAATAAAATCTACATGCCATGAAAAGGAATATAAAAGTTATGACACTTTCCCCGTCATGACTGCTCAATTTTGCAGTGACTTGACGTCATATTCTATTATGACGTCATATCTTGGTAGTTCAGAGAAGTAACAACGGCTGGTACATTGTGATATTTATCGGACAGCCTTATCCTTGCCGCGTTATGCAAATGCTAGGAACAATCTTTTCAACCAACTGTTTTTGCTTGAAGAATTGGTTACAATTGACACAAACCTGTTATTATGGGGTGATAAAGATTTGCCTGTACTAATTAATAACAATATTTTTGCTGCTGTCCATAAATTTATTGATGAAACATGTAGATTTTAAATTGTTAAATGTTATTCACGTATATCACTAGAAAATGTTATATTTTAATGTATTATTTGCATGACATATTGTTATTTATAAGGAGAGGAACAAGTAAGTTGTGAAAACTTGTTTCCAACCCTTCTGATGAAATATATGAAGATAACGAACAGTATTCAGGCTCAAAAGTCCATCAAACAATGCAAAATAGGAGCAGAGCAAACACGGACCTCCAAACATAAAAGGTGGGATCAGGTGCCATGGAGGAGTGAGCATCCCCTGCCGACCGGTCACACCCGTCGTGTGCTCCTTGTCATGATCGGAAAATAACGGAAAAATCTGTCGACAATTCAGTGTGTAAATAATGGCCTAACAATTGAAAAACGTCAGTCAGCATTTGACTCAATGATAAATTGTATTTGCTGACAAGGTCATTGTATCGACCATAGAACTTACGAAATGATGACTTTAAAAGAGACAGCTGATATTCTTGTTTCATCAACTTGTTTGTCAATAATTTACCTCGTTTTAGAAATTGTACATACGTAGAGCATGCTCTTGCGTATCGAAACAACTGAGAGACATATACCCCGTATGCAGGTGATGAAGGTATATTGCTGCATAAGTAAGGGAAGTTGACGATTGAAAACTTAAAGTCATCACGTTTATCATAAAGCTTGGTTGCTAGATTACCATTAACGTCTTTTTCAAGTGAAATCTCCAAATATGAAACAGATTTGTCAGACTCTGTGGTATCTTTTATCTCAAGCTCACCAGGATATATCGTATCGACATAAGAATGGAAATAGCCATTGTTAATTGACAATACGTCGTCGATATATCTAACTGTCGAGTTGAAGGCCACAGCAAGTGTTTTCTTCATTTACTTACAAGATTTTGGACAAATTCTGCTTCATATAAATACAAAAAAGATTAATTCAATAAAATATGTTCAATACAAAGCACGGACAATAAATGAATGAATCAATTTATGCATACATAAATAAAAATTAAACTTCTAAATAAAAAGATTAACAAATAAAATATATATGTAATTTAAAAAAATAATTAAAATAAGTAAATATGAAATAAATATATTAATTTTTTTTTGAAGTATAAGTAAACAAGTAAAGATTTAAAAAGGAATATTTATTAATTTATTAGCCATTCCTGCTTATCACAGGGGGTAATATTTTTTATTTCAAAGTTAAATTAATTGGCATTTATTTACCATTGAATTTATCTGAGATGCTACCAAACTTAAACAACCAATGCAACACAAATTATTGTAACTGCACAGATTTTACTTATGGCATTTCCAACAAAAATGTTTTTGTTAACTAATGACTAAATCTATATTGAAACAAAACTTTAGAATTTTCAAGACTAGGAATATTTCTAACCCTTAAATATCAACAAGAACATATTTTAACACCCCTCTCTAGGCAGAGAGAAATGTCAGGGGGGAAGACAGGGTCGTCAGGGACCATGTTAGAGAGATTGCTCCTTAACTGTTTTATCGCTAATTACATGTAAAGATTGTCAATGCGTTAAAACAAAATCAATAAATGGCAACGTCATTTAACATCTTGGGGAACCGAGCTATTAAAAATAATGTCTACAGACAGGAAAAATGTCCAAACGATACAAAAATGATTTTAGATGCTGCTGGGGATCTAGGACCAAAGTGTTCGAATGGTAGTGGCTTTGTATGAATGAAAGAATTGACATTTGTTTTGATGATCCTCAAATACCCCAACACCAGCCTAGCGCATGGACGTTGCACCAATGGATTTTGCATTCTTTCTGTAACAGAAGACTCAACTGCGTAGACATGGATTTTAAGATCTCACTAATATCTGATACGCCACAAAAGACAAAAAAGAAGAAGAAAATATGCAAAAAAGACAAAAGAGAAAAAGCAACTATAGTTAATATCAAATTTTCAAGTAGGAAAAAGACATGGAAAAGCTATAGAACTGAAAGAAATTTAGAACTGTGAAAAAGCTTGGCAGGTTTGGAAACAGGTTGTCACGTCAAATGATTGCTTTGTAAAAGATATTTTCGCACAGTAAAAATCGTTGTATATTTTCAAAATTTTGAAAAACAGACCTGTAATTTTTTTTTAAATCAGTATGTCAGCGAACTTTTCTATCAACCCTCGTATTTTTGCCAATTTTTCCCCCTTAGCTTATACATAATATATTATTAAGCAAATCATCTAAAATTGATTTGTTCATTTTCAGGCCTAAATTGTGGTCTTTTTTCTTCTTCTTTCAAGGTTTGATTGTTACTTTCATTGTTAAATGTAAACTGGTCTTTAATAATCGGCGGAATACCCTTTGTCATTTTAGTTTCATTTTCTCAATGATAAGTTTTTTCCCAAGTTTGTTTTTCTATGAAAATATAAATTGATATTGGTAAGAAAAGTTTGATAGTATGCACGGCAACAAAGTTTAAAATTTTTTTAAGCACTTTCAATTGATAACTTCACTTAATTTAATAACAATGATATTAATTCTGTCTTTTTTTTAAAAAGAGAATTATTTTTGTATGTTTGTCCGGAAAACGCCGTAAAGAGTTATATTATTGTGAATTCTTTAGGAATGACAATCCTTCATCATGCAAATTGATGTTATTTAAAAAGTTTAAACACATTCAAAAATTTTCAAAACTGAATTTTTCATAATATCAACGTTTTGAAATTTCGTTTTTTTGTAAATATTAAGGATCTCAAATATCAAACCTGACCCCGGGGTCATGAAACAAACTTAGACTTAAAGAGACAGTCCGGCTGCAAATCTTGGATGATCACATTTTCTCACAAAAAGTGCTTCTTGTGCATTGTTAAATTTTACTCGTGTTAAAATTTTCTTTTAGACTGTCGTTTACTTTTGATTAATTGATATTCACTCAATACTTCTTTCATTCTTGGATCATTTTCTAAAATTTGCATGTTGGTTTTGATGACTTGAAAGAATTCTTGATTTTTTGGAGTTGTATGTTGATATGTATGGAATAAGATTTTTTTCTTGGTTTTCTTTTATCTGAAGTAGGCTGATTTTAACACAAGCAAAATCTAACAATACATAAGAAACACCCGTTGCTAGAAAATGTGATCACTCAAGATCTGGAATCTGTCCCTTTTTATAAGAAACCCAACAGTTTATTTTCAAAAACGGATTTCATTATTCATTTATCTTTTGCCTGCGAGAGTTCTAATTTGATAAATGAAATATATGAAGATAACGAACAGTATTCAAGCTCAAAAGTCCATTAATCAATACAAAACAGGAGCAGAGAAAATACGGACCTCCAAACATCAGAGGTGGGATCAGGTGCCATGGAGGAGTGAGCATCCCTTGCCGACCGGTCACACCCGTCGTGTGCTCCTTGTCATGATCGGGAAATAACGGAAAAATCTGTCGACAATTCAGTGTGTAAATAATGGCCTAACAATTAGTGTGAAAAACGTCAGTCAGCATTTGACTCAATGATAAATTGTATTTGCTGACAAGGTCATTGTATCGACCATAGAACTTACGAAATGATGACTTTAAACGAGACAGCTGATATTCTTGTTTCATCAACTTATTTGTCAATAATTTACCTCGTTTTAGAAATTGTACATACGTAGAGCATGCTCTTGCTCATTACATGTTCAGGATGTGGTGAGCATTATATTGGCCAATCCAGGGATACCCTTAGACACCGAATGACCGTCCATCGTCAAAGATGCATCAAACCGAGTACCAGTGCACTGCCATAAACGGACATATTAGAACATGAAACAAAAAACAATATTTCAATACATCACAGAGTTTCCAATATACGTACAAGTTCTTCAAGACTTCAGAAAAACAACGTAAAACCAAGAAAAAAACCCATTTTATTTCATTGTTTCAACCAATGCTAAATGCCCTATCATGATAGACTATTTACACTTTTCAAGCAATATTTGTATAATTAATAACGTGATAACGTAACATAATGACAACGTGCAACACTCATTTGACGTTACACGACGTCACAATACTTTTAGGATTAATAAAAGTATTAATTAAAGGATTAATACAATTGGGATAAATAAGGTCCCTTAATGTTTCTGATTGTTGAAGAATAGGGAAATATTGCTTGGTGATTTTGAATATGTTATGATTTCTTGGGTTGTGAGTAAGAACAAAAGGGATCTTTTCGTTGCGTACCGTGTTATGACGTCATAATGTAACTTGTTTACAATTTCAAATCTACTGATGAGCCCGCATGGGGGCGAAAGCGCTATAGATTAAAGTTTTGAGTTTTTCAGTGAAATTTGGATTTTACTTTATTCCTATACCAAGGAAATATATATATATATATATATATATATATATATATATATATATATATATATATATATATATATATATATATATATATATATATATATATATATATATATATATATATATATATATATATATATATATATGGTAAAATTCTGTGTTTTTAAATCTTCTAAAAGTTCTAAGGAGTTCTTAAGTATTAACATCTGATTGATAGCACTTCTGAAATATTCTATTGTACAGTACTTCTTAAGTTTCTCTTTCACTGCTTTAATATTTTTAATATTTTAGTAAGGAGTAAAAAAAAAGAGGCTTGGTAGTACATTAACTGGAACAAGCTTTGTGTCTTTGTAAGGATTTTTTGGACGTTTAGTAATCCATTATAGGTGTTGTATTATCTATCGGCATTTTAAACCACAACTGTTACATTTGATTAAACGAATTTAATTCGTTATAACAAATTTTACAATTTTACAATTTTAATCTGTTACAAATATATATATATATATATAATTGGTTTCAACGAATTATCCGATCATCAGACAGTAAGGATAACTGAATAAAAAATCTTAACATGATGTTTGAAATTGAAAAAGAAATCATGCAACAATTTTCATTTCATGCATTTTAATATGATTCAAGGTTCTTTGAAGTCTTAGCTAAAGAAAGGGTCTTGGAAAAAAGTTGACATTTGTACCCAAAAAAAGTCAAAAGTAGATACAGTTATATATATATATATAATTATATATATATATATATATATATATATATATATATATATATATATATATATATATATATATATATATATATATATATATATATATATATATATATGTTCCATATCTAGGCATTGTAGAGTTTTTGTAATTAAAAAGATTGAAAGCAATAGTCGATGTGTATTTATAAGAAATACAAGGTGTGGGCTTCAACTTGAAATATGGTGGAATACAAGACTGGACCCTTTTGTGATTAAGAATATTACTAATATTAACTGCTTCAATTCCATTGTTCGCAAATTGAAGTTTATGCTTCAAGTATATGCTGACAAGCTCATTGTATCGACCATAAAACTTGCAAAATGAAGACTTCAAACGAGACTGTTGATATTCTTGTTTCATCCACTTGTTCATCAAATGCTTGCCACGTTTTAGAAATTCTTCGTACGTAGAGCATGCTCTTGCGTATCGAATCAACTGAGAGACATGGACCCCATAAGCAGGCGATAAGGGTATATTGCTGCTTAAGTAAGGGCAGTTGACGATTGAAAAGTTGACGTCATCACGTTTATCATAAAGCTTGGTTGTTAGGTTTCCATTAACATTTATTTTCCAATCAAATATTTAAATATTAAAGAGATGTGTTAGACTCTGTGGTATCTTTTATTTCAGGCTCACTGGGATGAATCTTGGTTGTCAATCTATGAATACGAAACAGAATAATCGGCAAAAATTATGTATCAATAAAGTGTTTATTTAAAAACAAAATATGAAAAGATTTATAGAGGTTAAAAAATTACAGTATTTATAAGATAAAGCTTGTTTGTTAAAAGATCGCCGGCCGTAAGACAAAATTAGGAAGACCACTTTTCAATTTGCATATAAAAACATTTCCAACTGGTTTCTCTCTGACAACTCTTTGCAAGTTCCTTTTAAAGCTGAAAGATGTTATGAAAGTATGACAAAATTTTAGATTTTTATTCATGTCTGACGGTTCTTAGAATTGTTCATATCTAATGCAAAAAATTTAATAGTGAAAAACCCCGCGTCTTCCTTTTACACTGTCTGGAAGAACAGTTCTTGACTCTTCTATTGGAACATCTTTCCGATGATCTGCACAAAACTCTTACCCTCTACTAATGAACCTCCTAGGTGGAACAATTTTCAAAAGGAATATAACATGAGCGTAGCATGATGCATGTTTACACACGTAATTAATTTACCTGATTCATACCTCTATCAATTGCAAGAAAATCAATTAGAGCTAAAAGCTATGCGATATTTACTTGTCCTCATACAGACAATGCCCCACCCCATCCAAAATGATATGGCAACACTAATTATTTTTCACATTCTGTAGTTCGTTCAATATCTCTTAATTTACTTTAACTATTTAAATGTTAATTCGCACTGAACAAAGATAAGTATTGAGGTAGATATAGAGGTATTCGCAAGGGAAAAAATCTTGTTTTTATTCATAAGGTCAACATACAAGAATACGAAGTAATTTCGTATGGCGAAGATGATTGTACTTCTAACCTGTTTCTTATCTGGAAAATCTTGCGACAATGTAATATGCTGTATGATAGAAAACAATGAAGAAATAGTTATCAATCCTATGGTTGTATAAATACGATCGATTTGGAAGAAAAAATGATGATTATACCATCTATTTTCTTCGTTATTATTGCAAAAACTGTTGACTTTGGAAAACTCAAAAAAGGTTTGGTTTTCTTCTCCCAAGGCCTTGTCGTGCCAAATGTTATCATCTTTGCTTAGTCTTCACATTCTTAACAGATTCTTTTATGGACAAACGTAATGCTTTTATTGAAATATTTTTCATAATTTCATGTATGATTGTATGTTGTTTAATGTCTCTCTCGAGAGTTTTTCACTCATATGGAGACGCCACCACTTGCCGATGGAGAGCTGAAAATTTTGTCCTACACTCGGAACCTACGGCCATTGAGCAGTGAGGGGTCTTTTTCGTGCCAACAAAAAAGACCGACACGGGAGCTCGGTTTATACGGTCTCATTTGAAGGACCGGTCTCCACGTCCCACAGTGTGATTCGAACCCGCAACGTAAGGATCAACTCCTTACTTCGCGACTCTAGAGCAGGCGCTCTAACCACTGCGCCACGCGGGCGACTATTCATTTTCATGTAGTTCATTTTTAGATTTGAATAAACAATATTTACTGGAATCTTTTGGTTCTGAAACCAAAATTACATATGCGGTACATTATCTTATATTAATTAAAATTAGAAAAAGTATATTTGCCTGATTGATGATTTGTAACCTGGCATCCATAAATAAAATCACACATGTCCTCAGTGCAATTGCACTCCTGAAGACAATCTTCGCCAAAGTAAGGAAAAAGACATCCATATCTACAGTCTATTCCAATATATCCACTTGGACATTCTATAAAGAATACCAAATATCAAATATTATTGTTAAACTTTTAAGAATTGGCTTATATATATATATATATATATATATATATATATATATATATATATATATATATATATATATATATATATATATATATATATATATATATATATATATATATATATATATATATATATATATATATATATATTTACTGGTGACAAATAGCATTGCTTCTCTTTTATTGGTCGAACTGAGTTACCCGCTGACGCCGTATTCATGCATGGGTACTTCGAAATTAACCAGGTGGTCAAAGGTACACCATCCTAACCTATATGCTGACGTTAAATTCCATTTATATGGAACGATTATGAGATGTGTAATGAAAAAAGTCTTGTATCACTGCATAGTTACACCATTTGATAAAAAATACATCAATCAGTGGACGGGTTTGTAACGTAGACCGTCTGATTTTAAATTCATTCATTTACCTTCGACCAGCCTTTAAATATTGCAGTATTTTTCCTTGCATCATGATAAGAAATTGACAAGTGCAGTCTACCCTTCAAACGAAATCGGGAGACGTTTTCCGGTTTGAATAAATATGAGATAATATTCATAGCCATGGAAATGCAAGGTTTTCAGACTTGATTTTTAAGAAAACCGATACTTGGTCATTAACTAAAATTACTATGTTTAATTGACCATTAATTATAAAACCAAAGTATGGCATTATTAATATTAGTCATGTCATACTTTGAAAATTTTAGGGGGGGGGGCGTGCGCCCCCCACGCCCCCACTTAAATCCGCCAGTGTGAACGGTTGGTACTGAGGCTTTTATACTTCACATGTGTATTCTCTGTGACAAGACCTTTGTTTGAGTACTAACACTTTTGAACTCTTGACCTTGGAGTTTCACCTACATTTGAAAAAAATAACCTTGACCTTTGATTGCTATATGGTGTCATTAGTGTTTCAGAAACATACGTTTTATCATGGATTGAGATGAAACAAATTTTGAATAGCATTTTTATAAACGGCAGATTGCTTATGCAACCCATAAGCCATGCAAACAAAAACTCCTATTAGATCCTTTTCATATTTACATTTACATCATCTATAAGAAATACATTGTCAAAAGCACTATCCAGTGACCTCATATACGTACATGTATATCAGGTTATACACTCTTTAGGAAGAAAATGATCCTAAACCGATGAAAAGGGTGTTTCATTTTTCTTACATCAGTAATTGCAAAACATAATATATTATTATAGTTGTGCTGCCACAAGTAATGAGAGAAAAAATAGTATATTTAATCTTTTATGTCTTACTTGACACATCTGGTAGAATAGACAGATCCAAAAAGAAAAGCACACATGAGATTGCAGACTCTCATGTTCACGATGTGAATAAAATTGGCAAAATTAATAAATCAAAAATATGTCAAAATAAAAATTAAGAGAAAAATCAAGGAAGGATATTTATTGTCGATTGAGGAAGATTATTTCCGGTAATTTATGTCTATAAACTAAAAAAAAAATCTGGAATGTAAACAGCTTTGCGAGGTAAAAAAATTAATTCAAGTAGTCGATGAATCTTCCACCAGGCACGTAAGAACGGGGGGGGGGGGGGGCACTTTTTAGCTCAACTGAACCGAAGGCTCAAGAGAGCTTTTCTGATCGAAAATTGTCCTTTGTTTGTCGTCGTTGTCGTCGTCCTAAACTTTTCACATTTTCATCTTTTCAAAAACCACAGGGCCAATTTCAACCAAACTTGCCACAAAGTATACTTGGGTAAAGGAGATTCAAGTTTGTTCAAATGAAGGGCCACGCCTTCTTCCAAGGAGTGGCAATCATGAATTCGTGAAAAATTGCTGGCATCATATAAAAATCTTCTTCTCAAGAACCACTCTGATAGAAAATATGGAACATGTATGGAAGTATCCTCAGGTAGTGTAGATTCAAATTTGTTCAAATCATGACCCCCGGGAGTAGGATGGGGCCACAATGTGTGATCAAAGTTTTACATAGGAATGCATAGGAAAAATCTTTAAAATTCTTCCATGCTGCGATTCCTCATATGAAAAATGTGATATTCTGTAAATTGCAAACTTTCCCAAATAATATATTTAAAAAATTATTGATGAAAATTGCTTCTGTCGATGCACGCATGTGGAAGATGAAAGCTTCATGAATTTATTGAAAAGGAATATAAATCATAGGTTTAATTTTCTGGAACATTTTGAAATAATGTTCTTTTGTAAATGTTATCAACCTTGAACATCAGATTGTTAGGATGTAGACGTTCATAACATCAGCGGATCCTGTGTCTGGAATGAAAGACATGTTTCTTAGTGCAACCTTTTAATGGAACAATACTATATGAAGGGAAAAAAATATTTGTATCGTTTGGCAATAATCAAATTCAAAACTACTAAAAGTGCTAATTATAAAATCATGAACAGTGTTCTACTTTTTTAAAAAACTTATAATTATATCGTTCTTAAAAAATAGTTTCAGCTTCTCTATTATTTCATTAAGCTTTGAAGTTTACTTACATGTATGATATAAATTTAAATAAAAAAAGACTTAGGGTTTTTTAAAAAAAATACTTTTTTCGAACAATTTCTGATAACTATAATGCGTATTTTTTTTTTCCTATTTTACCTTGATAAATCTTTTCATGGAAGAAGAATTACGCTAAATATTATTTTAAATTTTGCACATAGGCCCGTTAGCAGTAGTGCGTTATCTATTAAGTAAGGTACCATGATTCCAGTTGGAAGCCGTCAAACTCTTGCTGTACAAAAAGAGTGGATAATCTCCTTTGTTCTCCCAGGGACACACAGGGATTCTATCTATCACAACTAACCATCCAATATCGTTAGGACATTCTCCATATTGTTTGTTGATGAAAAAATGTCTTTTAAGATCAGCATTATGTCTGCAGAAGAAGTAATATAAACTATAGTTAACTATTGTAAATACTTTGATACTTTGAATCTTTACTATAGAATTTTTAGATTTGGAATCTTCTTATTTCTGATATTACGTACCAATTATTAAGTTTTGAAATAATATGTAAATATACAAGAAATATCTCTTTTTAATACGCTGACAAAAGAAAAAAATTAAAAATTAAAAAAAATATGTTACGAAAATTATTGTAAAAATACTTGGATTAACTAGTGAAAATGGTGAAAACTTTGATACTATAGTTAACTATAGTAAACTATAGTTTGTTATAGTACTTTTTTGTCAGGGAATGATTGATTTTTTTCATAATTTAATTGTGTTCATCTTTTTCAGATCTCCTTGAAAATAAAATAAAATCATGTAATAAATGTTAATACCCATTCATGGAGAAAAAGTTAGTATGAGAACTACTTTTTAGATCGGACCAACTACTGTGTAATAATCTGGATTTGCTGAACCAGTCTTCTTTGTTGCTTCCACTTCCGTCGAATTCCAAAAATGCCAATGTTTTTCCAAGTCCTCCAAACACTACACGAATCTAATTGCAATAATTTAGTCAGGAGAAATAAAAACCCTTGCAACTGGTTGATTAATTAACTGAAAAAAAATAGGCCATATAACTTACTTGTCAAAAGATACGTGAATTGAAATCTACTTATCATATTATATCAAATCATAGGATAAAATACTTTATAAAATTACGAAATGTTACAAAACTTTATACAATATTATATAATATTATGTTCTTTAACTTTTAACATTATGATCTCTAGAGTGGAGATTTGCTAGAACCAAATGAACCACAGTCTTCTAATCTCTTTTTATTTTTTCTTAGATAAAGGTTCGTTCAAATAAAACAATGAAAATTTTCAATTAAAATAAATACAGGAAGATATATTTAGTTTCAGTCCCATGTAAGTGAAATATATGGAGATAACGATCAGTATTCAAACTCAAAAGTCCATAAAACAATACAAAATAGGAGCAGAGCAAACACGGACCTCCAAACATCAGAGGTGGATCAGGTGCCATGGAGGTGTGAGCATCCCCTGCCGACCGGTCACACCCGCCGTGTGCTCTTTGTCATGATCGGGAAATAACTGAAAAATCCGTCGACAATTCAGTGTGTAAATAATGGCCTAACAATTAATATGAAAAACGTCAGTCAGCATTTTACTCAATGATAAATTGTATTTGTTGACAAGGTCATTGTATCGACCATAGAAAGTGTCTAAAAATGTCAAAGAGCAGAGGAAATATGTATACGTTTTAAAATGTATCCTAAGAAAAGAGTTTTTTTTAAACCTTGCATTATATAAAATTCACCTTTTGATATCAAAAAGCGTAGCAAATAAGTTTCTTTTCACAATAATAATACATTTGCATTTATTTTATCACAATTTTTGTATACTTATTCAAAAGACCATTCATGTCATTAGTCGATGAAAATGAAAAAAAGTGAAGATAACGAAGAGTTATCATTATGAAAGAGTCAATAAACAATTGAAATCTGTAAACGGGGAATAAAACACCAACGCCCGGGAATTCCAGAGCTGGGATTAGGTTCCTAGGAGGTTTAAGCTCCCCCTGTCGACCGGACATAACCACTGTTACATGTAGCCCTATAAATTGATCAGGTGGACAGAATATTCCATAATCATATTAAGTAAGAAAACTATGACTTAACTTCACGTATTGGTATGAAACACACACACAAAAAGAGCAAAAAAAAAAAAAAAAAAAAAAGCAAGACTCATTGATAGGTTATATTTGCTAAGTCATTATAACGACCAAAGAATTAACGAAATGCTGACTTTAAACGAGGTTGTTGAGATCCCTGTGACATCAACTTATCTGCCTCGGTTTAAGAATTGGTCGTACACGGAGCATCCTCTTGAGTATCGAATAAGCTTGCAGACTAAAACACCCTTTGCAGATGAATATTACTACATAAATAAGGAAATTTGACGACGGAAAAGCTGAGATCATTTCGTTTGTCATACAATTTAGTTGTTAGTTTGCCCTCATCGTCTATAATCAGTAATACGTCCGAATATGATACAGATGTGGCAGACTCTGTAGCTATTGTTAATTGAATAAAAATAAATTTGTTGATGACCAATTACAAGATAAACAAATTTTCGAGTTCCATTTTTATTAAAGAGGCAGGTTTTTTCCAAAAGCATATATTTTAATTTTTCGTGAGGAATGGTTATATAAAGTGTAGAACAGTTTTGATGTTACTGAGTTTTGAAAAAAAAAGTTACTGTAAAAGTTCTTAAAGTTCTTTGGAGTTTTCGAGAATCCCCATCTGATGTACACCACTTCACAATGACATAGATTATACCTAATGGAATATCTTTTATAATTAATGGTTAACATTATGATTGATTAATACTTAATTAAAACTTACAAACGTATGAGATAATGAGTGTTCATACCTCAGGTTTTTTTTTTGATATAATATTCCATAAAAAAGGACAGCATTTATATTTTACTGTTAGTACTGATTAATTATGCGTGAGTGATGTAAAAAAAGGCTTCAAAATACAACTTGAGGGATGAAAAAATCACCTTAACAATGTTGAGCGAGTTCCACTGATCAATTAAGGGACTTCGGAGATGCTTCCCGTTGTTCCTCCAGTTTTCTAGCTTAAATCCCCCGGGAATGCAGCCGAGATCTGGTGTGCATCCTGCTATTGACCCATTGTCCCAAGCAACACGGACATTCTGTCCGTTACCCTTTACTGCATGAAAAACCAGGGTCCAGCCTAAATTGGAGCGAAGATTTTTTTTTAACTTGAAACTAATTAGGTCGTTTTATGTAAATAATAAGTTATCTTGTATTAGGGATAAAATTTTTAATTCGACGTAAAATATTTTAAATGGAACTAGATTTATAATGCAAATATGCATGACTATAAAATCAATTCAAACATTTTTTGCAAGATTTAAAAAAATGTTATAAATTGGATGACAATTAAAAAAAACGATGTTGGAAAGAAAATATGTCCAAAAAATTACTCGATTGTACTTACACGACTATATATATATATATATATATATATATATATATATATATATATATATATATATATATATATATATATATATATATATATATATATATATATATATATATATATATATATATATATATATATATATATGATAACCTTACTCTAACCAAGGGGTCCAATAGGTTTTAAGAAACTGTTTGCTTATCAATATAATTTAGTCTGGCCCTGCTGCTATTTAAAAAGACTTTCAAAAAGTGCAATCAATTGTAAGAATTTGATACCATGAACTGGTACCTTACATAACCTATATAGGCAAAAGTGTCAATGTAATAACTATAGTAAATATAATTCTATTTACTATAGTGAAAACTTCTACACTTTGATTTCCTATAGTGGTTACTTAGACACATATTAACTACAATTAAAACTTTTGACACCTTCATTTACCATAGTTATTACTTTGATACATGTTTATTATATCGCTATGTGTAGTTGATAACTCTACGCACATGGTTTGAAAAACCGTGATTACATTGTTACTAATGCCCTATACTAATAAGAAAAAATTGGGTCTTCTTTTTACTATACCAAAATTGATATTATAAAAAAAAACGAATTGAGGAACAAACCTTTTTCTTTTGCATAAAGACTAAATAAATTCACATGCTGTAAATGCAAAACATCAATACGTAATTTTTATAAAATAATAATTAAAAAAAATTTAATACTGGATAATACCTGTTTGAGTAATTGGATGAAACTCAGGGTTCTCCACATCATGGAGGAAGTTGTGCAAAAGCGAAGTATACAGATAAAAAAAAACTCCTGTGTGGAGATATTTACTCATGCGGATCATCAGTATTATAATGATGCTGATCATAAATACTAATTTATTAGGTGAATGCAGCAACAAATATGCCAAAAATAATGAAATCTAAAAGAAAAAAAAAACGAAAGAAAAGTAAAGGCAGATTACACCTCTCTGTTCTGAATGATATGTTCAATGTATATTAATAGCATAATAGGCAAACAAATCTACATGATACAGGAAAAGTGATAAAAAAAAGTTATAAACGCGTAAGAAATAAACATTTTAAACTGATATTTTACAATTTCTTTGAAAACTTTCAATATCGCGTGGATTTTCAAATATTTTTTTTCAAACCCTCCCTAAACATTAATACAGTGTCAAATGTTTTATATACAGTGAAACGTGTCTTATGGGGTAGTTGTGTGTTCCGAAATCTTGCCAATAAATCCCTTTCAGTAAATTCAATTGTTGCAAATTTTGTCTTATCCGGAATGTTGTCTAATCTGCCCGTTTTCCATGTAACCAGTGGTGTCCGCATTAGACAGGTTTTACTGTAGTTTTATGATTTTTTTTTCCTGATGTATTTAACTATTTTGATGATGAACAAATGTATGTTTAAACCACATGATAAATCCATATAAAATATTCAGACCTGCTGTCACAATGGTGGCAGGTTACAGGTTTGCAGCTATACAGCATTGTTTGTTTGTTTATTGTATAACGTCCCTCTCGAGAATTTTTCACCCATATGGAGACGCCACCAGTTGCCGGTGGATGGCTACATATTTTTTTCTTATACTCGGCACTGAGGGCCATTGAGCAGTGAGGGATCTTTTTCGTGCCAGCACCTACTGCGACACGGGACCTCGGTTTATATGGTCTCATCCGAAGGACCGGTCTCCACGTCCCACAGTGGGATTCGAACCCGCGACGTAAGGATCAACTCCTTACTCTGCGACTCTAGAGCGAACGCTCTAACCACTGCGCCACGCAGGTGACTATACAGCATTGTAAAAAAGAAACTGACAAAATAACGAAATAGACAAAACTGAAAAAAGATGCTTATTTATTTATTCTAGTCGCAAAGTTTTCGCATCCTAGAACTTTCTGTAAATGCAGCTTATTAGTTGGACATATTTTGGGGCTGTTGAAAAAGAAAAACAAGGATTTTATATAAAATATCTTAGGACATAATCTGTGTTACAATATTCTGTGAAATTAACATTTTTGCATCATATTGTATAATGTAAATGTATTTAAAATAGCCAAAAATGACAAAGGTAAACAATCTCCGTATATTTTACACTCCCAGGACATGGATCACCAAACAAAATACTCCCAGGTTTAAATTGACAGATTGGTTTATTGTTACACAGCTCTGAAACTGCAGATGTGACGTTCCTTTGACAACCATAAACCCTTTTTCCACCACATTTGTTCCCTTTCGGTTGTCCGAAGATAGCCGAACGTATTACGATTCTTTCACGACAACGTATTGTTGTCGGCCTGTTGTCGCATACCACGACCTTATGTTCAGTCACACCATTTTGTTCTTGGGGAAAGAAATACAGATGAAGCTTAGAATTAGTTTGGTAAATTATTTTTCATAAAAATTTTATATAGTTTTTTAACGCTTCAGTGGTGCAGCATTTCATATGTTAGTTGAGGGCCGCTTTTAGCCTAAGAAGTATGTTAGCTTTTAAAAGTTATCTTATATTGTGATAAATGCATACATGTGCGATATAACATTATCGTGCTAAATAAATAAGAAGGTTAAAGGGTATTTTAAAGATGGAGAATTTTTAACCGATTACAACCAAGTAACATGTCTGATATATTTTGATCATGATTCTTAGAAAGATAGAAAATTTTTACCTATTGAAAGAGAAACCATTGCAGCTACAAGGCAAATATCCAACAACAAAGTAAGTTTCATGCTGCAAGGGCCCTATCACCTTCTGTATCTTTACCAATGATGTAAAATGTTTGTCTCTTCTGGGTTTCATGTTTAACCTTATAAATATTCATTTTTACCTCAGGCTAATGATACATAAACACATCCATTTGATACATATTGTGTGATGCACGGCTTCCATTTTCATACAAACACGTAACATCTGTTATTTATTATAAAAAGTCTTCATTGTGAAAACGTAAAATGAAATTAACTGTCGACAACTATTCCCTATAGAACTAAACAAGAAATAATTTCCCATTAGATTAAGATAACATCTTATCCACTAATATTTTCTGCCATTATAAAAACAAAATTGCTGATAATGATACATTTAACATTCAATTATAGTCTTATCTTCACTGATGTTCAAGATGAATGTAATCAAAACTTCCATTTTCCACTTGATTTAACATTCCATCATTCTTTTAAGTTCTAAATGCTATCATTTTACACCAGCTCAATGTAAGAGATAAAGAATAAAGCGCAGACCGCAGAATTAATTTTATTTGTCAGACCAGCATTTGTATTTGTAGCATTTTTGCCTTTCTTTTCGTAGGTTGTAACACACAAGGATTGTGCAATAACATCTCGTGGAAAAGAATTGAAATAAACTAATGTTTAAAGTCTATTTATTTATTTATTTCTTGGAAAGTATCAAGGAGTTTGTCATCATTTGTAAGGACCATTTCTCTCTAATCATATACATGTATATTAAACGAATGATAAACTACATGACCACACATCCATCGATAGTATTTTCACCTACATGTTGATTTTCACCTACATGTTGATTTTCACCTACATGTTGATACATGTTGACATGTACGATAACATCGTGTCATGACCATAAATCATTTTAGCTAAAATTCTAACATTTGCAAACTACGTCATTATAATGACCATGGACTTGCAAAATTCTGCTATCAAACTCAAAATCAAACAACTCTTGCGACATCAACTTAGTTGTGATCAGCCTGCCTTGGTTTTAATAATTATAAGATTGGTCGTATTCAGAATATAATTCAGTTGGGAGACGTTCACACTATATGCCGGTAATAATGAAATATTGCTATATATAAATACATGTACATGTATCTATACTTATAAATTAATAAATTTTGCAAATAAACTCCGAAACGGGTGTACCAGAGTTCTTTCTTACTCCTCTGAAGGCCGGTTTATACGGTAATACATGTCGTATACAACTTGTCGTATACAACTTTTGTAATATATTTCTCACGTGTCTACATGGTCAAACAGGTTTACATTCCATTCTATTGTTATTTAAACAAACGAAACGCCCCTTTGAGAAGTACGTTTTTTTTCATTTTGTCAACATGGAAGCACAGGAAGAGGAAGACAGTTATTTTAATGTACATTTTTGATAATTTCATTTGCACTGCATTTATTTGTACCAGCAAAGGAAATCTAGAGGACGGGTCAGACAATGGATCGGGAGGAGAGACTACTATGGTGCATATGTGGGAACGCACTGAAAAAATTACGCTCTTTGATAAATTTCTTCAAAGTGCATTAAAATTGGGACAAAATCAATGCACTTTGAAATTTTTTTTTCAAAGTGCGTTAAGAGTGTACATTAACATTTTTTTTTTTTTTTACCATGGAGACACTTAACTTAACGCACTTTGAAAAATATGTATCAAACAAAAATTCTGGACTTAGATTTAAGTAATAGACAGCATTATTTTGTTATATTTCTTTCGAAAAGCTGATGAATTGATCAACTCTCATCGAAAACGAGGAGAAGACAGGTAGAAGGTCCCTCAGCGTTCTTTCTCAGTTTATCTTTCCTACCCATATATATGTATGAACATTACTGGTATGACATTAATATATTTTCTCTCAATAAATTTGAGATAACATAAAATAGATAAAAAAAATTGAGATAAGCTTTCCTAAAAAAAAAAAAAAGGAAAATAAAATAACGCATCCTATTATATTAAAGAAGAGAGGCTCAGGGGCCATATCGCTGACCTAAACAACAATAGCCAACTTACTATACTTTGGCCAAAGTAGCTTTACAAAATCAATTACAATACAAATAAAAAAATGTGTAAAATGCATAAATATTTTTTTCGTTCCTCTTACTGTAGATTCCTTATTTCTCGCGAAATGGATTTTTGACGTCAAATCGCGAGAACAATAGAATGGACGGTTGATCAAGAATTTTCATATGGAAAACAGTATCATACAAATAAAAGCAAGTAAATTTATTTCGCGAGTGGAGCTTCTCGCGAAATTATCCGATAATTAATTCTTTGCTTATATTAAGGAATGTACAGTAATACTAATCAAATAACTATGAAAGACCATCATATTGTGCCGGAAAATTATTTTGGCTGAGGTTTATTTTTCTTACTATCAAATAAATGAGTCACCCATTGTTTCATCTATGTTCACTATATTTAGATGCATATGGTAGATTGAGAGAGAGAGAGTTTTCATGGTATGGAGAAATAATTTCCCTAAGAAAAATACAATGCTTTAAGTCACTTATCGACCCCTACATCTACCGAACGTATTACAGACTGGATAAAAAAAAAAAAAAAAGAACAAACGAAATTGTGCCATTAAACAATCATTCCTCCATTATTTCTTAAAGACTCATTTTCCTTTCATATTATTTACGAGAACCTTCGGGAAAATCTTTAAAACTTCTATATATCAGATCCTAAAGTGACATCATCACCGAAAAGTTATCCAATCAAGTATTTATATATTGGCCAAGCCGTGCACATTATTTTTCAAAGTATGTGAACCTGGTCCCAAATTTAACGCACTTCGAAAAAAAATTTTCAAAGTGCGTTGTTACATGCATATCACGTTCATATTAAAGAACTAAGTACTGTTTTTAATTAAATTTTCTAGAAAGTTTCTGTGAATAGATATGGCAGATTTTGATGATCTTCTGGACGCAGTATCCTCATTTATAGAGAAGAGGGACATATTAATGAGAAATTCAATTTCACCAGCAGAGCGATTTGCTCTTACAGTGCGTTTTTGGCCACCGGTAATATAAAATAAACCGTCTATTTGAAATACATTTAAGGAGGAATGCTAAACCAAAAAATTATTTGATGGATCTTTAAGACATCCATTATAAAGTAGGGTTTCAGCATTAAAAGACTGTTATTTGCTCTTAATTATTTTATATGATTTTGTTTAATTTTTTCAGCGAAAAAGTAAAAATATTGTTCTACATTTTAAATTTGAACAAACCATAACTCATGTAAATGTACACGTATAAAAAGGTTGAGGTATTCTTTTAGAAAAATTGAAGTGGCTAGTGAAGCATAAATATAACACCAAAATCCCAGGCCACTGATTGGCTAGAGAAAGAAAGTCTCATTCGACTTGCTGTACAGAATAGAGACACGCTCTATTCGAACGCGTGAAATATATGACTCCGGGGAGATTTAAATTCCGTGTAATAGCGCCGTACACACGGTAACATTTTGCTTTATAAAACAAGGTTTATACAGCTTGCTTTACCGTGTAAACCGGCCTTAACAATACACTAAATACAAGATGATGTCCGTAAACTATTTTCAGATTTCACTCGCATAGTAAGTATCGTACATTAAATTAAAAGTCTACTTTCATTTTCTATAAACAGCCATGAAATAGCAAAAACGTGAGTACGGTGGCGTTTCCGCTTGGCGGATCTAAGTTACTGGTAATCGTTTATTTATTTCAGAAAACGTCAACACTGAATTATTCAATCAAAACTTCATTCAAATGATATAAGAGAAATAAGTTGTGATAACCAATTAAAAAGGGAAATGTGCAATTATTTTCATCATTCACCGATCTTAATATTGACGGAAGCTTCTAGAACATCATACAGCAGCGAGTCCGATGTTAAAAAAGAAAACGAGGCGATAATAGCTGTATGAACATAAAAAGCCTTTGAGTGAATGGTCATTGAAATAATGGTAAATCATTGATAACACTGTAAGTTGTGAATATATTTATATATCGAAAGACTATTACATACATATGCAGTGGGTTTTCCTAATAAATTTATCGGTAAAATTTGTATATATCCTTTACTGAGAGCATCGTGGCAACGAACCCGAAGTACAATTTGTACTTCGTAATAAACTTGCTTACATGCAAAGAGAAAATTTATGAATAAGGTATTGTTCAAATACAATTAAAGCTGTAAAATTTTGTGCTTTAATCAATACATTTCAGGTTTTTTTTTCTTAATACAGTCCTTTGTATCAAATACTCGGCCTATTCATAGGGCGTTAAAAGTTAATTTTTACAGATGGTACTTGGGTCTTGGTTTATAAATACGCATGTACCTTATTGATATGTAAAAAAAAGTAAAGTACATTTTTTACATATCAATAAGGTACATACATAGTTATAAACCAAGATCCAAGTACCTGTGAATTTTTAACCCCCCCCCCCCAAAAAAAATCAATTTATCAGTAATATTCGCTGCTTATATCCTCGACGGAAATGAAATAAGAGCATGTTATAACATAGTATAATAGTATAATAGGTTTCACAATTAAAAGGTAAATTAATGAAATTATTATTTTTCAAGTTTTTACTAAAAGGGGGGATGGGGTGGAGACGTAAATCTACTTTATGCGGGATTTTGAACAAAGTATTTCTTCCTGCTATAAGCCTGTAGGCTGTCAGTACAAACTACAATATATTTTTTTGTCGGTAGTGATATAAATTCAATTCCCACCGCTAGCGCGGGATTTCATCTAGTAGATAGATAAAATTAGAAAAGCTGGTCGTCCTGTTTGTTGTAAGGTTAATAGCGAGCGCAGCGAGCAGCGCGAAGCGCCGCTCGTCACTGAGAGCTCTTAAAGCAACGCCTGGGCAAAGAGGAAATTTGGACTGTGCACATTCATTTAAATGATTTTTTTTCCCGCAGCAACCACTCAACCCACAATGCAACGCTTTTTGCATCTTCGCAAACTACGTTCTTGCGGTAACAACAAAAATTCAACAAGAAATAAACTCAACTTGATTTAAAGAATATTGCAGATAAATAGCAGATTGAAAGTTTTTGATTTAAGATTAACATTGTTCATGCTTTGGTTTGGTAGTGCAACTTAAAAACGACGTCAAGTGACGTCAGAGTCTAGACGTACCAAATGTCACGTGCGGATAGAAGAGACGGATCTAAATTAAAAATGAATTGGTATCTGCTCTCGCCCAAACGGTCGCACCGTCAGCATATTATTGTTTATGTTCATTAAAACATCCATGTATAAAAAAGGTGCACGGCACACTTTGTTGTGTATTTTTTCTTATTTTGAGTTTACTGAGTTATATTGAGATTGCATTTGAATAAATCAAGAGTCATCAAAATATGTTAATGCCAAGTTAGAGACCATTGCAAGATGTTCTTTTCAAGTAGACGTTCTTGAACAAACTGTGCAAGATAAAAATAGAAAAAAAAACACCTCAACCGAAAAGACCAAATTTTGACAAATTCGGATAGCCATTGAGCAGTAAGGTTTCTTTATCGTGCCTATGCCTACTTTGACAAAGACGTACGTTTTTAAGTCATATGCAAAGACCTGTGACTTTCACTTCTAATGTTGGGCGCTTGGCAAAGAACAATCCCTACCTATGTTATACATCTTAGGTTTGACGCGGCGCCGGGAAACGCGAGTCGAACCCGGACCTCCCGATAATGAATCGAACGCCCTACCAGTAGACTTGCGAGACCGGTCGCATTTTTTTTTATTGAAGAAACAACTTTCAATAACTTCATAAAGCTTGTATTAAGGAATGTAGTTATGATAATTTTACTGATTTATTTTGACCCGAATACTTTTTTTTATCTTTGAAACAAAATTTGCCATATGCCCTTACTTCAAATCCAAGGTGCCAAAGCTTGTGTCGTAATTTTGAGGTTACTAGGTTTATTACAATATTTACAATACGATAACGTTTTTGTATCTTAAATTTTGTGTTTACATCAACCGTTTACAACATAAATATAGAAATAATAAATATATAGACTGATGCAGATTGTTTTTATCGTAAAAATTTGATGAAATGTTGGTCTTATTGTATACCACAATTAAAGACAATTTACAATCTACAATAAAAAAAATCTTAAAGCCTGTCTGAATGTCTAGCACGTTGGAAGGTTATACAGAATAAATATTGTAGTAGGAAGAGAATTATTGCTTAAGGTTTTCAAACCCCTCCAATTTTTTTTTAAATATGTCATACATCAATTTGCTTGCGAAACAAAGCTTCATCAATAAATATGATTTTAAAAGATATCGCCCGTCCCGTTTTTTGAATAAAAAACGTGAAATTTTAGTATTTGACGATTTACCTCGTTTAATCATTTTCAGTGAAAAAAATGATTTATTTTATAAACTATCGTATTATAATAATTAAAATGGCAAGATTTATCATATTCTATGCTTAATTTATCTTCCATTTTTTCCCTGTTATTTAAAATAGAAAAATTTTGGTAAAAAATATTTTTCAATTTTCCTTGATAAAGTGAAACCATTGCCATGGCAACAAACAAGTAAAAATAACAATTCTCCATATCGAAAAATTCAATCAAAATCCAAGAAATTCTTAACTGGATCATTCAAATTACAGTGAACTAATAATATATATATATATGTCCCCAACACTGTTTCCAGAAAACAGAGGTTATATAATGATATTTGTGAAAAAAATCAGGGTCTTTTTTTCTTTATTATAAAAGTAAATATTGATATTATTTTGTGAAAGTGTGCTCGTCAAACTGAATTTTATATGAAATGGTTTTTTGGGAGAAAATTAACCATAAATATTCAAAATAACAGTTTGCTACTATATAATTAGTCAGTTCATGGAAATACTCTTAGTATACATGTCCTACTAATAGCACCTTTACAACTGAAGAAATAGTCAATGGAATATATTTCAACATCTTTTGGAAGTACATAGTACATATATGAACTTTCTTGAGGTGTATACAGGTGCATTTATTTGATCATGATGGTTTCTTGGTATGCTGCTGTTGAAAACAAGTATAAGTAAACCATTAAAAGCATTTTGACCTCATTATTTAATCATTTAAAAAGATTTTAACTACTTGTTAGCTCACTTGAGCCGAAGGCCGAACTCGTAAATTTACGAATTTACGATTTATTGAAAAAGCAGCTGTCAATGAAATCAAAAGGCCTGAACTTTAATTAAAAGCAGTAACCTAAAGTCAAACCTTGATAACCTTGATATTTCGAACTCTATGGGACCAAGAAAAAACTTCGTGATATCCGAGGGTTTAAGATATTGAGGGTGAAATGCTTAAAGAAAAAGGGCTTTGGGCTTTCAAATCGCTTCGACATATCTGTAGTATTTGAGATATCCGTTTTCGGGATATCAAAGTTTAGTATTTCTTCATATCAATCATTTCATCAGTCTGAGAATCTGGTTTGAAATGCAACTGTATATATATATATATATATATATATATATATATATATATATATATATATATATATATATATATATATATATATATATATATATATATATATATATATACTGTATATATATATATATATATATATATATATATATATATATATATATATATAGAAGACAATGTCGATGGATTCCAAGTGAAAAATTCATATTTTAATGAGTTTACAGTGCAAGTACTTCCGATTTCAAAGAAATTGTTAAATTCTGCAAAATTTTTACACTGTCATGAATATTTGACAAGAACAGGATAAAATTACAATGCCGTTATGACACAGATATAATCTCTGTTCATTATCTATGGATAATTTGCTACAACAGTTATGAAATATCACTGTAAGCACATGAAAATAAATTTCCTTCTTTATAAAATCAAAAAAAAAAAAAAAAAAAAAAAAAAAAAAAAAAAAAAAAAAGTGAAATTAAAATGGTTAAAATAAAAAAAAGTGAATATAAAAAGATTATCAATGTGATCAAATGCACAATAATGAAAGGTTTGAATATGAATAGCGTTTTAATTCGCATATACTTGTAACTACGACTCGTATATGCTGTAAGCTAGGTAAAAAATGTACTTACAAAAAAGAAAAAAAAGATACAATATTGATATAGTTACAATTGATAAAAATCATTTGAGGTGTTTTAATGTGTTAAAATCGTGTTATCATTTCTACTTCAAATATGCCATATGTTTTACACTGTAAAGGTATAACTTTATGTAAGACACTTTCATCAGTCTTCAGAAATGCTTATTTGAGAAATGGACCAAGGTGAACATAAAAAATAAAAAAAAAATATTATTGCACTTTTAATCTTAATATTGACTTAAAATTTTACAAACATTTCTAAAATGCTACAGGGAAACTTGTTAATTCCACCTTCAGTTAATACCTCTGATGCATACATATATTTTACTGAATACAAGTTCAAAGATAGAGAAGCAAAGTACTGTAATCATCTCAGACTCATACTTTTTCGGGAAAACAGCTTGTAGATAGAATGTTGATGCAGAATCATTGTTCATTGGATAACCAGTTTCATCCAAATCCTGGGCCACTGATTTTGGCATATCTGGTTCCGTACCTTTGCTTGATCCATCCAACTTTCTTGAACTTTCATGAGCTGGTATATATGGAAAGCCATAGGGGACCCCCATGTCATGTTCTATATATTCCATTGTAAATCAATCCTGGCCAGTCAGGATGGCAATCATGACCATGTCAAGATTTCAAACATGACCAAGCCATGATTTTTATCATCTTGACCAAGACAGGATTGATAACATGACCAATCTATCTTGACCAAGTCAAGATTTATAACATGGCCATGCTATCTTGGCCAAGTCAGGATTGATAACATGGCCATCCTATCTTGGCCGCGGTCATCATATAACTATGGAAAGCCATAGGGGACCCCCATGTCATGTTCTATATATTCCATTGTAAATCAATCCTGGCCGGTCAGGATATTAATCATGACCATGTCAAGATTTCAAACATGACCAAGCCATGATTTTTATCATCTTGACCAAGTCAGGATTGATAACATGACCAACCTATCTTGGCCAAGTCAGGATTGATAACATGGCCATCCTATCTTGGACGGTCATCATATAACATGGCCATCCTATCTTGGCCGGTCATCATATAACATGACCATCCTATCTTGGCCAAGTCAAGATTTATAACATGGCCATGCTATCTTGGCCGGTCATCTTGACCAAGTCAGGATTGATAACATGACCATTCCTATCCTGGGCAAGTCAAGATAACATGACCATCGATCCTATCTTTATGGAAAGCCATAGGGGACCCCCATGTCATGTTCTATATATTTCATTGTAAATCAATCCTGGCCGGTCAGGATGGTAATCATGACCATGTCAAGATTTCAAACATGACCAAGCCATGATTTTCATCATCTTAACCAAGTCAGGATTGATAACATGACCAACCTATCTTGGCCAAGTCAAGATTTATAACATGGCCATGCTATCTTGGCCAAATCAGGATTCATAACATGGCCATCCTATCTTGGCCGCGGTCATCATATAACATGGCCATGCTATCTTGGCCAAGTCAGGATTGATAACATGGCCATCCTATCTTGGCCGCGGTCATCATATAACATGGCCATGCTATCTTGGCCAAATCAGGATTCATAACATGGCCATCCTATCTTGGCCGCGGTCATCATATAACATGGCCATGCTATCTTGGCCAAGTCAGGATTGATAACATGGCCATCCTATCTTGGCCGCGGTCATCATATAACATGGCCATCCTATCTTCGCCAAGTCAAGATTTATAGCATGACCATGCTATCTTGACCAAGTCAGGATTGATAACATGGCCATCCTGTCTTGGCCGGTCATCATATAACATGGCCATCCTATCTTGGCCAAGTCAAGATTTATAACATGGCCATGCTATCTTGACCAAGTCAGGATTGATAACATGACCATCCTATCCTGGCCAAGTCAAGATAACATGACCATCCTATCTTGTCCAGGTCATGATTTAATCTTGACCAAGTCAGGATTGACAACATATGCCCATCCTATCTTGGTCGGCCAGGATTGCATTCCGCCAAGATATATTACTTCCAAACGCAGCCAAGATTTCTTCAAGCGTCAATCCTGGCCAAGTCAGGATGTATTTCTTCAAACGCAGGCAAGATTTCTTCAAGCGTCAATCCTGGCCTAGTCAGGATAACATTGCGCCAGGATGTATGACTTCCAAACACAGTCATGATTTATTCAAGCGTCAATCCTGGCCAAGTCAGGATGTATTTCTTCAAACGCAGTCAAGATTGCATTGCGCCAGGATATGTGACTTCCAAACGCAATCATGATTCGCTTGAGTATGATAATATGTAAGCGCTTCCCTAACACCGAAAAACCGCTAAAATGTGTATTGGGATTCCAGCCTCCCCGTTCGTCCCAGCTGACAAGTAAGGTAAGTTCAGGTGATTTTTCCCTTGTAAATCTTTATGAATAGCTTAGTTTGCTGTTCTAAACATGTATTTTACGTAATGGTTCTTTGGAATATATCATATGAACGGCATTCCAACAATCGAAGACATTCTGCAGTTTTCATCGAGGAAATTCGAATTTGTCTATCGACACATTTGTTATACAATTAAGATAAATGGCTCTTTAATTTTCTATGCAGTTAAGAACATGAAGAAATATTTTATTTCATTTGCATTTAGAATCAAGTTGTTTTACAATACATTCAAAAGAAATTTGCTTACTCTCTCATTCAAATATAGAACTCGGGGGCTAAATTGGAAGGGGGGCTTCATCCTGCTATATACAGATAAATTACAACACCTACTGCATTATATTTTTGCATTTTAAATGTAAACGTATCATCTATATACATTTTTTCTCTTTTTAGTACCAAGTAACAGTAATTTGTGTGTACTGAACCATCAACATATTAAACTGCAGATCCATACCGGCCAAGACTGGTGATAGATATGTATAGGTAGGTTTTCTTTTACTTCTTGTAATTTTGGGCAAATACATTAAACCTGAATTTTAGATAATATTATTAATGATCACATTATTAAATTATGTCTTTTTATGAAAAGATGCTTTTAATACATGGATTCATATTAATTAAAAAAAATAATTAGTAGCAAACAATGTTTGTGCAACTTCTTGTATTGAAAAAAAATATAGTTTCTTGAAAATTTAAATATACATGTACATGTATTCTTTTATATTATTTGTAGATACACATATATATATGATTAATGCATGTATATTAAAAATGTATTAACTATAAATAGTATTTTAGATTGACGCATGCTCAGCTGACTGGGGAATATGAGTATGGAAAACCATTTTGCAGAATTAGGAATGTGCAGCTGAAAGTGGTACACTTCATTTACAAGCATTTCAAATTTATAATTCTCTATATCTACTTTCTGTATGTTTTAACGAAAAGGAAACCAGCAATCATACATAATGGAATTACTTATACAGATATATTTTATGTTGTCCAATGTCAAGGTCAAAGATCAAAGGCCAAGACTGATGTCAGCTTGAAAGAAACCACTCTGTGTATTGGATTTGCAAGATAAAAGATGATGAATTAATGCACCAGTTTCAAGTCCAAAGGTCAGTACAGTAAAACACGGTTAATGTGAACATGCTTACAATGAATTGATGCTTATAGCGAATTGATTTTCATTGCCCTTGGCTTTAAATTACATTGTGAACTTAGCAGATATAACAAATATATGTTTTTAATGAAGTTAACAACTTGCATTGAATTTCATAATTTTTTAATTTACATATATAAAGTAACAAGATGATAATCATACAAGTTTCTATTTGTATTGCTAATCATGTATTGTTTCTTCTTATTCGAGGAGATCGAAAAGCACCATTTAGGTCAAGGTCAACTCCAAATATTGGTTAAAACCTAATTTGTACCAACAACTGAATCAAGAAGAGGGCAGTCTTGATAGGACACCCATAAAATAGCTAAACAGGTATAATTTAACAATTTCAAGTTCAAAGGTTTGTACATTTTGTTCAAATTGGAGTTTAAAATCAAATGGGGACCAAAATATTTTAGAGAAAATGCTTTTTAAATATTTTTAGTCAATTTTTGCACTAAACTTTTTGAAATATGCACTGAAATAGATTAATTTTTTTTCAGAGCTTGGCAATAAATGACACCTCTACCAGTTGCTGAATCGCCGCTCATGTATTGAGAGTATTTTTGGTTTGGCCTAACAGATGATGATGTGTAAAGAAAGAGATCTTCACTGAATTAGTTTTACATAGAAATGATAGAATTTAATCTTCTCAGATTAAGCTGTAAGCTTAAGAGAGCTTTTCTGATCATCCATTGTGCAGCATCTGTTTGTCTATATACTGTAATCATTTCAGACTTCTTCTTGAGAACCACTGGTTCCCCCTTCCAAGAGTAGATTATCAAGAAAGGCAAAAATGGGGTGGGGGAAGGGATTATTTAAAAATTTTCTCAAGAACCTCTCGGCCAAAAAGATGAAAGGTTTATGACAAAGGATAGTGTGAATTCTGAATTTATCAAATTGTGGTGACCATGGGTAGGCTACAATTGATCATTGATTAATGAAGTTAAGAGAGTCTAACACATGTTCATGCTTTCAGTCACATTTCGCTTTTGCACAGCTTCCTCCATGGTTAAATTTTCAAATGTGGAGAACCCTGGGTAGCATAAGTCCAAGATAGGGATCTAACTTTAACATGGAAATATAAAGGAATTTAAAGTTTTTTGATGTAGCATAGATTTTAAATTGATCATTTAATCAAAGGGGGTATGTTGGGGCTAAAATAAGAGGTCAGTTTGACATAAGAATTGATTAGTCGAGCATCCTCAGGGTAGTGCAAAATTAACTTCATTTGAATTGTGGCCCTTAGGGTGGAATCATAATGGGGGATCCAAGTTTTGCTGGGGAGTAAAGAAAAAAATCTTTAACAATCTTTTTTTTTGAAGAACACTAGAGCCAAAACTAATCACAATGCATTTGGCCAAGTGTAAAAACTATACAGTAGGGCTGTGTCAATATATCGATTAATCAATACGTATCAAATATTCAGGAATGTATCGTATCGAAAAATAACTTCCAATACGTATCGGGCAGGCAGTTTTTCTTATAATTCTGTGAAAAAGTTGGGAATTTCAGTCACCAAAGGTTATTTTTAATTGTTTTGAATTAAAAATGATCAATAGTGAAATAAACATTAAGGAGATAGCACATCTTAAATAACTATTACAAAAAACATAAACTATATTTTAACATTTTAGTTTTACAATCATTAGAAGTTTGAATTTGAAGTGTACTTTGTAAAGACAGTGAGATATGGACTTCCAATTTGGTAATAAAACACCCAGTTTTTATCAAATCTATGGATTAAAATGAATGATATACAAGACTTTTTTGATTGACTTGTTAAAGAATCCAATATATCGCATATCGCTTTATAAAATATCGTATCATATCGAAATATTTTGCTCAATACACAGCCCTACTATACAGGGGCAAATTGTTTTCATAAGAATGAAGAAATAAATTTTTTTTTCATTTAAAATATTCTGAAGAAAACAGGACCAAAGTAACTCAGGTGAGCTATGTGGTTCATTTTTCTTTGTTTATTCTGTATGTGTATAGAGTATTTTTTTGTTTCTCAGGCAAATACTATGTAGTATGAAAAAAAACCTTATTCTTGCATTTTAGTATAATTGTTTTTAATATCTTGAAAGGTCCTTGATACAAGAAAGCAGTCTGTGTTATAGATAATGTGCATTTTACATCTTGTACTACAACATTTTACTTTTTTATTGGTGGTGGGGGGGGGGGGGTGCTGTTATTTACCTTTGCATATGTTATTAAAAACTGAAACTGAACTTTTAAAGAAATGCAACAAGAGTTAAAGCATATATATATATATATATATATATATATATATATATATATATATATATATATATATATATATATATATATATATATATATATATATATATATATATATATATATTGTGTTGTATTTTCTGAGAAAAGAGACAAATGTTAACCATGCAGAGTTGTCAAAATAACTACGTGTAACAAGAGCCCCAAGGACCTTGAATGGATCTTCTGATAAATTGTACAACCTATCACTTCTATTTGAAGCCTCTTAGTATCCTATATAATTGATATGAAGCCTTGAAATCCGTAAAGTAGGTCAATTGACCTACATTTTGGTTAGCATACTCTGAGAACCCAAGATTCCTGAACTGACAAAGTTCGATGATTCTAAGCCCTTTATTATCTTCAATATTCAGAAATAAATTTTAAAAGGTAGGTCATGATGATTTACTTTTTTAATTAAAATACTGAAAGGACCCAAAATGCATTAACTGACAAAGGCTGATGATTCTAGGCCAATTAGTGTTTAAATATTTGAATATATCCATAAAATTCTAAAAGTAGGTCACAGAGACCACTTTAAATTTGACACACTTAGTCTGAGGACCAAAGATACATCAACTGGCAAAGTTTGATGATTCTTAGCCAATTAGTACCTGAAATATTTAAATATAGCCATAAAATTTCAGAACTAGGTCACAGTGACCTACTTTTCAGTTGACATTCTCATAGGATGCATGATGCATCAACTGACAAAGCTTGATGATCATAGGCCCTAAAGTATTTAAAATATGCCTCTGAAACTATTTGAAAACAAATGTCTGCAAAATTCAAAAAGTGGATCACTGTGACCTATTTTTTAATGAATGTGTTTTAAGGTGCCAAGATGCATCAACTTACAAGGTTTGACGATTCTAATCCTCACAGTATCTTAAATATTGACCTAAAATGTTTTGGAAAATTCAAAAAAGTAGGTCAAGGTGACCTACTTTTGAGTTGACGTTCTACTAGGACCCAAGATGCATCAACTGACAAAGTTTGATGATCAATTTGAAAACGAATGCATGCAAAATTTAAAAAGTAGGTCACTGACCTACTTTTGATTCAACATGATATGAGGTCTAAAGCATCAATTGACAAAATTTCATTATCCTAGTCCTTACAGTAAGCAAAGTATCAAGGTTTATCAAACAAAACATAATTTTTGGTCAACTTTGAAGTGACCTCAAGACAGCGCCCTTTGGCCCAGGGTGATGCCTTGAACAACTTTTAATCTACAAAATATCCTCATCCTTGTATGTAAATTTGGCGATAATCTGCCCTATGGTTCTTGAGAAAAATTTTTAGGAACCAGTACTTTTGGTTTTATTTTCCTAGTTATCACCCCTTGTTTAAGGGTTACATCCCTTGTTTTAGTGTAAAAGAGAGCCCTTTGACGAAGGATACTCTGTGACAAAGAACTGGGTACGGTAAGCCCAATAATCGGCCCTGTAATATCGGCAAAAATTAAACGCAGGTTTACATTTTATCAAATGTATCAAGTTACTGTTGAGGTTTCCCTGTGTGTGAAATAGTTAACAATTTTTCTCAACTCAAGCGCCCTTTCATTTATATAATGTTTAAAACCGGTCTTATTTTCCGGAATTCCCTTATTTTGGACATTTTCCTCCTCTTCAAGTCTATATTTCGATATGGCCGCATCAGATTATGTATGCGAAACTTCACAGAAAGAATAAATATAACCCGATTTCTAATATTAAAAAGAAAAAAATGACCTCACAGAAGTGCGGCCACACCCGTTTTTACAAAAAATTGAAGTTGAAAATGCATTTTTGGATAGACGTCACTTTTCTCCACAATAAATCTATACTTTTAAAGAAATAAATTGTTTAATTCTGTATCTGAAGGTTTCATTATTCTTTTTATTGTCTTTTAAATTCAATTTTGCATTTGAAAAATAATTTAATACTATTTATGCAAATGAAAACCATATAAACCTTCCTCAGTGAAATTTATAATGGGACATAATATGTAATTAATGACGCCATGCATTGAAAAAATGGCGTCACAAAGAGCAATCATGTTGAAAATATGTACTTGAAACAAATTCTTCCGTCTTTGCAACTGTGATAAATATTCAATCAATATTTACAGCGTAAAAAAGTAATAACGACATAAGTTGGGCTGGTTCAGACGATTAAGTTACATTTAATTACATGTATAGATGTACCTCCAATTAAACGCGCGTCTCCTTCAGAGTAGACATTGACTTTATTTGACTGTTCAAGAAAAGGTGTTTTTTTTTAAACATTTTTATTGAAAATCATCAGCTTTCTTAAGTATATTTTATTCGTTTTCAATTTATATATGTGTGGAATTCATAAATATCAAAAGATAATATATGTAAGTAAAGGGGGGAGGGGGGGGGGTAGGAGGGAAGCTTGGCGTATACTAGTAGAAGTCACCATTTGAACATTTTTTCAAAGTCATTATCCTTGTCACTGTATTGTTGCAGATTTTTATCTGACAAAAGTAATTATGTCAGAAAGGATTCTAGTGTTTTATCGCATAATCAGGAAGTGCTTCATATATGACTAAACACTTCTAAATCTTCCACTGCCGACCTACATTTACTTATTGGAGGTCTGCAGCTGGGAATGGAAAAGTTCTTATTTACACTTATTAATTATATATATACATTAATCTTATACATACATTTATCATGCTGATCGGAATATTGACATCAGTGTTTTTAAGTAAAATCGAGTTTAATTTATAATTTACAAGGAATAACAGATAAGGAAAAATTAATTATGTTGACAAACTAAGTTTATAAGGCTTATAAATCTAGACCGTGTGTACGTTTTCGGCATTTTCTACGAAAATTTAAGTGGCATGATACAATCAACCTTGTTTATTGTCTATAGATAAAGATTATCTGTTCCAAGTTCTGGAAGAAATACAAACACGATCATTTACTACTTGTGAACAAGACACCCCCCCCCCTTTCCGCTCCATAATCGATGATTTAACTCGATTTTTTTTTCAGAAATTATTTTTCTAATGCATTTTTTAAGGCATTTCAAGTCTTGAAATGAAAAATGAAAAAAAAAAAAAGATTATTCTATAGATATGTACATGTACCTGTATAAAAAACGAATGTACATATTAACTACACTACTAGTATATGTTGATAATCTTGAAGTAAGCGAGAATTTTTAAAAGGATTTTATCCAGATTATCCATGAAATAATACATTAAGTATGTCATAGGAAATATGTTCAGTATTCCAATGGAACGTTCATCGGGGCTGGAGAATTAAGGGCGGGGGGGGGGGGGTTGTCCTGCCCAGTATCACCTTTGTGAAAATGGTGCACATTATCTCTGAATTTTAAAGATTTCTATGATGATAATCCGTTCCGGAAAAAAATATTTAAAGTAATTTATCGTTACTACAACGAAGGACAAATGTAAAGATTTGTGGAGGAAATGCCCCAGAGAGTTAATGTATCCGAAGGAAGTGATAACATTATCATTGTCACTGAAATATATCAAATATCCTACCTATGGTTGTGTAACATGTAAACATCAGGAGGAGTTCTAAAGCAAAATCATTATCTATTTTAAAGCAGTTTTTGTCTTAGTTGATGTGTAGTCATATAATACATGTCAGCAGTTTGTTAGATATATTTTTAAAGATTTTTTTTTTATCAGACACTAACATGAAAAAGAAACATAATCAGGCGATACAATCCAGGAATGACAAGGATAACTCTTTATAAACACTGTGACGTGTTTTACTTATTGTTCCCACAACTGACAAGTAACAAAATAACATCAGACTTCGTATAATTTGATACATGTAACTGAACTAGAAATAAAATCTCTATGTAGCATATCAAAAGGAACGTGAAAGAGAATTTTGATTCTTTTATGTGTGTTCTGTTATTCAGCATTTCGATTATTTGTATTTTGTCTCCATTTAAATAGAAATGTGTGTGTGTGTATGGGGGGGGGGGAGGGGGGTACTGATAATCAAGTTATACATGTACTTTAATGAGGACCAATAAAAAAATTTCCATTCGACTGTGACCGTTGATCGATCTTTTACTGATCGATATCAATGCAAGTGTCTGCCGCTTCATGCTACATTGCTTTGCATGGTCGTAGGAACCGGGGGGGGGGGGCACGGAGGGCCGTGCCCCCCCCCCCAATAATTTTGCCGATATATAGATTACTATAGAAAACATTGATACTTTATGCTTTTGTCCCCTTAATAAAAACGTCTGATGACCTTTTTTTTTTTTTTTGCTTGTCAGGACATTTTTGGTAGTGCCCACTGTCAACTGAAAAATGTATGGCTGTGCCCCCCAAACTTAAATTGCTTCCTAAGGGCCTGCTTTGAAGACGACACGCGGAGATTTTCATAGCCGACGTGGATAAACTCTATATGTAAATCATACACACATACTATATCCTTACTTTTATAAATTTTAGTTTTAGGGAATTATGCCCGTTAGAGTGTACTAGAGCATTCTGAATCCCTCCTGAATTTAAATCCCCTCCCGAGAATTCATGTGCATTTCCTGTCGAATTCACTACGCAGATTTAAACATGTAATTTTCGAGTTTGTTAATAAAATAATGAGTATGTACATGCAAAAAGCGTGTTTGTCTCTAAAAAAAAAATAAATTATTAGCATTGGCCAAGAAAATATTTTGTTCGTCGACAAATGGATCTAAACAAATCGCATACCCCTTTTTTAAAAGGCTTCGGAGATTCACGGTTTTAATTTGAAGCAAAAATTTTCAAAGTCTGTAACGCGCGTTATGATAGGCCGTTTCAAGATTTTTTTTGTCTATGTTCAGCGTATATGCGGTCGGATTGGTTTCTGAGATTATGAAATTAAAAACAAACGCAAATTAAAACTGACAAATACAAAGCTTTGAAACGCAAACACAAGTTAACTCAAATTAAAATCAACAAATACGAATCTCTGAGATGCATTTTACTCTTTTTGGATTGACAACTCTCTTTTTTAAGTGGTATATTATAATTAATTTTTTATTTCAATAAACTAGAAGTTTAAAACTTAGTTTTATTGCGAGGAGAGGTCCCAAATGATAATAAGAAATTCTAGAACTGTTCTCAAAATGTTTTTCCCCTTTTGGTTTGTGTCTTTTCTCGGATAGGAACAGTGACGTAGCATCGTTTTTGAAAGTGGGGGGGGGGGGGGCAGCCCAGATAAAAAAAATCAACTTTCCTGGTAAGCAAAAAAAAAAAGGAAATTGTCCAAACTCGAAAATCCGGTTTGGGTTTGAAGGGGGTCGGGGTGGGGGTGGGGGTGTTAGGTTTCAAACTTCTTTCAGTACCAAATCTTATTCTTAAACTACTATGTTACCCTTTTTTGACTTTACTCTAATAAAAAGGGGGGGGGGCAACCAGCCTTTCAATGAACATTTTCAATAGTATTCAAAAATCTATGGTTGGAAAAAAGTAGTGGGGGAATAGCATTAGCTCTTTGAGCCTTTGTGCTCAACACTAAGAAGCAGAGGGGACTATTTAATATAATTAATGCATTTTCACTATATTATAGAACCCCACCCTTACATCAGAACATCTAACCCAGGAAGCATGAAACTCACAAATGTGATCAAAAATGTTTATGCTCATTCATTCCCCCAATAAATTTTCAAACACTGACCAGATATGAATCACATATATTAGATGGCCTTAAACATGTGTAATTAAAAAAAATGGACAGACATACAAGGCCCCACATTATTTTCATTTTTATAATCTAAACCTTTTGAGTTTGAGCAACTGACATTCATAGATATATACCACAAACAAATTTTCTTATCTTCCACACAGAAAAGTAACACTGGTATTGTTTCAATATTTCTTTTAATGGAAATGTAATTAATAAATTTTAACTTAGTAGAATGTAAAAATAGACTCTTAAAAATTTCCCCAGAAACTTTGAATATATGTACATGTACCTTGGCCAAACATGAAGTTGTTTAACTATACAAATATTAATTCCAAAGTGAGAAAGGCACCTAATTTAGCAAAGATATCTGAATTTTGGAAAAGAAGTTTGTGTTATTTATCCTTAATAATCTATAATTGTTTCTTTGAGTGTGTCTTCAGAATAAAGTCTTCATATTTAAATAAATTTTTTGTCCAAAACAAAAGAGTTTATTGTTTGGATGTAAAACATAAAGATCAATCTTGACTGAGAATGAAATCTACAATTGTCAACTTATTATACAAAGTGAAAATATTCCAATTAACTTAACAATACCAAAGTAAGTGTGCTTCATTAAAACCCATATCAAGTGTCTTGATCCTTTGACCATTTAAGTAAATACATGTAACAAGATTTTATGCATAAAAATATGTTATTGCATCAGAATGCCATCCGAACAAACTTGATCTTTGACAAAGTTATTCTAAAATATATAAAATGAGTTTTGCCAAAGCAATCTCTTTTCATATTATTCATGTGAATTCTATGATTTATATGTCCTTATTGCATTGCACCAAGCACACAATATCCACAGGAAATGAAATCAGTGGCACAGCTAAGCATCCGGGCTTCCACATCAATCCTAAAAAAAAAAACAATCATCTATCATCTTTAGTCTAACTAGCATTTTGATTTCAAATGAAGGATTTATATATTTGTATCAGCTTGTATGTCACCTTCCTATATATTAACTATTGATACCCTTTCATACAATATGTACAAGTAATTAATGAAAAATACAAGTCATAAATCATGCATTGATCCAGGGGGAGTTTAGAACACCCCCTCCTCCCCTGGAGTGTTCAAAATTATCAACTTTGTATAGTTAGACAGTCAATTTGTTTGAGAGGCTTTTTTATTAGGTGTGCCTCCCCTGGAAAAAATTTCTGGGTCTGTGCATAATGCATGTAAAAGGAGCAAAAAATTTATTCATAGAATAAATGCCGTTGTTATCTCCAGTTTGCTCATTCTGCATTGTCACAATACTTAAAATTAAGTAAGTGATCTATCGCGTAATTTACGATCATCATGTTTTTTAATAATATAATTAGATAGGTAACTTCACAGGAAAGAAGGGGTAAAAACCCATTATAATCAGTTCACGATACTCAATGATCATTTAATTAAAATCATTAAAGAAACACAGGACAGACTGGGTAACGACGGGGTCTTTAAACAACAATTAACATCTCGAAAACTGACCAGTTATCCCCGCGATGTCAATCCGGAGAGGATTAATTATCTTCAAATCAGCTTAAATAGATAGGTGAAAATACTAAAAATTTTCATATATATTTTTGTGGGTTTTTTTAAATTGAATTTTTAGGAAATTGTGTTCAAATTGACACAAATTTTATTTCTTTCCGACTAACCTATTACAGATTTTCTAACCGATTACCATCGTTCCGACCGAGTAACCGGTTAACCGATTAGAAATTGCCATCCCTAATATATATATATATAGAGAGAGAGTTGTGAATCCCTGTGTTTTGCTTGTATGTCTTCTTAGTCTTTAGTTATTTTGTAAAACAGGCCCTTTATACCTAAATCGAAACAAGAGATGTTTGTGAAACACTTATGCCCCCCCCCCCCCCTCCCGACATACATTATACTACAGGGTGCACAAGCCTTTATTATGGGCAGTATACATTATGGGCAGTGTACATTGAAATGAAATTGATCTTTTGAACTTAAAATCAATAGGGGTCATCTACTGGTACTATCTGAGATGCATCAAAGAGAAATAGTCTTCTACATCACATCTTTGGCAAAAACGTGTTTCTCATGATATATCAGTAATTTATTTGTTCAACCTTTGCAGAGATAATGAACAGAAAGCTAAGTCCAAGGGGCATAACTCTGTCAACAATTGCTCGATCTTACCCAAAACAGAACCTGACCTAGATATTCATATGATAAATCTGTATACCAAATTTCATTTCAGTATGTGCAACCTCTGCGAAGAAAATGAATGGAAACTGTTGGTGGACCGACAGACAGACAGATTGACCGACCGACCGACAGACAGCAGCAAAGCAATATACTCCCCCTTCTTCAAAGGGGGGCATAATAAATGTACAAACCTTTGAACTTGAAATTGTTAAATTATACCTGTTTAGCTATTTTATGGGTGTCCTATCCAGACTGCCCTCTTCTTGATTCAGTTGTTGGTACAAATAAGGTTTTAACCAATATTTGGAGTTGACCTTGACCTAAATGGTGCTTTTCGATCTCTTCGAATAATAAGAAACAATACATGATTAGCAATACAAATAGAAACTTGTATGATTATCATCTTGTTACTTTATATATGTAAATTAAAAAATTATGAAATTCAATGCAAGTTGTTAACTTCATTAAAAACATATATTTGTTATATCTGCTAAGTTCACAATGTAATTTAAAGCCAAGGGCAATGAAAATCAATTCGCTATAAGCATCAAAAAGCATCATGATTCAATGTTGACCAAGTCATGATTGACAACATATGCCCATTCTATCTTGGTCGACCAGGATTGCATTGCGCCAGGATATATTACTTCCAAACGCAGCCAAGATTTCTTCAAGCGTCAATCCTGGCCAAGTCAGGATGTATTTCTTCAAACGCAGTCAAGATTTCTTCAAGCGTCAATCCTGGCCTAGTCAGGATAACATTGCGCCAGGATGTATGACTTCCAAACGCAGTCATGATTTATTCAAGCGTCAATCCTGGCCAAGTCAGGATGTATTTCTTCAAACACAGTCAAGATTGCATTGCGCCAGGATATGTGACTTCCAAACGCAGTCATGATTCGCTTTAGTATGGTAATATGTAAGCGCTTCCCTAACACCGAAAAACCGCTGAAATGTGTATTGGGTTTCCAACCTCCCCGTTCGTCTCAGCTGACAAGTAAGGTAAGTTCAGGTGATTTTTCCCTTATAAATCTTTATGAATAGCTTAGTTTGCTGTTCTAAACATGTAGTTTACGTAATGGTTCTTTGGAGTAAATCATATGAACAGCATTCCAACAATCGAAGACATTCTGCAGTTTTCATCGAGGAAATTCGAATTTGTCTATCGACACATTTGTTATACAATTAAGACAAGTTTGGCTTTCCAGAAAGCCTGAAATGTCATCTCTTTGGCTTCATGAATGTCACAGAATAAACAGTGGAATGTTATATCATTTTCTCAGCAGTAGTATCGCTTTTGAAAAAAAAGAAGGGGGGGACAAAAGAAAAAATCAACGAATTATCTGAACAATCTTTGACAAGGGGAAAAAGGGGCTGTCCAAACTCAACATTTTCATTTCTTGGAAGGGGGGGGGGTTACAAATTTTCCAACAAACATATTTTATAATACATTTCCATGGGATGATTTGACGTACGATACTGTAACAAAAGATGGAATATGGGGCAAGGGCGCGCCTTTCAATGAATGTTTTCAATGTTTAATTGGGGAAAAAGTGGAAGGGGCCTGTATTATTTTACCTGTTGTAAATATGCTTTATTCATTTTAAATATTGTTTGTACAATGTCTGTAAAAATCTAACCACTGAGAAATATTCTTAAAAATGAGATAAGAATTTTTCCATATGAAGATGGATATAAAACCTTAGCCTTCCCTTTGACTTTAATTCTTAGTCGCCTTGTACGGCAGCAAAGAAATTTTAAAGCGCTAACTTAATGTAATCCGAACCTCAATTAATTTCCAAAGATTTTCCTTATTTTCCTTAATCGTATCCTCTGAAGTGACTTGGCCATCGAGCCACTGGGAATATCAAGGGAAAAATTGAGACTCTCCTGCCTCATACCCTTCCATGCCGATTGATGTTTTGACGCTATATTAATTCAATTTCAATTTCAATATTATGTATAAGTACATGTACATGTATACGCTCCTGGAAAAATAGCATGAATAGAAAAGTTATAAAATTGAAAAGTTACCATTTAAAATTAAGCATTTGCACAATCAAAAGAACCCCAATATACCAACATCGATTTTATAGGCTGTTCCATGAGACACACATTTTGTAATTTTGGCTTTATTTCAAGAATACGAGGAGTGATTTTTTTTTACTCTTTCCTTTTAGCAAAAAACGCAATTAGAATTGCATAAAGATAGTGGTAAGTTGCTTTACTTATTAATCCTTAAAAAATCTTAGCCAAGTAAAGAAAATTGTGTTTTTCCTAAAACTTTTCTGCAGGGGTAAATTTAAATAATAATAAAAAAGAATAGTGCAGACATTCGAGAAAATACTCGTAATGATTCTTTATGATCTTTATTCCAATGCCTGCAGCACTGAGTTACTTAAATCAGAGACATTTATGTTTCTGCTTAAATTGTGCTTTTAGGTAAAACTTCTTTTCTTCGATTTTTTTTTCTTTTGAATAAGTTCTGTTTTATTTTACATACAACGTATATACGGCAGTAATTATCGATTGACTAGTACGTACACATAAGAATTAAGTTTTTGCCATTGTATATATGTATGCATTTAACGTGAATGTTTTCACTGTTTTCTTTCGTCAGTAAATCTTGGATCCACGCCTTGGCTGATACGTTTTGTGTATTTTGATTCCCGCGCGCTGACCATCGTTTAACGCAATAGCCTAGATACAATGTTTATGTGTATTTTGAAGACCACCACGCAAGTGATTCTACCTCTATTATCCATAATGAACCCTGTGTAGATTTACTTTAAGATGTGCCATTTACAGAACGCTCAATTTTGTTTACATCTCTATATTTAGAAATCGTGTCATCTTCAGGACATTTGCCAGAGCACCAGCTTATCGATGGCAGCTTACACAAGGACTTCACTTCCGGATAACGAACTTAATGTGTCATCTCCCGAGGGAGATGACAATAAATGGCTCTTTAATTTTCTATGCAGTTAAGAACATGAAGAAATATGTTATTTCATTAGCATATAGAATCAAGTTGTTTTTATACAATACATTCAAGAGAAATTTGCTTAATACTTTCATTCAATTATACAACTCTGGGGCTAAATTGGAAGGGGGGCTTCATCCTGCTCTATACAGATAAATTACAACACCTACTGCATTATATTTTTGCAATTTAAAGTAAACGTATCATTTATGTACTTTTTTTTTTTCTTTTTAGTACCACGTAACAGTAATTTGTGTGTACTGAACCATCAACATATTAAACTGCAGATCCATACCGGCCAAGACTGGTGATAGATATGTATAGGTAGGTTTTCTTTTACTTCTTGTAATTTTGGGCAAATACATTAAACTTGAATTTTAATTTTGTCTTTTTATGAAAAGATGCTTTTAATACATGTATTCATATTAATTTAAAAAAAGGTAATTAGTAGCAAACAATGTTTGTGTAACTTCTTGTATTGAAAAAAAATATAGTTTCTTGAAAATTTAAATATACATGTACATGTATTCTTTTATATTATTTGTAGATACACATATATATATGACTAATGCATGTATATTAAGAATGTATTAAATATTAATAGTATTTTAGATTGACGCATGCTCAGCTGACTGGGGACTATGAGTATGGAAAACCATTTTGCAGAATTAGGAATGTGCAGCTGAAAGTGGTACACTTCATTTACAAGCATTTCAAATTTATAATTGTCTCTATATACTTTCTGTTTGTTTTAACGAAAAGGAAACCAGCAATCATACATAATGGAATTACTTATACAGATATATTTTATGTTTTCCAATGTCAAGGTCAAAGATCAAAGGCCAAGACTGATGTCAGCTTGAAAGAAACCACTCTGTGCATTGGATTTGCTAGATAAAAGATGATGAATTAATGCACCAGATTCAAGTCCAAAGGTCAGTACAGTAAAACACGGTTAATGTGAACATGCTTACAATGAATTGATGCTTATAGTGAATTGATTTTCATTGCCCTTGGCTTTAAATCACATTGTGAACTTAGCAGATATAACAAATAATGTTTGTAATGAAGTTAACAACTTGCATTGAATTTCATAATTTTTTAATTTACATAGATAAAGTAACAAGATGATAATCATACAAGTTTCTATTTGTATTGCTAATCATGTACTGTTTTATTCTTATTCGAAGATCGAAAAGCACCATTTAGGTCAAGGTCAACTCCAAATATTGATTAAAACCTTATTTGTACCAACAACTGATTCCAGATGAGGGCAGTCTTGATAGGACACCCATAAAATAGCTAAACAGGTATAGTTTACCAATTTCAAGTTCAAAGGTTTGTACATTTATTATGCCCCCCTTTGAAGAAGGGGGAGCATATTGCTTTGCTGCTGTCTTTTGGTCGGTCGGTCAATTTGTCTGTCTGTCGGTCCACCAACAGTTTCTGTTCATTTTCTTCGCAGAGGTTGCACATACTGAAATGAAATTTGGTATACAGATTTATCATATGAATATCTAGGTCAGGTTCTGTTTTGGGTACGATCGAACAATTGTTGACAGAGTTATGCCCCTTGGACTTAGCTTTCTGTTCATTATCTCTGCAAAGGTTGAACAAATAAATTACTGATATATCATGAGAAACATGTTTTTGCCAAAGATGTGATGTAGAAGACTATTTCTCTTTGATGCATCTCAGATAGTACTGGTAGATGACCCCTATTGATTTTAAGTTCAAAAGGTCAATTTCATTTCCATGTACACTGCCCATAATGTATACTGCCCATAATAAAGGCTTGTGCACCCTGTAGCATAATGTATGTCCTGGGGGGGGGGGATAAGTGTTTCACAAACATCTCTTGTTTAGATTTAGGTATAAGGGGCCTGTTTTACAAAACAACTAAAGACTAAGACCAGAGACACACATGTACAAGCAAAACACAGCAATTCACAACTCAGCCATTATTAGCTCTGACACCTGAGCCAAAGGCTCAAGTGAACTTTTCTGATCAAAATTTGTCCATGGTCTGTCGTCATCTATAACTTTTTTTTTCCAAATTCCTCCCCTTCCCAACAATCACTGGACCAGTTTAAATTAAATTTGGTACAGAGTGTGACTGGGTGAAGTAAATTAAAGTTTGATCAAATAAAGGGTTACACAAATTCTTCCAAGGGGAGATAATTAAGAAAAAGTAAAAATTGGGTGAGGTCATTTAAAAATCTTTTCAAGAACCACTGGACCAGAAAAAAAATGAAAATTACATGAAAGCTTCCAAAGATAATGTAGATTCAAATCTGTTCAAATCATGACTCCCAGGTTAGGGTGTGACCACTATGGCCAATGAAAGTTATATATGTATATATATATATATATATATATATATATATATAATCTTTATAAATCTTCTTCTCAAGAACTGTAAAGCCATGATCAGACATATTTATTTGGAAGCATCCTCTGATAGTGTAGATTCAAGTTTGTTCAAATCTTAACCTCCAGGAATAGGCTTGTACTGCAGGTAGTGATCAATTTAGATTTTACATGGGATTATATCTTAAAAAGAATCTGCTGATGAACATGAAGGGCCACAAATATGCAGGTGGGCATTGTGACCAATGAATCTTTTTTTTTTACTTTGACCTTTGTTATGTAATAAGTATGTATATTAACTGCAATCAAACTTATACATCTGAAAGCAATATTTTTTGGGATAAAAGACAGGATATTTGCTTAGAGAATGTGAGGGCTTCAAGAGTATAAAATAAAATCAGCTATAAAGTAGCAAGATGGAGATAACAATGGCATTTATTCTATGAATAATTTTTTTGCTTCGTTTACATGCATTATGCATGGACCCAGAAATTTTTTCCAGGGGAGGCACACCTACTTAAAAAGCCTCTCAAAAAAAATTGACTAACTATACAAAGTTGATAAATTTGAACACTCCAGGGGAGGAGGGGGTGTTATAAATTCCCCCTGGATCCATGCATGATTTATGACTTGTATTTTTTCATTAATTACTTGTACATATTGTATGAAAAGTATCAATAGTTACTATATAGGAAGGTGACATACAAGCTGATACAAATATATAAATCCTTCATTTGAATTCAAAATGTTAGTTAGACTAAAGATGATAGATGATTGTTTTTTTAGGATTGATGTGGAAGCCTGGATGCTTAGCTGTGCCACTGATTTCATTTCCTGTGGATGTGTGCTTGGTGCAACGCAATAAGGACATATAACCCATAGAATTCACATGAATAATATGGAAAGAAATTGCTGGAGAGATTGCTTTGGCAAAACTCATTTTCTATATTTTAGAATAACTTTGTCAAAGATCAAGTTTGTTTGGATGACATTTTGATGCAATAACATTTTTTTATGCATAAAATCTTGTTATTTACTTAAATGGTCAAAGGATCAAGACACTTGATGTGGGTTTTAATGAAGCACACTTACTTTGGTATTGTTAAGTTAATTGGAATATTTTCACTTTGTATAATAGGTTGACAATTGTAGATTTCATTCTCAGTCAAGATTGATATTTATGTTTTACATCCAAACAATAAACTCTTTTGTTTTGGACAAAAAATTTATTTAAACATGAAGACTTTATTCTGAAGACACACCCAAAGAAACAATTACAGGTTATTAAGGATAAATAACACAAACAAACTTTTTTTTCCAAAATTCAGATATCTTTGCTAAATTAGGTGCCTTTCTCACTTTGGAATTAATATTTGTATAGTTAAACAACATAATTTTTGGCCAAGGTACATTATTTGGCAAAAAGTGCAAAAATGCAACTTTACAGTTCAATATGTTTTTTGAAAAGTTTATAAAATGTATTCAGTTTTCTTGCTTCAAAGTTTCTGGGGAAATTTTCAAGAGCCTATTTTTACATTCTACTAAATTAAAATTTATTAATTATATTTCCATTAAAAGAAATATTGAAACAATACCAGTGTTATTCTTCTGTGTGGAAGATAAGAAAATTTGTTTGTGGTATATATCTTTATGAATGTCAGTTGCTCAAACTCAAAAGGTCTAGATTATAAAAATGAAAATAATGTGGGACCTTGTATGTCTGTCCATTTTTTTTTTAATTATACAAGTTTAAGGCCATCTAATATATATGATTCATATCTGGCCAGTTTTTGAAAGTTTATTGGGGGAATGAATGAGCATAAACATTTTTGATCACATTTGAGAGTTTCATGCTTCCTGGGTAAGATGTTCTGATGTAAGGGTGGGGTTCTATAATATAGTGAAAATGCATTAATTATATTAAATAATACCCTCTGCTTCTTAGTGTTGAGCACAAAGGCTCAAAGTGCTAATGCTATTGCCATTTGTGCGGTGTGTGTAAACTTTTTAGAATATGGGCTATATCTCGAGAACCCCTTGGCCGATTTTTGTCAAAAAAACTGGGTACGTTACACATAACAAGGCGGCCCTGTCTCCAAATTTGATTCCAGTGGATCCGCTTTACTGCATGATTCATGTCAAATGCACTAACCAAGAATAATCCCCAATATAGTTGCACACATTCACTTTCTATGTAAAACCACAAGGGGAGACCGGTTATAAGATGTTACTTGCGGATTCCTGATTGATGGGGCGATTCCAAGTTTTTCCTTTGTTTAGCGTCCACCCTAAATTCGAAAACCTGTCTTCCTAAGGCACGTAGCAACGGGGGGGGGGGGGTTGATGGCCCCCACTACTTTTTTCCAATCATAAATTTTTACTATTGAAAATGTTCATTGAAAGGGGCCAGCCCCCCCTTTTATTAGAGTAAAGTCAAAAAGGGTAACATAGTAGTGTAAGAATAAGATTTGGTACTGAAAGAAGTTTGAAACCCCCACTCCTCCGGTCCCAAACCCGGAAAACCGGAATTTTTTTTTTTTTTTTTTTTTTGCTTGTCAAGTTTTTTCCAGGAAGTTGAATTTTTTTCTCTGGGCTGCCCCCCCCCCCCTTTCAAAAACGCTGCTACGTCACTCTTCCTATCCGAGAAAACACACAAACCAAAAGGGGAAAAACACAACATTTTGAGAACAATTCTAGAATTTCTTATTATCATTTGGGACCTCTCCTCGCAATAAAACTAAGTTTCAAACTTCTACTTTATTGAAATAAAAAAATTAATATACCACTTAAAACAGAGATGTCAATCCCAAAAGAGTAAAATGCATCTCAGGGATTCGTATTTGTTGATTTTAATTTGAGTTAACTTGTGTTTCCGTTTCAAAGCTTTGTATTATTTGTCAGTTTTAATTTGCGTTTGTTTTTAATTTCATAATCTCAAAAACCAATCCGACCCCATAAACGCTGAACATAGAAAAAAAAAAACTTGAAACGGTCAATCATAACGCGCGTTACAGACTTCGAAAATTTTTCCTTCAAATTAAAACCGTGAATCTCCGAAGCCTTTTAAAAAAGGGGTATGCGATTTGTTTAGATCCATTTCTCGACGAACAAAATATTTTCTTTAGCCAATACTAATAATTTAATATTTTTTAGAGACAAACACGATACTTTGCATGTACATACTTATTATTTTATTAACAAACTCGAAAATTACATGTTTAAATCTGCGTAGTGAATTCGACAGGAAATGCACATGAATTCTCGGGAGGGGATTCAAATTCAGAAGGGATTCAGAATGCTCTAGTACACTCTAACGGGCATAATTCCCTAAAACTAAAATTTAAAAAGGGAGGATATAGTATGTGTGTATGATTTATCCACGTCGGCTATGAAAATCTCCGCGTGTCGTCTTCAAATTTAAAGCAATGCAGCATGAAGCGGCAGACACTTGCATTGATATCGATCAGTAAAAGATCGATCAACGGTCACAGTCGAGTGGAAATTTTTTTTATTGGTCCTCATTAAAGTACATGTATAACTTGATTATCAGTAACCCCCCCCCCCCCACACACACACACACACACTTCTATTTAAATGGAGACAAAATACAAATAATCGAAATGCAGAATAACAGAACACACATAAAAGAATCAAAATTCACTTTCATGTTCCTTTTGCAGACCCGTAGGAAGCAATTTCAGTTTGGGGGCACAGCCATACATTTTCAGTTGAGGGGGCACTATCGACTACCAAAAATTCCTTGACAAGCAAAAAAAAAAAAAAGAAAAAAAAAAGGTCATCAGACGTTTTTATTGAGGAGGCACATGCGTATAGTAACTATGTTTTCTATAGTAATCTATATATCGCCCCCCCCCCGTGCCCCCCCCCCCCGGTTCCTACGGCCATGTTTTTATATGCTACATAGAGATTTTATTGCTAGTTTAGTTATCAAATTTATACGAAATCTGATGTTATTTTGTTACTTGTCAGTTGTGGGAACAATAAGTAAAACACGTCACAGTGTTTCTTATAGAGTTATCCTTGCCATTCCTGGATTGTATCGCCTGATTATGTTTGTTTTTCATGTTAGTGTCTGATAAAAAAAAAAAAAAAAAAAAAAAAAAACCTTTAAAAATATACCTAACAAACTGCTGACATGTATTACATGACTATACATCTACTAAAACAAAAACTGCTTTAAAATAGATACTGGTGTTGCTTTAGAACTCCTCCTGATGTTTACATGTTACACAACCGTAGGTAAGATATTTTATATATATATGTGACAATGATAATGTTCTCACTTCCTTCGGATACATAAACTCGATCTGGGGCATTTCCTCCGCAAATCTTTACATTTGTCCTTGTAGTAACGATAAATTACTTTAAATATTTTTTTTTTTCCGGAACGGATTATCATCACAGAAATCTTTAAAATTCAGAGATAATGTGCACCATTTTTACAAAGGTGATACTGGGCAGGAACCCCCACCCCCACCCACCACCCACCCCCTTCTCCAGCCCCGATGAACATCCATTGGAATACTGATCATATTTCCTATGACATACTTAATGTATTATTTCATGGATAATCTGGATAAAATCCTTTTAAAAATTCTCGCTTACTTCAAGATTATCAATATATACTAGTATAGTGTAGTTAATATGTACATTCGTTTTATACAGGTAAATATCTATAGAAATATCTTTTTTTTTCATTTCAAGACTTGAAATGCCTTAAAAATGTATTAGAAAAATAATTTCTGAAAAAAAAAATCGAGTTAAATCATCGATTATGGAGCGGAAAGAGGGGGTGTCTTGTTCACAAGTAATAAATGATCGTGTTTGTATTTCTTACAGAACTGGGAACAGATAATCTTTATTTATATATAGACAATAAAAAAGGTTGATTCATGTTTCACTTAAATTTTCGTAGTAAATGCCGAAAAAGTACACCACTGTCTAGGTTTATAAACCTTATAAACTTAGTTTGTCAACATAATTAATTTTTCCTTATCTATAATTCCTTGTAAATTATAAAGTAAACCCGATTTTACTTGAAAACACTGATGTCAATATTCCGATCAGCATGATAAATGTATATATAAGATAAATGTATATATATATATATATAATTAATAAGTGTAAATAAGAACTTTTCCATTCCCAGCTGCAGACCTCCAATAAGTAAATGTAGGTCGGCAGTGGAAGATTTAGAAGTTTTTAGTCATATATAAAGCACTTCCTGATTATCCGATAAAACATTAGAATCCTTTCTGACATAATTAATTTTGTCAGATAAAAATCTGCAACAATACAGTGACAAGGATAATAAGTTTAAAAAAAATGTTCAAATGGTGACTTCTACTAGTATACGCCAAGCTTCCCTCCTAGCCCCCCCCCCCCTCCCCCTTTACCTGCCCCAATCACTAGCTACATATTGCATGATATTTATGAATCCCACACATATATAAATTGAAAACAGCTGATGATTTTCAATAAAAAGGTTTTAAAAAAACCCTTTCTTGAACAGTCAAATAAAGTCAATGTCCACTATGAAGGAGATGCGCGTTTTAATTGGAGGTACTTGTATGTAATTAAATGTAAACTAATCATCTGAACCAGCCCAACTTATGTCGTTTTTTATTTTTTACGCTGTAAATATTGATTCAATATTTATCATAGTTGCAAAGACGGAAGAATTTGTTTCAAGTCCATATTTTCAACATGATTGCTCTTTGTGACGTCATTTTTTCCAATGCATGGCGTCATTAATTACATGTTATGTCCCATAATAAATTTCACTGAGAAAGGTTTATATATGGTTTTCATTTGCATAAATAGTATTAAATTATTTTTCAAAAGCAGAATTGAATTTAAAAGACAATAAAAAGAATAATAAAACCTTCAGATACAGAATTAAACAATTTATTTCTTTAAAAGTATAGATTTATTGTGGAGAAAAGTGACGTCTATCCAAAAATGCAGCATTTTCAACTTCATTTTTTTTTTTTTGTAAAAACGGGTGTGGCCGCACTTTTGTAAAGTCATTTTTTCTTTTTGATATTAGAAATCGGGTTATATTTATTCTTTCTGTGAAATTTCGCATACATACTCGGATGCGGCCATATCGAAATATAGACTTGAAGAGGATGAAAACATCCAAAATAAGGGAATTCCGGAAAATAAGACCGGTTTTAAACATTATATAAATGAAAGGGCGCTTTAGTTGAGAAAAAAATGTTAACCATTTCACACACAGGGAAACCTCAACAGTAACTTGATACATTTGATAAAATGTAAACCTGTGTTTAATTTTTGCCGATTTTACAGGGCCGATTATTGGGCTTACCGTACCCAGTTCTTTGTCACAGAGTATCCTTGGCCAAAGGGCTCTCTTTTATACTAAAACAAGGGATGTGACCCTTAAACAAGGGGTGATAACTAGGAAAATAAAACCACAAGTACTGGTTGCTAAAAAATCTTCTCAAGAACCATTGGGCAGATTATCGCCAAATTTACATACAAGGATGAGGATATGTTGTAGATTGAAAGTTGTTCAAGGCATCACCCTGGGGCAAAGGGCGCAGTCTTGGGGTCACTTCAAAGTTGAAAAATTATGTTTTGTTTGATAAACTTTTATACTTTGCTTACTATAAGGACTAGGATAATGAAATCTTGTCAATTGATGTACCTTAGGACCTCATATCATGTTGACTCAAAAGTAGGTCAGTGACCTACTTTTTAAATGTTGCAGGCATTCGTTTTCAAATTGATCATCAAAAAAGTTTGATCATCAAACTTTGTCAGTTGATGCATCTCTCAAAAGTAGGTCACCTTGGCCTACTTTTTTAAATTTTCCAAAACATTTTAGGTCATTATTTAAGATACTGTGAGGATTAGAATCGTCAACCCTTGTAAGTTGATGCATCTTGGAATCTTAAAACACATTCATTAAAAAAATAGGTCACAGTGACCCACTTTTTGAATTCTGTAGACATTTGTTTTCAAATAGTTTCAGAGGCATATTTTGGACACTTTAGGGCCTATGATAATCAAGCTTTGTCAGTTGATGCATCATGCGTCCCATGAGAATGTCAACTGAAAAGTAAGTCACTGTGACCCACTTTTGAAATTTTATGGCTATATTTAAATATTTCAGGTACTAATTGGCTAAGAATCATCAAACTTTGTCAGTTGATGTATCTTTGGTCCTCAGACTAAGTGTGTCAAATTTAAAGTGGTCTCTGTGACCTACTTTTAGAATTTTATGGATATATTCAAATATTTAAACACTAATTGGCCTAGAATCATCAGCCTTTGTCAGTTAATGCATTTTGGGTCCTTGAAGTATTTTGATTAAAAAGTAGATAACCATGACCTACCTTTTAATATTTATTTCTGAATATTTAAGATAATAAAGGGCTTAGAATCATTGAACTTTGTCAATTTAGGAATCTTGGGTTCTCAGAGTATGGTAGCCAAAATGTAGGTCAAATTGACCTACTTTATGAATTTCAAGGCTTCATCTAAATTATATAGGATACTAAGAGGCTTCAAATAGAAGTGATATGTAGTACAATTTATCAGAAGTTCCATTCAAGGTCCTTGGGGCTCTTGTTACATGCAGTTATTTTGACAACTCTACATGCTTAACATTTGTCTCTTTTCTCAGAAAATACAACACAATATATATATATATATATATATATATATATATATATATATATATATATATATATATATATATATATATATATATATATATATATATATATATATATATGCTTTAACTTTTTTGCATTTCTTTAAAAGTTCAGTTTCAGTTTTCTATAACATATGCAAAGGTAAATAACAGCAAATCCCCCCCCCCCCCCACCAAAAAAGTAAAATATTTTAGTACAAGATGTAAAATGCACATTATCTATAACACAGACAAACAGTACTCTAATTTATTGCTTTCTTGTATCAAGGACCTTTCAAGATATTAAAAACAATACTAAAATGCGAGAATAAGTTTTTTTTTTCATGCTACATAGTATTTGCCCGAGAAACAAAAAAAATACTCTATACACATACACAATAAAAAAAGAAACATGAACCACATAGCTCACCAGAGTTACTTTGGTCATGTTTTCCTCAGAATACTTTTAATAAAAAAAAATTATTTCTTCATTCTTATGAAAACAATTTGCCCCTGTATAGTTTTTACATTTGGCCAAATGCATTGTGATTAGTCTTGGCCCTAGTGTTCTTCAAAAAAAGATTGTTAAAGATTTTTTCTTTTTTCCCCAGCAAAACTTGGATCCCCCATTATGATTCCACCCTAAGGGCCACGATTCAAATGAAGTTAATTTTGCACTACCCTGAGGATGCTCAACTAATCAATTCCTATGTCAAACTGACCTCTTATTTTAGCCCCAACATACCCCCTTTGATTTAATGATCAATTTAAAATCTATGCTACATCCAAAAAACTTTAAATTCCTTTATATTTCCATGTTAAAGTTAGATCCCTATCTTCGACCTATGCTACCCAGGGTTCTCCACATTTGAAAATTTAACCATGAAGGAAGCTGTGCGAAAGCAAAATGTGATTGAAAGCACGAACATGTGTTAGACTCTCTTAACTTCATTAATCAATGATCAATTGTAGCTTACCCATGGGCGCCACAATTTGAAAAATTCAGAATTCACACTATCTTTTGTCATAAACCTTTCATCTTTTTGGCCAAGATGTTCTTGAGAAGATTTTTAAATAATCCCTTCATCCACCCCATTTTTGCCCTTCTTGATAATCTACTCTTGGAAGGGGGAAACCAGTGGTTCTCAAGAAGAAGTCTAAAATGATTACAGTATATAGACAAACAGATGCTGCACAATGGATGATCAGAAAAGCTCTCTTAAGCTTACAGCTCAATCTGAGAAGATTACATTCTATCATTTCTATGTAAAACTAATTCAGTGAAGATCTCTTTCTTTACACATCAAAAATACTCTCTATACATGGGCGGTGATTCCGCAACTGGTAGAGGTGTCATTTATTGCCAAGCTCTGAAAAAAAAATTAATTCATTTCAGTGCATATTTCAAAAAGTTTAGAGCAAAAATTGACCAAAAATATTTAAAAAGCGTTTTCTCTTCAAATATTTTGGTCCCCTTTAGGGCTGTGTCAATATATCGATTAATCAATACATATCAATATTCAGGAATGTATCGTATCAAAAAACTAACTTCCAATTTGTATTGGACAGAGAGTTTTTCTTAAAATTCTGTGAAAAAGTTGGGAATTTCAGTCCCCAAAGATTATATTTCACTGTTTTGAATTAAAGCTGATCAATAATGAAATAAACATGAAGGAGATAGCACATCTTAATAACTACTGCAAAATACATAGACAACTATTTTTCAACATATTAGTTTTACAGTCATTAAAAATTTGAATTTGAAGTGTACTTTGTAAAGAGAGTGAGACATGAACTTTCAATTTAGTAATAAAACACCCAGTTTTTATCAAATTCATGCATTAAATGATTTACAAAACCTTTTTTAATAGATTTGTTAAAGAATCCAATATATCGCATATTGCATTATGAAATATCGTATCGTATCGAAATATTTTGGTCAATACACAGCCTAGTCCCCATCTGATTTTAAACTCCAGTTTGAACAAAATGTACCGGTACAAACCTTTGAACTTGAAATTGGTAAACTATACCTGTTTAGCTATTTTATGGGTGTCCTCTTCTGGAATCAGTTGTTGGTACAAATTAGGTTTTAACCAATATTTGGAGTTGACCTTGACCTAAATGGTGCTTTTCGATCTTCGAATAAGAATAAAACAATACCTGATTAGCAATACAAATAGAAACTTGTATGATTATCATCTTGTTACTTTATCTATGTAAATTAAAAAATTATGAAATTCAATGCAAGTTGTTAACTTCATTACAAACATTATTTGTTATATCTGCTAAGTTCACAATGTGATTTAAAGCCAAGGGCAATGAAAATCAATTCACTATAAGCATCAATTCATTGTAAGCATGTTCACATTAACCGTGTTTTACTGTACTGACCTTTGGACTTGAAACTGGTGCATTAATTCATCATCTTTTATCTAGCAAATCCAATGCACAGAGTGGTTTCTTTCAAGCTGACATCAGTCTTGGCCTTTGATCTTTGACCTTGACATTGGAAAACATAAAATATATCTGTATAAGTAATTCCATTATGTATGATTGCTGGTTTCCTTTTCGTTAAAACAAACAGAAAGTATATAGAGACAATTATAAATTTGAAATGCTTGTAAATGAAGTGTACCACTTTCAGCTGCACATTCCTAATTCTGCAAAATGGTTTTCCATACTCATAGTCCCCAGTCAGCTGAGCATGCGTCAATCTAAAATACTATTAATATTTAATACATTCTTAATATACATGCATTAGTCATATATATATGTGTATCTACAAATAATATAAAAGAATACATGTACATGTATATTTAAATTTTCAAGAAACTATATTTTTTTTCAATACAAGAAGTTACACAAACATTGTTTGCTACTAATTACCTTTTTTTAAATTAATATGAATACATGTATTAAAAGCATCTTTTCATAAAAAGACAAAATTAAAATTCAATTTTAATGTATTTGCCCAAAATTACAAGAAGTAAAAGAAAACCTACCTATACATATCTATCACCAGTCTTGGCCGGTATGGATCTGCAGTTTAATATGTTGATGGTTCAGTACACACAAATTACTGTTACGTGGTACTAAAAAGAAAAAAAAAAGTACATAAATGATACGTTTACTTTAAATTGCAAAAATATAATGCAGTAGGTGTTGTAATTTATCTGTATAGAGCAGGATGAAGCCCCCCTTCCAATTTAGCCCCAGAGTTGTATAATTGAATGAAAGTATTAAGCAAATTTCTCTTGAATGTATTGTATAAAAACAACTTGATTCTAAATGCAAATGAAATAACATATTTCTTCATGTTCTTAACTGCATAGAAAATTAAAGAGCCATTTATCTTAATTGTATAACAAATGTGTCGATAGACAAATTCGAATTTCCTCGATGAAAACTGCAGAATGTCTTCGATTGTTGGAATGCTGTTCATATGATTTACTCCAAAGAACCATTACGTAAACTACATGTTTAGAACAGCAAACTAAGCTATTCATAAAGATTTATAAGGGAAAAATCACCTGAACTTACCTTACTTGTCAGCTGAGACGAACGGGGAGGTTGGAAACCCAATACACATTTCAGCGGTTTTTCGGTGTTAGGGAAGCGCTTACATATTACCATACTAAAGCGAATCATGACTGCGTTTGGAAGTCACATATCCTGGCGCAATGCAATCTTGACTGTGTTTGAAGAAATACATCCTGACTTGGCCAGGATTGACGCTTGAATAAATCATGACTGCGTTTGGAAGTCATACATCCTGGCGCAATGTTATCCTGACTAGGCCAGGATTGACGCTTGAAGAAATCTTGACTGCGTTTGAAGAAATACATCCTGACTTGGCCAGGATTGACGCTTGAAGAAATCTTGGCTGCGTTTGGAAGTAATATATCCTGGCGCAATGCAATCCTGGTCGACCAAGATAGGATGGGCATATGTTGTCAATCATGACTTGGTCAACATTGAATCATGACCCGGCCAAGATAGGATGACCATGTTATCAATCCTGACCTGGTCAAGATTAAATCATGACCTGGCCAAGATAGGGTGGTCATGTTATCTTGACTTGGCCACGATAGGATGGTCATGTTATCAATCCTGACTTGGTCAAGATAGCATGGCCATGTTATAAATCTTGACTTGGCAAAGATAGGATGGCCATGTTATATGATGACCGCGGCCAAGATAGGATGGCCATGTTATCAATCCTGACTTGGCCAAGATAGCATGGCCATGTTATAAATCTTGCTTTGGCCAAGATAGCATGGCCATGTTATAAATCTTGACTTGGCCAAGATAGGATGGCCATGTTATATGATGACCGCGGCCAAGATAGGATGACCATGTTATCAATCCTGACTTGGCCAAGATAGCATGGCCATGTTATAAATCTTGACTTGGCCAAGATAGGTTGGTCATGTTATCAATCCTGACTTGGTCAAGATGATGAAAATCATGGCTTGGTCATGTTTGAAATCTTGACATGGTCATGATTACCATCCTGACCGGGTAGGATTGTTTTACAATGAAATATATAGAACATGACATGGGGGTCCCCTATGGCTTTCCATAAAGATAGGATCGATGGTCATGTTATCTTGACTTGCCCAGGATAGGAATGGTCATGTTATCAATCCTGACTTGGTCAAGATGACCGGCCAAGATAGCATGGCCATGTTATAAATCTTGACTTGGCCAAGATAGGATGGTCATGTTATATGATGACCGGCCAAGATAGGATGGCCATGTTATATGATGACCGTCCAAGATAGGATGGCCATGTTATCAATCCTGACTTGGCCAAGATAGGTTGGTCATGTTATCAATCCTGACTTGGTCAAGATGATAAAAATCATGGCTTGGTCATGTTTGAAATCTTGACATGGTCATGATTAATATCCTGACCGGCCAGGATTGATTTACAATGGAATATATAGAACATGACATGGGGGTCCCCTATGGCTTTCCATAGGTATAGGATGATTTCTACTATGATGGATGGCACAGACCGTCTAAACTGAAATACTTCTTCTAATTCCTTCACATAAATGATACATAAATATGATCCTGAAATAGTGTGTTCATTTTACATATAATGAAAGGTATGGAAAAAAACCCGGATGAAGTGAATGAGTTTTTAACATAATTACTTTATAACTAATATTGATACTATTATAAAGATTAATGTATACATTTCTACAGACTGAATTAGATGAATGCAATTATATAAGCTTGATGAGTGAATGTTCGAAAACTCTCTAAGATCATCCATCTAGTTCATGTATTTATTTTGTGGGAACCAAAATTACCTCTGAGTATGACAATTAACTAGGCTTAGCAATCAGTAAAACTTATTAATCAATATTGGAACTCATATAGCCAGTGCATACAAGTAAGATAGGAAAGAGTTTTGAAAAATATCTTGATAATGAGTCCAAGATTTTATGATTTTAAACCCTCCTCTTTTTAGACGTACTTTTAGATCCTTGAGATGATAAAATTGAGGTTTATGATAACATTCATACTGAAATCTTACTAGGGAGAAATCCATGTGCAGCATATTAAAATTATTCTGTATATTTGACTAAAATAGTTTGAAAAGAAGAAGGTACGGTTTTGGCTTTATTGTGCCCTAAAAATTTAATGTTTTCAAAAAGTTTTGAAATTGGCATAAATATGAGTTGAGTATATGAGTGTGATAATTCATGAAAGAATGTGGCATGAAGGAGGACCATTCTGCAAATATGACGTCATTAATTTTGAATTTTTCGAAGTTTTAAGCAGAAAAAGCTTCAAAATGACTCATTTCAGGGGGTATTTTCCTTGAGAAAATTGAGTCCACAGCCATCGCCCACTTCAACATTTGGATATGTTGTGTAAAATTCTTTGAAAAGTCATATTTCTCAAAATCTTTGTGGGCGATGCATGTGGTCTATATTATCTTTAAGAAAATTTCACTGAAAATTGATGTCTTCTGCAATTTTTAAAGAAATACGGGAAAAGGCACAAGTTTATGATGTCACAATTAGCATTTAGGAAGTCAAATGAGAAAAACGATTTGTTTGATCCTAGTGCATGGAGTTTCAACATTTCAGAAAGCATGAAATTTAATTTCTTTCGTCACTTTCATATTTTAGAAAAATACAGGGCCAGATTTGTATTGAAACTGTACCTTGTTCTTTATTTGTTTACCGCATTCAAGATTGATATTTAAAATTATAATAATAAAAAAAAACCTTTGATTTGTCCTTTTTTCAGTGAGCACCGATTTTAAGTGAGAAATAACAGAAGAACTGACTAAGTTTCAATCAACAATTCAAATTATTTCATAAAAACGGTAAACATGCTTTCCTGATTGTATTAGAAAGCAAAAGAATTTTAAAAATGAAATATGGAGATAACGAACAGTAATCAAGCTCAAAAGTCCATTGAAACAATACCAATAGAGATCGGAAGCAAAGCAAACAATGAATTTACAAAAAAAAAATTTAAAAAAAATATTTTAAAAAATAATAATAAAGTTTTTAATGACAACTGATTTAGCATTGAAAGATATTACTTATTAGTCCCTCTGATCTACTCCTCATTGTTTATGTCCGTAATAAGCTTGGTCACTGACAACTATCAGTAATATAATGGAATACGTGCTTATAAACTACAAGTATATAAAATTAACACTTAAATAATTACCTGATGCAAATTATATCAAACTTTAAATGCCCCGTGGCTCCTCCCAGGAACCATGCTTCTCTTCACTGTTCGGACGGAGTCGGACTGCAAAGAATGTAACAGAATGCCCCAAGTCTATATTTCCTTTCGTTCTTGATGCCAAATAATAATAATGGTGAAGTGGATGATGTACAATACATCTGATTCTTTGCTCCAATCGGTATTGAAAAAACTAGCTATCCTTTATTGGGTAATCAATCGAACTTAGCATCGGTGGTTTAAATTTCGCCGGTTTCAAAAACTTAGGAGTAAGATTTTAAAAGTTATCTCCATGTGATCGCAAATCTTACCTTAAGTTGCCAGAATTTATTCATGGTTGATAAGAAATTGCCATAATGAACAAGTTCCTGTTACATATTAAAAACGTTTCCATTATAGTATATATGTAGCTTTCACATATGTCATTTCAGTGAATCTAGGTTTTGCAAATCTCATCTAGTCGAGATGCCCATTTGACAAACATAAAAAGAATTAAATTTATTATTTTCTAAAACAGATCAGAGTTCATCCTTATATTCCATGACGATATTTTATTGATTTATCTGTTCTCCTGTTCAAATGTTTTAAATGTGTTTTTGTGCATTCATGCATGTATAATATCTTTGATCAGGTACATGTACTTTGAATACCAATTGATTTGTTTCAAGTTATAAATTATATGCAAATGATTAATATTTACACCCACTGATTATATCTTCAAGTTTTCAAACGAGCAGCAAGGCAAAAATACCGCAATGTACTCTAGAAAATTACTTTTGTTTACATTGCTTTCCTGATGACCTGTATAAACGTTATCCAACTCAATAACTCGACCTGAATAAATGCAATTACAGTGCATTGAGTAAACATTTAAAAGTTGAAAAATAGGTCTTAAAAACGCATGTGCCTGCAAGTCCATGCCATCCGAGCCAGATATTTAAATTCTATTCAAAGCCATTCATTATATTCTTTTCTTGCTTGAACACTCAATCGAATTATGTAAGGTTATGTGCTAGAATGGCGGACAATGAAATATCCCAACATTTTTTGAGCTGCCATTTCTGTAATATGGATGTCCAGTTCTTTTGCAAACCTTGTGGAAAAAGACTGTGTAGAGAATGCTTATTGCAACACATGGATCTGAGCGAACTTGATCATGTCATTGTTCCGTACAATAAACGATTTAAAACTGTGGAAAAATCAATTCATGACCCAGAAGTAACAAAAGTTATTCCAAGTGGATTAAATACAATGATATGCGTGAGATATAGTGATAAGCAGAAAATTTATGTAGCGGAAAATGGTGCCCCACTTCTGAAACTTTTCAACACAGAAGGACATCTACTCGATGTATACAAACCAAAAAACATTGTGAGATTTTTTACTCCGACTAAGGATGGCTTTTTGTACACTGCTTCAGAGGGTATAAGAAAAGTAAATGATGTTGGAGACACGTTTCTATTACCTCTGGAAGGCAGTCTCAGGGGCATCGCATTTGTCAAACCAGAGACGGTATTCATCTGCAATATCACACCTCCCAAAATATCCAAGTATAATATGAAGGGCGAGAAACTTCTTGAAATCGAACACAGTGATGGGAAGCACCTTTTTCAGTATCCCGACAATATTGCTATAAATGGCAATGGGGACATTTGTGTGACCAACCCGGAATTTTTACTTTCTGATAAAGGAACCTCATCCGTGGTTGTTTTTAATAGGCAAGGTGATTTCCGTTTTTCCTACTGCGCACATAAAGATGAATTATTCCATCCAGTAGACATATGCTGTAATTCCAATTCTGATATGATTATAGCTGACGATGCAAATAGCAAACTACACGTGATAAACGAAGATGGCCGCCTTCTAAGGTTCTTGACGTATGAAGGAATTCACAGGCCTTGTAGTGTTACCAAGGACAATAATGACAGACTGTATGTGTCACAACTGGACGATAAATCTCTAAGAATAATTCATTATTTTTATTAAGTGTGATTGTCAGATGCAGTATCAATTAAATAGGTGCCTTTTCATTAGCTTGAAGTTCATAATGTGACATAATCTTTCTTAGAAATATACTTATTTTACCTTAGAAATATACTTTTAAATTGAAGAATTACAATGTAGGATATACTTGGATAAGAAAATTTTTGTAAACGAATCAAACTAAAAAGAAATTCCGGAGAAACTTATTAAATAAGTTAATTGAAAATGAAAACAAAATTGATATTTGCTTCCATCAGGTGAGCTGAGAGCAATACATTCTTAGTGCAAACTCAGGAATGAACTCAGAATATTTTATTTCTTCTTTGTAATTATAAACACACCTTCATGAGACCTTTGAAGCAAAATTAAAAGAACTATATTCTTTGAATTAATTGAATGAGAAGAAGTGACTCGACAAAGGAACAATTGATTTTGGGAGAAAAAAACCTGGGGTTTTTCTAACTACCAGTATCATAAATGAGAAGTGGGATACTATTAAATGGCAAGACAGTTCTAGTTCGCGTCTAAACGTATAAGAATATTTTTTATATAGAAATCTGATATTTGTTTTTGTATCTCAAATGTCTCATACTGTTTGTGAAGTGTAATAAGCACTTTTGAAAGCCTTGTACGAATGTTCCCCTTGAAGCAAGTTTACCTTAAGGAAAAGGTACACTTCTTTTTTTATCTTTATTTAAATCTTTGGGATTTAAAGGAACGTAACTGTAGTCTTACTATCAAACATTTTAAATAAGCATATTGTTGTGCATTTATGTCCAACGATAGTATTTTGTAAGAACATCAGACTTCACTATTCTATGTAAGTTACGGATAATCCTAACTGTAAAATTCATAACATAGAAATGTTTGTAAATTTTAAAAAAGTAATGCTATTTGGCGTTATTTTCACATAAGTTGTGACTATTTATCATAACATTATATTGATATATTTAAACATTGCATGCTATATGTTGTCATTTATTCAATATTAGGAAGGGACTTTCATCACAGTGGGTTAAGAAAATCTCAAGGTCCTATTTGCACATTCAGGTTAGCTTGCTGGATGAAGGACCTTGGAAAAGCTACAAACAATACGAAATACCAATTACATGTATTTTTTTTAAACCCGAACATAAAACAATAAACCGTTTGTTATTCTTCTCACATTTGAATTTTTTAACATAAGTACGGAAAATACCTATATCTATCTATCTATCTATCTATCTATCTATCTATCTATCTATCTATCTATCTAAATATATATATAGATATAGATATAGATATATATCCGCCATTGTATGTATGAAATTTATGCTTCAATCGTCTTAGGTAGTAGTTCAAAGTGCAATTCAAATGAATGTACAGCCAAACCTTGTTATCTCGAACTTCATGGGACCAAGAAAATACTTCGAGATATCCGAGGATTCGAGATATCCAGGGTAAAATACTTAAAAAAAATAACGCTTGGGACTTCAAAATCATTTCGACATACCCATGGTATTCGCGATATCCATGTTCGAGATACCAAAGTTCAACTGTATATTGCAAAAATTCCTTTGAATAATGCATTTAGCTTTAAGAATGATATGCACGAATATCTGCACTAAAATAATGCAAACAATGTTGTTCTTCTTTTTCTTGCGGATGAATAATACATCGGTGAGTCTACACATTTACGTTCTACACAGATCAATTAGATTAAAAACTATTGTGTTGTTAAACGTGACATTTTTTTTAATAAAAATGATCAAAGTACACCTAAAATAATTCCTGATCGAGGCTTGTGTCTGTTATTGAGACAAGTTTTGCTAAAAATGTTAAAAGAATTCCAAATAAAAGCTTTCTTCCCTATTGGTATTCCTCAACGCCCTCATAAATGATAAAATAAATAAACTATATTACTTAGATGGATATCGGTGGCAGCATATTTAGACATGTAAGGTAATGTAATTAAAAATGTTATTTGAAAATAACAGTCTTTACTTTATCCCTTGTTATCATCAGTACATGGGTCCCTGTTTACATATCCATAGTATTGTACTTACATAGTACAAATGTTCTCAAATTTTATATCCGTTTATCCAGATGCATTTGTTTAAATTTTCTTTAAAAGTGCTTTCAATTTTACTAATTTTTAATTTATAGGATAGGTAAAGATCAAGGTCTTTTACTATGTTAATTTAATGCTGAGATCAACAAATGCAACAAGGCCTAGCTGTACAATATCAAAAAGACTTTGATCTGTAATATGTTTGTAATATAAGAAACCCACTGTCACATGTTGACACGGAATTTAAGCTAGGGAACATGTACCTAAAAACAAAGAATAAGTTTCTTATTGCGTACATACTATTTATTGTAGGCTAAATTGTACTGATTGTAAGCCTTTAGCTAGAAGTTGGTATGATATTGCACCTTGAAAAATCTCTGTACTACTTTTCAATTTAATTTAATAAATCTGGACTCCAAAGGACATACCACAATAACGAAATAAAAGGGAAAACTTTAAATGGTTTGATTTCATTCAGAAACCGGCTAGCAAAGATTGTTTGCTGTTGTTTGCAATGCAGGTTCCAGTATTCATACCTGTAAAGTTATTGGAAAATTGAATAACAGTGAAATCATTTATGAAATGTTCATTTCATTCTCATTTAAATTGAACGATGTTTCATTTCACTTCAACAATACTGACTTACTACTTACTACTGAAGTATGTGTGTAAATAAATTTATAGATGTACAGAATTACAAAAACCAATCCGTAAACTTTCATACATACAACGTAAAATGAAAATGCATATCTTTCTTAAATCTGTCTTCATTAATACTTGTCCACGTGATATTTTTTAAATTTTTTTCTGAAAAAGTATTTTCCTCATTCAACACTGTTATAATACGGTTTGATATCTTTCTTCGGCCTCTTCATAGCCATAGCTGTCTCTTTTTAGTATTGTGTCATAAGTAGCATTATCTGCCTGTGATATGAAGTTGTTGTATTTTTCTCTATCTGTATCCTGTTTCCTTTGCTTCAAAATAGTTTTTCTACAAAGTAAACCGAGTTTATTTAAAGAAACACAAAATCATGACTGCCAAGGATTTTTTTTCTGCAAAAGGTAATACATACATACATACATACATACATACATACATACATACATACATATATATATATATATATATATATATATATATATATATATATATATATATATATATATATATATATATATATATATATATATATATATATATATATATATATATATATTCATCATTATCTTTTAAACGATTTTAGCAAAGAAATGTACTGAAATACAGAGTCTATTTACAGATTAAAACAATACTCTTCTTACCGCTGAATAATCACAACTGATAATAAAACAACAATCCCAACAGAACTGACAAGGACAACTGGGACCACAATGGAAAAGGGAAAACTGTATCTAATTCTGTCACTATGACCTAAAGTGTTCAGCTCTAAAAAAGCGAAGTAGTACATATTTTTTTCTGCTAAGCAACGCTGGTATCATCTCGTTTAAAAAAAGATGTATGATAAGAAAAGCTTATTGAAGTCGGTGTTTAAGGTAACAAAATATACTGTGCTGAGTTACTGTCTTATATAATCCTCATAGAATTTACACTTATCTTTCTCAACTTCAAGCGTATAGCCTAGTCAATAATGAAAAAAATATAACAAAGTGTATTTCTATGTCATTTCTTAACCTACATACCACTCATGTTGCAGAAATGACCGTCGAGGCCATTTTTACAGGACAAACACGTTCCATTTTCATCACAGTAATCACAATATCCGGGACAGGGTACGGTGCAGTTTACACCAAGAGCGCCCAAATGAGAACATCCTAAAAAATTGCACAAAAATCTCCAAGATTTGCTTCAGAGTGATCACTGTTCTTGATGAACATAATTTTCACAAAAAAAAGTTTTTAGAACAATAAGGGGAGGGAAGAAAAGAAAGTTGAATAGTAAAGATATAAATTTATATTAAGAAAATATTTGGCTTTCTTATTAGTAGCTGAAGAGCATGTCATTCAAAGCCTTATATTTTACGCTTAATCTTTGTCAAGATTAATTTAAAAAGGCTTGTCATACTTTGGTGTAGAATGAATTTACTAACAACCTAAGTAATTTGTTTAAAATGCGCTAAATGATATTTTTATCGATGTGGAACATCACGTCGATTGCGGTAGAAATGATGATAAAAATATACCATTACATTTATTTAGTATATTAAGACTGGCGAAATGCCCTTCTTTATATTCATGTATGCCCATAATATGAAATAGAGAGGCTTTTTCACCTCAGCAATTCTACATAAATTCATTATTTTTGTACAAAGGTTCTTATGTTGATTACATACATGCACTGTGATAATTTTTCTAATTTAAATTTCAATTAAGTCATTTCGAGGCGACTTTTTCATTTTATTTAATGAATAGCCATTAGAATAAATATCTAATCAAAAACAGAATAAAGCTGAGTTAATATGCCTTGATAATAGTGTCCTGCAGAAAAAATATTCCGCAAAATAATTTCTACATAATTTCTCCCTGAATTTCAATTATATCAAATTAATGTCTATACACTGTCATGATACTATACAATGTAGGTGCACGCAATTCATTTCTATATGTAAGTAAATCTAATCAGTTTTACGGTATTGCTGAGGGGAAACTCAGGCGTGCATAGTGTCTTCTTATGTATTTATCTGCATAATACTGTAACTAGGTCATTTGTCTTTAGTGTTCTTGAGAAAGTAATTACTTCAAATTATGGAAGTTAGCATAGCCTACACTGATGAAATGAATGTTATACTTTTTTGTAATCATTTGCATTGTTTAAGAAACATTTGTGAGCACTTTTACTGGTCTTCACCACTAGATCCTTCATAAAATTAAGCGGATGATAGCACTATCCTAGATCTGCAGTGGTGCTAATTTTTTCTTTTGAATTGGACATATGATACTTTGTTTATAAAATTAACATGCCTATAGAAGTCGTTGGAAGATTTCATGTATATGAAGAGGCCCTAATAAGCGCTTGGCGCTTAAAAAAAGAATCTTCAATCCTATAAATTGGAAATTTATATTTGGCTTTAAAAAAGAGCAATGTTATGATGAACGCATACATGTATATAATTACGACTTGTATAATTTAACCTTATTGTGCAATTTTAGAGATTTCATATCAACACTGATCTTCAATTTTTATATTTGATAAATATCAAAACAGGATATTGGCAGATGTAAACTACAGATTTGACAAGAATTAATTCTTCTGCCTAATTCTAAGAAGCTTGAAGTACAAATAAAATAAAATAAAATAAAATAAAATAAAATAAAATGATTGATTGATTGATTGTATGTTGTTTTACGTCCTATTCGAAAATTGTTTCACTCATATAGATACGTCACCATAAACTGGTGAAGGGCTTCAAAGTTAGACCTATACACGGCACTCAGGGATACGAAGCAACCGTTAATGATAATGCTTAATGGTTCAAAAAATATCATGCATGAACATAATATGATAGAAATATCATTAAGCGTTGCAATGCAACGCTTAATGCTATAAAATATTGCATTAGTGGTTGACATTCTCAACCGCTAATGCTAAATCGCCGTTAATGAAAGAATTGTATCATTAAGCGGTTCAGAATGTCAACTATTAATGCAATAATTTATGACATTTAGCGTTGCATTGCAACGCTTAATGATATTTCTATCATTAAGCGGCTTTTTATCATTAGCAGTTGCTACGGGGATATTTAGCAGTAAGGGCTCTTTATCGTGTCAACACCAACTGTGACAAGGGACCTCGCTTTTTAAGGTCTCATCCGAAAGACACCTGACTTGACTTTCACTTCTAATGCCGGGCGCTTGGCGAAGGAACAGTCACTACCTATTTACGTCTTAGGTCTGACCCGGTGCGGCTAAGGAGAATCGAACCCGGGGCTCCGGACACGAAGCGAACGCCCTACCACCAGGCAAAACATACAATAATCATTGAAATAAAGTCAAAGTTTTAAAATTCAAATTTGGATACAAATTCTCATTCTTTTTTATCATATCGAGAAAATGAAGTGAGTATAAGTACTCGTACATACCGTAGACTTCCACCTCACATAAGTCATTATGAGCAAAAGTAGAACAGTTAGAATATCTGTGGTCTGACCTCCTTTCATTGTAGTAGGTGATATATCTTCCAGAAACAGTGCAGCTAATGTTTTTCGTGGAATCTTTAATCTTATAAGCATGATCACAAAATTTTCCATCTTCAAAGTTTTTACTTGTATTTGATATATACAGGGAAAATCCACACATCTGACTACGGAAAGAAGAACCTGTTCAGAATCAGAGAAATTGGATTAATAGTATACAGATCTATACAGTATATTAAATAAAATACAATTATGTTTAGAGCTCACATTCACTTTACCTCCGCTACTTATTTTTACTCTCTATACTGTTGTATTATGGAACAACATTCTTTTCCATAAAAGATGCTTATTTCCAATTAAGTGTTATCAGAAAATACATTTCCGCCAACCCTTTACAGGATCATAGATGGAGAATAGTAATTATGTTGTTCTTAAATTCTTGATTGGTTTGATTTATATATGACACACTATGTTACACTGAAACTATACGAAATTTAGAATCCTTCTATTTTGCTTTCAACAATCTCAAAATCCAATCGGTTTTCACTTTCCTTATGACAAACTTTTTCCTAAACTTTCATTGTAATTCGTTCATACACTTTTGCTGACGGACAGACTGAATCCAGTAAAGGGTGGAGGCATAATTTTGTTGTCAGAGGTTCCCATAAACACATGTTTGGTGCATGAACATACTAAAAACTAAGTTATACATTTTCTTCCAGTGGTAAAATTTAATAAAAGTAAATAAAATATATACCGTCTCTATCTGAAGTACTGTAATATATGATGACATGGTGAACGGGAAGGATCTGTCCTATGTCTACCTGCCACGTTGCTGTCTTTCTGCCATCTGCTGATTTCGTGCACTGGTACCCAACATCAGACTGGTTCTCAGACAAAAAACCTCTGTGACCATCCACTGCTTTCCCTGCTTCTCCAGACATATTACTGTAGGGGAATTCCTGCCAGGCATATTTACCTCTTGCAAGGTTTTCTAAAATCATAGAACTGCTGATGAGTTTGGAGTTAAAAGTTATATTTAACTAGGCGTACCAATCTTTTTTTTTTAAATCTATCAGATCGTCTTTATTAAACTTTCGTCCATGATAGGTATTCTGATATAATAGATTTTCTATGAAATCACCTCCTTTTCTGATTGGTCTCCGATAATTTAATATCATAAGTTTTTTTCTGTGTGCAAAAACATATGAGACCTATTTAAATTACAAATGTGAAAATTTCAGGATATGTGTATGATAAATTAATTTACAGAGTATTATTTTTCGACGCCAGAGGGAAAAGTATCGAGACAAAGAAAGGTTCGAAAAAATTGAGATTGAAATGTTTTAGCAAATATTCTATATTTTATGTTTTTTTCCCATTGAATACTTTGTAAATATTCAACGGTGATCTATAGTATCTATGTGGTTTTTGGAGACCAGGTCTTCCAACAATCTATTGGAATTTCCATGGATACCAATTGCGCCCCGTTATTAGCAGACCTTTTTTGTATTCATATGAAGCAGAATTTGTCCAAAATCTTGTACGTGAAAAGAAGAAAACACTTGCTGTGGCCTTCAACTCGACATTTAGATATATCGACGACGTATTGTCAATAAACAATGGCTATTTCCATTCTTATGTCGATACGATATATCCTGGTGAACTTGAGATAAAAGATACCACAGAGTCTGACACATCTGTTTCATATTTGGATAGTTTACTTGAAAAAGACGTTAATGGTAATCTAACGACCAAGCTTTATGATAAACGTGATGACTTTTACTTTTCAATCGTCAACTTCCCTTACTTATGCAGCAATATACCTTCATCACCTGCATACGGGGTATATATCTCTCAGCTGATTCGATACGCAAGAGCATGCTCTACGTATGTACAATTTCTAAAACGAGGTAAATTATTGACAAATAAGTTGATGAGACAAGGATATCAGCTGTCTCGTTTAAAGTCATCATTTTGTAAGTTCTATGGTCGATACAATGACCTTGTCAGCAAATACAATTTATCATTGAGTCAAATGCTGACTGACGTTTTTCATACTAATTGTTAAGCCATTATTTACACACTGAATTGTTGACGGATTTTTCCTTTATTTCCCGATCATGACAAGGAGCACACGGCGGGTGTGACCGGTCGGCAGGGGATGCTCACTCTTCCATGGCACCTGATCCCACCTCTGATGTTTGGAGGTCCGTGTTTGCTCTGCTCCTATTTTGTATTGTTTTATGGACTTTTGAGCTTGAATACTGTTCGTTATCACCATATATTTCATAGATAACCTGTAGGATATCTTTTGAATGGATTTTATTAATTTTTTAAATAGAATAAAAAGTGTTGTCAGAATAAAGCTCTAAATTTGTGTAATAAAATGTAATTGAAGACATCATTAAGTATTTGAAAATTTTATTATTTAATCAATCATTGCTTTCAAAGATTGTATTGATACGCGAATAAATTATTACTTTCATCGATGATACAGAAAAACAAAATACCTTGTTGGTTTGAACGTTTTGAAATAAAAACTGATAACCGGGGATTTTCTAAAACTAGATAACAGCTATTTTTATCTCAATGTATATTAAGTAATATTCCAAATCTTCAATCTATCGTTTTAAAATGTGTTAAGCAAGTATTTTTTAAAATCAGCCTATAATAAAAAAGGCATTTTTTCTTATTAAAGTTGTCATTTAAAAAATCAGAAAAAGCAATGTTTTTCTTCGTACGATTATTGGCAACGAAGATATAAAACATGATTGGTGGCAAATATTGCTGAATGTATTGGTCTTCTGACATAAAATAATACGTTGTTATGATATTTAGAGTACAGAAGGACGTACAAATGGATCTTTCTTTCTTGTGCTCCATTCACACACGTTAAGCTGAATTTGTGGACTAAAGAGAGTTGTAATATTTTTGCTGACATTAAATAAATACAAGTATCACAACGTACCTATATGTAAAGTTTTTGCTATAAAATCTGTATGCTATATCAAATGAACAACAGATGTTTCCATAAACTGCATACTGTCTACTTACCATAGGGGTAAATGTAGGGAAAAATCAAGAAAAATACAAGTCCTTCTGTTAACATGTTGAGCAAGAAGAATATTCACAGTTGAGAGGATCAGTGAGGCAAAATACATTTCAACTGAAAATAGAGCTTTGCGGAAAAGTTTCAAGGGGAAAACACATCCTGTACAAGTACTTAATTTAAGATGAAACCTTTTTTGGTGATTGTTCTTATACTTTACTTAGATAACATTCCCTCATTGACATGAGTGATAGTAGACATCTGTTAAGCATCGAATCGTTTAAGGAAAAGTCGTTATAAGATAAAATAAATATTTTATTACATAGTTTGAAATGCAATGATTAAAAAAATTGGAAAGTTTTTGTGAAGAGTGACTAAAATATATTGACATAATCGCATTCAATAAAAGTAGCAGGAAGGAAATGTTTTAGCTGGGATATACCAATATCAAGTCATCACAGAAAAAAGGACGTAATAAAATAACTCGTTAGCCCTCACTGACACACACAGAAATACTTAGAAAGTAAGTAAATTAAAGACTATACTAGTATAAACTATACTAAACAGCATCCTCTTAGTAAAAGTGTGTGATTGAAAGCTGTGAATCTTCACTCAATACATGTTTAATTGAACATGCATACAAGTACCTTGCAGATTTAAGCCAATTTAAACTTTTACTTAAAATATGAGTTTTACAAATGCATGGAAAATTTACTGTCACAAATCACCGATTACAAAGGAATACATGAGACATTCGAACTGAGCAAATATGAACATTTTATAAATATGCGGTGTTCTATTATACCAGATTGACTTCACAAGCTTTGCTTTGAAATAAGATAATTCATTTTAAGGAATTACAGACTTCTCTTTTTCTGCTAATCTGGCATTTGCCAATTAATTCTAATTTCTCGAATTTTAAACTTCTACTTGAAGATACAACATCTTCGATGTCCTAAACAAGTTTGTTTAAATTATTTGTGGATAGTAAAATTAAATGAATATATTTATTACATTTTCAGCAGTGAAATACTGTGAATTATTCATTGAATAAAAGTGATATTCTCTCACAGTGTAAAAGGATACCAAAGTGATATTCTGTCACAGTGTGAAAGGGTATCAAAGTAAATAAATTATAATTTCTGGCCTGTAATAAGATTGAGATAGTAACTAAAACATCTTGATAGAGACTAAAACTGCCAATTTCTTCCCAAATTATGTTGCTAAAATCATGTTACAATCTCACAATTGCTAAGCTATGACGTCTCAACTGCTCAACAATGATATCATAGCTTATGACACTGTGTTAAGAAAAGGCAGAGGCAAAGGGAATATCGAAGAAAATGTTATAAACAGAAAATTCAATGTTTTTTTTTTTTTTTTTTTTTTTTTTTTTTTTTGTTTGATATAAAATTTATTTCACTTGTGAGACAGGATTTTTTAAAAATATTTTTACTCGTGCTTCACACTCCTGAAAATATCCAAAAATCCTGTCCCACTCGTGAAATAAATTCCATATCCAACTACAAAACATTGAATATCCCATATTAACATAGCAAGGAGAAATATTACGCTCTTAACTGCTTCTCTTGTGAATTTTGAAAATGAAGCTAAAATTTACTTCAGATTTACTTCAGATCTTATCCCAAATGAAAATTACAACCAGGATGTCCACAACCATCGTAGATTTTTATTAAAAGAGCCTGACAATACATACCTTATAATTTCGATTTTACTTAACAAAAATATATTCCAATATCCTGACTGAAATTGGCATAAGAACAACTTAAATAACTACATGTAAAGATCTTTTAACAATACCAACCGTTTGATGCATTTCATTTATTAGCATTTGGTTATGAGCTAGTTCAGAAGAAAACTATATGATTATTCGTTTGTCCTGTTGTATCGGGGTCAGCTTATTTTCAATATTTTTTAAAGTACACTTGATGTGACCCTTGTTGTTACATACCATCTGAAGTGACAGGAAAACTAGAATTTTTTTCCCCTGTTAATATTTGCAAAACTTACGGGCGTACGTGTTAATCTGAATGCAAATGATCTCACTATATTGCGAGGGAAATCCTAATTGCATAAAAAGGAATTTCAACATGGAAGATAACAAAAACATTCAACTAGGATACTTAGGCTGAAAAAAGGCTTTAAAGTTGGTTATTATATTTAGTCTACGCGCAATCATCACGGTCTGCGTATGCCTTGTCTCAATTAATTTTTTATAAAGTTGCTATGACAGTAAAGTGCACAACCCTAACATTAAGTAATGCTAAAAAAATCCTCTTGTGTTATTTTGAAATTTTATTGAATAGTAAGGTTAAACAATATTTTATTGACTTTAAGTATTCGTCAAAAATAAATATACAATAGAAATGAAGTTGTAAAACGATCTATAAGGATTTTATTGATCCCGATCTCTTAAATTGCAACAATTGAGAGTAAATAGTTGACAATTAAGAAAATACACCACGAAAAAAATGCTTTCCAACAATGTATCATGTATCCAGTCTAGTTGAAATAAATATTTATTATGATTGATTTTTCGTGTGATCTCATTGGTAAAACTAGGTTAATGATTTGATATGGTCTATTTTGGGAATATATTATTTTTTAAGTAAATAAATACATGTGCATGTATATCAATTTTGCAACCAAATATCTTATATGCTTTTTGATAACATACTTGAACCAATTCATCTTTTTTGTTTCTTTGTTCGTTTATTTTTGCTTGTTGTTTTTTATTTCAAGAAAAGGAGGGGCCTAATAAGGACTATTTGTCTAACCTATTACAATATATTTTACAAAATATACAAAGTGAACATATCTAGATTTTTTTTTTATAATAAATCAATTTTAAATAAGAAATCTGGAAAGAATTTTAATCCACGAATATCTCAGAACATTTTCTAAGTAAATAAATGCATGTATATCAATTTTGCAGCCAGGTATCATGTATGATTGTTGATCACACACTTTAATTCAAATAATTCTTTTTTCTTTTTGTATTTTACAGGAAAAGAAGGAACCTATTTATTACTATTTGTTTAACCCATTACAACGTGTTTTACAAAATATTTTTCAATTTCTATGTAGCTGCTATGCCGTTTTCTTGATTTAATATCTTATATGAAAATATCAAAAGCTGTATCCGCTAATAAATTATTGACCGTATTTTATGTTTAAATTAATTGGTACTTATATACTAACTAGGGATTTAGCTAAATCCCTGGAAATGTAGCATGTACATGTATCTCGAAAATTTTGAATAAACGAAGCCCATAAAACTTCAGTAGTCGTCATTAGTTTCTAACTGACTACTGTTGTTAGAGTTACCAGTGTTTATCATATAAATTCATGTAAAAATACGAAACATGGTCTGTATTTATTGATTTGTTGAATCTTTACCTTATATCCAATGTATTTAATGATGATTTAAGTTTGTAATATCTTACAAACAGGTTATGATAATATATTACTTAACAGTACATTACCTAAAAGTAAATTGTACATTCAAAAGAATTTGATTCTTTGAGAGATTTAGTATGTTCACATTTTGGAAACAAATATTTACTGCGTGCATCTTTTGATCGCACAGTTCTTATTATTTATAGCAGTGATTAGAGAAAGCCGATAATCCTTATTCAGCTTAAACGACAAGCCCTGAATTTAGCATCCTATCATTGTATGTAAGGGGGGGGGGGGAGAGAGAGAGAGAAAATAATTGATTACCATAGCGTGAAAATTCTTTAACGAGAAAAAAAGATGAGAATTGTTCATATACGAAAGTCCTTCTTTTTTGGAAAGGGGGGGGGGGGGACAGTTTTTATTCAACAAGAAAGAAAATAATACGTCAACATTGAAGAATTTTATTATACTGCAGGAAAAAAAAGGTGGGAGGCCAACCTTCATTCGAATGAACGTTATGAACAATTCAATGCTTTAAATGCTAAATCAGTAGAAAAAGATTATATGTAATTGACACAGTTTTCTTAGAGTTATGATATACAAAAGTTAATAATCTGTATATGGTTGAAAAACTAACAGATAAAGATTGGCGTTCCAAACATATTATTTCAATAAAATCAAGTCATAAAATCCATTTTGATGAATTTTTTCTGTGCAGCTCTGTAACCAATCATTGTTCCATCATTTTACTTCTTAGAGAATTCTGTAGGCCAGGATGATCAGGATGTCAGTGGTTTTTCTTAAATTTCAACATAAATTATCAATTAACTAGATGGTATTTGGTATGCTTCATGTCATCAACATTTTCCATAGGGTCTATGTCATGCAAAATGCAGGCAGTCTCCTTCCACAAAATCAGTGAGAGAAGAAAAATCTCTTAGAAATTCTATTGATCACAGATTAGTCTGTACTCTTAAATTAAATAAATCTTTTTAGAGTTATAATTGTTCTTTACATATATCGTCAGTGGGACAACTTCTTTTAAATACCTGATCTAAACACAAGCTTAAGTTTACCATGTTTACTATCATTCCTCATTTATTAAAATTTTAAGTTCAGTATAAATCTGAAACTGATCCATTTTTTAAAAAAATTGCCAGATATTAAATTTGTTTCATTATTTTGTAAAATAAGAAACAAGATATATCGAAAACTACCGTAAATAACAGACAGCTCTGAATCACGTCATGATCAGCTGATGTTTGCAGAAAACATTCGCTCGACTACGCAGCAATAAATTTTGAACTCCGAAATGGTAAACCGAAATCATTCTGTTTAAAGAAGCGTAAATAAGTGATATTTTTTACTGAGATTCTACGTTTTCTCCTAAAAAAATGCAACAATTCATGATGCAACAGTACTGATTTCATTACAGGAAATTTGTTTCTATACATACCGGTGACTAACAAAAATTTAGTATAATTACATGTAACTACTTTGATACCTTGATTTACTATGACACTTTAGAACTTTTATGAGTTTTCAAACCTTAAAATCTCTTAAAATGGCTGGAACACAGGTTTCAATCCCATATTTTCTAAAATTTTCTAAATAATATCATGACTTATATGTTACTAGAGCATTTCATACCAAAATATATTAAAAGCGTGTTTAGAAACTTCTTTTATATGGAAATTATTAAAACTTCGAATTTTGGGACGTGTTTAATTGACACTTTCCTTGCACTTTCACAAAGTAAACTTTATCCATCATACTTAAAAACTTTATCTATCATACTTAAATAAAGTAGAAATTCTGTTGTGTATTAATGAAAAATATGAAAACTATAATCAAGAAAGTTCAGAGTAGAAATGCGAGAAAGCAAAACCAACTCACCAGTACTATCAGTCCGTGCTCAGTGATATGTGCAGACTAAACAAATTGAACACACCCGGTAAAATGTAAACACTAACAATAACAGAGCTCGTGTTCTGTTTACAAACACAGGTGTTTGACTTGATGTTATGAAGAATGTCATTGTCTTTGAATACTTAAAATATTTACATAAGTTCATATCATTAACTGAAGTTATGTTTTGAATAAAAATAGACATTTAAAATTGTAAACAAAGCAACTATGTCAAGGCTCCTTTAAATTTGATAATAATGATGTAAAGATTGGAAATAAAATGTGAATATACAAGTATTAGTTCCATTTGATATAAAAAAAAATGTGAGTGTGAATTGGAGAACATTAAATATAACAATTTAAAATGCATGGTAAAAATAATTTGATTTACTTTAGTACATACCTTGATTTACATTAGTAAAAATTTTGATACTATAGTGAACTATAGTTTTCTATTATTAGTAAACTATGGTTAACTACAACAATTTTGTTAGGGCAATTGCAAGGAGATCGCTGAAAAGAAAATATAACAATGATGTTAAAATTCGTCTGTCCCTTTGCTTCAGGTCTATGCCCGATCATAAAAAGGAACACAAGGCGGTTGTTACCAGTCGACCAGTTGAAACTGGAAAATGTAATGGTAACAAAAGATGTAAACGAATATGTCTTTTGTGTAAAGCGATATATGAAACTTCGTTATATATTTTGGCTAACATGTTAAAAGATGAATATATATATATATATATATATATATATATATATATATATATATATATATATATATATATATATATATATATATATATATATATATATATATATATATATATATATATATATATATATATATTCCCAAATAATATATATCAAGACCAAATGCTATCAAATTAATGAAAAATGTATACAGAGAAAATGATACAAAATTCAGAATAGGATTTTCACTTATTTATTTTGACGAGTATTGGCCGTAGTATATGAAAACATTGAGGTACGTCATTTAAACCGGACAACCCCACCAAATTCAAATTTTGTGTGTTTCAAAGCCGAACCGTCTTGGGTTTTCAAAATGAAAGTAATACTAGTATCTAAAACTTCAAATATCAAACATATCAACGAAATATAGCGATAACGAACAGTATTCAAGCCCAAAAGTCCATTAAAAAATACAAATCAGGAGCAGAGCAAACATGGACCTCTAAAACATCAGAAGTGGGATCAGTGCCATGGAGGAGTGAGCATCCCCTGCTGACCGGTCACACCCGCCCTGAGCTCCTTGTCATAATCGAGAATTACGGAAAAATCCGTATACAATTTAGTCTGTAAAGAATGGCCTAACAATTATGGAAATCGTCAGTCAGCATTTGATTGAATGATAGATTGTATTTGCTGACAAGGTCATTGTATAAACCATAGAATTAAAAAAAAGTATGACTTTAAACGAGACTGAGTATATTCTTGTATCATCAACTTGTTTGTTAATGGCTTGCTATTAGAAATTGTTCGTGCGTAGAGCATGCTCTTGTGTATCGAATCAATCGAGAGACGTAAACCCCATATGCAACTTCATACGTTTATTAAATCTCATACTTCATATATCAAATATCTCGAAGTTCAATGATCAAACACCTCAAATTCTGATCATAATATAATATAATGATAAAATGATAATATATTTGTTGGCAAAACCGCGTGCATATCGTCTGCTCTATGTATTTTTTTTAATCCAGCACCATCTGCCTTATTTAAGAAATATCAACAGTAGTTACAGCTTTAAAATAGTTGAAAAACAACATATAATAGAAAATAATACGATATCTTAATGAAATATATGGAGATAACGAACAGTAATTCAAGCTCAAAAGTCCATTAAACATTACAAAATAGGTGCAGAGCAAACACGGACCTCCAAAACATTAAAGGTGGGATCAGGTGCCATGAGGGAGTGAACATCCCCTGCCGACCGGTCACACCCGCCGTGTGCACCTTGTGATCGGGAAATAGCGGAAAAATCCGTCGACAAATCAGTGTGTAAATAATGGCCTAACAATTATTATGAAAAATATAAGTCAGCATTTGACTCAATGATAAATTGTATTTGCTGACAAGGTCATCGTATCGACTATAGAACTTACGAAATGTTGACTTTAAACGAGACAGCTGATATTCTTGTTTCATCAACTTGTTTGTCAATAATTTACCTCGTTTTAGAAATTGTACATACGTAGAGCATGCTCTTGCGTATCGAATCAACTGAGAGATATAAACCCCGTATGCAGGTGATGAAGGTATATTGCTGCATAAGTAAGGAAAGTTGACGATTGAAAAGTTAAAGTCATCACGTTTATCATAAAGCTTTGTTGTTAGATTACCATTACCGTCTTTTTCAAGTAAAATATCCAAATATGAAACAGATGTGTCAGACTCTGTGGTATCTTTTATCTCAAGCTCACAGGGATATATCGTATCGATATAAGAATGGAAACAACCACTGTTAATTGACAATACGTCATCGATATATCTAAATGTCGAGTTGAAGGCCAGAGCAAGTGTTTTTCTTCTTTTCACGTATAAGATTTTGGACAAATTCTGCTTCATATGAATACAAAAAAAGGTCTGCAAATAACGGGGCGCAATTGGTACCCATGGAAATTCCAATAGATTGTTGGAAGACCTGGTCTCCAAGAACCACATAGATATTGTCAATCAGAAACTCAAGCATCTTTTTTATGTCAACTTCAGAGTACTTGTGTGTACAATCAGAATGTTTTTTTTAACAAAATAGTTTTGCAAATGACCAATGACAAGGTAGGTAAATTTACTAGTTCCATTTTTATTGAAATGAAGCTGTCAATGATATCAAAGCCTGGATTTTAATTTATCGTGAGGAATGGTTGTGTATAAAGTTGAAAAGTCATAAGATTTTAAGCTGTTGGTTTTGGAAAAATCTTGTGATTTCAAATTTTCCAAAAGTTCCTTGGAATTTTTAAGTATCCACATCTGATTTACACCACTTCTCGAATATATTGTTGCACATGTACAGTACTCTTGAAGTTTCCCTTTGTTTGTAAGGATTTTTATGAAATTTCGGAATCCAATATAGATAAGGTAATTCAAATTCATTTTGGTTGTTTGGAATATGAAAAATATTCAAAACTGACATATGATTTTGAAGAATTTCTTCCTTAGAAAGACAACTATGAGTATAAGTTGGATTACCACTTAAATCCAAGTTCCTCTAAAATACATTTAATACAATGAGCCTTACAAACAAAGACAATGTTGTTACCTGCTTTGTCAGCAGGGACCAGTACGTACTGATCATGTAATCTATCTAATTCTTTTTTCACTTCTGGATTATTGAATACAGAGAGATAGATGGTTCTCATATTGCCCCTCAATCTTTTAATGCGCGATTTTAACATACATCTGATACATTTAATCCATTCTGACAAAATGTCAAGGTCTTTTCATGTCTGGCCCATCGCCTGGCGTAATCCTCTACAGAATCCATAATATTTATGAAATTCCGACGCCAGCTGAAGGATCGGTGTTCCCTATATTTAGGACCTTTTAAAATTAGTGATCTAAGGTCCTCATTATTAACTACTAGTATATTTACGTCACCAGTAATAACGTGTCCAGCAGGTTTATAGTTATAGGGTGAAGAAGAACATGAACACGATGGAGGAATATGTTTCAGATATTCGATATTCAGGCATTGTAAAGTTTTCTTGCAATTAAAAAGTTTGGAAGCAATAGTCGATGAAAACTCATATGGCAAAATTACATGTATTTTTGCAAGCATTTTATTATGCGTTTTTACTTTTGAAACGTTCATAGGGAGGTGAATAACAGACCCAAACCTTTACATACAACATAGGCCGAGTCATCCAAGCCCAACCCTTAAAAGCCACCGTCCAAATAAACATATTCTTTTCTCGTAAAATAAAGGCATCTATTTTGTATACACAAATAGATCTATGCAATACATGTGTTCAGATATTATTTTGTTCCAAATATGTCTATTTCTGTCTTTCCTGGATTAAATAGCACAACACAATATTTGTGTGAATTGTCATTTATTGAAAATGACAATGAGTATTAATAATACAATAAATTGGGAGAGCCAAAAAACCGTATCTTATACAAATATTCTTTACATAACAAAGTTAAGTTGTATAATGATCTCCCCTGTTACATGCCAAAATAATGTAAGAAATAACAGATCAAATTGTAAAACATATATATACAGTACAAGCAAAAAGTTGGCGTTCAAAAATAAAACAGTAAATACTTTTATTTCAGCCATATATGTAGGATTATGAAGTAGACTGTGTTAATCTATTAACATTTTAAATGAGACGACCCAACCTTCTGGTTATTAATAGTAGAAATTTAATTCAATACACGTTAATCAAAATATCATATCATGACTTATGGAAATGTCAGCAATATATTTATGAAATATTCAAAACGTTATGTTTAAAATTTTATCTAAAAAATGAAATATAGCATTTCATACACTACATTAGCAGACAAATGTAATATTTCAATAACTCTCAATATTTCTTGGCCAAAGATAAAATGTCAGACTTTTATTATTTACTGTATGTGTACTTAAAAAGGCGGGCTTCATATTTTAGCGCTTTGGCCCAGACAACGATGCGCTAATTCATGAATACCGCTAAGAAATCATTTATGAATACAATATACGGCAAAGACATGTGTAGCGCTAATGCATGATTTCGCCAACAACTACATACCCAGTGATTGCGTTAAATTTTGAATACGCCAAACCATGTAAACATACAGTATATCGGTTGAACGAAGACGGGCGACAAATTGTTTTTGCTTGATGTCCCTTTTTGGTTGGCGATGTCTCACACAATCCCAATGAAAATTTACAGGAATAATGATCTTCAACTCTTGTTGTCCATTTAAAGATTTTAATTTTTTCAACATTGTTACTTTTGCCTTGGAAAACGTGACAAATTTTGTCAGTGATAGTTCCCGCAAATTGCTTGAAGAATCTTAAAGAAACTTCATAGAAATGATAATAACCAATTTAGATGTGCCATTTACGTTCAAAATTACATATGCGATTTTTGAATATCAAAAATAAATCAGATAAATATTATATCGATTCTCAGTTACTGGTCAGCCAAGCGTTTTGAAAAGTTTAAGGATTGTTCGTTGAATTACATCAAAGTATTTCCTACCAAAATAATTTGGCATCGGTTTAAAAAAATATGTTGCTTTGTTGCTATGTTATAAAAGAACAAATTAGTTAACTTGTAATAGTTTTCTCTTTCTCTCGGAATAAAAGCTTCACGTGATAGCTGTGTATTACTATTGTTCAGGTATATCATCTTGCGAAGTATTGTGCTTTTTCGTACATGCTCACTCTGTTTTAACTCATGTAATGTAGCATTTTAATCAGTTCACGTTTACATATACAATTGCTTGCAAAAAATGTAGATTTTTTTCAGATCCCTTTTTTCTTCCATACTGCAATTTTTCTAATGCCTCGCATTGTCCCTCCAATTATTTAGCGTAAATCCCTGAGGAATGCAGCCGAGATCCGGGATGCATTGAGATTGTGATCCATTGTTCCAAGCGTCATGGACATTCTGTTTATTACCTTGCACTGCGTGCAAAACTATTTTCTATTCTAAAAAGAGTGACATTTGATTTAAAATTGTGTAGAATGACTAGTTCGACTGATTTTACATCTGTTTGCTATATAAATTTTTGTCACTTTAATGTACAAATTATAAACAAGTACTAAGGGATATACATTGTACACTGTATTTCAAATTTGACACACACTATGTTATATGACTAGAAAAACATATCTTATTCGAACATTTCCTTAAAGAGTTTAAAAACTTATACATGTATAGTGTATATATGAATAAAACAAATAAAGATATTTTCATTATGCTTTACTAGTTTTGAATAGTATTAAATATAAATTCCTGTTTCCATGGAGAAGGGTTTTCCTTTGTTCTCTTTGTCACTTTGATAAATGTGAACTTTACGTTTAAATAGTACTGTTGAAATATAAACCAAAAACTTACTGTCTTCTATTTCGTATCGGAGACAGGTAGAGAAAGCCAGAGCCAAACATAGCAGCATCATAACAAACACCATCGGAATGTACATCTCATCTAAACTTCAAACTGTAAACATTCAAAGTGATATTGATATTTGATTAACCTATAATGCGTGACAAAAAATTAAATTTCTATTTTCCACATTTTTTGCTTAAGCGAGCTGGTTAGTCGTGGTCTTTAAGACTATTTAAATCTGGTGAAAAAGAAGAGGTCTATATAGAAATGAATGGAATTGAATGAAATTTTATTGCTAGAACTTCTTTTATTGAAAAATTTGTTGACCACCTCGTCTTTTTTCAGTAATTTGCGAATGCTATATTTGCTATTTAATGCATTACTAACCTCTTTCTTTAACAGCTCACTGTTCAGAAATTAAGACACGTTATTTTAATTATATATAGAATATATATCTAGTAATCAATAACACCTGTTATATAACAAAGACGATAATGATATCGGTAGAACTGCATTTTTTTTAATTTTTTTTTTGCTATATAATTCCGCAAACACATCTGTCATTGATGTAGAACATATGTGAGTGATAGAGTTTTTGTACTCACGATTAGAGCAATTAATGATTCATCTTCTATCATTTAGAGAAAGTCCAATACACGTATGTTGTGTAATGATTGATGTGGTATTTGAAGAACTGTATGCATGAATTGACGCTTGTTATGTTGTTACGAAAAGTATGCATCAACAAAAATTTTGTTTATTTGCTTATCAATATGATCTAGGCTGACCCTCTACTCCTGCAAAGTTTTTTTTTTAAATTTCAAATGCAATTACATGTTAAAATTTGATACCCTCCTTGTTTCTGGGGAGCATATTTTGAAATTGCACTAGATGCATGATGAGAATTGGATGTTCCTATCAATGATTATGGTTTTGAATTATTTGAAAGGAAGAAAGGAAGTTTTTGAAAGTTTTTTTTCTCAGATATATTTAAATGTGAAAGTTTGATCCATGATGTGGACTACCCTACCCCTCTGGACCTTATTTTGTAAAAATTATTTTGCAACGCCTGTGGATTCATATATATCAGTATAACTTATCATGGTCCTGTTGGCTTAAGAAAAAGATTTTTAAATTTGTTTTAATATATATTTCTCTTCAAACCTTTGATCCCTTTTGTGCCCACCCTACCATTTGGGACCATGATTTGATCAGATGCTCTACCTGTGGATGCTTGCAAATTAATGTCTCTATTCACGTCCCTGCTGCCTTTAGATCAAAAGAAGATTTATAAACATTTTTCCTGTACATTTTCATGTACACTTTGATCCCCTTATGTGGCAGCCCTTATCCCCTTGGCAATGATTTGAACAGTCTTTACTAAATAGGGATGCTTGTGTATATATTATACCACTTACCACAACCCTTTGGTTCTTCAGCTTCCTTAACCAAAGAGTTTAATTGAATTTGGACAGGTGGCTGTTGAGAAGAATTCGAAAGTGTAAAACATTTACAGAGGACACAAAACAGACGAACTTTCTTCGATCAGGATTCACTTGAGCCTATGACTTTAATGAGCAAACACTTTCGTTTAGCTAATGCTGCATGAAAAGGAACTGGCGTATGTATGTGTTACATCACAAAATTTCTGCAACATGTTTTAAATAAAGGAAAATAGGTTTAAAATAGTTTGACTGAGAGATTTTTAGTGTTGCGTGAGGTGTGTATCACGATTTTCTGAGGATGATTAATGACATGCCATAGACAAAAAAAATCCAATTAATTTATGAAGTGATTGAGTTTGGAAAGTAAAAAACTGTTCCCATTTACACACAAACAGGACAAATATTGCTAAAGAGAATATGTGCGGAATCAACTGCAGCTGAGTTTTCCATGCATATATTTTCATTATTTAATTTTTGGTGATAAACAATGCTTTCACTAGCCCTATACAATATCATTTGGGATAACCCTATCTAAGGATCCAGATTATAAAAAAATCTATGCAATACATGTATATTTAAAAAAAAATACAATAGTTTGTAGAGCTCACATTCACTTTATCTCCGCTACTTTTTTTTTTTTTTACCTTCAAGACTTTTTTTTAATGAAATAACATTTTTTGCCTTTAAAGAAGGCCAATTTCCACGAGTGTATTAGAAAACATATTACCGCCAACCCATTTTGTTATCATAGACGGAGAATAGTAAATAATGTCTGTTTTAAATTTTTGATTGGTTTAACATTTTTATGACACACTATGTTACACTAAAAAGGTATAAAATTCAGTATCCTTCTATTTTGCTTTCAACAACCTCAAAATCCCATCGGTTCTCCCCTTCCTTACGACAAGCGTTGTCCTAAACTTTTATTGTAATTCGTCCATATCCTTTTGCTGACGGAAATATCGAATCAAGTAAAGAGAGGTAGCATAATATCATTGCCAAAATTGTTTGGTGCATGAGCATACTTTAAATTAGTCATACATTTTCTTCCAGTGGTAATTATTAACAAAGAGTAAATAAAATATATACCGTCTCTATCTGAAGTACTGCAATAAGCAATAGAGCGGGTTATTTTAGCGGGGTGCTAATTTTAGCTTATTTTGGCGTTCTGGTAGTAGCCCGCTAAAATTATAACCGCTTAAATATTCTGTATTCTTCTTAGTGTTCTTTTGCATAGTGTTGGAACCCTGTGTCCGCTAAAACAAATTATCCTAAAATTATTGGCATACCTTTGAGCGAATAAAACGCCAAATTTTACACCCTCCAAGAAAACCCGTTATACGGTATTTTTTTATTCATACATGATTTCATTCACATGGGAGTAGGCAGCAGGCATAGCGTATTTTAGCCCTCTCCCTCTCCCGTTATACGGTATGATGACATGGTGAACGGGAAGGATATATCATATGTCTACTGTGCAATTTGAAATTCGAAAGAGCCATAAATAACAATTATGATTTTACGTAGATCACAAGGTATGCCAATATTTAGAATGAAATTGGCATGTCAAAATGCAGCAACGACTTTAATAATTGAAGCTCTTCAAACAATGCAAAACGTTTGATGCGCCACATTTCTTAGCCTTTGGTTATCAGTTTAGAAGAAAAACTGTATGATTATTCTTTTGTCCTGTAAAACAGGGTCAGCTTTTTTCATTCTTTTCAGTACATTTTGTGACCATTGTGTCTATTGCATGCTATGTTCAGTGACAGGAAAACAAGAAAATATACAGCATGTTATCCATATTTACGTGAGGAAAGAGACTTTGAATTTATTTTAGGTTAAGTAAATTTTACATAAGTAGACACGATCCAACATCGGAATATTTTTTTTCTATATCACATCAAAGACAGCAAAACAGCTGTAAGTATTTTAAAGATCTGCATAGAAAACATTTTCCTGTTAATATTTGCAAATTGTACGGATGTAAATGTTAATCTAAATGCAAATGATCTAATTGTATAGCAAGAGACAAATTGACTGCATGAAAAGGAATTTCCACATAAATTATAAAATATACATACAACTAGGATACGTTGGATGAAAAATTGCTTTAAAGGCGGTTATGTTTCTTTGTTTATATATAATCGTCTATTATGGTCTGTATATACCTTGTCTGAATAAAGTTACTATGACAGTATTAAGTGCAAACATTAAGTGATACACGTACTTAAAAAAATAATGTTAATTTGGAATTTTGTTGAAGAATTAGTTTAATCAGTATTCTGTTATCTTTATCACATGTTTATGAGTTCGTGATATTGTTCTTTTAAACTTTATTGTGTACAGTTACCACACAAATTGAAATTTAGATACGATAAAAAATCATGGGGATATGTACACCAGAATGGATTGCACTTCAAATAAAGTTGTAGACTGACAATTACAGTATCTCTCTAGTCACGAATTGAGACATTGTTGGATTAAACAATGAATCAGATGACAAATAATTTTCTCTCATATTTTCAATTTCATTATTTTTTTGTCGTTGGGGGTTGGGGAATCATATTTTTATTTATTTGCTGCATTTTATTTTTATAGAAGTCTTTCTGGCCATGAATGTTTTTTCTTTGCATTTAAAAGCATGAACTACTGTATAAAACTAGTTGCAGATAAATAACTGGTCACTCTTATTTTATTTACATCTTTATTGGAACTATAAATCAGGAGACATAATGGTTCACTGGAACACTGTAGTTTGAAACACTTATCACGATTTTTGTTTACTTTTAAGGAAAATGCATATACTATGATATCAATACAGGACTAAATTTGCAGGCCTCCACCTACAAGTCGCAGCGTCTCAATATGAGTGAAAAATTCTCGAACGGATGTTAAACAAACACTTCCATTCTTTTGCTAACTACGTTCGTCTTTATGCATGTACCACAATGCGCATGCGCATGAGTATTCTGGGTAAACATATAATGTCAATTTTGATATTATCATGCATATGAAAAAACATATTAATTCAGATTGTGTTTTGACATTTAGTCTGTACGAAAAAGGGATATTTAAGTGCTATTATTCCAAGATTACTGTAACAACTTCCCAAAAATAAATAGCTATTTAATTAAACGATTTACCAAAATAAACTTTTGGTTCAGAAAACCCACTTTTAGATATAAGAACGTACCCTTTTTCAAAGATAAGGCTGCTTACAATAAACCCTCTTTCTGTACAATGTACCTGTACATACGTCTCTTAATGACAGAAAATGAACTGAGACACTATGAGATTTTTAAAACGTTATAAACTTTCTTTAATTTACATGTATGATATCCTTCTGTAGATAGTAATTGAAATTATTTGGTAACCATCGAGTGAGTACAATTCTATGGTACACATAAATAAATCAGTTCCAAATACTTCTTGACTCCGCGGCATGGGTCTCTGAACTCTGCATTTCCGACAGTTATCACACAAGTATTTCTGCTTTTACATTTATTTGTGAGAGCACCAGACACATCGAGTCTGCACCAAGTTGCAGAAATAGCACCATTGCAAATGTTTCCTTTGGATTGACCATATATAGCCGAGTGGATGACTATCTGTCCTTGACATGTCAGAGTGATGGAGCGTCCCTCACAGATTGCTAGTGTATAATTAGCCGCAGAAACTCTTTCTAAGGATGGACAAAAAACTAAGCAATGTTATGTCCTGTTAATATTCTTGATGAATAAAAAATTATTCTGAAAATTAACAGACATACAGATATTTGTACACTGTCAAATAGCTTGATTACGGAAGCCCGTTGAGGCCAATTCAGAGAAAGAAATATTTTTTATTGCGTTTAAACGCAATAATTATTGCGTTCAATCGCAAAACATTGCGTTTAATCGCAATAATCATTGCGTTTAAACGCAAAAGATTGCGTTTAATCGCAATGTATATTGCGTTAAAACGCAAAACAATCTTTTGCGTTTAAACGCAATACTTTTGCGATTAAACGCAATAATTTTTGCGTTTAATCGCAAAATCATTGCGTTCAAACGCAAAAATTATTGCGTTTAAACGCAAAAATATTATTGCGATTAAACGCAAAAATTATTGCATTTAAACGCAAAAGTATTGCGTTTAATCGCAAAAGTATTGCGTTTAAACGCAAAAGATTGCGTTTAATTGCAATCTTTTGCGATTAAACGCAAAGTGTTTTGCGTTTAAACTTAATATACATTGCGATTAAACGCAATCTTTTGCGTTTAAACGCAATACTTTTGCGATTAAACGCAATACTTTTGCGATTAAACGCAATAATTTTTGCGTTTAAACACAATAAAAAATATTTCTTTCTCTGAACTGGCCTCAACGAGCTTCCGTACTTGATGGACGGACAAAAAAAAACATTTATCCCTTCGTACACCAGTTTTTTTTTATTTAAGAACTGATCAACATATGATTTAATCGATTTAATGGAATATTCTATTTTGGAAAAACTTGAAAATATATGGTAATTTAAATTTCCTTTGATAAAACAATGAAATGTAGTTTCATTTCGAAAATTAAGAGCTATGTCATGAATAAAAAAAACCATTATTCATATCTACTGTTATTTCCATTTTTCAAAATTCTCTACTAAGTTTATCATCTGTGACGTTTGTATATTGCTTATCATCTCTGGCTAAATAATAGTTGAAATAGTTAAAAATCAAGGACAAAAAAATTATCTTTCTCAATACAATGAAATCAATTTGTTAATCATTTCCAAATATAACAAACGTGCTTTTAAACCTTGAAACTCTGTTTGTTCAGTTCATTGTTTTAATAACACTTAAGAGGGATTGATGCTTCCGTAAACATTAAATACTCTTGTACAAAGAATAAAAACTCAAATATATGCGTAGTGATCTCCTTAAAGAATATATTGATGTATTTTCAATCATATTTTTTAAGAAGATGGATAATGTTTTCCTCGATGAAACATCTTTACAGACATAATAGTTAGGAAATAAATATTTCAGTAGAATCATGGAGTAAAAATTTCATTGAATTACCTGTAGATCCAAGTAACTGTGTGCATAAGCAGCTGAGAGTCAGAATCAATGAAATTGTCATCTTCTTTGATTTTTTGCTAAGCATTCTTATAAAATATATCGGCGCTGAATAACTCTTAGAATCAAGCTAGCACACTTATATCTAGATTTCTTGGACAAACATGGCAAACCCCTGTTTGCTCTCGAAATATATACTGCGTGTTACATGCATCTAAGGACGGATGAATTTAAGTCCTTTATAATTGGTAAATAGATGAAAATTCTTACTGAGTAATTCATGTCATCATTTTTCCTTTATTTTCTTCTCTTGTAATATTCATAGAAAAGGGAAATACCATTTTATTTCATTAAGTATCAGTCCGTTTAACATTCAAGATTGATTTATTTTTCTTGATTCTAACAGTCAACGCATTAGCAAAAGCATACAAACAATAACTTCTTACACGTAATAATGTTATTATAGCATACTAAACGCCCCGGTGTACAATATCTTATTGGTCTTCTCAGTCAAACTGTTTCTTACTAACAGCCGATTGAAGAGCTGATTAACTTTTAAAAATAAAGTTTTAATGAAGGGATGTCTTAAATGCCTATTCATATAAGTACTTTAAATTATACCCTTTCCCACCCACACCCCCGTTCTTCTTTTGTAGCACTCAAAAACCCTAATACACGTTTATGTGTAAATTTTTTTTCTTTCAGTTTTGTTTAAATATTAATATCAAATTATCTAAGATTACAGTTGATGTTATCGAAAATTTGGCTTTCTTGTTTTAAGAAAAATTTTAAACGAGACTTGAATATTTGCATTAAGTTAATAAGTAAATGTTTCTACAATGTTGAAATTTTTTTGAAATATTTTGACAAAAAATGTACAATATTTGTTGCTTGGACCTGACATATTTAATTTCTTTTTGTGTTTCTGTATTAGTAGTAAATTATAGATAGTAAAAATCAAAATTGGACGATATCAAAAAGTACCTAAAGATGATCGAATTTTTTCCCTTTGTGATCACAAGGAGATTCAGGATTAAATTAATTTTTTTTCTTTGTATGTCCTCATGTCAGACTTGAACTCATAAATATTTGTAATAATAAATGTAAAAGTTTCAGTGTCTATCATATGATTATCAATTTCATTGGCTCATTACTAATGAAGACCCTGAAATCCTAAGTTCACTTGCTAGATTCCTTGATAATCTATCTTAGCTGAAATTTTTTTTTAAAATATATTGGGATGTATTTATATATATGGCAATATATCATATCTTCTGTTCTTTAATATTCACTTTTGTATTTTTCCAGTTACTTGACTATATTATTATGACATATACAATATGTACATGTATATTTATTGTATGTCTTGTAGATGTATTTATCAATGATTATACAATTCAGCACTGCTCATTATATCTAAGATGAAATTTGTTCTATCGTTTGGATCTTCCTCCTTCTTTTTTTTTTTCATGTTTGTAAATCTTTTTTGCCTCTCCGCGGGCCCAAATAAGACTAATAAAATTTTGTATCTTGATAGTACACTACGAAAATGTTTTAATTATTTAAAAAAAAATCCTATGCAATTAAAAAAAAATTATTTTTGTGTTCTGAAGAATATCTCTATATTTTCTTTTTTATTTTGATAATACAACACAGATTTTATGTCCAAGAAAAGGAATACATACACATAACACCTCCGGCGTTATTAAAAATGACAGCATATATAATGAAATCTAAAGTAAAAAAATGCTTTTATTGCTATCTTCATCAGATTTACATGCTTAATTGTTTTTACATGTTTACAAGCAATATCATTACGTGTTACAGCAATGTACCGACATCGGTACTGCAGTTCTGTATATTAATTGTCATTTGTCATGGGTGACGCAATGAAGCCGTGAGTAGATACAGGAACTACATTTTTCTGCTCGATTTACATGGAAGTGACTTAATCAAGTAGAATTTGTTTTCATTATTTGAAGGAAATAAAATTGTTTTAATAACAGGTGAGGAAGAGATCTCACTACACCAAATCAAATCTCATGGTGTTTCATTCATAACTACCTGTAATTTTGTAGATTTCCATTGAAAGTTAAAAAAAATGTTTTATTCAATTAACATTACAAAATGATGTTTCTGTTCCAACTGTGTCCCATTGAAAACTACGGGAAACTGAAACGCTCGGGCCGTTATACATTCCTCGTTGCGCTGGTCTGTCCAATCCAAATGTGACGAGTGGTGGACCATTTACATCTCTGACTAAAGCTAGATTATTATACGCCTGCATTGGGAAAAAAATACATGTTTATATACAAGTGCTTCATCATCAATGTAACAAGTGTCTTATACGTTGTAAAACAGTCATGCTTTTTTTTTCTCTTCGGTACAATCAGGATATATTTCAAATTTTGATTTATATAAAAGGAAGCCAGAATTAATTATAAAAATATATACATGTAGTAATATTCAATGTGTTGCTGATGGATATATAGTCAATTAGCTGTTGTTAGATACACAGGGTTTTTAAATATTGCTTTTATGGGGACAAAGCACGAGTGCAAATATCATTTTAAAAATCATAACTTTAATTTTTACGTACTCGTCTTGAAACTTTAATTGGACATCTCATATTTATCCAGGTCACAGTTTCAAAACATGGCGGCGTGGTAAGAGATCCTTGGTAGGTATAATAACTCCAGTCGTAGGGCAAGACATCGCTGGGGGTAATACCTTCTGGAATTTCTACCCACTGCCTATCCTCTAGATAATCAAAACAAAAATTCAAAATCATCTGTATCATTGAAATTATTTGTATATACTTGCATATTTTTGTATTTTTTTCTGTCGAAATATATGAACATTATGTACAATAGGTTTATATATATTTGTCAATATTTTTTTCGTTATTTTTGGAAAATTATAATAAGAAAATATCATGATTCATCGATATATTCAGATAAAATATATTAAGAGTTCTTGATATCGTGTTAAAATATGTTCATTTTTACATAGGCATTAGTCAGATTTTGTTTGATAAGCTGAGGCGACAACTTCCATAAACATTCAACTTTCTTAAAAAATATGAAAAGAAAGATGATATATTAGTGTTTTATCTATTTATAATTACAAACCAAGCCTCGGTGCAACGTTCGTATAGAAACGTATACTGCGATAGTAGTTCTCCATAATATAACTTAGATTCCTAGCATAACGGACACGGCATGCCTTAGGTTTTCCACAATATCGCCCTGGTATGACGTCATTTAATCTGCATTTGCTCAGTCCTGGACAGTCGTTGTCATCTTCACACTGGCACCGACCAGATACTTTACAAATATATGCAGAGTAAGGGTTTGTATCATCACAAACGCATTTACTGTAAGGGCGGTGTCTAACAACTCCACAATCCTGAAGTAGATTGACACATATTAATTTCTAAATTTCATATCAAAAACATGAGCATTTTTTTTATCGTAATTTCTAACAAATTACTAGTAAATTAAAAGAATCAACTTTATTTCGTTTTCAGTCGTTTCATAATCTTTACAGTTGTTGTAAATTATATCAATCTTCCTAGGTATTATTTAAGTCGGCTAGTTATCATTCTTTGAAACCAATGCATGTGTTCGTAAATGTTCTCCTTGAAATTTTTATTTAGAACATTCACAACGCATGCAAGAGGCCCATGGACCACAACGCTCACCTGAGTAACTATGACCCTTCTTTTCTTCATCAGCAGTTTCTACTATGAATGATGAGGATCCGATGATTCCATATAAACATGAATAATCATTATTTTGCTGTCCTGAGAGGAAGATTTTTTAAACTATTTTTTCTACATATCCCTATGTATAACTTTGATCCCCTGCTGTGCCCCCCCCCCGGGGGGGGGGGGGGGTAATGGTTTGAACAATCTTCAAACAACACTACCTTAATTTTAGTATGTCCCACACATCTTAAAGCAGTTATATCATTTCTTACCTTGACCTTTGGACATGAAAATGGAAAGGGATCTTTTATAAGTGATAGGATGTTACGATATAAAATTTGCAAAAGCTCGAAGAAAAGTTATAATATTATTTGGTAGCCATTTTATGCAATATGTCAATTTCTGACCTTGGCCTTAGACCTTTTGACCTCAAAATCAAACGGGTCTTTTTTTACACATTGGGAATTATGATGTAAAGTTTGAAAAAGCTAATGGACTTTTCAGAAATCGTCTGCAACTAGTTAGACACACAGACAGAATGATAGACAGACCAGATGATTAAAGGGGCGCAGTAATCAATTATATTTCATTTAAGAAAAAGCAAAGGTATACTAGTGTTTCATAAGTTTGCCATGCTATTTCTAGGGAAGTTATTTTGATCTTGATATATAGAAATAACCTTATCTTTTTTCTCAATAAAAACTCCATCCGACTCTTCACCGTTCTCTGCAACCTGTAGTAATAAGCCGATTTTATAAAACATATGTATACAATGTATAAATCATACTTGCGTCTTAGCAAACACACGTCTTCTTGCCTTAGACATCTTTATGTTTTCAAACTTTACAATTTTCTTACATAATGAAAAAAGAGATCAATAACTGTACAATGAATATAATTATATTTTATTAAATGGTCAAAAACTGTAATCTGTTACCTGTATCATTACGCCCATGACAGCGAGGCCCCGGGGACTTCTTTTAGCTGTGATTGCGTCCCCGTATCGGCTATTGTAAAATACTAAATGAGCCTTGTGTAATAAAAAAAATGATTTTAAACTATTCTTTCATAGTTTTACATTTGAAGACTTAGAACTACATGTAGCGATAAAAAAAATATTAGCTGTTTTATTTGGTTTTTGTGATCTTAATTTTCAAAACGGAATGTCCTTTTAATAAAAAAAATGAAAAAAAAAATAATGTAATAAAGCACATATGAATGATTTAACGTAAACTGTTTACCTCCATATTAAATTTATTTCCATCCATGAGATGTTCAGACCCTTCTGCAAAAGTTCTTCCTAAGTGAATATGGAATTCATTAAATGTAAATCTCTGTCCAGGCAAACCTGGGATATTGTATAAACCAACGGCATCACTCTCTGTGTCAAAATGTGGGGAATGTCCTGAAAAGTAAATTCAATACTAAAAATTCAGCATTATTGAGAATTTTTTTGAAAGAAATGTTCAGGCTAACTTGATATAAATTTTAATTCTAAAACAAGATATTAAGAGTTTCAAGTTGATGTTCCATATTTAATCACAGATGTTCCATATTTAAACGTTTATTGACTATTATTAAATAATGATATATTTTAGTAAGCAAGGGGAAAAAATATGATGAATAACTTTACGACTTTGCCACAAAAGAATGATTTCATGTTAACATCTTTCAGCTTATTCAGTCAAATACCTGTATGTCTTACCATTATTACGAATTCGTGCTGGAATTCGAAGACAAAGGTTTTGAAAACGGAGAGGATATGTTCGAAGTACTTGCTGATAGACGGAGTCACTTGTTCTTAAATTAACTGGTGATTGAATAGAACCTCCACAGAAACTCCATCCTGTTGTGATTTCGAACCAGTGGGTTGGTCCTGCGTAAATATACATGTAATTCAATGATGTAAAATTTCTCTGCGCATCTGTTTGGGCATTTGTCAGCGTATTTAATTCTTGGTATTTTTTTTTTCATTTTTTTAAGGAACATTTTTAAAAATTATATTCACTTTTTCTAAAATTTTTGTGTTTTCTTACCCCATAATACACAACCATTGTCAGAACTGGATCGAATCGATTTCCCCTTGATTATCCATAAATTATTGATAAAAATAACTGTTTCATATAATAGTTTGGTCGAACATCCTATCTACGTAAGTAGATAGTAAATTAAGAAATCTAAGAATTGTATATAATGTTGTTTTTTTCATATTTTATATTGCCATACTGGGAGTGGAAATTATACAACAAGGGTAACGCAACGCGAAGCACCTTCTTGCAAAAGAGCACATCTATGTCAAAGTTAATCATTACTTGCACACCTCACTCACCCAGACGTTGCAAAGATAACTAATCAGATGCTCCCAAATTTCAACTGTCATCAATATTGATTTGCTTAACAACCAGACTAAATCGAGCGTCAGGCGTGTCATTTTTACTTCCGCGTATGTGCGGTTTGGATTATAACAAAAGGCCCATGGGCCGCATCGCTCACCTGAGCACACTGGCTAGGTACACCTACAAGTAAGAGCTTCGGTTAACATCCCTACGCTCCTTATATACCTCGGACTCTTACACCCGAAAGCCATTCTCTAATGAGCTCGTTCCGCCTGAGATTTTGGCCGGAACATATTATGTGTGAAATAACTGTAAACAAGTAATTCTTGGGTACCTACGTATTTGCATGGGGTACATGTATAAAAGTCACACGAAATTTTAAAATCCACTTTATTCTGTATGCATCATTGTTCATTAATCAAAATCGTCATTATTTCAATTTGTCACCAGAATTACTTTCGATTTGATTTCATGTTAATTTTGTGGATTGCTAGTCAGAAAACGAAAATTTCAGTCATTTCATAGTGGAAAACTAGTTTCGTTTCGTCAGATTTTCTGCATTGCATTCCCGAATTTCAAACAGACGACTTGTTTGAATTTCTGCTTCGATTTTAAAAATAATGGATTTATCGCTATTACGAGAGATAAACATTGCTTTATGTGTAAGTTTTTTTTCGCAAATAGTGTATATTTTATTGCTGTTTGTCATTCGTTAATGTTTAAAGCCTGAATATTTAATTATAAACAATTTATTTCCACTTGGGGTTTCTGAGGCGAAAATTCTTACAGTGGATGCTAGAGGTTACGCGGCGCAAAGTCAAAAGTATCTCACCGTTAACCTCTAGCATGCTGGAGTAACTGGCTAGGGAGCAGCAGATTGAAAGGAGGACAAACTTTAATTTACACTACCTCAGGATGCTTCTATATCATTATTACTAATCATGGCTTTGCTGTTCTAAAACAGAAGAATTTTAAAGATTTTTTTCCCTATGTATTCCTATATGTAAACTCTGATTGCTTATTGTGGCCCCACCCTACCCACCGTAAATTTGAACAAATTTGAATCTACGCTACCTGAGGATGCTTCTATAATAATATGTCTAATCATGAATTTGATGTACTTGAGCAAAAGATTTTTTAAAGATGATTCCTATATATTCCTATGCAAAACTTTGACCCTCTGTTGTGCCCCCAACTCCTGGGGGAGGTCATAATTTGAACAAACTTGATTATACAATACCTAAGGTTGCTTCTGAAAAAATATGGCTAATCATGGCTTAGTTGTTTTTGAGAAGAAGATTTCAAAGATATTTCCTATGTAATGATATGATCAGGTTCTTACATGGAATATATAGGTTTTCATTTTACTCTGTCTGAGTTAATGGTTGGAATGATTATTAAGACAGCCCTGTCTGAGGGTATATCACACAGTACTTAAATTTTCTCATATCTAGAGATAGGGACTGCATGTGTAAGGTACTACTTGCACCGTGTTTCTCCTCTATGTTTCCATTGATGGATAAGAATCTTCTTCAGATTTACTACACCCAGAGCTTAACAACAATTCCCTAGGATACTTGCCACTGGTGTTCATAACATTTATACTTCTGTTTTGCTCATTCCCTCAAGGTTTTCTGTCATCTATCCTGAAATTTTCATCACATACATAATACTCTGATATTAATCCAAAGCATTTTACAGTAGAAAATGATTTACCAAGAGAAAGTTTCAAAAATATAATAAACTAAGCAGTAAGTACTTAACAAAGATTGCATTGAAGTCTATGGAGCCCTTTTTTAAAAATAGAAATTCAGACAATAAGAATATCAATAAATACTGTAGTGGAAAAATGCTCAATTACAAACGATATTTTTTCCATATAAGTTTCTTAAAATTGATATTTTTTATTTAAAAAAAAAAACAGAGGGAGATAACTCTTACCAAATTTCAAGGTCATCACTTTGGACACACCCCATCTTTACATGCTACTAGTATTTAAATGGGAATTATGTCTAAATATGCTGAGTATTCAATACCTACCATCTGTTATGTATTCAATTTCATTGAATCTTTTGCTATTATGATGGAATACCTTAACTTTTGCTGATTCATCATTCAACCCCTACAGCTACCTTTTGAATGCCTGACTTTCCCAAAGCTTTGCCTTATATACCCTTAGGCTAGTCCATTCCAAGGGTTGTCAGGTCATTCCACTATTTGAAGTCTTAAATGCGTTTTACTCAAATACTCACCAAGGATGCTTTGTGGCAAGTTTGGTTGAAATTGGCCCAGTGGTTCTTGAGAAGAAGTCGAAAATGTGAAAAGTTTACAGCCTACAGACAACGGACGACAGACGGACGCTGGACACTCTTTGATCAGAAAAGTACACTTGAGCCTTCGGCTCATGTGAGCTTAATATTCGTATTCAAATATTGCTTTTCAGTTGTTGTCTTGTTAGCCTCGAATAGTTTTTGATTTATCTAAGTAAAAAGGTCAGGAACTTCTAGAAGATTTTGGCCCCAGGACGTCTGTGGTATGACGAGACCTTTGTGTCCTTGATATGGTTATATTTTTTTTTACTTTTGTTGATGCCCAGGGTTTTATTTATTATACATGTATATGTGTTTTTCACCAATTAAGGGAGCATGTACATTTACATTTACAACAATAATATAATCATGCATGATTATAACAAGTAATGGTTGCAGTTCACTCAATTGCAATGAAAAATAAAAATCGCATGCAATTATTAAAACCAAACAGCTTCACATATCAATGAAGAGAACTAGATTAAAATCCAGTAGATAATATTAAGCTGGATAAACAAGTAAGTAATCATAAAATTACTATGAAAGGTATACCCAATATGTAAATATATTCCGAGTACATATACATACATATACAGATACGAATGCACATTCATGCATTAATGTGCACATAAACATTCAATTATGAACAGATACATATACACACATGTTCACACACAAATATATACATAATATTACTGATATGCATTTTCAAAGCAGATCACTTTGTGCCATTACAGATTTTATATGAAAGAATGAAAAATATTATGTTTTATTGGTCTGACTACTACAAGCCAATAATGAGATCTTGTTTCTAAAATTTATTAATACACATTAATCGTTTATAGTTTTAAATGTTATTTCCGGAATGTCATCAGAATATACCAAACAATTTGTATAAACAACAGTTTTTAAGATAAATCCGAAATTGCCAAAAGTACAACATGCATGTATTGAAGAGCTGAGAGAAAGAACCAAAAACTGTAAGAACTTAAGAAGCCTAACAGTTGTAAAAAGTGTATTTTTTCCTGAAAACAGGATATTTTCTGCTCTAAGTGTATTCACCGTCCCGAATATAAATGTACTTTTTATCGGCTGTTTACCACTTCCTTGCCACCTACATATTGTCTTTAGTTTTGTCCGTTGACAAATCCAACATGATGCCACCCTCTACCCTTAACTCTTTTTCTTGTCAACTTCAAAGTTCCCAATTTTATTGCTCGTAGTCAAAAATCTAAATTATAGTAACTTTGCATTTCCGTTTAGATTTTATTACTTAGTATCGTTGATTGATCTATTCTGATCAATACAATTACAAAACAATCTACAAAATTATAGTTCATTGTACCAACATCAAAATCCAATTTGTTTTATCAAGATAATTATAGTTCATTAAATTAAAGTCTCTTTTCAAATTATAATGTCGCTGAATTTGGTACACCATTCATGTCCATCCTAGTTTGATACACTTTCATATTTTACCGTCACTAATAAGTTCACTATTAATAAATAAAATGATTATGATTTGAATTTATTCCAAATTTAAAACGTTCAAATAAATTTCCTTTCTAAACCCTATAGGTTTACACTACGTAGGGCACCAAGGGACGTTGCCTATTGAACGGTCTGGCTATATATACATGTATTACAGAAAAACCAAATATACTAGACAAGTACATGGGAATTATTGCTCTTTATCACGGAAATCAGAAAATATATATGACTCAGTGCTTAACGAGGTTCGCTCCTGAGCTTTTGAGCAGATTTCTATCTTGACCTATATTTTAAAAATTATGCATAATGTTTTATTTCTTACAATAAATTTGGATTCTACAATGCCAATTAAACTATATTAAGTTAAAACTCCATGATTAAATTCCATACCAAAGGCATTTAGTGAGGAACTATATTTTGTGGCGGAAGGGTTTTTAGAAGAATATGATCATTTTTTTCTCTTTCGAAGTATTTAAAGTATGTTAAGTTTGGATTCCTATTTTTACAAGCATTCTGCACACAGAGTTATTTTGTGCAGTGAACTGTTTTATACTGGTCCTTAATTATATATTAAATTAACTGTCATGAATTCTATCATCATACTTGATAAATATAGCAAATATATTATGACAAAAAAAAAAAAAAAAAAAAAAAAACAAGAAAAAAAAATAGCCCTAATTTAAGCTTAAAATTAGCACTATTTTAGTAATATCTAAAAATTAACATCACAGACCCCCACTTTTAATTTTATTTTCTGAATATATAACATAATTTTAACCATTCTTCTCAAATTCAGTAAAATGTCATTACTTTCAAATGATTTTTTGCTTGTTAAATTTTTAATTCCAGCAAAATGAAATTTTTTGAGTGCAAAAAGGTCAAATAATTATACATGCGGAGTAATTCGAAAATTTTTTCATTGTCACAAATTTTATTGTGTCTATTCACGATGAAAGAAGACTGTGTTTGTTCCCATAATTTATTTGAATAAAAAATTCGGAGGAAAAACTTTAAAAATTGATTTATGTGTAAGACGTGTTTACAGTGCAAAAAGTTCAAACTAAATGCTCTGTAGCGCCAAAAGAAGCGCATTGATCCCCATTTTTTGTTTTGATTTTTAATCAAGCTATGTGTATAAATACTAAAAATATACTTGATAAAAAAATTTTGATGGCAGGATCCAACCTCCTTAATTAGATTTGTTCCCCGTCGTTTACTTGTCTCGAGCTAGTGACCTTTATTTCTAAACATTTAATGAAGATATTAATCAAATGAAACTTTAAATGTTAAGTTTAGCGGCCCTCAGGTCAGTGATCATCAGTGAAGACGAGGAACATTATCTTTTCTGTCACCTAGTCTTACCTTCTTAGGATTATGTCTTATAGGTGGTATGAGTTGTGTTAAGCATAGAAATATATTTTGGTGAGGTCGTTTGCCTGTCAACTAAACATTTTTGGAGCACTATTACTGTTAATGGACATAATTATATATATGAGAATTGTGCAAGCAACAACAACCCATAGTGGTCTACTGATTATTTCCTCATTTTTATCTACGATTGTCTAATAAATTTTATTATCCTTGTCATAAACAGTAGTCTCTGTTAAGCAGTTGTGTAGAATTATTCACGTAGCATTTCGTAGAATTATTCAAGTAGAGACAAAAGTCTTTCATTTTTACAGATTTTCTTTTCTTTAGAAAATTTAAATGACAGTATATTGCTCAAAATTTTTACTTTTTCGGAACAAATATTGTTGAAATTTCATGTGTCAATTGGTAAAATAGATATTTTTATGTGATGATAGTATTATTTTTCCTACAGGATTTTGAAATTATTATTCAGCATTACTCTTTTCATTTTTGTATACAGTTTTTTGGTCTGTACGTTCATCTGTCTGTTTGTTTATCTTTTTTACCTGCAAAAACTTAAACCTTGCCCATATGTTTTGAATGGTTGGTGCTGGGGCTTTCATATTTCACATGTGTATTTTTTTAAATAACTTCTTAAGATTCAAACATTTGTACTTTTAACCTCGACCTTGGAGTTTGACCTACTTTGGAAAACTTAAAAAATTTGACCATTACTTTTGAATGGATGGTGTTAGGGATTTCATAATTCACATGTGTATTCTTTGTGACAAAACCCTTCTTTCAATACCTTCATTTTTGACCTCATGACTTTCACAATACAGTTTTACCTACTTAATTATGAAAATAATATGTATAACTTCTGAACGGTTGGTGCTAGGACTTTCGTATTTTTCATATGTTTATTCCTTGTGACCTATTAACCTTGACAATGGTGTATGACCTATTTTTGTAAAACTGAAACCTCTCTCTCTCTCTCTCTCTCTCTCTCTCTCTCTCTCTCTCTCTCTATATATATATATATATATATATATATATATATATATCATACATGAAAGTATGCATAAGAGTCTCCTTACAAGGCATACACATCTGAAATATGAATGCCGTAGCACCAACCATTCAAACGTTATGGCCAAGGTTAAAGATTTTGCGGACAAACAGATAAACAAACAGAGCGACGTACAGAAGAAGAACTATATGCCCCCGAATATTCGATTACGGGAGCATAAAAAGAAAGTTTTTAAATTAATATGCAGCATTATGACCCAATGAGAATGAGTATTGAAGGAGGCAACCCATTGCGTGAGCACTAGAAAACTTTGTTTACAGAAAGTAATTCAGGTATGTGAATTGGATTAAAACTGATTTTTAAAAACAAACTTTTATTCTCCTTATTTTGATTTCATGATCGTAATTCGTCGAAAAAATTTCACAGATATTTGAGGTCTTTGCATAATTATATTCATAAATCCTCATTTAACTATATGCTCGTGTATTGCACATATCTCGAAATTCATATGTATTGATCGGAATATTTTTTGAGAGAGTAATTTTTCAATGAACACGACTAATACGTTTTTATTTATAAATCTCACTGTAAAAAAAGCTTTAAAATCAGATAATAAGCAGAATAACCTACATTGAATTTAAAATTAGTCAATAAATATTTGTTATTTTTGCGATTATTCTAGACATCTGAAAATAAAGTTTAGTTAGAAAAAATAAATATCACCTACATTTAATTTTAAACAATAGGTATCCAATCAATTGTCAATACATAGAAGATCGAAAACCTTTTTCAAATGGTTTTCATCCACTTTGACACAGTACAAACATTCTTAACCTGCAATTGAATGTCTTAGTAACAACTGCAAGCACAGTTAATAAAAAAAAAGAAGAAGATTTTTCTGCATTTTTCAAAAGGAGAAAGTCATTCTGGAATATTTACCATGACAGGTTGCTTCCGTATATCCAAAATGGGCTTCTGAAGAATTACATCCCGTACAGCAGTCATTTAACGGAACACGGTCGTTGGAATATAACGATGTACCACGAATGGTATTAAGGTTCAAAAACCCAAAACACAATATCAGAAGTATTTTCAACGAGGTCATGCTAAAAGACAATGGTCTTTCTTGGTTTAATGATAAAGAAAGACGTTGTAGCTTGCTCAATTGTCCAGTTCAGATTATACATTATTTATGCGGACACTGACACGGTACTTGAACCATGGCGAGTGACATGTCTTTTGTTCTTTAAACGTCCTTGTACTCTTTCTTGTGGAAGGGGGGGGGGCTGTTTCGGTTTCCGCATTTATTCTTTGAAAACGCTTACCACTGATAAAATATTAAAATACAAGAAAGATATTAGAATTTCATTATAACCTTATTTTCCTGGAAAATGTTAATTATGAAATATAATTAAGAGAAACCCTTAAGTCATATTAATGGTTAAGTCACCGATGTCAGAATGACAACACATGAATTTTAAGAATTCTAAGAAACATTTGAACATTTTCTATTTATAATATTAACTTACATGTAGGAAGATAAACATATTCTTAAAAAATTTTATGGGTTTTTTTCCCTCTTGCATGCAAACTATTGTCAAAAACTTTATGCACTTTTACAATTCCCAACATGTGTATTTTTTAAAATACATTTTTTTTTATTAAATAACAACACATTCTCATGTTAGACAGAAAAAAATATTGCCAGTGAACTGCTCAGAAAATTAATAGATTATATATTTAAGGGCTATTGATTCCCCTAATGTGTATGTTAACAAAAAAAAGTAAGATTTAAACAAAACAAAAAAGAAAGAAAATAAAACAAATCAAAACTAATAAAGAACAAACAAACAACGAATATGTTTGGTTTTTATTATTTAAAAAAATCTTTACCTTGACCGCTATAACATTCACTATTTTTCCTTTATTCTACGAGGACAAATCCGGTAGACCTGGTAAAACACCGTTTTCTGTCAACTGTAAAATAAATTCACAGAATATTTTTGTGTACAATCGTGAATGAATCCATGTGTTTGGTTAAAAAAAAAAAAGAAATCAAAATTGAAGCATTTTTTACGACGATAGTTAGTAAAGATATTTTATTGATACTAAGTAAGTCATATTTTGTAATTTACTGGTGCTTATTTTACTTTGGGCCGTTAACAAGTTTTTACTTTTTTATTTGTCAAAAATATTTACGCACTACAAGAGAAAAGATTCTTCGGAGAGAAAAAGATTTTATTGAAATATATTAGTGTATACTTTGATTACTATCATAGTGCTGAATTGCTTACTTGAAAGAAAAGAAAATAGTAGAAAAAAATGAAAGTTACTTGCACAGTCAATTAAGAATTTTAAAACTTAGTATTTATTTAACGTTTTAAAAACATCATACATTTTTATAATTAAAATCAAAATTAATAATATGTTGATGTGTATAGGTTAAGTATATAGAAATGACGTGTGCAAAGAGCGTGACCTCTTTAACGGGGCGTTTCGTCAAGATGGAATACTGGCAGATGTAAGCAAGATCCTTTTGATCTGACATTTATTGTTTACTAATGGTCAAAGGTAACCACATAGTAATCATTCCTCACTGATAACTCGCTCAGCATCCATTCTTAAATCAATTAATAATCTTAATGTCATTCAATAAATGTTTATTTAAAGGATATGTTCAACTTGCTTCATTATTTAATCTGATTTGATCTGTAAATTAATCCCTGTGTTTGACTGGTACCATAATGCATATTATTCTACCCCCCCCCCCCCCCGGAAGAATAACTACAGTTACTTATGAATAATGTTTCAGTAACAAGTACATGATTGAATATAATTTGTATCTAGAGAGAGAGAGAGAGGGAATAGTTTGTGTCAGTTGCATTCTTCTTGGCGTTTTTAGAAATTTCTTTGTAGATGTCAATTATAAAGGACGAAGAAAAATAAATAAATAAACATTATCTTTGAATCGTTCTTCATGGACATCGATATATGGTTCATCTATGCAATATTAATAGTTGTGAAATAAAATGTTTTATGTTTGTTTGACAGTTCCCATGAAATCATAAGAGTAATACATAGGTAAAAGGGATAAGAATTGTTGTTTATTTAAAACAAATCAAATAAATGATAGTAAACATATATAATCAATAAAATAGTCTGGGGACAAAAATATTATGGAACAACCCATGCACAAGATCTATGCAAATTTTTGACAAAAGAAGCACCTGAGTTAAAAACTATCTTAAGTTTGAGTCCTAATTGTAAAATTGCATAATTAAGAAACGTATTTCTAAATGCATTTCCAACAAAATGAAAATATGGGGCATCATCTGCCTTACAAAAGAGCACCTGAGTAAAAACATACCGTAGGACTGATAAAGCGTTTCTGAGTTCTAATTGTAAACTTGCATGATCAAGAAACATATTTCTAAATATAAGCATACTGTACTGTATATGTACAACAATACGAGAAAGCAATACAAAAAGTGGAGAGAATGGCGGTGGTTAGATAATGACTGAAGCCAATGTTTACAAATTCAGAAATAAACAACGCGCATGGAAAATTCCACTAAGGACAGCTAGGTGCTTGCGCAGAGCAGTAGCTGGATCTCTTTTAAGAAAGTGATGCGTTATCTAAGAATAAACACACAGTGCAACCACCATAAATAATTTATATTTATAGATTTTTTTTTTCAAAATTTCATAAGGATTTTAAGAAGATTTGAAACTTTTCAACACTTAATTTAATCATTCCTCGTGATAAATTCGAGACTAGAATTTTGGACATCATGAACAGCTGCTTCATAAAAAAAGAACTCTGAGATATTCATATCTTATGATAAGTTATCTCCAATATTATTCATTATGATTGTACACATGAGGCACTCTGATGTTCCAATCAGAGATTCTAGAGTTCCTCATAGACAGTGCCTATGCAGTCTTTAGAGATCGGTCCTCCCACAAATCCGTTCGAATAGCTATAGAAACAAATTGTGCTCCTTTATTAGCCGACTTCTTGTTTTATTCGTATGAAATAAAATTTATTTAAGATTAAGAACAGAATTCTTACCTGGGGATTAGTGAAACATAGTGGATATGATAAGAAATGTTTAGCAAAGATGCAATTTTATTTTCATATCGTCGGTTTGCGACTCATGATTTATGTTTTAATATACCTGTACGCTAATCTTTGAAATAAAAAAACTTTTTTGTACGTGATTCACTTAAGGAGGGATTCTTGTCTGGTTTCTGACTAGACGAAATATTCCAAGTATATTTGCTTGTAATTCTTATAAACTTAGCTGTAATGTATTTAAAAGATCATATTTTTCTTTACTCATCATAATTGTACAATTTTAAATAGAAATGGTAAACTGAGTTTGAAATCCATAAGGGACTATATTTTTGGTGCCACTGCGGCGTATGAAAATATCTTCTTTTCTGCCTATCAAAATCACTTACAGAACATTACATGTTATTAATTTTTTTAAACATTCAAAGACTTGAAGAAATTTTGATATGTAACTAAAATTATAAATAATGCCCTAAAGTTTTAAAACATAGCAAATGATTTTCGAAACAAATGATTTTCTAAACAAACTACAATCTTGTTAGCTTTTAAAAGCCTCCAACCTTAAAAGAGATTTGAGCAAAAAATCAGTAAAAAGTGATTTTTCTCTCTTACTAAACGGCCAAAGCTTTTTGTTTTTGTATCATTTTGTATATTTATATGACTACCTTACCATATGTAAAAATAAGAGATATTTAAATATAAGAAGTATATACAAATAACTAATATATCCTAAAAATTTAAGAAAAACAGAGGAAATCCGGATTAACCAATATCTCTTTAAGTTAAATAATGTCAATTAATTTGGTAGAATCATCTGATAGACCCGATATGGTAACATCTTATTGTGCAAAAAGAAAAACATTTCATCTTTTAAAATAGAAGTAGGCATCACATGATTAGCAACAGTAATTTTTTACTCTAAATGTCAAGGAAAAATATAATGACCTTTCCTGACCTTGTTTCTGAAATAAAACGGTCAAATTTAATCTAATTGATACCATCACTTAGTGATATTGTCTTCTTGAATCTATGAAAATTTCATTAATTTTTAAATACAAGAAATATGAGTAGAATAAGAGAAGAATTCCTCCTTAAGAAAGCTTGCTGTAACATGCTGTAACATGAAAATAGAGCAAACCAAATGGCCGTTATAATGTCCATCATATTTGCAAAGGAAGCAAAGTATTTGATTAATTTTTGACCTACATTTCTTTTTTTAACCAGTGTTGAACCTCTTAATTTTATAATTTGTTCCCATGGATTGCTTTGTAAGTGTGATTATCACAGATACATGTAATATACATCGGGTGTGACCGATCAATAAGAGCTGCTTACTCCTAGACATCTATCCCCACCCTGTCTGCATATTTGCCCTTTTGTGGCTGATTTGCCCTTTTTTCTCCTTTGATGCTGCTTATAGGATTTATGAGATTGATCTGTTTGTTATCTTCATTATATTTACTCTAGTTGAAACGCCATCATTTAAATATACTGGTATTTTTTTCTTTCAGTTTTTAAACAGAGACTTTTAAAAATTTAGAATTTGTGAACAGATTATGATCATCGTATTATCGTATTACAGATTTTTTAATTTTTGAGATATTTCAGGATTCGGAATATTTAGGTTACAGAAAAAGGGGTTGGAGCTTCAAACTCATATTCGCATACCAATTGAATTCAATTCGAGATATAGGGTTCGAGATACTGAATTTCAGCTATATTTTCAGCAGTTTCAGTTATTTTCTAGTTTTTTTTTTTATTTGCTATATCGATATTTGTGTATGAATGTGAATTTTCATAATTACTACTGATAAAGACATAAAAACAGGTCTATTAGATGAAAAAAGATTTCTACCAAGTATCACTATTTGTCAGATAGATGTCACTAGAATCATTATTCAAAGGTCTTCCGACGAAAATTACTCAAGAAACCTTAACCTTTGTTAACTTACATACTTTGTTATTTTTAATTATTGTGTTATTTCTGATATCTTAGTGTACATGTATGTATCGAAATAAATCAAAAGTTTTCAGAGAAGCTTATTTTTAAACATTAATTAACCTTCTAACTATCTGAGATTAGATTGTCATTAATTTACAAAATTACGGGCTGTAGCATTTTAGATGGATTACTTTCTTGAAATGCCACATGAAATTGAGCAAAACAAAAATTTCAAAGTAGAACGGGAGAATATATACAAATTCATTGTAGGTTTTATGAAAAAAAATTTCGATTTAAAAAGGAATCATATTTTAAATACAAATTACACATGAGAAAATTCTTCCCATATTAATTTTGAATGAAGCCATTACCTTCAAGTTCACACATATTTATGTAATTTTAGTGATCTAGCTAGGCTTCTGTCTAAGACGTAGCTGAAACATAACAGACAAACAATAATGACTAAGCATTGTCATTTATTTGACGACAATAAATAAATAAGTGCGTTAAGAGTGTACATCAAAATTTTTTTTACTATGGAGACACTTAACACACTTTGAAAAAATATGTATTGAAAAATCCTGGACTTAGATTTTATTTTAGTAATAGACGGCATTATTTTGTTATATTCCATTCGATAAACAGATGAATTGATCTACCTTCATCCAGAACGAGGAGAAGACAGGTAGAATGTTCCTCAGCCCAATTCTTTATGTTTCCTACCCAAACATATGTATTTACATAACTGGTATGGCATTGATATACTTTCAATAAATTTGAGTTAACGTAAATTAGATGAAAAATGGAGATAAACTTTCCTGAAAGAAGAATAACGCACCTTATTATTTTAAAGAGGTTCAGGGGCCATATCACTGATCTAAGCAACAATATCCAGTTGACTTTACTTCGACCAAAGTAGCTTTACAACAAATTAAAAAAATGTACAAAATGCATAAATATTTTTTTCATACCCCTTAATACTTCATACCCCTTAATAATAGAGAGGGGGGCTGTTCTATTGTGCAGGAATAAACAATTTTTTCATACTTCTAAATACTTATCTAATAACTATAAAAAGACCATCATATTGTGCGGGAAAATAATTTTGGATGGAAAAATCATAATCACCTCCTTTTTCCTAAGAAAAATGCTATACTTTAAGTCATTTAGCGACCCTTACATGTACCTAACTTATTACAGACTGGATAAAATAAAAAAGGAAACGAAATTGTGCTATTAAACAATCATTCCTTCATTACTTCTAAAAGACCCAATTTATAATATTAACGAGAACCTCTGGGAACCAGACAAACCCCTGTAAATCCTTAAAACGTCTATATATATCAGATCCGGAAGTGACGTCATCACCAGAAAGTTATCCAACTAGGTTCAACTACTTATTCATCCTATTTACAATAATATTGACCAAACCGTGTACTTTCTTTCAAAGTGCGTTAATATGGTCGATATTAACGCCCTTTGAAAAAAAAAATGCAAGGTTTGGTCAATATTCTTGAAAATATGATAAATGAATAGTTGAACCTAGTTAGATAACTTTTTTTTTCAAAGTGATTAAACTCGGTTCCAAATTTAACGCACTTTGAATTTTTTCTTCAAAAAGCGTAATTTTTCAAAGTGCGTTTTAATACAGCAAAAATTACCTTAGTATAGAGACTGAAAGAATTCGCAATGGGATCTTACGTCTCGCAAGTAATCATCAGTTTTGAAGGAACAATAATGCCAAATAAAAATTACACAAAACACAAAGTTGTCAAAACAAAAAGCTGCCACCAGAAGCAAACAACTATAAAAGCTGTTAGTATCAACACAGCGCTATAAAAAACGTGGTCTAGCTAGATCAACTAAAATTAGGCTCTGGCATTCAACTTAAATATAATATATAAAAAAAAAACTAGTAATCATTCCATAACATAGTGGAGACAAGATACATACTACAGTAGCATTATATTAGAGTTTCTGCAGTGTTCAATATTGATAGACAGACTAAGAAGTAACAAGTGATTGACAATTGCTTTTATCCACACAATACATTAAAACAAAATTATGCATCAATCGGAGCTTGCTTCGTATTATTATCTTTTAAAATGTAGACACAGTTTCATTCAGCTAGATGTAGATAACTCACAAATATACCAAAAAGGGAAGCTTAAGTCTTTGGAATACTTTAATAAATATATACATATGAATTAAATAAAATCATTCAAAAAACATAGCACAAACTGTGTACCCAACAGTTAAAGTCTGACCAGTACAATACCCTTATACTGCAACAACACAACAGTTATATGGCACCTGATCCTGCTTCTGATAATTTTGGAGGTCCGTGTTTGCTCTGCTACCCGATTTGTATTATTTAAATGACCTTTGAGCTTGAATACCTGTTTGATATCTCCATATTTCATGTTACTACTGGCTTGTGTAATGACAAAACTAATGACTAAGAAAGTAAACATCTCAGTTTACTTCTGACCTATGTGGCAAGAAACATCAATCTTTACGAATAAGGTTCAATTTAACATGCAACATTTAACTCCTGGTCTGTGTTATGAAATAAATGAAACTTCATGTAATTGAGACAAGAAATAAACTAGGGTAACTAAACTGAATTCTCATCGCTTTTTCCAATGCACTAGTTTTGCCAAAGGGTGTATTTCCTTACAGCGTCTAAAATTCCACCTTCCCATCTTCTCTATACAATTCTCAGAAAAAAAAACCTTGTTGAGCTTGTTGCAGCTCCAATTAGAAAGCTATGACCTCAGTACCGTACTGCGTTGTGTAGATATTTTGATACAACTGCATAGGAAACTGGTTCATCTCTCATGAATTGGAAGAGAGGACGAGGAAGATGACCAAAAGTTTTCAGATATTGGTACATACAATGCCAAGACAGGGTACATGCCACAGTTAATTAATGCTTTGAGGTAAATCTTTGAAAAAGGGGTCACTTTTCTTGTTTTGAAATTTCTCAATACTATGACAACTGCAGATGACGTTGTAAAATTCTTTTTGTTGAATGAATGTGCTTAAGAAACATTTCTATTTATAACAGGTTCCCCCGAACGAAAGAAAGTATTGAATGCCAAAATCCGGAAAATAACCTTGTAACTCTATCGAAGGTCAAATCTGGCAAATCCCCCTGTGCATATCTTAATCATTTTTTTCTTAATGGTGAAACCGTCACGTAGCTCAGTCAGTGAGCGCTCGCTCCGTGATCGAAAGGTCTTATGTTCGAATCACGTGTGTGACTGATCTAAGTCGATAAAAAACAGGTAGCAACTGTTTCTTCGCCGAAGCGCTCGGCATGTTTGAGTGAAAAATGCGGGTCTTTCGGATGAGACCTTAAAAACCGAGGCCCCGTGTCCCGGTAGGCGTTGGCGCGATAAAAAACCTTCACTGCTCAGTGGCCCTGGGTGCCGAGTAAAGGTCTAAATTTATTTAAATATTTTCTCTGAATATTAATAAAATCTTTAATATTATAGAAAGGGTAGGTGTATCAAATATAAGATTCCGAAAACGGTTCTGGGAGTGAGTTACATGACTGAGTTGATATGATTCTCATTATCAGGTTAGAAACATGTTTTCAAAATTCAATTCTTAAGCCAAGCCTTATACCAGGAAGATCTCGTATTCGAAAAATAACATATTTGATCCAACGTTCACCTTTGAAATATTTACTAGAGTATGTATTGTGGGTGTTTTATGTTTCTTGATATGATCGTATATATTCCATGCATATAATTAGCAAATACAAGCTATCATTAAGTCGAATGCTGACTGATGTTTTTTCATACTGTTTGTAAGGTCATTATTTACTCATTGAATTGTCTAAGGATTTTTAAGGTTTCCCGATCATGACAAGGAGCACACGTTGGGGGGGAAATTCACTCCTCCATGACACTTGATCCCAACTCTGATTTTTATTTTTTTGAGGTCCGTGTCTCAATGGACTTTTTGAGCTTGAAACTGCATGTTCGTTCTCTCCATATTTGATACATATCAAATACTTTTAGTTTATCAATCTAAGAGCCTATTTAGTAGGTTTATTTTGTAGATCCATTTGTATGTGAAACTGAAGTATTGATATCTGGAAAAAATCTGCCATTAATGTATGTTCATCATAAAAATAGACATCTAGCAGCAGTTTGTTTGTTTGTTTAACGTCCCTCTCGAGATGTTTTTACTCATAAGGAGATGGCACCACTTACCGGTGGAGAGCTGCAAAATTAGACCTTTATTCGGCACTCAGGGCTATTGAGTAGTGAGGAATCTTTTTCGTGGCAGCATCTCCTTCAACACGGGACCTCGGTTTATAGGGTCTCATCCGAAGGACCGCTAGCAGCAGTCAAGGACTGTAGTTATCTGTGAATAATATCGATTTTATGTAGTTATTTCCTTTACCTGTACGAAGTCGGACTACATATGTTTTTTTGTTCCACTTAACCTTGTCAGCAATTCTTGCATTTGGCTCAGAAAATCTAAATGACATTTCACAACAATGTTTATAATGTGTTGTTGTAAAAGAAACATCCGAAATGACTGCCATTACCACATAATCAGTGAAAATCGGTTTGGAATAACATACATGAACAAACGGTATTGTTTGTAATAGCATCATTTCCAGTTTCTTTTATTGTTATTTGTTGTTTGTTTGTTTATTGATTTGAAAATCTGTCGTTTCTGCTTTTTAACAATTTTTGCTGACCATCTCACTTTTGCTTTTTTCAGATCGACGTGGCCATTTTCCTGCTAACATAGCAGAAGCTTTCATTATTCTTGACTTTAAAAAAAAAATATTGAAAAATACGATAAATGAAGTATGATAATTACTAATAGGGGAAAGTCACGGACCTGGACTTTAATTCCTTCTTTCACATGAAGAAGGTATTAAGAACAGTCATTCATGTAAGATAAGGCGCTTTATCTCTCAGTGTCGTGTGTATCGTCTCTTATAACTGGAACTGAAGACGAATTTTTCCCTACCAAGACACACATTAAACAGAAGAATGAAGTCGATCATCATTGCGTTCTCAATTGTAGCTATTGGTAAGTTCATCAAGTTAACTTGCATGTGACACCAGGAATATCAGTTTTGATAATGGTTATACAAAATTATAAAATTAATATGTAAAATTAAAAACAAATGTATTCGGTAACACTAAAAACGATGATCGGAAGTTATGCTTTTGACAGTCGTATCTTGTCCAGGAAAAATACTTTTTCTGAGGATGATAAATCAACAAAGATTTTATTTTAAAGATATATCGTATGTTAAATCCTATATTTCGTATAACTCTATAAACTCATATTTAAACGAAAATTTTAAGGCATACAATATAAATATTCGTTTTTGATAGTTTATTTTTTTCCAATTAGAATGTATGCCTGACTACATTTAACTCTTTGTTCTGTTAATATGAGTCAACGCTCATTCATCAATATGTTTTTCATTTTATCCTGTTTTAATGTCCATCAATGCCTCCTTGTTCTATACGAAATCAAAATAAATAAGAAAATTAAAAAAAAAAAATAATAAAAAAAATTAAAACAAAAGAGCAGACCAAAGAAATAAGATAGGCATATAAATAAATTCAGGTTAATAACTCACTTTTGAATATAGTTCTCTATATGATATAATTATTGAAGCATTTCAGTCTTGCATAGGCTCTTTAATTTGTACATAGTATAAGTTGATTCTTCGACTGTAAACCTTCAAGTTTATGAAAACAATCAAATAATTCGTAATTTTTTTTTATTTATGTTTATAGCCTACGTGTTGTCAGAGCGATGTGATCATATCGATGATTGTGCCGATACCCAGTGTTCCACTAACGCATCTCACGTAGAATGTGAACACCATGTCTGTACCTGCATGGCTGACGCTATGTGTAAGTATAAAAATTTTCCAAATTTGCATTCATCTCATTAAATCATCTTGTACTTGCATGATGTTTAGCTCTTGGAATTTCTAATTAAATACTGAAGCAAAGCACTATGGGAATGAGGATTTCATTTCCTATACCCTAATGTCAGTTAAAATGTTTTATTAATTATTGATGTACTGTGATTGACATTTATTTAACTGTTGTGCGCTGATTATTCTTTTATATGCTTCTTTTTTCGATCTTTCCAGCATGTAGTAATAGACAAGATTGCGTTATGATGGGAAGGTGCCACGATAAACATGAAGAGTTCCACTGTTTGGATGGCATGTGTAGATGTATTCGCATGTAATCATTTAAAATGGACAAAATCTTGAGGTTTAAGAAACAATAAATGTTAATGAATCTCATAAAATATTCAAATAAATTATCTTGTTATTCATCACAGCACTTGTGTTGGTTTATTGTACCAGACATGATAATTCCTATTGAAAACAGCGTAAAAAAATTAACAATTCTGAGACTGCTGCATAAGTAACACTGGTTCCTCTTAAAAATTAAAAAGGCTAGAAGCAAAACAAAATGTTAACTTGATCTATAACTCATCAAGGAAGACTCAAATGCCCAAAGTCGGCTCAATAACGTGAAAGCATGTAGACAAAAAAGAGCGCAAAACCAGCATTCTTTTAATTTTGGCGATACTCATTTTAATAAAAATAAGGGTATTTGACCTACATGTCGAATGTAGAACACCTGGAATGTATGAGAACTTATAGGTAACCTAGATTTGTAATCTTTGGTTATAAAATCAAGGTTACATGTTCGCATGATTAATACTTTTTGACCTTCCATGTTTTGTCTGCTATTACTTTATACTGTCCAGTTTATTCAGCTCAGTTTACAAACTTTGAGTAAGGAGTTGATCCTTACATTGCTGTTTCAAATCCCACTGAAGGACGTAAAGACCGGACCTTCGGATGAGACCGTATAAACCGAGGTCCCGTGTCGCAGTAGGCGCTGGCACGAAAAAGATCCCTCACTGCTCAAAGGCCGTAAGTGCCGAGTACGGGTCTATATTTGCAGTTCTTCGCCGGAAAGTGATGGCGTCTCAATATGAGTGAAAAATTCTCGAAGGGACGTTAAATAAATAAATGAACAAACTAATAAAGATAAAGCACATCTTAAGTATAAATTAGTTCTCGAAAGATGAAGACCTATTATCTATAAGTTAAAATGTCACTGAACAGTCAATTTTAAGAGGTGGGATCAGGTGCCATGAAGGAGTAAACATCCCCTGCCGACCGGTCACACCCGCCTGTGCTCCTTGTCATGATCGGGAAAAAAGGAAAAAATTCCGTTGATGATTCAGTGTGTAAATAATGGCCTAACAATTAGAATGAAAAACATCAGTCAGTATTTGACTTCATGATAGGTTGTGTATGTTGACAAGGTCATTGTATCGACCATAAAACTTGCGAAATGATGACTTCAAACGAGACTGTTGATATTCTTGTTTCATCGACTTGTTTTTGTTTGTCAATACCTTGGTTCGTTTTAGAAATTTTTCATAGTAGAGTATGCTGTTGTGTATCGAATCAACTGGGAGAAAAACCCCCATATTTAGGAGATAAGGGTATATTCTACATAACTAAGGGAAGTTGACGATTGAAAAATTGAAATTATCACATTTATCAAAAAGCTTTGTTGTTAGGTTACCATAAAAGTCGTCTAATAAAATATCCAAATATGAAACTGGTGTGTAAGACTCTGTGGTATCTTTTATCTCAAGCTCACTGGGATATATCGAGTTGATATATGAATGGAAGTTACTATTGTTGATTGATAATACGTCGTCGATATATCTAAATGTAAAAGTTCACAGCAAGTGTTTTATTCTTCTCATGTAGCAGTTTTTTAAATAAATTCTGCTTTATAGGAATACAAAAATATGTCTGCTAATAAAATGAAAATTAGATAAACTTTCTGGAAACACATATGGTGAACTCTTTAAAAAATTAGAGCAAATATTACTCAATATTTAATAAAATAATATCCAAAATAAGTTTGGAATTCTTATGTTGTATAAATACTTGACATAAGTGGGGAATAACTGTGCCGAGAGTAAGATTATTTCAACCACCTTTGGCTAGAATACACCAGCATGAGCAACCTACTATTAACACAAATAAATTTTCATATTGCAAAAGTGTATTAATCATTTTAATCCATTTACATTTTACCTCTTTCTACTTTTTTATTTGGTCACAGAGCTCATTGATTTTATAAGTGGAGACGTTTGTATACAACTTGAAACTGTTTCTTTTCCTGTCTATAAGAATTATGCTAAGATCAAAATATTCTATTGCTATTTTTTCGCTTATTTATCATTCAATATTTTTGAAGTAAAATGAAGTTTTTGTCCAAACTAAACTTTCCGCATAATAATCATTTCAGCATAAGCACAAGTTATAATTATTTTAGAAATACAAATTTACATATATCATAAAACCAGTCCTTCGGCCCCTAAAAACAAAATATGTCTAGAAACCCAGATAAACATAGGCAATTCAAAGAGAAAGGAAAAAACCCAGCGAGGACTATTCCTAAAATTATCCTATTAATCTATTAAAGTTTTTAACGAAAAGCTTCTCTATCTGTTTTGTTTTTGAAGTAAAGTTTAGCTTCAACACTTATCCCGTAGCTCTTGATAATTTTTGGACTGACTTTACTCTAGCCCAAGATAAGAAAATCGGGACTACTTAGCCAAGAGGTAGAATGGTAAACAAACCTAAAATCAACTCAACTGTACATGCGCAAGCTGTTTAGAAACCCAGATATCGAAGATGGTTTTAATACTTTTATCATGCTCCCCGGGAATTTCCAGAGAAGTTATGTAACTAAGATACTGTCTCTCCAATAATCCCATTCAGTTCAAAACTTCGAAGTTATATCTTTAATATAACAATAAATAATGAAGACAGTTTTCCTTGGAGTAATTGTCATTTTTGCTGGTAAGGAAAAAAATCAATTATTTATTATATCTATGGCTCTTAATTGATATAAAATAAGGTTTAGTAGAATTTGCTTTCTTATCTTAATGATATTAATCATAAAGTTCAGATTAGGGAAACGAGATGTTTATTTTTATATGAAAAATATTTCTTTAACATCAAGCAAAATTATAGAGTCATTCTGAATGATTTCTTTATTTCAAATTCTACAAGGATCTCAAGTTTTTGAGGACAGGGATTATTTTTTGTTACTTAAATCAGCATCACAATGGAAGGAACCCGCTAAAATGCCATTTTTTAAAGAATAGGCAAGCTGTCATTCAGCATTGAAAGTAGATGTAAATAGTATATCGAACATACAAAAAGCATTAATTACTGCTTTCAAATCATCAGGCCAGTTTTTTTTTTTTTTTTTATTTATTTTCATTTTTTTTTTTATCAGACTAGATATCTTGTCTGTTGTTTTAATTATTTTCATTGTTTAATGTTTAAAATAATAAAAAAAATATTCATTTAATTCAACACACTTTGCATTTAGCAAAAAATCAGCATCGCAAATTAAAAGACATGACAGCATCGCAAATTAAAAGACATGAATTGTTTTATCAGAAAAAAGCCTCTGCATTGTAATGTACCGGTAATATACATGTATATGTACATTTAACCGAATTACATTGTATTACTTATCTATAGGAATTTATGTAATTACTTTATATATTTCTTAATGGCTTTTATACCAGACCTACAAAATATGCTCATATAATAATCCTCAAATCACAACCTTCTATCCACTTTAAATTCAGCCAGCATTATTGCTGAACGGTGTAAACAAGCACGGGACTGTCAGTTGACCATGTGTTCTTCGAATTCTTCTCACATTGCATGCCATGAAGACAGGTGTACATGTGACGCTTCTATTCGTAAGTTGTATGATATATATACCCAACGAAATACTTCAACAAGCAATGTTGAAAATTAACACTCGATCTTTCACCTTTAGTTAGCAATATTTCCTGTCCATAAAATGTAATGAATGAATATTTCAAAAAATGTTAGAATGCAAATTATTTGATTTACCAAATGTCTAAATACTATAAAAATATCCAAATGTCTTAAATTGATTAATTTTTTTTTTACATCACCTGATACAAGTACTTTCAATCCTATGATTAATTCAATTACTGGTCTCTAGCTGCTAGTCTACTATTAATTTACATGACAGATATTTGAATGTTATATCTTTGATTTCCTGTTTCAGCATGCTCAAGCATTCTAGATTGCATGGGGATTGGACGTTGTCATGATGACAATAGTCACTACCACTGCTTGGATAACAATTGCGCCTGTATGGAAGACAAAGATGTTCCATATTGGTAAAAAATGCGCTACTTTCGTTTTATTAACATAATAGAACATATTATCCCAAGTACAAGGACTATAAAACACATATACACAAAGTATGTTGCAAAATACGTGTACTAAGATTTTTCGATTAAGAAGTAAATGAAAGAAAATATGATCATTTTGTGTCTTAATTTTTGAAATAGATTCTAATCTAATAAAATTTTAAGTTATCTGAATTTAAGATTCTTTTTGTTTTTATTTCCAGATTTACGTGGTAAATGCGTTTTGCAACCTTATCTTTTGTTGTCACACATTTGAAAAATAAACATTAAATGGAAAAAAAGTAATAAGTTACTATCTTAGGTGTTCTTTTTTTTCACGATCCTCGTTTCTTGCTCATAAAAACTCAAATTTATACATTATACGTATTTGTTTTGGGGTTTTTTGGTATACTTTTATGGTTGTTAGTATTTGTTTCATCTTGGAAATAGGAGATTAAATAAAAACAACAACAAAGATGTTCAAGATTTATACTTTCTTCTTATTTACAAAAACAACACAATACTTTTGAGATATGCTGCACTTTAAACAATAAAAAAAAGTCTTTTAAAAAGTTTGAAGATGACGAACAGTAATAACACTCAAAAGCCCAATTGAATGTTGAGAATTGAGAGCTGAGAAAACTTAAACCACTGGAAACATCACAGGTGAGATTCAAATTTAAACCTGTACTCGGCACTTACACCTTTTTAGCAGTGAGGGAACTTTTTCGTGCCAGCACCCACTGCTTCACGGGAACCCCGATTTATACGGTCTCATCCGAAGGACTGGACTCCACGTCACACAGTGGATTTGAACCAACAAAGTAAGGATCAACTCCTTACGCCGCGACTCTAGAGCACTACACCATGCGGGGAACATCTTGATAAGGTAAACAGAGTAAAGCGTAATCAAAAGACAATAATAACATTGTTTTGTATTTAAAACTCAATGAATTCGACATAAAAAAAACTGTTTCTCTACAGATAAGATCATCATATTGATCATTAAATGGGAGAAATATTGTCTTGAAACGGTTTTCGCAACTTCAACTTACTTGTTTGTAACCTACCTGGGTTATACTCAGAACATGCTTTATTAACACAGTAACACTGTATGTGGTATTAATGGTATACTGTTTCATGAAATAAGAGAAGCTGGCGATAGAAAAATCGAAGTTAAATCATGTTTATCATAAAAAGTTTAGTTATTTTAGAATTTGCAATCAATTTGTTTCTCTTGGTGGAACATTTCGTGCATGGTTTCTGCTTTGTATTTTTAATCGTACATTGTGATTTTTGTAAACTTTTGGATTCCAGTATATGAAAAATAATTAGAATTGAACTTGATTGTAAAGAACAAGATTAAAATTGTCTTAAACTGACCGATGATTTTTGAATTATAACTATGAAGGTCCTTTTTTCCAGCTAGTAGGAGGACATGTTTCAGATGGCCGATTCCTACATATAAGAATCTAAGAGATTTTTATGCAATTAAAAAGTTTGGAAGTTTGATGTTTTTACACCATAAACATACATCAAATTCATCGGCAGGCATTTACATGAATCTTCTTAAACTGATGTTATACGAGGGTCGTTCAATAAGTAATGCAACAAACAGTATATCACAGTAAATGTAAATCTATTTAATTCTATTTTTTCACAGTTGAAATGTTCAATTAAAGAGCTCCTAATCATAGAAAACCCCATGATTTTTCTATTATCCTCGCAAAGAAATTTACTTTTAAAATATGCATGGTCATTACACTGAACTGAAAATTAACTTTTCAAAATGATCTCTGCCAAGAAGATGAAAATGAGAGCGTATGTGAAAACTGTGTTTCTTTAAATAAATCGCCGAAGAACTCATATTAAGGATTATGATTTTTATATGTGGAAAGAATAGTCTTTAACGCTGTATAGTTTTCAGATTGATTTAGAAGTAAAAAAGGAGAGTTAAAATATAAAAGTCAAACTGGTCGATTGAAATTTGTAGGGATAACAAAAATTATCGATGCAATGTGCAACATGATATCTGAAAATGTCAAATTTACATCCAAAGACATTGCACGAAGAGTAAGCATTTCATTGTCATAACATTTTATAGAATTCTGACAACGGAAATTAATATAATAATATTTCTATCAGATATGTGCCTTATTTTCTTAAAATTGCCTAAGAGAAAAATACGCATTAAATGTGCCAACGGTTTACTTAAAAACATACATTTTAACAAAATAGAAGATTTGTTAAATTTGCCTGATGAATGACGAAACATGGGTGCATTTTTTATAGCCAAAAAGGAAAATCAATAATAAAGTGGATTTAAAAAAAAAAGCTATTGTTCTTATTATTGTAAAGAGAAACAAGGGTTCCAAGCATGTTTCATTAATTTTCATTTTTTTCAAGAGGCCCAGTTAAACATGTAGATATACCCGAAGGAAGGACCATCAATGGTAACTTTTATGTTCAAATTGCACCGAGGAAAGGTAAACAGATTTCCTGCAGAAGAAGTCGACATACCGCCCCCAGGGTAATTTTCTTGCACCTGGCAACCTCCTGCAAATAAGCACAGAGAAATAAATGCAGCTCTGACGAAAAAAGAAGTTTACAGAGCTTTACCATCCCCCATATTGGCTAGATCTAAGCCATTGTGAGATCTTTTTATTCTAAAAATGTTTGAAAACAATCAATGGAAGATTGTACAATATTAGATATGTCATGGAAAGTGATATTCATCAGTGTCTTTGGGGCATCCCTAAAGAGGGGTATGCTGAGGTTTTCTGGTCATGGGCACAAAGACTTAAGACATGTATAAAGGATAACAGAGAATGCTTTAAGAGTTTGAAAATGTTTAGAATATATATTTCTCACTTTTCTTACTTTTAGATGACCTATTATATTATTTATTGAATGACCCTCGTATGTTAAACAAAAATATAATCCCGGGAAGAATCTATGGAATCAAGGGAAAAACACGCTTTACAACATCTTACAAATAAAATGGAGTATACGATAAGTGTATATTAAAGTGTGAAAACTGGCGTTTATAGATGTAAGCCATGTTATGTCAAATATTCTTATCATAAAATTCTTATTTCTTGTCGTGACATAGAATCTACAATGCCATGTCTTATCTTGTACTTCATTCCCAATAAAGGTTGTTTCTTTCTGTATAGCAGAATAGGTTCAGCATTGAAATCGCATTGTCGGTCATCATGAAGGCTTTATTTATCTGTGCTTTTATTTTTTACAGTGGTAAGTGACCTAGTATTTTTTTTGTTGAATTCTATGTTCACTCCATGTATATGGAACTGATGTTCTTAACATGTATAGAAGTAGATATAAAAGGGAATAAAAAAATGAGTATAACATAGTTGACAACATTAAGCAAAGCTACAGAGAATAAGCAAACCAGGGGTGGACTGAATATCATTTTAGCTGAGTACCAACTTTGAGGAATGACACAAGTTATTGTAAAGAAAAATATTTGATGACATGATCAAGCAAAAAGGCATACATAATTTAAAAGAATCTTTGCTTATATACTCATCAAAATTCCATTTCAAAATATTGTAAATTAATATCAATTTTGGATGATTTGACATGAAATATCATAAAGTGCAGTAAAATCTTCGACGTCAAGGGCATTCAACCCCAATTTAAACTGTACAGTGTATATACTTTAAAACTTGACCCTTAATTGGATTCTAGAACCTGATTGGTTATTAAGGAAAATATCGTTCAAAACTTTACAGTTTTTCTTTCAATGTACACAAGAACAGAGCATAATAAGCTTTTTTTTTTTAAAACAGACTGCATGAATTAGCCACTGGTGTAGAAGTTATTTCGTACGGTACTCTTGATTTATGACCTAACTTGAACAATGTTCTTAGAACATTTACACCTCCTCCCCTTTTTTTCAAAAAAGATCATACAATTTCAACGTGGAATATTCATCTCAAATTCACAACACACTTCGGATCGACGCAATATTTTAGGGAATTGCAGTTTAGACTTTAAAAAAAAACCTTTTTAAGGGTCTCTGAACAATATAGAAATTATGAATTTTATAGTCAAAAACTACATCTTGTTTTCGTACCAACGCATTTTATTATTTGATGACAGTAAGTGTTCTGGCGGAGGTCTGCAAACATGTCGATGACTGTACATTAACAGTATGTCCATCCAACTCAACCCATATTGCTTGTCATGAGGATAGATGCACCTGTGATGCCCACACCGGTAAATATCTTCGATTTATATTGCCACTGAAATATTGGAAATTCACTTGTTTTGATTATTTTTTTATAAATGTAACAACAAATACATTTGTTCTACATGTTTGTAAATATTTGGCAACCTGTAACAAGTTAACAGTCTTCATTTAAGCATTATATATCAGAAGAGTGTCAATTACCGTTGTGCTTACAGTAATTATATGTCTATGGCAGCATGCTTCGTCTTGCTCTTTGGAATGCGCTGTTACTTCAGTTTTTATTGTGTTGTATATTTCAGTCTGCTCCGATATGCTGGACTGTATGGGAATTGGCCGCTGTCGTGAACATGACGCCCATTACCATTGCCTGGATGGTAGATGTGAATGTCTCAAAGATCACGACCTTCCAGGGGTACATCATGGTCCCGGTGGTCCCCACCCCCATCCTTGAATGGTACATCTTTTCCTTATCATTAAGAAGGAATAGCACTTTGCTTAGAATACGTTCTATTTCCACTATGGAAGAGTTTTACTTCTTAGTGCGCTCTTTTGTGAAAAAGTCGGAAAATGTACAGATCTAACGGGATTTCTGGGAAAAACGTAACATAAACATGTAAACAATATATTGAATGTCGATGAACAATTCCTAAGAAAATGCAAATGAAATATTTTATTGTTGTGGACTTTATATACATCAAGAGTAGGAATGACAGCGATATCAATTTACATCTATTGTTGATCGTATGTACATATTTATCGTATGGGACATCTAAATACAATACACATGCCTCGGAAATGTCGTATTTTTTATTAATGGATGATAAATTTAGGGTTCTCACTCTCTTACATATGTCTTTTAGTTCTTTTATTCTTTAATTGGAATGACAAATACACTTAATATTTAAAATTGGATTGAGATTGGCATGTTTTGCATTATCCGCAACGCCATGCTGTCCCAGTCAGACGACCAAACGCGCCTCTAATTTTGAAGAGTTCATTAATGGAAATAGAACGTATTGATAAATAATCATGGTTTGTTTATAAGAAAAAAGACTCAATTTTCTTCTCATGTGGTTTTCTAAATATGCTTGAATTTTATATTTGAAATACACGGAAGAAAAAAAAAATATGTAAATGTAATTGCATTCAAAAATCCATTTCGGTAAGTGTAGGTCGTTCTAAAGTTTGATCATATAAATTTTCACAATATGTATACGATTTTTATAGATGGAATAACTAACATCTATCGATATCATCACAACCCGGATTAGTTTTGCATTAGCAGCAGAACTGTAGCTCTTTGGTTGAGAAAATTTAGACCAACAAACCAGAAAGCTATAGTTCCAAGCACTGTAAAATTCCTTCGACTTACGGCGTCACTTTCGTCTAAATTTTCACAACCAGAGAGCTTCAATTCTGCAGCAAGTTTGTGCCTATGGCACATGTGTTTTAGACAATTTTTAAATTAGTAACATATCTTATTTTCAGTATGGCAGATAAAAGTGGAGGTTTTCGACCTTGTATTTTTTCTTTATAAATTGTAAATGGAATAAAATATTTCAAGAATGCCTTGTTATTTATTATTGATCTCTCGATCTCTCTCTCTCTCTCTCTGTGTGTGTGTGTGTGTGTGTGTGTGTGGGTGAGTGTGTGGGTGGGTGTACTAAAAATGGTAAAATCTTTTTCGAAAAAAAAAAAAAACAATATAATGTATCACAAAATTTGAATTCGACCGAATGTTTCTAACAAAATACTGCAACTTCTACTTGTAATAGCCATAATGAGTTTGACTTGACCCTATCATGAATATCGAGCTACTCTTTGATTGAGACAAAGAAGTTGTTTTAAAGATATTTCTTAACTTGAAGAAAATAAAAAAATAAAGAGAGAAAACAAAAAAAGTGTTACCCTGGATAGTTTTTTGATCGATATGTTCCTTAACTTCAACGAAGCTTCAAAGTGCTAAGCATTGTATTACATTTATTTACTTTTATCAGATCATTCTTTTCATACTGATTTGTCAACGGATTATTCCATTTATCTGTTTATCTGATCAAGGTAAAAATGATCTCGGTCAGCTAGGGAAAGTAACTCCTACATCGCACATGATTCGATCTCTATCAATAGCTGATTCGATCTCTATCACTAATTGATTCGTTCTCTATCACTAGCTGCTCTTTGACATGCTCTCAGTTTCTATTGTATGTGGTGGCGATTGAGTCTTTTTTCATCCTCACATTCATGCTAATGCACGGAATTTTTCAAATTTAAATCCAGAATTGTCAAAGAAAACCATTAAATCTACATGTGATATTTCTCATTATCTATGTTCAAAACGAATTTTGAAAAAAGCTATATTTTAACTTGCGTTTTCCTGCCTGTACTCCTGTCTTGTTTATCCACAATAAACCCCTAAAGTGAAAAACAGATGAAAAGATAATTTTGATTTGAACATATTTTATTGTAATAATACATACAAAAGGATTGGATACAAGTTCTTTCAACTTAATAAATCCTCTCCTTATTATACAAACAATGAATACAATATATGATTGTCATAATAAGTAAATTGAGATAATTTACGAAAATTTATGTTGTACATGTAATATATATGAAAAATTATAAAGACACATACTGAGTAATCTATCCGAGCTCTAATGTTACATATGCACTGATTACAATGTTTATTGAACAAGAAGCTTTCATATTTGATAAAACATTTAAAATTTTCATTCTGCATATACATATTGAAATCAAAGACACTGTTTTGAATTAGAATCTATCTGATTCTCGAATAAATTTCTGGACACTACAGAAAATTTTAATATTTACATCGGTAGACAAAGATTCGTTTCCGCACAATAAAAATTGAGTATCTATTATATTTTGCTGGTTAAGTTGAAGAATAGTGTTTATTAAGTCATTTCTTGGACGTTCATATTTCTTGCATACAAAGAAAAAATGATAAATGTCTTCAGTTTGGCCGCAAGTACATTTGGGGGAAGAAATTATATTTCTCCGATACAAGTCGCTATTTAAGATACAGTTGTGTCTTAATTTAGTGTGAATTATATTCCAAAAACGTTTTCCATATGAAAAATAAGAGGGAGGTTTAGAGGATGGTGTACAAATACTTTTCTTAAATTGATTGATGGACTTTAATTCCCTCACTCCCAGATTGAGAGAATTCCAGTTGTTAATTACGTCTGGGACAAAGGATTTTTTAAAGATTTCAAGTCTACATTTCGGAATTGTGTAGTTTTCTGTATTACGAGTATTGTATGATGAAATGTTCCCTCGAGTATTTGGAAAAATCTCTTTTAAGTAATCAGGGACAGTGTTATTATGTATTTTTAACATTGTAGTTAATTTAGCTTTCTTCCTTCTCTCTACAAGAGGTTCCCATCCCGTTTCTGAATAGAGTGATTCACTAGAAACAAAAATGGGGAGACCTGTAATGATTCGTGCGGCAGTAAGCTGAACTTTTTCTAATTTTTCAATATCTTATTGTGTACATCCATCCCAGACAACGGATGCATATTCAAGGTGAGGCCTAACAAAAGCTATGTACATTTTAGAAAGTGTGTTACGTCCAAGAGTGAATTTGAGTTTTTTCAAAAGACCAAGTTTTTTATATGCAGTATTTACTATGCTATTAATATATTCAGACCAACTTAAGTCTTGTGAAAAAAGTAGACCAAGATGTTTATGCGTGGATACACACTGTATTTGACATTGTTGAAAATATAGTTTTGGAAGCTCAAATTTTTTTTTTAAGTGTAAAGAATATAGCTTTAGTTTTTGAAGGATTAAATTTTAGTAACCATTTTTTAGACCATTCATCTAAAACTTCTAGATCGTGATTAACATTATATTCTATGTTAGCAACATTTGACGAAGAACTTTGTATAGAATTGTCATCTGCAAATAATCTACAAAGTGATAACATGTTTTCTGAAACATCATTTATATATATTAGAAATAACAAGGGTCCAAGGACTGAGCCTTTGGATACCCCGGCATTAATAGCCTTGCTAGAAGACAAAGTATCTTTGTACATAACTTTTTGAGTACGATTGTTCAGGTAACTTTGAAACCATTCAAAAAGATTGCCCGAAATTCCATACGTTTGTAGTTTAAGAAGAAGACCCTTGTGCCATACTCTATCGAAAGCCTTTGATAAATCACAAAATATCATACAACATGATTTTCCCTCATCAATACTTTTAGCAATACTGTGGTATGTTTCTAGCAATTGATAAACGGTTGAGTGACCAGGTAGAAAACCTGCCTGGTATTTGTAGAACAAATCATTTGTATGAAAATAATTATACACATGCTTAAAAATTATTCTTTCCATAATTTTACTTACGTAGCTCAGTAATGATACTGGTCTATAATTTGATGTTAAAGACGGGTCGTCTTTTTTGAAAAGAGGCAGTACATGAGCTAGTTTCCAGTGGTATGGGACAACTTTTTCTTTTAGAGACCTGTTAAATAGTTTACATAATGGTTTTGAAATAGTCTGGATTGTTGCTTTCAACATTTTATGACTTATGCAATCTGGTCCTATAGTTTTGTTTACCGGAAGTATGGATATTATATCAATTATTTCCTGTTCTTGAATCAAAATATCACTTAGCCTATCATTACATAATGAATATTTTTTCGGTAATTCATTGCCATTGTCATCTATATTAGAAATAGACGAGAAATAGTTGTTTAGTATTTCAACCTTTTCTAGATCAGAAAATGCTGTTGCATTATTTCCACTTTCGGATATATAGTGAATGGGCGGTATATCTGATGAAAGTTTAGTACAGAAAGCTTCTTTCATTAGCTTCCAGTATAATTTGTTGTTATTTTTATTTGCATCGTTGATTTGTATATCAATATTGTCATAGTAGTTTGACAGCGCATGCTTTTTCATATTATTAACTTTATTCCTAATTTTACGATAGTTAGCCCAGTCAGAGTCATTTTTAGTTTTCAACGCTTTATTTCGCAATCTATTTCGTATTCTAATAAATTTTCTTAATAGGGAATCAAACCAAGGTTTGTCTTTAGGTCTTATAGTAATTGTTTGTTCGGGTATGCATTCACGAACATATGACAAATATTTTGAAGAAAAAAGCTCAGTAGCGGAGTTTATGTTTTCTGCATTACAGATTAGCTCATCCCAATCACAAGATTCAATTAAATTATTTAATTTTTCAATGTCTGTATTTTTATACTGCCATATTTTACGTTTATATGCACTATTAAGATTGTAGTTTTGTGAAATTGATATGTTGGTTGCTTTGTGATCACTTATAAAGGAGTCTATATATAGAACACCTGAATCGTTTGCTTCAATGTTTAGTGTTGTTAAAATGGAATGTTTAAAAAATCTGTGTTTATGTCACCAACAATTATTATTCGATTGGATAATTCGACTGCTTTATCTATGGACCAGGAAAAATTTCTCCAGAAAACATTTTCAATGTGTGGTGGGCGGTATATACAGCACAGAAGATAGTTAGAGGTAGGGTTTTCTATTTCAATCCATATACATTCAATATTTGTAGGTTCTAAATCTACCCGACGACGGGCAGAAATAGCATTTGATAGATAAATCATCACACCGCCCCCAAATGAATTCCTGTCTTTGCGAATAATACAGTTAAATCCTTCGATATGAAGATCATCATTTAGTATACTATTGTCTAAATGAGTTTCAGTGAAACAGGCGATATCAAAATCATGAATAATTGTATTTAAATAATCTATCTTGTTTCTTATGCTTCTAATGTTTAAGTGAAAAATGTCGAGGACACTCTCATGAGTGGGACCAGGGTTAATCTTGATATCACCAGACAACAATAAAGTAAAAATAAAAAAATGAAAGAAAAAGTTTACACACATCGATATTCTAATAAAACTCTTCAAATCCCATGACAAATGTTTTTTGAAGAATTTACGGGCGTATTCCGATAACTGTACAAAACTAAAGAAAACAAACATTGAAGATGTATAAATACCTCTACATGCAAGGTAGAAATTTCCTATTGCGGCACGATGTTGCATAACCGTATTACCCATTGTCCATGACTGTATTTATGCAAAATAAAAAGTGATTGATGTTTTGGTCGCACATAGGAAAGTATATATGTGTCAAATAGAAATACAAGGGAAAAGGTTGTTGAAAAATAGGTTGACAATCACACTTTTTTGTTTTAACATAAAAAAAGAAACGATGTAACAAAGAAGAAGCAAACAATGCAAATGCTAGAAATATACAAAAATAAGTGACTTTAGTGAAAATTAAAGACAAGTAATATATGTACAAAAGAGAATAAAGGGTTTGAAACCGAAACACGGTTATGGTGTAGTTTAGAATGATAAACAAGTTAAGCAAACAGAGTCTTACTAGGCAGATTGCCATAGAGAAAGTGTTTATGCGCACAATTCTGCTAGATGATTATGATTTATGAATGAAGAAAATAGACGATATGACATCTGGTAAATTTATTTTACATGTTTGATCAAATGGTCAGCCGTTTAAATTCTCACCATGGGGCGTACCTTGATTTCCGGAGAGAGAGCTGGTTGATGCTCCTGCAGAGGTGGCCTTAACCACTGATGAATATAACCCCTCCTGTGTATCGTCCTCAGCCTCATCTATCGTCTCCCTTGCCTGAGTGTTTGTAACTATAAGACGGTCCAAATCAGTTATGTTTTTAATAACGGCCTTTTTGTCATTGTTTTTCTTAATATAGATTTTTCCGTCATATGTCCAACAACCTTTAGCCCGGTGATTTCGGACAGCTTCTCTGGTCTTGGCGAACAACATGGACCTTCTTCGAGTCAGTGCCTCGTTGATATAGATTTTGTAGCAATTAGTAGGGTTGTCATTCCAGCCCTTTAGGTTGCTCTTGTTGTTGTAAACAAGGGCCTTGTCACTGTATCGAACAAATCTGACAATAATGTCCCTTGGCCTGTCTTGACGAGGAGGTCCAAGACGATGGGAAGTACTAATAGCATTGACATTAAATGAAATTTGCCCTTCATTCAAAACACATTTGTTGATGGTGTTAAGTATTACATTGTTAGTGTTCTCATCCGACATTTCGGGAATTCCAGTGAACTTTAAATATGTTTTTCTGGAGATAATTTTACAGAAAGTTGAATAGGATCTTTATCGTTGATTGAGGAACAATCCCTTAGGTTTTGACGAGAACTGGTCTAAAGATTCTAGTCTTTTTCTGTATTCATCAATTACATGCAATACGGTATGAAAATTTTTTAACAGTTTTTAATGAAATTTTTGGTGAAAAAACTTCAAGAATATGCAATGAAAGAGTGAGTAGATGCAAGTTTTTGTTGTTGCTGTAACACAATGAATTTTTTTAGAGAATAGACTGTAACATGAAGTGAGATAACCCTGAATACAATGTAATTTCAAAGGACTCTCTGAGTAATCTTTATTTACTTTTTCTGCCAATTACCATTTCAAAATATTTCTGCAATCTATTTTTTTTTTAAATTGATTGCAGAATATGCACATATAATATGCACACATAATATGCACATGTTTACACCAGAAGAAATAAACATACAAGACCGTTCTGCTTAAATGTCTGTACAAAAAATTACCTTTATTATTTTCCTCTTGAATCCTTATTTCTTCAGAATCATCCGTGGACGATAAAACATTCAAATTTTCTATTGTAAAACAATGAAAAAGAAGCAATGACACTGAATTCTATCAAGATATAGTCGCCTGCTTGTAATCATTATACTGTCATAGGCACTTGACATTATATATATTTTAATTAAATTTAAAAAAAAAAAAGCATTATACTCCCTATTCCGGTTTTCTGTGCATACTGTATCTCTATAATCAAGCTTAGAATTCACGGCACAAAATTCATCCATTCTTTGTTTAACCACAATACTAGATACAAAATGAAGATCTGTTTAGAGTTATATGCAGCATATTTTGAAAATTTAATGATTAGATTTATAATAAAATATTATTTATTTCGATGAAATCCTGTAATTTGAAATCCATTCTGAAAATTAGTTAACTTACAGAAATCAATAAAATTACGTGATAATATCTAGTACTGTGTAGAAGTACTTATAAATCTAACTTTTTATCTAATTTGTAGTACATGTAATGAATCATTTATGAAACAATTTTGATAAACATGTTGATTTTAGGGTTGCTTCAATTATGTTTCAATTTTTATGATTTTACAGAATTTGTACAAAATGTAAAGTGCATTTGCTTTGTACATTTGGTAACCTTAAAAAGTTATCATTTTCTGAATATGAGTGAAAAATTCTCGAACGGGACCTAAGACAACATACAATCAATCAATCATTCATTCATTATATTGATTTCTCTGTGAATGTTCAAATTAAAGTTATGTCCAATCCTAGAAAGAAAGAGGCATTATATTTGGTGCACATTTTCGCCACCTGTTTTACTACATAATCTTATTTTTTATAATTAAAGCAGTCTCAACAGTGCATGGATTGTTTCACGTATTCAATGCATGGCCACATATAATTAGTGTGAAATTGTATAAGTGGGACATTCATACAGTTAATTTACGTAATGCACTCTTAGTTTGTTGTTTGGTTGTGATATGGAGCAGAATGAAAAGACGATGTCAAAAGAAACTGTATCTGAGAAGGAATTGAATGATAATTACATGTAAGTAGATCAGTTGCGAAAATACATTTCATGTTTGTGTCAGTTTTGTGCATCAGTTATCATATTAACTCAAATTAATCTTTAACCGAATTTAATTTAAAATATTTCTTTTCATGTCTCTATTAAAACTCAAAGCTTTTCAAAAACAACCACAAAATCCAATTTCATTTTTCTTGATGACTTTTTTACTCTTACGAGGGGCATTTGAAAAGTTCTGAGAACTGCTTGCTAAAATATTAACCATTTCACAGACGTTAATAAGTTTGATACCATTGAAAAGAGCTGAAAAAATTGCACTTATATTAAGGTCATTCTCTTTTATTCATGACGTAATAACTCCAAAAATGAAAAGTCGCCTTCTTTTCCACATGAGAAGATCGAAAAAGTGCTTTCAAAGGCTTCTTTGAAAAGATATTTCAAAGAAAATATGCAAGGAGGTAGATTAAGACGTTAAGAATGGTACGGTAAATCAGCAATTCCATATTTTATTTTTTGTGCTTGGTTAATAAGAACGGTAATGTTATCTTAGTCGTTCATAAAAGATTCTTATTTGTATGATATAGCTTAATTCTCGGTCTATTATATAGCTCTCCACTATATCAAATAAAATATATTCTATATAAAACTGAAGTGTAACAATGCACTTTTCCACAAATGTATTTTGAGTATCAGGGCTCTTACCGTGTACGAATAAGACGTACATAAGTCTTCACCCGGACTTCTTTTTGTGCGTATTTTTTTTCCATATTATTTCAACTTCGGCGATACAAAACACACTATTGCTTTTGACTTTCGACTCAAGAAAATAAATTTGAATTTCATTGCCATGTACAATCTTATCTGTTTTCCAAGATTTAAAATTTTCGAACATATCGAGTTACGGTGGGGTCAGAACTACACCGGCGCCATTTTGGTTTTTACGAGAAAATATAGGACACCCTTAGCTTAACCTCTCTTGAGCTTTAATCGTTCCCGCAAAATTGGTTAAAATACCTGACGAATTAATGCCAGCAAACTATGTAACGCCGTCCACTATTCTTCTGTGATCATCAACTTTGTGATTTTCTCACAGCATCGTCTTTTTCACCCAATATTTTGCGAGAGATTCGATAATAACATGCTACGTTTGACACACTCGTAAACCATCTCAGAACTATAGGAGCCCCTGAATATTAGTTCATATGATAGACTGTTGTCTATGTAAACATTTTTCCAACTGGCAGTTGTGTCCGTTAGCTTGGATCCGAGTAATTAACAAAAGTTGACTTTAAAATTTTACTTTACTGAAATTGTGTCTCTTGTTAAGTCATTTTTATGGTCAGTATGCTAGACATTCGAGATTCTGATGTCATTTTCAGAGTTATTACGTAATAAAAATTACAAAGTGACGACACAGTATGTGTATATTTTTGTGATATGACCAATGATATCAAATTCTGTAATTTCTGTTAAAAGGTTAATATTTTATCAAACAGTTCTCAGAACTTTTCAAATGCCCCTCGTATATCATTTCAGTTGTTTTGTTTTATTTTGTTTTTTTAAATAATGTCATGTGAGCATTTCATATTTATAAAGCGCACAATTTTACAAACACTTTGCAATAATAATAATAAAAAATCCATCGACAGCACTTATTTGATCTTAGATATATTCTGATACAAAGCAATTTATAACACTGCTAAGTGCTGTAACTTCAATTTTGTAAGTTTATGATGTCATTAAAGTATAACATGAAATTCAAGATATTTGATTTGATATAATGCAGATATGGAAAGTGGGGTCCATATCAAGTTGTTCAGACAGCTATATCGTTGTTTAATATATGGCCAGCAGGATACCAACTCTTGATAGGAGTTTTTATTGGTAGGTTTTTGAAATTTATTAATTCAGTTTGTAAAGCTGTCATTCCATCACAAAAGTCACTCTGTATTTAGTATTAAGGAATTCAAATTCAAAATTTGTTTGACGCGGTAGAACCTACTATTTGAAAGATTTATGTGTAATTTGATTAAATTTCTTGGAAAAAGATATTATTATACTGTATACGTGTGTTAATTACAACAATTTAGTTCCTCGAGGGTAAATTTGTCTTTAAATGTTAATACTTTTAAGGAAAGGTTGACGAACGGTTTTTTTTTAAAGGCTATCGACCAGATTTTCAATGTGCAATTCCCGAAATAGAGAACAAAGATGGTAAAAACAATTCGATCTACATAACATACGAAAAATGTCACATCAAAACATTTCTCAACAACACAAACCAAGGGAGACCTCAGCTGATTAATCAGACTACTTGTATTCATGGATTTCACTACAGTCTAGGAAAGCACAGTACAATAGTAACAGAGGTACATGTATATAATTGAATTATTATTACCTCTCTGATTGGCTGAGTTTCAACATCGTAGAAAAAAATACTACGTTATGTTCACCTGCAGGTGAACTTCCAAGTGAACATAAGGTTTTTTTTTCTACATTGCTCCAAAAATATTTAGAATTTCCATACTGATACAATTGGTTATGAAAATTATTTCTCCAGCATCCAACTCCAACTTAGGTGAACATAGTTAACATTCAGACACATGGTATGTGTGTGTTTAGGTGTTAACTTTTTGTTAAAGTAAATTTTTGGTATTGAAAATTTCATTAAACAGTGGCTGAAACGTTATTGTACACGAATGATCACGTTACACGAACGATTCCGCACGATTATTCCTGATACACGAACGATCCTTCCCGCACACGATTATACGCGTTACTCGAACGATCACGATTGCGAATGCAAGTGCACGATTCTTCACGCAATATAGTTCAAAATATTTAGGAATGTACATTGATGTACATGCTGATCCTGCACTGTTAAGAGACAGATTATGTATAAATCTTCTCATGTACATGTATCGTCGGAACATTAAAGGTTGGTTGCTTCCTCTTACTTGCACCTATCTATCTTCTAAATTCCATTTATAAGCTGTTTTATAAAATGTTTTATCTACATGTATATGAAATTAATTATTCTCCTTATTAGTATTTAAAGTTTCTGTGGTTTTGTCTTGACTTTTAATCAACTTTTTTTCTGTATTCCAACAGAGGAAAAGGAAGTTATTTAATGATCAAACAAGCTTTAACGTCATCACTCCTGATTTTTACAATACACTAGAAGATTTAAGCAGAACGGAATGAAATTGAAAATTAACTTTTGACAATCCAAATACATGTAATTTGAAAAGAACAACTCAAAGAGAGATGCTTATTACCACAATTGCATTCAAGATTTTTAAAATGCATGGAAATTAAATCGGGTGTAAGAAATTTCATAGAATTTTATATGAACTAGATATGAGTTCTGAAAAGAAACTCCATGAAGACGTGGGTGACATATTTGTCGTGCGGTTATAGCGCGTAACCTACTAGCATTGTGTTAATCATTTTATTCTATAAAGTTTTTCATGTAACTTAATTACTTTTAAGGCAAAAGTCAAAATAGATAGGCATTTGTGTAAAAAATATGTTGATGACTTCCCATTATTTAAGATTTTATTTACGTTTGACATTACTTTCGGATTAATGCTAGTACTACATTGCTACAATTAAAAACTGATTAATACGTCTTTTTCTTCCTAAGTTTTACAAAGAATTCAGAATTTGACTCAGCGATTTAAAGTTTCCTGGCTTTAAAATATATTGCTTTTTATGGTGTTTTTAACGTTTAGTCTATTGGCTGCGCTATTTTTGTCATGTGATTTGTAAGAATTGTGTCATGTGAATAGTCAGCATGTAAAACTAGTCAATTTGTCATATTACTATAATTTTTAGCTAAGCCAATTAATTATTATCTAAGTCTATGTAATATGTAAATATAGTTTTAGTCTTTTGTTGGCTAGTTTAATAAATGATATGTTCACTTAATCGGAGTTTTTCTTAATATTATATACAAGATGTTTAGCAAAACAAGCTGCGAATAGCCAGAATTATCTCCTCTCATTACAGGAAAAATTTGTGGATATAAATATATTTTGCAGATGAACCTTGTCTGCGATCGAGCTCCCCTAGCTGAACTTGTCCAAACGTTGATCATGGCAGGACAATTGGTCGGAGCAGCCTTCGCATCTTCACTCGCAGACAAATTTGGAAGGAAGACCATTCTTCTTGTCTCTCATCTTTTGACCATGACATTTGGTTTTGGTGTTGCTTTCTCACGAAGCTACATAACCCTGGCTATTTTGAAATTCATTCTAGGTGTTTTACAACAGGTAATTGAGGGGTATAATGAATGAAGGTAAAGACTTTTTAAAAAAAACCTAAATTGAAGATAAAAGGAGTTTGGTTTCTTTGCTTTTTTTAATAATCACAAGAAAACATACAGTTAACAGCATACTAGTCATTTCTAAGAGTTAAACGTAGTTTTTTTAAAATAGGGAATGGTAATGCCTAATGCGGTGTTAGCGTTAGAACTGTTCCCGGAGAGAACACGTTTTTACACAGAGACATTAGGTATGTTTGTCTGGACTACTGGACTTATCATCATGGCACCCATTGCTTATCTGATGAAAGACTACAGTTGGCGATATCTGCAGATAGCTCTTACGTGTTTTTCTCTGTTTAGTCTGGTACAGTATTGGTAAGAATGAATGAAGTTATTTAAGTACGTAACCTAAAGCGTCTTCAGTAATCTACTGAGTTTAGCGTCGTTTAAAAGATACCTATTTCTCCTGCATGGTAGATATAGGAACAGTAGGAATTTTTCTACCAAAAAGAACTCTTTAAATTTAGACATTTTTATGCTCTCTCTTTCGGAACAAAATTTGATTAAATATATCTGTTCACACTATCTTTAATTGAATAATTCATATTAAAAATGTTGACGATTTAACGAAATTACTAGAGATATAATAGTCTTCGGCATAAAACAATATTTATGGTACTTTACATCTTTAGTGTTCCCGGAGTTATTGGAATTTGCAGCTTGAATTAATTTTAAGTAATTATTTTGATAATTTTTTTTTTTTTTTTTTTTTTTTTTTTTTTTTTTTTTTTTGAGAGGATACGTTATATTAACTTCATGAAGTTAAAATTCTCACAAAATAGTAAATATTATTTGTTTCAAACATCAAACACATGGATTTTCATTGCATACAGTTTGCAAAGAAAAAATATCAATATAAATATATCATGTGCAGTGTAGAATGCAACTTACTAATAAATCATTTACCTGAAGGGTTCAAGATGAATCTTTAAGATGGCTTGCAGCAAATGGAAAAAAGGAGGAGGCTGATAGAGTAATACGAAAAGTGGCAAAATGGAATAAACTAAATTATGAAGATCTGAGGAAGATAGTGGAAGGAAAAATGGCGCTTACCAAAACGGTCTCTGTGCAACAGATAGAAGATAAGAAAAGTGACCAACTATACCAGAAGTCTGATTTGCCTTTGGTTGAGAAATACTCATTTTTAACAATTTTGCGAAATAAAAACATTTTTGCAATATCGCTGATTATGTGGTTTACATGGTAAGTTTCTATAGATTAGTATAAGTGTTAATATTTATGCACATTCTATTCATCTGTACCTAGAGCAATGTATATTCAGTTTTTCTGAAGATGTAATACTAATTAGCACAACCACAAATTAATGCATCCTATGTTAGCATGCATCAGATAAAGTTGTTGGTTATAAATTAGTGTGCTATATCTACATCCAATACAATTTTCTACATAATCCTATAAGTAAAATTGGGTCTATCATCTTAATAGACCGCCAATAAGATTTCTTTAGCGTTTTCTTCGTCAGTCATTTATCCCACATAAAGAAAGTGGGTTGTGGAATCGGTTGCTTCCATGTTTAAATAATTTTTGGTGTGTAAAAGACTGGGGTTGTATGGAATGACATAAATTTTGATATAAAATACGTACATATAGGTCATTAACACATCGTAAGTTCAGTTTTTAAGCAAACAATAGCATTTTAGTTTTGGAAGTGAATAAAGTTGATAAGTCGTTGATGATTAGAGTCTCTGAATCATCTCGTGTTTGAATGAGGTTTCTACCTCCAAAGACCCTAAAAGCAAGATAATAATTCCATAAATAGACGTTCTAAAATATTTATCAATTTAAAATAAGTATACATGTAGTATTAAACAATGATGTTGTTTTTGTATTGTAGGGTGACCAACACACTCACATACTTTGGATTAACCTTGACTTCTACAAGATTGGCGGGTGATCGTTTCCTAAATTTCTTCCTATCCTCTTTTGTGGAATATATTGCTGTAATTCTTACACATGTCATGCTTCTTTGGTAAGTTATAAACTAAATCTCTAGTCTGCTCTTTTTTCAACCTCAAGCATATTTTGTTATTAAAGATGGAATGAAATGTTGGGTTTTAAGCTTTGTAGCTGAATGTTACTCATTCAAAGTCTTGAGGGAATATCCTCTCAACCTTTGTTGCAGTTCGTTAAGAATTTCAAAATAAAACTTTCAAAATCAAACGATAGAAAAAGACATTTCATTTATTTAATTAGATAAAAAAGAAATTTGAAATAATATCACATCTTCATTCAATATTAATATTTTAAAGTTTTCTTCCCCTAATATATGTGACAATTTGATGAACAATTAAAATGCATTTCGAGCAGTTTTCAAAAAAACTGAGTAAATTGTTAGTAAACTTACGATAAAATTTTATTTTTTAGTCTTGGTAGAAGAGCTATAACGATCATTTTTCACGCCATATGCGGAGTTTCCTTAGCTTCAGCTACGATATTGAATTACTTTGCAGGTATTCATGCCACAATGCTATATTTGAAATTGATGTCTTATTGCTTAATTATTTGCGGAAATTGACTGAACCGATTTCAGAGTTATCTTTCTTGTCAAAAGAAAATGTATATGTCAATGTATGTCACAGACGACAGTGCGTCTGTAGATTGACATGTACATTGTTTAGCTTCTGAATATGTTTGATCGGGGGAGCTGATTTCTTTCGCAAGCTTTGTAGAGCTTGAAATTTCTATCAGTTCTCTATAACAGGATAGAAGGCAGGAATTTCAGTTTGGATGACACCCACTAACAAAGAATAAAATGTCATCAGGCGTTATTTTTGAGGAGTCATATTCGTAAATAAGAGATTTTTTTGTGTAAATTATATACCGACAAATTTCTGGAAAGGAAGGGCCCTCCCCCCTGACTCCTGTTCCTATGGGCCTATAAAATATTTATTTCGGGGGACATGATTTATGAAATGCTGAATTTATATAATTAATACTTTTTTGGTAAATATCAAACTACATGTATAGGGTGAGTTAACCATGCGTCGGACACATACCTTGCTTCGGACAACTTTAAGCAATAAACTTTCATTGAACCTGAGTCTCCCCGTGTTTTTACTTGTTTCTGTCTTAAAGGTGAAGATTTAAACTTTTTAATGATGCCGATTTTTATTTCCATGTTGTGATAAAAATACCACAAGAATGGCCTTGAAATTACGTCATATTTTGCATCATCAAAGGGGAGTAACCAGAATTTTACGATTTTGTAATTTTTAGAGTTGTCGGTCTTTTAAATAGACTTCAACGGAACGAGTCGGGCCTAGGTAAAATTTGTCAATGATTGATATTTTTACAGAAATTTTTCAAAAATTCTACTTCAATGTTTGTATAATAACTTTTAGAGTTGTTTTTTACTATTATGTTCATTTCACCGTACATCGGACACAAATTAACCATGCATCGGACATTTTCCGATGCATGGGTAATCACTTCCATTCTCATATAAAACCCAAATGACAGCTGTTTTTTACGAAAATAGAAAATGAAAACTCTAAATTTTAAGTGAAAATACAAGTTATCGATATATGACGACTAGAAGTGGACCCAATTTATTTCTTTAAACTAGATGATGATAACCCACGAGACAAAGGCGCGAGTTGCCATATTACTAGCATTGTAAAGCCTTTCTAAGGCGATGTGATGCACCTAAAATCTCTTCACATTTGTGGATCGAAATAGTAATTCAAATTTAACTAGAAGTTTAATTTTTTAATAAAAGATAAAAATGTTTCGATTTCACTCATTTTAAAGCACCGAGATCAAGGTGTGATATTTTTCTGGTTAAAATACCGTATGTCCGATGCATGGTGAATATTGTCCGATCCATGGTGAATTCTGACTTATTTCGAAAAAATCGGGTTTTAATGATATTTTCTCAATAAAGAGCACACGATTGTGTCAAAAATTTATATTTTAATCACATACTACATGTTAAGTTCCATTTTGATAATATTCGGTCGGTAGCGATATCGCTAGAACTTGTTGAAGTGCGAGGGTGTCCGATGCATGGTGAATTCATCCTATGCCTGATCATAGACCTTGGTCGAGTATGCATATGTTGATTTATTGCAAAGCAATTATATCCCCATCAAATTTTCACAGAGTCATAGGATTGATGCATCCCCAAAAGATTACAGACATTTTAGGTTGATATACCTACAGTGTCGATCAACACAGTTTTGTTTGGTAGCCATTTGTGATTGATCAATGAGAATATTTTGTTTCCTATTCCCATCTACAACACATCTCCTTTTTTAAGAGTACTCCCAAGCAGGACAATCTTGCCATGGACATTTCTCTCTATCTACCATGCATTTCAAAACCAAATACATGATCTAAAGTTTTTTTGCATTGTTTTTAACATTGAACATTTGAAACCCTTCACAATTCACTATGACTAAACGCAGTTACTTTTCCTTCCCTCTTTCTGTGGACATTCTGAAAATTGGGAAGGTCCATAATTTCAATCTTTCCAGTTTCGCAAAAACTTGGTATCATGGTATTGCATGTAGACCCAGAAACCGAAAAAAACCTTGATTATATTATTTTAATTAACCTTTGACCATCTTTCTTTAAATTCGATTGTTTTAACTAGGGATATTTCTTTCCGTCTTCAATCCATTGTCATTTCAAAAGAAAAATGTCATTTTGACTTTTACATATGTTTCGTCTATGTCATATGCTAAAATATGCACCAATGTTGATTCAGGAGTTGAACTAAACTAAAGGACATAAGCAACGTACATCACCTACTGATAATTTTTCAAGATATTCTTAATTTAAGATTATAGTGTCATCAGATGTTCGTAGACAAAAAATCAGCATGTATTACCAGGAGTTTTGAAAAAAATATCAATTGATGAAAATTCTTGTATAATTCAAAGAAAAATATACAAACATTACTAAACATGTATTCTAGATGTTTTTTTTTACCCAAACTTGTTTTAGAAAAAGTGTACAACAGCATATGTAGACATTAAAATGTAGCACACAGTTCCTTCACGTATTGGAACTCTTCAACTTCAGGGAAAAAGACATTTAAGATCAAACTACGTTGCGTATGTCCTTAACCACTACATACAGATTTTTATTATAATAAAATTTAGGTACACAAAGCTTTTAATTTCGGCAATGTCCACCAACTTCCGCAAATACTTTGAGCACAACAGTGAACCATGTAATTATAATTTATAAAACAGTATTTGGTATTTCCATGATGGAATAGCCTGTATCAAAGTAATACGTGTGTGCGACACTTTGATAAAGGAAGATGACTATTTGAATATTTTAAGGACATAACAGTGCACTTCAAACGTTATCAGTGGTAACAACATTTGTTGGGAAAATGGCAATCGCAGGGTCTTTCAGCACTCTTTTCTTGTATACACCTGAGCTCTATCCAACAAATCTGAGGTAGGTTAAATTTTAAGATATTTCTTCAAGTTTAGCCGTGTTTTGGTTTGTTTAGAGTCCATTGGAAGCATTTCAGCTTATGAAGGGGGATATCAGCCATGATTCTTACAGGCTTGTGCTTATTGCTATAAAAGTGAAAACATACTGCAGATACTATTCTGATAAGTAAAAGTAAGGGTAATAAATACATATTGGTTTACCGATAAGGAAAGAAGGTTTGAAAATATGATTTTTGTCCTTCCTCTAGGAACGTTGGCATAGGTTTTTCTTCAGCCTTTGCAAGAATTGGTGGAATATTATCACCATTTGCTGGAACGTTGGTAAAATATATTTTAAAAATATAATTCTTATAAAACTCTAAGGTTATAAAAAAGTATTCCAATGTTTTCCTAATTTTTTATAGGCCGAAGAAATACCCTGGGTTCCAGGAACAATATTTTCTGTAATGTGCTTCATAGTGACATTACTTATCCTGTGTGTACCTGAAACACGGGGTACGGAGCTTCCACAGTCTTTGATAGAAGTTAAATTATGGTACACTGAAAATAGTGGCATTCACAAACGAAATAAAACGATGAACACGAAGCTTTGAGAAACATATTCGAAATTTTATTTTTCAGTATCATAAAATAGAATTTCTGAGACAATATACGTTATCTAAATAAAGTATAACTAGTATTTTGAACGATTTTGAAAATGAAGATGTACTTACAGATTTCCATACAACAAGAATTATTAACAAAAGTACGCATTATTATACATATAGCCTTTATGTAATATGTAACATGTAGAAGTTTTAATTGATGATATGAGTTTTATTTGTTATTAGCATTCCCACTGGGAGAAAGTTTTAATTATCCAATCGTAGTCATTGCTAAAACCACGTGACACAAGATAGCATCACTTCGCTGATTTACATGTTGAAGTGTAAACAAGTTGTTTTGGCGTTGTGATGTTGCAAACAGCTGTTTGTTTTTGGTGGCAGCTTTTCGTTTTGACAACTTTTTGTTTTGTGTTACTTTTATTTGTTTAAAATATTCTGCCAAACTGATGATTGTTTGCAACAGGGGAGATCCCATTGTCAATTTTATCGTTCTTTGTACTAAGGATTTTTTTGCTGTTATTATCCTGGTGATCTTCCCACAACTATAATTGTGTTGTATAGTTATTGTCATTAAATAATTCACACTCAATATTCTTTGTCTTTGTTTTGATTCAATTACAACTTATGCAATAGCCTAGCCAGATCACTAGGGTTACATCATAAAAATATTTTGGACATGAGGAAGTCCTCCTCCTTTTATAAAAAAAAAAAAAATAATAATAAAATCATAAGCAGAGGGTGATACTGAAGAATGAAGAAAACGTTAGTTGATTAAAAGATGAATTGTTAATATATGCATTGTTCGGAAAATCCAAATAATTCAAAATATCCTTCAGTTATTCATGGTGTGGAGGAAAACCTTTCAAATAATTTTTCATGCATATTCGCGCAAAGTCAAACGTATTCTGCTAGTTCGATGCAAATCAAATAAATTAGAAATAAATTTAAAATTCGGCCTTTAAACTGCAACGACTTAAGAGACCATACCAATAGAATTATGTAATACTTTTTTACTCTGAAAGTACCTCATTTTGCTGCTATGTAATTTTTGGAGGGATACTTGAGGTGACGCAAAAAGCAAATAAAATTTTTACGTTATGCAAGCATTTCATCTTGATTTACTATATGTGCAATTTTAATATAAATGCATACAAGATATATATGTTTACATAACAGGGACATTTTGTATGACTTTAATCTTTTTCTCTTCTTTTCTTTCTTTCTTTTTTTTTTCATTATCTACGTTTGAGAAAACGTCCATAACATTTTGGGGGTTTCAATGAAAGGGAGAAATACAGAGATGGTAGGGGAGGGGTGATTGATTTTTGAAAATATCTGCAAAACTTCTAAATATTTGTTGCTTTAGTTAAATTGAATCTCCAGTCAATGCTTGAATGCCTTCATGAAAGGGAGATTTCTGAACACTTTGAAACTGGTAATTTTTAAAGGATTCTTCTTTGACATTAGTTGAGTAATCATTATTGAGACTCTATGGGAAAAATAGATATGGCAAATTTTTTTTTTATTACAGACTTCTGTGCAGTTTGTATAGTATTTTGATATATATATTTATAAATTTCTTCAATTTAAATTTGTGCAGGAAAATTTTATACATTTGCACAAAGTATATGATGAGTTTATGTATATTTGATTAAAAAAATGCCAAAGACAAATTTCGGACATGTAGTTAATAAACTTTAAATTCAATATGCACTGCGCCTAAATGTGAATGAATACCTGATTGCTACGGAGAGATACACTTAAAAATTCATTCTCTCTTTAAGAGATCTTTTTCCTTTCATATCTATCAAAGTATTCGATCACCAAATGCATGATCGGAGGAATTTAATCGGCCTACAGAAAATATGAATTAAATATTTGATTTAGAGACCATTGAAACTCGGGTGATTTTTAAACACAAATACTAAATAACATCCACATGTTCTTTGTGCGACAGTCGCGCAACTGTCTGGCGGATTTATTTTTGTTGTTAACTAATGGACAAGACTTTCCGCGCCAGCTACTCTAAATGTCGAATTTATTGACATATGAATTCAAACTGACGCGAGGACGAATACAGGATTACATATTTATTATTTGCAGTAAAATGAAAAGATATCTATCCACTCTCAGATTTTAAACAAATCAGGTAAATACGGGGAGTTTAATACCAGATCGAAGGGACACTGCGCCAGAGGATGAATAGTTTTTAAGTTTGGTTGATTTAAATAGGTAAGTAACTTTTAATATTTATTTTTGAGTAAAGAGACGTGTGTGATATTAACATTTATTATAAAAGATGTAATACACGTAAAACAACGAATCCACCTTTTTAAAATAAAAATAAATGGCAGTGTAATTAAATGTATTGGAATCATTTAACGGACAGACCACCGATATCATGTGAAAGAGTGTATACATGTCCCATCAAATTAAAATGTTAAACACATTTTTTTGTTAGTTTAATATCGCAAGAGAATGTCAACTTGTATCTCGGTATATATCATCTCAATAGATAACGAATCAGAATGTTTAATAAAACATTACGTATTGTGTTTGATTTTAGTAAAATTCAATTTAATTGTTTGCCTTGGAATTAAGGTATCGCAAAATCAAATATTAAGTGGTTATTTTCAACCAAAATTGATCCTTACATCGATGATTTACTAAATATGTCAAGGCGTTTATTTAAAAATTTCAGAAACTTTATTCAAAGTTCTTAATAAAACGTGTCTTGAGAGCAAATTTTTATTACAAACAACAAAAGGACTTGATAAATTGATCTAAATATGAAATTCTTTTCTTCGACAACTGAGAAAGAAGATTTTAAATTGCACTATACAATCTCATGTACCTTGATCTATCGAGAATAAAAAAGTAAAATATACCATCAGACCTGTCAATTGCATTTTAATGATAACTTTCTTTATTCCTTAAATTGCAAATCACTGCTTCATTTGCCAGCTTTTGTTGAATTGTTTGTTAAAATTCTTCAAATCGATGTAATGTAATACCTAGTTCCGTGCAGTTATAGAAAAAGGGATGTAGAGGTATTGAAAATGCAAGTATTGAATTGCCTGTCTTTCACTGCATTTAAAGTGTCAAACAAAAGTTGATATCGTTTGAATAAAATCAATTTCCGAATGGCTTGGTATAAAGAGTGGTTAATAATGTTGGACAATACTCAGAATTTTCTTTAAAATAAAATCTAATGGGGATTCATTGTAATGCATGTTGATTATTAATGTGAAAGTTTAATGTCCTAATGATAGCTGTGAGAGAGTTTGTTGCTAAATGTGTTCAGGTACATATATGTAAGTACTAGTGTGAAAGTTATTATGACAAAATCGTGATTATAAATCATAACATGTCAAAATTAGGTAATTAAAAAATGTTGAATGGCATCGCTGAATATTTTTTTTTCTGTGTAAACATGCACTATTAATTACAATGAATATTCTTTACATTCCAAAGACGTTGACAATGCAAAAATGTAACTTAGTCTAATAAGTAACTATGATGCACTTTATTCTAACCTTGAAATGTTTCTTTAATTTCCCGTACATGTATATGAAATGATTTTTTTTAATCAAATGATTTGTTTCAGAGAGGAATATCTATCTGCATGAAACTATTAATGCAAAATCTTTGAAATCTAAAATGCTAATTATGACTGGATTATCAGCTTATTATTCACAATACACTTCACATTATTGTAAGTCTATTGTTTTCCTTTACTCATGTGTTTGCTGATTTTCAGAAGTAACACCAATGTCAGCCCCCACATTAACCAGGTCTGCTTCAGACATGGACTTCAAAAAGTCCGGAATAGACTGGAGTGAGACTTACCTGGAGAATGACCAGCTGGACTCTCAACTGGAAAGTAGGATTCACCAGATCCATAAGGCAAAGTACAAGGCCACGATTGACAGTGATTATAGTCTGATGGAGGCCCGGCGTCAGGCTGAGGAAATACAACAATTAAGTAAAGCCATCAAAAAGAAAGACCGACCGAACAGTGTCAAGTTGTACGAGTCTAGCAGTAAATCTGGATCCTTTTCTAAATCTCGTGGAACTTCAGCTGTAATGAGAGAAACTATTTCAGAGAAAGAGGAGACGGATATTAATAAAAATGAGATATCTAAATCAAAAAATGAAAATCTAGACTCCAATCAGAGTAGAGTGTCAACAGAGAAGGAAGAAAATACTACAGACGCAAATAATTCCAACGAAGCATCTGAGGATGAAATTAAACTTAGACCTGTTAATGTGGCCATGTTCAAGTTATCATTTAGAAGATTTAACTCTAATAAACAGAACAATTCTCCTTCTGATGACCTTCATCGTCAGTCCATGTCTATTTCAAACATTCGACAAACCCAGTCTGCAGCACCATCCAACATACGAGATCGTGCGAGAAACATTCGAGATTTAAAGAGATCTGGTGGTAGGACGAGACGTCCTATGACATCCAAATTAAGACAGCTAAAAGATGGCGAGGTTCTAGAGGCAGTGGATATTCATCCTGTGGTAGTGTTTGGTGTTAATACGCGGAAAATGAAGGAGACAAAATCTAGGCGGGAGTTAGAGGAAATGAGCAAAATTCAACACGAAGAGAAATTCGGTAAACCCGACAAAGAAAAAGAGGAAAGAAAGTTAAAAATGGCCGCTTGGGCAAAAGGCGACGGATCTTTGGAGAGCAAGATTCGTAATTTTATCACTGACATAGAAGATTTCAAACGCCGATCCAAAGGTTCAGACAATATTTTGCTTTCGTATCGGAGAACAAACTCAGTTTTATAGAACGTATTCAGGATGTTCAGTTATGCAGTCCTTGTTTAATGCAGTTCTCACAGTAATAAAAAGGCATTTTATGGCGAATGTTTTAAATAATTTTAAGTAATAAATGTTCACTATAAAGATTTTGCTCAGAACTAGAAAAATTCTCCGAATTCTGTAAAACTTTTGAGCTAATTATAGTATTGATAACATGAATTGGCTCATACTAAGACAATCGAGGTTCCATTTCTAGTCTTAGATACACGAAAAATGAATACCCTATAGCGGGTTTTCTTGGCGGGGGTAAAATTTAGCGTTTTGCTTGCTCAAAAGCATGCCAAAAATTTTGGCGTTATTAATGTAGCGGACACAGGGCTCAAACACTTTTCAAAAGAACACTTAGAAGAATACTGAATATTTTCGAGATTAAAATTTTACTGGGCTACTACCAAAACGCTAAAATAAACCAAAATTAGCACCCCGCTAAAATTACCCGCTATACGGTAGGTTAAAAAAATTTTTAAAAAAAAATACATTAAAAAAATTAATTAAATGAAGGGCGAGATGAATATTGTACTTCGCGGGTTGCTCATCGTAATGACTTAAATGAAAACCAGCAACAGTTGTTTGTTATTTGATTAAATGGTGCAAACCTTGCCTTTTTTTTATTTACATTTGTTGAGGTCCTGGCCGATTGCAGTTAGAGAAATATGATATGGTATACAGATAAGGTCTTCCCTTTGGATATGAACCTGCAGAATTCAAAACTACCTTGGGACATTTTTTTTTTTTTTTCAAACTCATGAAAATAACAACTGAAGCCTTGTTGATATAAGTAAATGCATAATTTCTCCGCTTATATTTAAATTTTCATTCTAAGTTTCACAATTATGACTTCACAAGTGATGAAAAGTTGTATAGATTTATGAGGGTGGCAGCAAAAAAGTAGAATTTTGATCATTGTGTTCCAGAAATTTCAAATGCATATATAAACAAGAGTCCCAGAGGCCACATCGCTCACCTGAGCATGTGGCTAGGAAAAAAGCAAAAATCAGTTTAGTATTGAAAAGCTTAAATGCAAAAGTGGTCCCGACCTACCCCTAAGAAGAGGGGGAGGGTATGATTTGAACACAATTGAATCTACAATAACGAAGGATGCTTAGATATTTTTTTTAAATGTGACCTTTTTTCCCTACAAGTTTGAACTTTCATTGTGGCCCCTACCTACCCCCAAGGGGTCATGATTTGAACAAACTTGAACCTACGCTATCTGAGGATGCTTCCATATCTCCTGTGTAAACTTTGATCATCCATTGTGGCCCCACCCTACCCCCGGGGGTCATGATTTGAACTAACTTGAACCTACACCACCTGACAATGATTCCACATGAGTTTCATCTTTCCTGGCCCATTGGTTCTTGAGAAGAAGATTTTTCAATGATGCTATAATTTTTCGCTATTTCGTAATTATCTCCTCTTGGAGGAGGGCGTGTCCCTTCATTTGAGCAAATTTGAATCCCCTTAACCCAAGGATACCCTGTGCCAAGTTTGGTTAAAATTCGTCTAGTAGTTCTGGAGAAGAAGATGAAAATGTGAAAAGTTTACAACGACAACGCCAACGACCACGACAACGACAGACAACGGACAAATTTTGATCATAAAAGCTCACTTGAGCCTTTGGCTCAGGTGAGCTAAAAAGTAAAGGTTTAGATCATTTCATTGATTGATTGTATGTTGTTTAACGTCCCATTCGAGAATTTTTCACTCATATAGAGACGTCCTTAGATCATTTCAAATTAACGGTCAAAGTTAAATGGGATTTTTTTTTTGTTTAAAGGCCTTGGAAAAATAATGTCGAATAACTGTTCTTCCAAATAATTTCTTCTTCTCTGCCTTTGCCTCCAAATAAAGACGACGAATGCTTTTATATGTGTCTATTACTTTGTTTATCTGCAGACAAGATAATAAACAAAGAAATGTTTTGGTTTTTTTAAGTTCAGGAAAAGAGTATTTAGAAACATTTTGAAAGGTTGTACCCTTCGCTACTAAAGAATTGCAAGGAGATAGACAAATAAAGACGAACAATATATGAAAACAGCGACCTATTTCAAAAGAGAACTTTTTAAATTAGTTTCAAAAAGGAGATGGGCGAATAAGGCTTGCAGTATGCGTATACCCTAACAAAAAATACTATAGTTAACTATAGTTTACTATAGTTAACTATAGTGATAACTTTGACACTATGAAAACTTTGATTTACTATAGTGATAACTTTGACACTTTGATTTACTAAAGTGTTTAAATATGAAAACTTTGATTTATTATAGTGATCACTATGAAAACTTTGATTTACTATGGTTAAAACGTTGATTTACTATGATGATAACTTTGAAAACGTTGATTTACTATAGTGATAACTTTGACACTATAGTGATCACTTTGAAAACTTTGATTTACTATAGTGATCACTATGACACTATAGCGATCACTTTGAAAACTTTGATTTACTATAGTGATAACTTTGACACTTTGATTTACTATAGTTAACTATAGTAAACTATAGTTAACTATACTATAGTATTTTTTTGTTAGGGTAGCTTCAGATATATTAAAAATCATATTCATTTTGTGAATTAAGTATTTAGAGTAAAATTTTCATTGTTAAAATTTATGAAAATTTGACAAACAAAAAATTTCTAAGGAAAATTTTCTCTGCAAATTTTTTTTTCTATTATTAAAACATAGGTAATCAGAGATGACAGAGCTCACCTCAACGAATGTTGTCTTTAAGTAAGGCAAATTCCCAACTAAACTAATAATCTACTAGTGTGCAATCCTAGATGCAATATTATGCAATTTTGATCTTATATGGCTTGCAGTTACTTGGGAATGTACTTATCTAAAAACTTAAAACTAGTAACTCATCCAGAAAATGTTAGTCAAATCCAGCATCTGAAGCAAGTTTAAGAGTGTTGGTAACTAATGCAGCATCCATGCAAGTTTGGTTCAGATAGGCCTTATAGTTTCTTGGCAATGGACCTGAACCAAAACCTTTAACCTGGTCACTCATCTGGAAAATGTAGGTTAGATACAGCATCCGAAGCAAATCCAGTAGTGCGCATCCTTAGATGTATCATCCATGCAAGTTTGGTCAATATGGGGCTTATAGTTAATAAGAAATGAGATCTGCACCAAAATCTTTCATCTGGTCACTCATCCGGAAATGTAGGTCAGATCCAGCATCCAAAGCAAGTCAAGTAGTTTGCATCCTTAGAAGTATCATCCATGCAAGTTTGGTCAATATAGGGCTTATAGTTACTTGGAAATGAGGTCTGCTCCAAAAATGTTTACCTGATCACTCATCCGGAAAATGTAGGTCAGATCCAACATCCAAAGCAAGTCTGGTAGTGTGCATCCTTAGATGTATCATCCATGCAAGTTTGGTAAACATAGGCCTTATATTTACTTTGAAACGAGACCTGCTCCAAAAACTTTAACCTGCTCCAAAAACATTAACCTTGTCATTCTTTAGCTGAAATTGCAGCATCTGAAACCTTGACTGGTACAATGAAACACACTAGAAGCCTCTTCCATGTATCTCCGATTAATATAGGGCATAGAAGTACTTGAAAAGATATCTGCTCAAAAAACTTTAATCTGGGACGCCGAAGCTGACACCGACGCCGAGGGTTTTGCATATTAAGCTCCCCCGACTTCATTGAGGTGAGCTAAAAATAATGTGATATTCTAGGGGTTCGAACCCTAGCAATAAAAATACTGAGTATAATTTTCCTTTGAGATTAACACGATAACCAGTATGCTACACACCTCCTTATGAGTATTGGCATTTAAATCATGTTTGTGATATGACCCTTGACTAAATAGACTTCTAAAGTATTTCTCGGAAAGATGCGAATGTTGTGTCATACAAAGTAAATTTTTAAGGTATTATGGGTCTTTGCTCCGTATTTTTGTTAACCGAAAATGTACATTTTTACGCAACCTTTGAGGATAAACGTTCAAAAAAATGGAGAAAAGACCCACTCACATGGAAAATTGTGTTAAAATATGAGAAAATCACCCTGTTTGCCCTCTTTGGTGTGTGTATACTAAATTGTAGGCAAATGATTTCAATCTTTGTGAGATTTTTGCACATTGTGGAGATTTTACGTAAAGTATACTTTAATGTTAGATGAAATATCAAAGAAATTTTGTTAGAATTGAATTTTAGTTTTTCACCTCATATTTGCCTAACCATGTCCATCTACAGTTAAACCTCACTATCTCGAACTCAATGGACCGGGAAAAAAAATTGAGATGTCCGAGGATTCGAGATATCGAGGGTAAAATACTTAAAGAATAAGTAGGGGCTTCCAAATCATTTCGAATTATCCATGGTATTCGAGATATATCAGTTTCGAGATACCGAAGATTAACTGTACTTTTTAATGAGTAAAGTTTCTAGTCTCTCAATATTGCCTGTTTTAGAGATGTTTTAACCTGCAGACATCCTAGGAAATGCAGATATTCATATTTATATTCATGTTGATGTATATGTCTTTTTAAAATATAGTTTTTGTTTTGTTTTGCTTTTAAATCATGATATAATGCTTAGAAGATGTAAAAAGCTTTAAGGAATAAATGAGATACGACGTTTCAGCAAGAAAATGTTTCATTTCTTTATCCGCTCCAGTTCATTTCTTCTGGAATGACATTTGTTTCCAACAGTAATGGTTATCCTCCTTACCGTACCACTGTCATTTTCATATTCATTTCTTTTATTTATTTATTTACTCCCAATATATTAGTTGCTTCCTCTCTAACAATCCGGAAATCCTCAGTACATCTCCCCCGCCTTAAATTGACCAATAAAAAAAACTATATTTGTTTTCAAGGTGAAATGCGTCATTTCTTTTGTACCGTGAAACAATATCTTAAGATGATAGGTCAACTTCCTGTGCTGCACGTATTCTGACGTAAACAGGTTAATAAGAGTGTTTTTAAAACAATTACCTCACTTCTGAGGGGATGGTTTTCTTACTATTATATTTGAGACAATAATAAGACAGAAATAGAAATGAAGTATTCACCAAATATGAAGCAGCTACCTATACTGGTGTTGTCTGTCGTTATAGCAGGTAAGCAGAGAACCACGGTCAAGTAACAGATGTTCTAAGAAACAGAGCAACTCCTAAATTTTATCAACAAGATAAAGCTATATTTTTTACTTTTATTACACAATGAAATTAAAGAAGCTTTGCCAATTCCTGTGTTTAAAATTAAATGAATTAATAGAAACTTTAAGGGCCTCGATCCTTAGGAAAAAAAATTGAATAGCATTTTGGATTAATCGCGAAATATATTTTTACTAGGAACCACTGTACAACAGTGTGACATTAATGGTGTTTTAAAATGCTGGAGTGAGTCATCTGTGCCAGAAATCATGAACAGGTTTAGAACACCTGAATTCTTGAAGACTTTGAATGCCCAATATGCAACTGAGGAATATTGTAGGTAAGTCCACTTTTTGTGTAGTTGGATTTTTTTTAACTGAGGTCTGATAGAAAGGAGCTTAAAGGAAATGGATCGTTTTTTTTTTGTTTTTTTTTCTCTTCAAGAAATTGTAAAAATGAATATATTGAAGACTTGCACACTTTTTGATACATAAACTGTATTCAGAACCGTTTGAAAAACATTATTTCTTTCAAATTCTTCTCTCGAAATTTATCTTTGAAACGACTAAATGCCGTAAATTTGTTCTTTTAGTGCTCAAACAAAACTCGATTTATGCATGCAAGACTACAGAACTAATTGTCCTTCCGACGACACTCTGTCATTAGACACCATCATATCAGCTGGAAATTTTCTGTGCACAGATGGTAAACAAGGTAAAACAATGTAGCATTCTTTAATTTTTAATGAGTCAAAAATGATTGTAATTACCTTACAAATATAAAAACTGCAACTAATAAAAAAATTACCATCTTGCACAATAAAAAACAAATAATATCAAGAAAGGTAAAATAAACATAGAATTTGTATTTTCACAACGGTACAGGTTTCATTAATCATTTCCACTGCTTGATGACTGATGCGTTTCAAACCAGCACATTGACTTGTATGAATGATATGATGGAGCTGTCCAAAAATGTAAGCAAGGCCAAGGACAATGGTCGGAATCTTTCCAGTGAAAAATGCAGGTAAAGGTTCATACCTGAAAATATACGATGTCGTAGTTTTAATGTCTGCTTTGGATTAATGCATTTTTTAGTTTCTGTTGCTAAAGCAATGTATGTATTTATGGGGCTGTTTTAGGGATAACTGTAAAATACTATTTTCAGACATTTGATTAAGAATTTTTCTTCATTTGAAACACGATAAAGATTAAATTTCAAATTTGTAAAAAAGAATGACATGTATTTCATTTTGCTTCGATGCTTCGATAATTACGGCTATTTTACAGAGTTTTATGGGGCTTGTTTTATCTTGCAGGACATCAAAAGAAGCAATAACTTGCATTGAGGAGAAAACTAAGATATCATGTGGGGAATCTGCAGGTCAATTTGTCCATCATTATCTCGAAGCAACCCTTCAACCATTACTGAAAGACGTACAGTGTAACCACAGTGAGTACACTTCATACAAATTTGTACATCTGAACATTTGACATCTCGGACAACATTTGACATATATATATATATATATATATATATATATATATATATATATATATATATATATATATATATATATATATATATATATATATATATATATATGGAGAGAGAGAGAGAGAGAGAGAATGGTATAGATTATTCCTATATTTATTCCTATTCAATAATTTTTTATGATTCTCCATCACAGGTCATTCACCAAATGAATATCCCACTTCACAGAATGTGCACATCGTTGGAAAAACCTGTATAAAATATTGTTATAAATATCCTCAAAGCTCTGCCACACCCGTCCTGGAGAGCACAAAAAAGGAGATGGATGGCTGGTGTGAAACCAACTGTAAGCTTGGTAACTGTCCCGAGAACCTCTGTACCTGTGACTGCCAAATTCCAACACAGGTTCTTGTGTGTGAGCCAGTCTTGTCAAAATTTGGCGCCAAAGATGACGCTGCTTCCTGGTGTTTAAACACATGTAAAGCAGGACACTGTCCTGAGGATTACTGTAAATGTCATATCCTCTATAGCCTTCCTAGACCAGTCACAAATGGATTATGACGTTTAAACCTTGCAAAATTGAAGAGAAATCCATAAGTTTAAATGTTCAATTGCTTTAATAATATTTTTATTACAGTGTTTTTATTAATTGTCCGTTTAAGATTATTTATTCTTTTTATCGGTAATGTTCTGAATAAATGATTCACCTCTGTTATTACCAGAATGATTAAATTTTCATTTGCCTTAATTTTGTTTTTGTTTTTGTTTTGTTTTGTTTTTTTCCTTTTAAACTTTGCTCATTTACAGTTTTGTGTAGTATGTTTATCATTTTGTGTACTCTTTAAACAGTATTTTAATTTTACTTTGAAGACTGAATTGAAAATGAAAATGACACAAAATGCCAGATATGCTCATTGCTCCGCCTTGACATCAATTCATTTTGCTGTCGTTATCTGATTTCTATCTCTGTATTTCTTGTCCAAATTCTATCAAACCTGCATAAAACAAAGACCAAAAAAAAAAATCTTAAAAATTACAAACATAATTTATATAATTTTCCCACTTGTCCAACCTGAACTATTTACGTAGTAATATACTAATTGTCATTATCCGATTTCTTGACTGCGCCGGGTTACCATATCATCAATTCATTGATATACCATAACAAGAAATAAAAATATTTCTGAAATATTTCATTTCTTGCCTTTATGTATTAATTAATTAATTAATTGATCTATTTATTTATTTATTTTTGTAAGTTTAACGCAAATGCCAATTTTCACCAAACTATGTTCATTTGAAAGAATATACACAATGTCTCAATAACTTCCGAACAACCCTTGTATATTTATACTTGAGAAAAACAACATGAAGAATTCATATATGCAAATATATGACACATAGAATCAGCACGCATATCTAAAAATTCCCTTTGGATTCTCCATTTAAGGATGATTACCTGATTTATATTAAAATTAGAATAGGTGTTGTTCTATTTAAAGGTGCTTGGACACAGAATTGAAGTTAATATTTTCTCAAATTGTCGGTATAATTTCGTGACTTATATGTTGCCATAGCATTTCATACTAAAATACAATAAAAATCTTATTTCATCTCGAAGTTATTAAAACTTCGAATTTCTGGACGCGTTTGATTGACACATCCTTGCGCTTTCACATATTTTAATTTTATTCTTAATACTGAAGAAAAGTGGCAATTTTGTTGTGTATTAATGAAAAATATTAAAACTATAACCCAGTAAATTCAGAGTGGAAATGTTCGAAAGCAAAACTCACTCACAGTATTGTAAGTCCGTGCTCAGTGGTGTGTGCAGAGTTTAACAATTGAACACACCCGGTGAATCGTAAACATTAATAATAACAGAGCTCGTGCCCTGTTTACAAAAACAGTTTACGTTTCACGGATGTGTTTAATTTGTTAAATTCTATACACATCACAGAGCACGTACTGACAATACTGGTGATTTGGTTTTGCTTTCGAACATTTCTACTCTGAATTTTCTGGATTTTAGATGTAATATTTTTCATTTTTACATAACAAAATCGCTTCTTTTCTTAAATATTAAGGATAATGTTAAAATTTGTGTAAGTGCAAAGATGTGTTAATCAAACGCGTCCCGGAATTCGTAGTTCCAATAATTTCCAGATAAAATAAGTTTTTTTATTATATTTTCGTGTGAAATGCTATTGCAATATATAAGTCGTGATATTATACAGAAAATTTGAGAAAATATTAAGTTCAAATCTGTGTCTAAGCACCTTTAATATAAATATGAAATCAACAAGAATGAACTATCTTCTGCATTATCTTTCCTACTGAGTTCTATATAGCAATTTGCGATCTTCCTAGAGGTAATATTTTAAATTGCTCAAGCAAACCATTGCATGATCACATCATAAAACCAAAAAAATGGACAGTTATTCTTTATATTACATGTACCACGTTTCCGCAAATTCACAAGCTCAGTCAAAGCCCCTCCAACTTCTCTCTCTCTCTCCGTCAATTTTTTAACCACCCCTATGGTTGAAACAATAACTTTATGAAGAAATCAAGCTATTTTACTATTTGTAGTTTAATCTCGGACAAAAAGAAATTTAATCTTGTAAATATGTTTCAAAATGAAAAAAAATTGTAATATTTTATTTCAATTTCATTATTCACTCTAGCTTTGAAAGCTAGGGAATCACATTTCTACGTGAATGTCAGATTTTATATGATAAATGCTACATTTAATCGGTCTGAATATTTGTGGATTTTTTCTTTGCTGTTATAAATAATGATCGATATGCTAGTTGGCAATAAATAACTGACCACCCTTCGATTTATTGCTATCTTTAATGATGCCACGAAGGAGGTGACAAACGTGTTCCTTGGAACACTATAGTTCTGAAAATTTATCATTTTTTCATGTTTGCAAACGGATCATAGATCGTGGCATGTTTCGAGGTGTACACATCTTATTCATGGAAAAATTCTTTTTCGTAGTTTTAAACATTCCATGTTACTACATGTATTCCTTAATATAAAGTTTTCATCGAAGTCTAAAAACTTAAACAAGGGTCCAAGTAAATTTATATAATTCGAGATCTATAGTCTATGTCCATGTTTAGAATTACCTAAAATACAATTCTTAAGCAAGCTGCATTCAAATTACAAAGGCAAATTAAATATACTTGTTAACAAAAAAAAAAAATACATGCTTAAAAATTGACTTAGCTTCTTAACTTAATTGCATTTACTGCCTCCAGTGAAAAAAAAATATGCAAATAACTGACGCATAGAAAGAGTATGCATGCGTAAAAAACCCTTTTGGATTTTCCATGAAGAAATGATCATCTGATATAAAATATTGAGAATAAAATTAATGTCATCATGAATTAAAATTAGTAAGAATGGTCTACCTCCTACTAGTTACACTTCTTAGTATACTAGGTAAGTGAGACAAGTTTTAACTCATTTATTTATAGCGAAATAATCCTAATTTGTAAAACGTGCAAAACTGACACAACAAATCGGACGTCTCTTCACGATTTATTGCCTCTATCCTAGGTACTGTATTTAATAGATGAGGGTATGAATTTACCAGAAATAATTGAAGCATTTGTTTTAGGGACCTTTGCTAAAGGATGTACCCATACGGAGATCATTAATTGCTTTATGCAACCATCACTACTAAATTATACACACAAGATTAACTCACCAAACATTTTAAGGATACTGAAAGCTCAGGATACTGTAGAGGAATATTGTAGGTAAGTTACCAACTGTTAGTTCATGTGCTGATTTAGTTTGATACAAAATCCTTAATACATGTACAAATAGTTAATGACGTTCTCTGGATCGTTCTACATGTATTTAAATGGAAAGGTGCTTCATATAAAAAAAAATCCATATCGTTTTCTTTTACTACTCTTTAAATGAATAGTAGGGAATGTAGCCTATATGATTTTTAATTCAATGTTTATTACAAAGTAATCATTTGCACCCTAAAGTGATTTTAATATGAAAATTTTAAATGCACCAAATATTAAATTTTTAATTTTTTTTTTTTTTTCTTTTCTTGGAAAGCATAACAAAGGGCTTAACATCATGTCTACAGGACGTCAAAACAACATGTTTATCTACAAACAGAATCACTTTATCAATAGACATGGCGCTTTCTCTGATAAACTACCTGTGTTCAGAGGGAAAACGAGGTACTATGGTTCATAAATAGTGACATTGTGCTTGACACATAGTACGGAAAAAATATTGCAATACAGATTTGTCACTTCTAACACTGCTAATACGCTAATCTCAAAAACATTATAGCTTTCTTTGATTTATATATTTGACCTTTTACATATCTGAATATAGGTCAGCTTTAAAAAATTCTTTTGCAGATTTCATTGATCATTTTCAATGTGTGATTCTCGATCATATCCAAAATGAAACGAGTTTTAAGAGTTGCCAAAAAGATATGTTGGATTTATTCGATTCTTTCATAGAGGCCCAAAGAAGTGGTAATAATAATTATGGCAAAATATGCAGGTAAATTTTATGTACAATTATATATCACATGATAGAAAAATAAGAAGTCTTACACAGCTTTTGTAAAAGTTGTAATGATTATGAAAACATACTTTCAATTTTGCTTCAGTTATGTATTCAAATATTATCCTAAAGTATCATGACCTTCAATGGGAATATGAACAATCAATTATTGATTACTAATGATCAAAATCTTTAATAGGTAATATTTTTCTCTCAAACGTGTTAGTGTATACATTTTTTTAAAGTTATATCAAATTTAAAACTATAAAACTATATATAACCGTTTAGAGCAGCAAATAAAATTGTAACTTGTATGGAAGAAGAAGGAAAAAGAGTATGCAGTGACGAAGCAAGCAAGGTTATGCGAACAAAAACGGAAGCTGCGATTCAGCCATTGATGAAGGACATATCGTGTGAAAATAGTATGTATATTTTTAAATTAAGCTATCTGTGGCTTGAAAAAAAGACAAAAGAACGTCATATGTGTTTTTAGATATTTTATGTCTACTCATTTAAGAGGGATTCATATTTTCTCACCATTGAAAAAAAAATCCAAATCTCATTCATGAATTTGTTTTTTGTTACCTTTTTTTACTTACATGTACAAAAATCAATCGCGAATACATAATTTCGCTAAAAAATAAATAATTCACTAAATCTTCTAATAGAGAAAGACAAAATTATGTATATTGAATTGAAATCCCTTATAACGAGTGATGTCAAACTTCAGAATCAGGGTTCGAATTCTCAACATTTCAAATTTAACTGTGGCGCAAGACGTATGCGAAATGCTAATATTCGCGGTCTTTTAGCGACTGAATTCGGGAAGTTACAATGAATAAATTGAAAAACACAACTTTTCTGAATCACTATTGTAATACACAAGTTGTATTAAATATTTGGCAAATTGGGATTTAAATCAAACGATAATTAAAATCAATTAATGGATATCAAATTTAACATAGTGTAAAAGAGAAACAAGAACGTTTCCGTTATACAAGTTTTCTTTGACACCCCGCCCCCAGCCAACACAACACAACGTACTTAAAAAAACAAAAAATAATAAGCTTATAAAAATCTGAAAATATTAGTACCAGTAATAACAAGTTTTAAGTGTTTAATCTGATTTTTTCAAAAGATATTTTTTTTTTTTACAAAATGTAAATTATACACTTACAGTGTCAGGACAGAGGAATTTCTAGCACAATCAAGCTTTCATCAGCCAGATATATTTGCAATATTGGTTTCGGTTGACTACAGTATCAATGCAAATTTAAATTAGCTGTTTGAAGTCATAAAATGCTGCTTTGATGGATTATCGTTCATTTTTCAACTTTACAGCAATACATGATTACGATACACGTACGATGTTTGACTTACAGTGCCAATGCAATTTTAGAGACGTGGTTATCTTTAGTAAAGCTAAGTAGTTTTAAAATTAGCATTAAAAATCATTTGCAATTACCGGGGAGTGTGAAAAAGGTTGTCTCTTTTCATTCATGCGTAAAGTCCAGCGAGGCCTAGCAGATAATTGAATGTGCAAGCCCAACATTGTCTCTAATGGGACTAAATAACGGTTAAGCATTAAAAAACAGTACATAATATGGAGGTTCAGTTCATGTTTGAGTTTATAAATTTATACATAAAATTTAATCTTCATGATAGACGACGATCTTACTGAGCCGCTAATTTTTTACTTAGCGGAACTATGGCGCTAATTTTTTAACTGTGAAACTAAGGAATTTAACTGGCACGGGGTCGCCAAGTTAAACGACGACCCTTGAAGAACCATGCAGAATGATAGTTATTTCAAATTAGTCTGAAATATCATTACACATTTGATGTTATCTTCTTCAATTCAAAAGTTGAGCAGTGGTAACTTTTGCTTAAATTACATCACTGTTCTGTGTATCAGGAGAGTGAACTTCTTTACAAAATAAAAGAAACACAATCAATATTCAGCATATTCATGTAATGTGAACACTTCATTTGACATGTTATTCATTCTGAAGTTTAAGATACTTTTAAAATTAATCAAGAAGTAATCTCATTGACTTAAGTATTCAGAAAGAACAAGGATATTTTCATTTTAGAGACGCTACTACATGTGCATGGATGTAACAAAGACGGATTTTCTAACTGCCTAATACAGTCATCTCTACCAGATTTCATAAAGGAAATAAGATTAATGAACAATTCAAAGATTTTAAATGCTCAAGAGACTGTTGATGAATATTGCAGGTAAAAACCTTATTTATTACATATTTTTAAGTCTCTGATAAAGGGATAAAACTTTCAAATAGTTTTGAATATGAAATAAATTTAAAGTATGGGCATCCTGAGAAAACTTGAACTCAAGAATGAAACTTTCTGACCAATGAAATGTCTCTGTGTATATAACATGGAGTTAAACTGTTTCATGAATCATGTTGATTTGTTCTCATTGTAACTAAACATCTTCTTGATGCTTGTCGCATAAAAACAAGCGTATTAGTTACTAGTTACATTGCTGTATGTACTTACGGCCTTTAGTATTCATGCTAGCAAAGCTACAGAAAGGAAATATTTTGAATATTAAGAGAATACTCAGAACAGCTGCAGCATTTGCACAAGAAAAACTTCCTTTAAAGGACTTATCGCATGATCTTTCAAAAATCGTAATTTTATGAAAAATATTATCTATAACCTTATTCATCAAAATGCTGAATACAATAATCGTTGTTGAAAGCATATTTTAAGAGATATTAAGAGTTGAAATTCAAATACGGCAATATGCATATTTCAGTCGGATTTCGGCGAAATACTGCTCTGACGTCATAGGCGACAATTCGGTGATAGAGAGATGAGAATATGCACACTATTAACGGAGTTATCAATGACAAATGCAGCTAAATTACGAAAAATGCTGAAAAAATTAATTCCTTATATGATTTTCAATTATCATAGAAACATTAATTAGTTCTAAGGTATAAGGCTTTTAAGATATTTTCGTTTTTTATTCAAAACATTTAGAACCTAGCTGTAGCTCTAATTACGGCAATGTTTCGTGATCGGGAAATTATTTTTCAAGATCGCCATCCTTTAAAAAACATATGAAGACTTGCATAAATTAATATTATATACAAAACGAAGAATAACAAAGTTATATAATGTTTAATTTGTGAATCAAATAATACATGTGATAAGATGACAAATCAAATTGCATTGTTATGGCGAGTTTCTTCGTCTTCGCTGCGTCTCCCTCGCTATCGTCGCTGCTATTTTTACAATGTTAGATTTTTCAGATTTTTTCTTGCTTACAATTCTAACATATAAGGTTGAATATTCAATTTTATATCGACAAAATAAGTGATTTGGTCATTCACAACGCAGAAAATTCAGGTTGTATCGCGTATATTTTAGTAAGATTAATGAAGAGCTGATCAGCCATTGTCGCCTTTGACGTCACAGGGTCACGTGATAGCTATCTAATTAACTTAGATTTTTAATCCAGGGGTTTTCATTTGAGTCAATAATTGGTTAATTACCGCGATTTATCCACAGTAAAAACACAGAATTTATAAATTGTGGCCATAAGGAACGTAATACGCTTTTAATTTCAAATAATTTAGAGACGGCTTAAAGGTCCTTAATGATGGATTAAAGGTCGTCTTTAATTAAAAAAAAATGATAACAATATGCGTTTATATCAAAACAAAGTGCGTGTAATTTAATATCTAAGTTCGATTTATTCGATTTACGGAATATTCAAAATCTTCTTTTAATTTAAGAACAAAAGAACTCTATCGTATAATACTTCTTATGAATTCAGCAGCGGAACATGACTCTCCACACACGAAAGAAAATTATAACGTGTTTTTTTTTTTCTTTTCGTTGAATTATAAGGTATGTGTTTAGGATAAAAATAATTTAAAACAAGTATTTAAACAAAGATTTTTTGGTAGCGAAATTTTTAAGATTACTTGCAGGAGCAGTTCTAAGTGTTTATGTTTATACGCATTGACAGAACTTAGAATTAAAATTAGATAGTCAGCATTATGAATTGAGTAAGATTTTACTAGCGTAAATGATACTTAAAGATAATTTTAACTTAATACACTGTAGTTTAAAGACTGGTTAAAGAGTTGCGTAAAGTTGGCTTAAAGATTACTTAAAAGTGGCTTAAAAATTACTTAAAAATGGCTTAAAGAAGTTGGGACATTAAGCACCTATATGCTAGAGCTTAAAGGTTACTTAATGGTGGCTTAAAACAGTTTGGACATTTACATGTAGCACTTATTAGCTGCAGCTTAAAGGTTGCTTAAGGATGACGTTTACGCAGGGTTTTAGTTGGCAGAAATGCAATGCTATAAAGTACTATACGTTAGATCAAAAGATTGTTCTAAATAGACAAAATATTCATGTTACGACTCAGTATCCATTTGAAAATTTGAAATTTTATTATTTGATTGATTGATTGATTGTATGTTGTTTTACGTCCCATTCGAGAATTTTTCACTCATATAGAGACGTCACCATATACCGGTGAAGGGCTTCAAATTTTGACCTTTACTCGGCACTCAGGGCCATTGAGCAGTGAGAGATCTTTATCGTGCCAACGCCTGCCGTGACACGGGGCCTTGGTTTTTAAGGTCTCATCCGAAAGACCCGCAACTTTTCACTCCAAAGTGCCGAGCGCATGGCGAAGGAACAGTTGCTACCTATTAATTTATCGACTTAGGTCTGTCGCGGCCGAGATTCGAACTCACGACCTCCCGATCACGGAGCGAGCGCTCTACCGACTGAGCTACCGTGAACGGTTTTATTATTTGAAGAGAAATATCTAATTATTTGAAAGTGAATAAAAACACTACAGTCTAGGTCTACAATGAACAATAATTGGATTTTCGTTGTTATCAGTGGAATTTTTTATCATTTGAGTAAATCTCATCCTTAATGGTGGAGTATAGAAATCAATTTCTTTAGTCCCTCTTTAAACCACCTTTAAGCCGTCTTTAAGCGAATGCTTTAAGAAAGTTTTTCGTCTTTATTGTTTAATGTTATGAAACTAATGTGAATTTGGATCAATTTTTCTTGAAGATTTTGATAAAAGTTGTTGATTCTATGTACGTTCCATAATATTCTATAGAGATAATGCATACTACTAAAGCTGATTTAATACTAAGAGGAGAAATTATGAAATCATTTTTTCTTAGATGTACAATATTTGAGTGGTTTTCGTGGATGTCTCTTGCACAAGGTCTTACAACCTCAATGAATACTGAAATATGACATTATACCCCCAAGAGCTTGTAAATAATTAGTTATTACCGGAAAAATTCCCAAATTGATTCCACAATTGTGCTTGCTGTAAGTTGCTCTTGAGTATTCAAATCGACTTAGAAAGAATTTGCCATTATTAATGAATATGATTTTTGAGTAGTCAAGGAAATTCTTGGCTCGGTAACTTATGAAAGGGTAAAAGAGAAAAATGTTCCTCAAGTAAGTGCTGTGGTTAATAAGCCTTTTTTTTCTGTATTGAACAGTATCATAAGGAAGCCCAGCCATTGCTTGGAAGACATCAAGACCACATGTCATTTTACAAACAGCATCTCTCTTGACATAGATATCATGCTTTCTGCTGAAAACTTCCTGTGTTCTGTAGGAAGACAAGGTATATGTTTAAGTGTAAAAGTACCTTAAGAGTTTGAATTATGCTTCCGAAATTTAAAATAAAAAGTAATTGAATGAAACTGTACATTTTAATGGAACAATAATAAAATGATTAACTTGTCTTTTACAGGCTTCGTAAAGAACTTTCAGTGTGTGATGTACGACCTTCTCCTTAACAAAGGTCTTGATTTCTGTACAAAAACTTACATGGCAAAACTAACGAGAAACATAATTGAGGCAGATGCAAGTGGTTCTGGCATTTCAAGCAAAGTTTCTGAAAATCTATGCAGGTATATTTTCGTACGTTGAAAATAGATGCAATTTAACATGGTTCTTTCCCCTCTTAAAAAAAACAAGCATTTAAAAAAAAACTTAAGTAATACATGTACTTAATTTGTAAATTGCATTCTAAGCATAATTTTATGCATTACATGAAGGAATATATAAGTGTGAAACATTCATGTAAGTTATGCTCTCAAATGTTCAGTATTTTTATATATTTTTAATATTAATTTTTTAGAGCAGCAAATGAGACATTTAGTTGTTTTCAAGAGAAAAGCAGGACATTGTGTGGTGAGGAAGCAGGAGCATTCACGAATGCTTACTTTGAAGCAAAAATCCGACCATTGATGTCAAATATTACATGTGAAAATGGTAGGTCCACGGTTTCTGTTATACTTGCTTTAACTTCTGTTTTAGACTTTTGGAATTTTTAATTTTTTGTTCAAAATCCCACATTTAAAAACTTTAATCTAAGTCTAAAATCTAAACTCAAATTCCAATTACTTTAGCTTCGAAACATGGATAAAATTTTGTTAAATTTTGTAGCTTCATCCGAAACATTTTTAAATCTAAATTTTCACAATCTTTATCATAAAATAAATTTATTTCAAACATTTAGTTTCAACATTTGAAATATTTGCGATTTTTCGAAATTTTAAATTTGATGCACATACTTGAATTTCTCGTATTCAAAACATCTATGTTTTTAAAATTCTGTTAAGTGTTAAACTGACAAGTTCATCATTGAACTTCATATCAAAAAGATATTGTGTAAGCAAGATAGAATTTAGAGGTGAAAATATCTCATCATCAACAGTTATTAAAATCAAACTTTCCGGATAAAGAATATCTTAAAATTTAGATTTCAGGGTAATATAAAACTTATGATCTAAATATTGCATATCAATCAATTTTTACCTTTGTTTCTAAATGAGTAACAGTTGAAATATCAGAAAACATTAATGTTATTAATTGCAGGTTATTCTCCAAGAAAATATCTCAGCAATGTTTATATGGACCAGCATGGTGAAAGTTCAAGTACCATAACCTCTCCTACTCTGGGAAACAATTGCTTTTTCATACTTATCCAAACTTTCGTATGGGCATTTACAACTGATATTTCATTACAGTAGATTTAACATTAAAAAGTCCAACATTATTTGCTTGGATTGTTCTGTAAAAATAGTTGTGAAGATAATGATCTCAAGTAAATATAAGTCGTGAAATAAATTGCACATTTTTTCTTAGGAGGAACTTCAACTGCAGAAGACAAACTAGTGATTCTTTTACCACCTCCGATTTAGTGAAAATGGAAGGATAGATTGTTTCCATTTTGCCTTTTAAATTTCTTATACGATTCTTTTTTCTTTATATATTTCTAAAACACTTAATCCATTCTGATAAAGTGTTCAGATTTTTCTTTTCAAATTTGGCCGAAAGTCTGGCATAATCTTTGACAGAATTCAGAATAGAAATGAAGTTCTGTCGCCAAATGAATGATCGCAATTAGGACCGTTTAAGATGATTGATTTTAGGTCTTCATTTTCAATTATACTGACATCATCAGCAACGATTTGCCCAGCGGGGCTGTAGTAGATAGAAAGAGAAAGAACGTTTAAGAAGATTTTGTTTATATAAGAGGCACCTCAAGGTTTGTTTATAATTAAAAAGGTTGGAAGCAACAGTTTTGGAATATATATAGGAAATGAAGGGTATAGACTTCAACTTCAAATATAGTGGAATGCAATAGTAAGCTTTTCTATGGCTGAGAATGTTACTAACGTTTGCAGCATCTATTCTGATTTATTAATTGAATGATATATTTTTTTTCCAAAATTCTAAAGTTTACCCTCATTGAAAGAATAGAGGTGTTAGGCAAAAATAAATGTTTATAAAGATGTTGATGGCCCCTGTTATTTAGTTTAATCTTATGCCAAGACATTCTCTTATTGAGAAAACCTTTTTTCTCCAATATAAACCTGTTTGCAAAGAGTACATTCAATTCCATAGACATTATTGAAGTTTTACAGATCAATTTTTTTACCAATTTTAGTATAAAACTTTTTCCAGTAAGGTTGCTATAAAAGAATTATTTATCAAAATGTCACAGGTTTTGCAATTTTTAATAGAACATTTGTAGATTGAACACATGGGGTTTAAAAATGAATTGCCAGAAATAGATCTGATTAAAACCTTGCAATCTTCAATTTTAGCAAAGGTTTGGTTTGTTTTTATACCAAATCTGTTTATCTGTTGATTGTATTTAAGATAAATTGTGAATGTCTCGAAGGAGAATTCGAGGCCTAGGGCACCAATTATTCTGTCAGAACCTGTGCCCCTTATAGGTTCTGCAGTTCGACAGCTTTTTAAATACTGTGCTCTGTGTCACCAGTGTAGAACCGTTTGTCTTTTCAAAATCCATAGTAGAACATATACCTAGCGATAAGTATTCTCGGGGACAGAATCTCCACTAACAGAGACACTTGCGCAGTGGTTAAAATGAAAAGAGACGAAGATAACGAAGAGTGATCGATCTAAACAAAATTTATAAACAATACATGTACAAATATGTGAAGAGGATATAACATACGGACCCCTGAAAATTCCAGAAGTTGGATCAATTGGATGGTTGGGATCTATATTTTGTGTTAATGGTCAACATTATTCTTTATTTTTTTTTTTTTTTTTTTTTTGCATCTGAAAGTCAGAAATGAAAATACAAATTTTAAACTGAAGGGGAAAAACTCAGGGTAACAAATTATGAGCTAATATTAAATTAGCTACTTTTCCAACATAATGACCCCTGACTCAATAAACTTGTCACCTGAGTTTCAAATCTACTCCATCGGCCTCCGTAAAGTCCAACTTAGGACTGGTTTATTTGAAGACTGGGAAAATATCCCCAAAAGAAAGTATAAATTGTCATAACAGTATTCTAGTTAAAGTTCACGTCAAAACATGGCACAAAATAATTCCTGAATCTCCCCTTCCGAACCGGACATTTTTTCCCTAGACTGGGACTGATTTTTTTTTAAGAAATGAAAACCTATATGTAAACTTTCTGCATATACCAGATTCTCTAAAATGTGTGTTCTGAATTCTTTATATGTAGTTTAGTAAAGGGGTGGATTAGGCCCTACTATTGATTTTCAATCTCCTTAAGCTTCGACCGAAATAAACTTGCGTACCTTGTTGAATGGCTATGTGTTTTTGGTACTAAAATATGTAAAATAAATTGCTTTTCAAGGTCTGAAAAGAAATATTCTCAAAAGATTGTTTTGAGTTAATAACGCCTACTTAGAATTGTGCGTTTGGTAGGAATATCTAAAAAAAAAAAAAAAAAAAAAAAAAAAAAAAAAAAAAAAATTAATACTCTGACGCAAATGCAGCAAATCCATCCATTGTGACTGATGCCCCCCCCCCCCCTCCAGACATATGCGATACTAAAGAGATAGCTGAATTTCCTTTGGGATGGGGCTACCAAATCTTCTTCAATTTACTTACTAATAATCAGTCAAGAGAAAATGGGATTTTGGTAATTTGGTGAGTAAAGATGCTTTGGAATGTTATGTAAAATAATTTGAAAAAAGAAATAAATAAAATGAGATTGATCATTGTTCCTTATCTTTATCTTTTACATCACCTTAATTGTAATTGCATAATTTTCTTCCAGTTATTGCTACTTCAAATAATGGACGACTCTAAATGGGTTGTCGCAGCAGTTTAAAGGAAAAATAATGCTAGGACATACATATACATTCTCGAGACTCGAAATGAATTTAAATAAGATAATTTAATGTATTTAAATTAATTAATCTTTATAACTAATATGTTTGTTTAAAACAGGTTTTGCTTTCTTAAATAAGTATGAATCCTCCGATCAGTGGGTTTTTTAAATCTGCCTTTTCTAATGAAAACCATATAACTAATGTTTAAAAAAATCAGGTGTTGTCTGTGTCATTTATTATATGACTTTTACGTAAAACTGAAATCAATGTATGAAATATATGGAGATAACGAGTATTCAAACTCAAAAGTCCATTCAAACAATAAAAATTAGGGGCAAAGCAAACACGGACCTTCTAAAACATCAGAGGTTGGATCAGGTGCCATAGAAGAGTGAGCATCCCCTTCCGACCTGTCGCATCCGCTTGTGCTTCTAATGATCGGGAAATAACGGGAAAGTCCGTCGACAATTCAGTGTGTAAATAATGGATTAACAACTAGTATGAAAAACATCAGTCAGCATTTGACTAAATGATAGATTGTACTTGCTGACAAGATCAATGTATCGACCATACATTTTACGAAATGATGACCTTAAATGAGACTGTTGTATGAGTGTAATATAGAAATGCAAGAGGAGTCAAACCCTAACAAAAATACTATAGTTAACTATAGTTTACTATAGTTAACTATAGTATCAAAGTAAAAACTTTGGAACTTTGATTTACTATAGTGAAAACTTTGGAACTTTGATTTACTATCGTAAAACCGTCGAATTATGTCTTTGATTCCCATTTTTGACATTTTAAGATGTTCATAAAAGCATCAGAGAACTTTGTATAAAACCGACCCTTTCCCTAATAGAAATTAATGTACAAGAAATGAACTTAATGTAAGATTGTCTCTGGCGCCGATAGATAAGCAACATTTATTTAGGTGTATTTAATTTAATGCAGGTGTAATGCAAGTTCTCTTTATGGAGAAAGGAAAATAATATACTATAAAATAAATATTGCGTCATTTAAAACAAAAATACCTGTTCCAACAACTTCAGTATTGTATTGTACATGTATTTTTTTTTTCAGTTTATAAATGTAAATATTGCATTTCAGTTAACTAATTCGTAAATTTAAATTAAGACATACAACAACCTCCACCCCCTAAAAACGGCAAAATAAAAACAATATTAAAAAATACTTTAATAAGTTGATAAACTATTGTGAAAGCTTTGGAACTTTGATTTACGATAGTGAAAACTTTGGAACTTTGATTTACTACAGTAAAAACTTTGGAACTTTGATTAACTATAGTAAAATCTCTGAAACTTTGATTTATAGTTCACTATAGTATTTTTTGTTAGAGAAGGCTTAGATGCTAAGGGTAATTAAGTGTATTTTAATTCTTTTTGCAATCAGTTAACTGGCTTGGATCAAAAATTTATCAGTCCAGTGTTATATAATATAAGTGAATATAATAAAATCTATTTCCTATCTAGGTTGTAACACGATATTTGATTGGATAGCAACCGGGTGTAAATGTCTGTATACCCGTCTTGAGCCGGGGATAAATAACATGATATCACAATGCATAAGTTTCAAAGCAAATAATGATGAAACCTTGATGTATTGTAGCACGTAGTAAATATTATCGAGAAATTTAAACGCATTGATTGTCATGGATTGCAAAGAATTTATTTTGTTACATAGATGTGACTGAGACCTCAAAATCACACTTAAACAATCAGTTTCTTTATTGTAAGAGATAAAGAAAATAAAAAAAATAATAATTAAAACACGGAATGTGTAAAATGCAAATTGAAAACAATACTTGTAAATTTTTTGAATACTAAGGTGTATCAATTCAATTTCGAAATGTTTAGTTTCAGGAAATTTTTACTGAGTAATATCATTTAAAGAATTTTTTTTACAAGACCTTGACCAAGTAATTTGCATAATGAGTATTGTAAATGAGACAGTTTAGTCTTCTAATACACACCTTCTGACGTATGGAGGCAGCCATGCATATCTCTCTTTACACACGTACTCTAATATGGTTTTTCCAGTGTGAAATAAACATTATCTATATACTAAAGCTAAACATACTTGGATTATAATCATGAAATCTGTAAGCATGGCATTTGTCCTTCTTGTATCGCTTGCCATTGTGTCAGGTAAGTAAAAAATAGTAATAATTTTTTCCAAAGAAAGTGGCTCCCATCAGCCACGTACCTCAGATCACTTGACTCGACACTAATCTAGTGTTTTGGTGGTATGATATATACGAGGCTTATGATTTTGATAGTTTATTAATTAGCTGCAAATCCGCCATCATCAGGAGCCTACCAACAAACGCATTATTAATAACTGATATGACGAGCATGTACACAAACATGGAATTCAACGAACTTCTCTATTCAGTGAGAGAGACTTACACACAGGCCAATACCTGTCATTTCTTTCAAAACTTATCGAAAAATCCGCTCTCTGTAGACTCAATTCGCATGTTAATGAAAACAATCTACTCCCCAAAAATCAGTCGGCATACAGACGTTTCCATTCTTGTGAATCTGCGCTTTTAAGACTCGTAAATGACCTGCTTGACTCTATGGAGAAACAAGACGTAACGACTCTTATAGCAATCGATCTCAGCGCCGCATTCGATACTGTAGACCACGATATATTAATAAAAGTACTTCAAAAACAATATGGAATCTGTGGCTTGGCATTAAAATGGGTAGATTCATACTTGCGACCTCGTGGCTGCCAAGTATGTGTAAATTCCATTTCATCATCTGTGCGTCAGCTGCAATGCAGCGTTCCACAAGGTAGCTGCTTAGGACCCTGGTTATATCTGGCGTACGCAGGAACTATATTTGATGTCATTCCTCCTTCCATATCAGTTTTCGGCTTTGCAGATGACCATACCGCAATTACACGCTTTAATCCAACGTCGAAACACAGCGAAATTGAGGCTATTCGCGAGCTTGAGGATTGTGCAAAGATTATTAACAACTGGATGAACGCTAATAAACTAAAAATGAATGCATCAAAAACAGAATTTATTCTATTTGGCAGTAAAAAACAACTAGAAAAATGTGCTACAAAAGTGATTAACATTAATGAAAATGAAATAAAGTCCGAAGAATGTATACGATATTTGGGTGCATTTTTAGATGAAAATCTTAATTTCAAAGAACATGTAAATAGGAAATGTCGAACAGCAATGTTAAATTATTTAAGGATCAAAAGCATCCGCAAATATTTAACGAAGGAAGCTACGGAAATTTTAGTTCTATCATTAGTTATTTCACATTTAGACTATTGCAATGTTATTTTATTCGGCATAGCACAATACGAAATTAATAATCTCACGGATTCTTTTGTTTCGGTGTTGTCATACTATTAATCCTGGATTTATACTATATATAAATCTAAACTGGTTTGCATGTGCACAACTGGCATTGAAGACAGGCATACCATTATAACGAATTGATCAATGGATGATGAAAAACCCTGCACCCACGCATGAAAAGTACGGAAATTCTGTTTTATAAGAATGTAGCAAACCAAAACGAATCTGGAATTGTGACTGGGTGACTGCATTAATCAGTTCATATTTATCAAATGAGTGTTCCTGGATTATATTTTTATTGGTATTAATTAAACAGGTAGATATTTATCACACGTTAACTAAGTTCCAATCACTCTGTTTTGTTATGTACGGATGGAGATCTGAATCAAATGACTTTCCACGTGCGCTGGTTCTAAAGTAATAAGTGCATTCACAACAGAATGACACGTCCTTCCGAACACTACATTACAGCGGAAATTGCACAAGGCTTACAAATGACAAAGCCAGTTAACAAAGAGAACATAAAACTATAGTTCTCTTAGCTCATGAGCATGTATCTCATCTCACATCGGACAAATTGTCTGATGATGAATAATAATTGTTGACGAGAGGGCCCTCACCAAAGTCACAACATGCAAGAAATATACTCATTCGTTTTTCAGTGAGCTTGCTGAAAAGTTGAATACAGATACATGTCCCATGATCCTAATGAGAACATTGAAATACCCCCCCCCCCCTTCCGCGTAAAAAGCGGCTTGATTTGAACCCAGATTTATAATGACTCGCAAACTTGTATATTCTATGGAGTATGTATTATCTCTCCGCCCTCGTGTTGTCTGCTTTGTGCAGAAAGCTGTAAGTAATATTATCAAGGACACCCTTTGCATTCATTTCAGCAATGTGTTCTTCAAGATATTATAAACTGGGATACTAAATTAAGCAGTTATTTTTGAATTTAATTGCACTAGCTGCAAAGTCAAGTGTTTTGAAGTACATGGCTGATGGGACCCACTTTTTTTTGAAACGTACTTAAATATGGTTTTTCCATTGTGAAATAAACATGAACATATACTGAAGCTAAATATACCTATTGGATTATAATCATGAAATCTGTAAGCTTGGTATTTGTCCTTCTTGTATCGCTTGCCATTGTGTCAAGTAAGTAAAATAATTATTCATAGTACTATTGCTTGTAAGTTGGAAATATTTACTCTTCAAAGACACCTATAGTTAACAACCATTTTTTGATGTTTGTTAAGCATGCTATATGCACACACTTTGTGATTAATTGCTTGTTTGTGTAGTTAATTTCGTTTTTTTTAGGGACAGTTGCTCAAGATTGTGACAATACTGGGATTCGGAATTGCATGAACCAATTCTCTATACAAGAAATCGTAAAAATGTTTAAATCACCAGATATTAAGACGTTGGATACTAAAAAAACAGTACATACATTTTGTAGGCAAGTGTGATATTTTCATTTCAGTTCATCAATATACATGTTTGAAATTATGTTATGTTTCTTAAAATTAACTTATTTGAAATCATCATCAAATTCCCTTGAACGTTTCATCATTAAATGTACATGTATATGGTGTGCTCTCACTACCACCTAGATACGATATTCTTTCACGTTATACCGTTTGACATCAATTTTTAATATCTGAAATTGTAAACAATTGATGTTGAAAATTGTACTGAATTTCTAATTTTATATATTTTCTTGAATGGCACAGCATTCAAAAACAGTTAGGCAACTGTGTGCAGGAATACGGGACCGCATGTAAATCACCAAGCACACTTTCTGTAGAAACATCTCTAAATGCTGCTAGCTTCTTATGTTCTGAGGGAAAGGAAGGTAAGAGGGGTTTCAACTTATATGATTATAGAAGAAAATTATAGACCTTAAAGAACATATATTACAATTTTTTTCAAAGATATTCAATACTGTTAATTGAGGCACATTTAATACATAATAACTCAAACTAGCATAGCTGCCCTTAGTGAAGAAATATAATATAGAAAGCATAATAAAATTCACTTAAGGGAGCCGACTGTGGTTTTATTGTGTAAAAACTAAAATAAAGAAACTCTTTACTTTATAGCAAGTGTAGCATACACTGATTTCAGTGTACATGCAAAGTTTCAGTAAACTAGTATTAATTGTAACGGGGACCGTTACAGATGTTCCCCAAACGCTCCCCAACTTCCTTTTGGTGTCTTATTCCCTGTAAGCTTCATTAAATAAAACAATCAAGTATATTGGTTTTATCACGCATTACACGCGCCCGCACGGGCACGGGCATGCATGTTCAAAATGACCATGTCAACTTGTCTACACTTTTAATACATCTTTATATTCAAATTTCATCAAAAGATACAAAAAAAAATCGGCTATATTAAGTATATCTGTCATTTTACGCATTGCAAGCGCGCGCACGTGCATGCATGCCCATGATGACCGTGTCATCTTGTCAACACTATTAATATATCTACATATTTTGAGTATCAAAGCATTTCATCAAAAAGTATAAAAGTTACAGCTATATCAAGTATATTAGTCATTTTAGCATTGCATGCACGCGCATGTGCATGTTGACAATGTCGTCTTGTCTACATTTATAATATATATTTATATTCTGAGTTTCAATGCAATTCAACAAAAAATGTGCAAGTTAAGTCTATATCAATTGTATTGGTTATTTCAATAATTGCACACGCGCGCACGTGCATGCATGTGCATGCTGACCATGTCATCTTGTCTACACTATTAATATATCCTTATATTCTGAGTATTAAAGTATTTCATCAAAAGATGTAAAAGTTTTGGCTATATTAAGTATATTGGTCATTCTACTCATTGCATGCGCGCGCACGTGCTTGCAAGTGCATGCATGTGTGCGCTGATCATGTCATCTTGTGAACACTTCAAATATATATTTATATTCTGAGTTTCAAAGCAATTCATAAAAAATGTACAAGTTAATTCTTTATCATTTGTATTGGTTATTTCAATCATTGCGCATGCGCACACGTGCATGCATATGCATTCTGACCATGTCATCTTGTCTATACTTTTAATATCTCCTGATATCCTGAGTATCAACGCATTTCATCAAAAGATATGAAAGTTATAGCTATATCAAGTACATCTGTCATTTTACTCATTGCACGCGCGCGCACGTGCACGCATGTGCATGCATGTGTGCGCTGATCAAGTCTTCTTGTGTACACTTCTAATATATATTTATATTCTGAGTTTCAATGCAATTCATCAAAAAATGTACAAGTTAAATCTATATCAATTGTATTGGTTATTTCAATCAATGCGCATGCGCGCACGTGCATGCATGCGCATTCTGACCATGTCATCTTGTCTACACTATTAATATATCCTTATATTCTGAGTATCAAAGCATTTCGTCAAAAAATATAAAAGCTACAGCTATATCAAGTATATTGGTCATTTTACGCATTGCACGCGCACGCACGTGCATGCGCGTGCGCGAAAAATGACCTTCGTTCCGCAAATCTACATAACATACCTATTAACCCTAAAAAGGTTTCACCTCAATCGGATGTGTAGTTTCGGAGATCACTCACGGACAAAAAAGTACCCAGGAAGAAAAATAATAATAATAATAATAATAAGAAACAGAGTAAAAACAATATGTTCCCAAACTTCGTTTGGGGAACATAAATATACTGTCTGCATATTTTTCTATCTTAAGGGACCATCTCAAAATACAGTTGCACTTACCATGGGATTATATGGGGAAATGTTTTTTTGACCTCAAAGCAAATTACAAAAATATTACAGTAGTTTTCTTGTTCAAATTACAGTATGTGATCAGTAATACTATACCGAACTTTATATATTAAAAGTACAAATTTATACAGTCTGCTTTCCAGAGGGAGAGGGGGATCTCAAACTGTCAATATATACGGAATTTTCCTATTTTTATGGAATGCTACAACACTTTACAGGCACTAGGAATTTTTGCAGAAGATAACCAAAAATAATCGTGACATTTTCAAATCTCCATGTTTCACAAGAGCATATTACTTGTACTCTTCTCTTTTTTTTGCACTTTTTGTGGCCCTTATTAAAAACTTCAGTTCCTCATAACGTCACTAACACAAACAAGAGGCCCAGGGGCAACATCGCTCACACGTTGGTAGATAAAAGCAGAAATCATTTCAGTATTGAAAAGTTTAAATATAAAAGTAGTTCGGAGGAGTGGGGTGGGGTTATGATATGAACAAACTTGAATCTACATTTCCTAAGGATGCCTATGAATAAATATGACACATAATGGCTTTACTGTTCTTAAGATGAAAATTTTATCGAAATATTCTTTATATTCGTTGTATAACTATGATACCCTGTTATGGTCCCTCTATTCTCCTGGAGGGTAATGATTTGAAGAAATTTAAATCAACATTACCTGAGGATGCAATAATATTATTATGACCAATCAAAGCTTTGCTGTTCTTGTAAAGAATTTTAAAGATTTTTTCCTGTATTCTTATGTAAAACTTTGATCACCCATTGTGGCCCCACCCTATCCCCAGGGGTAATGATTTGAACAAACCTGACTCTAAACTACTTGATGATGCTTCCTTATAAGTATGACCAATCATGGCGTTGTTTTTGAGAAGATTTTTAAAGATTTTTCCTGTGTATTCCTATGTAAAACTTTGATCGCCCATTGTGGCCCCATCCTATCCCCGGGGGTCATGTTTTGAACAAATTTGAATCTACACTACCTGAGGATGCTTCAATATAAATATGACCAATCATGGCGTGCTGTTCTTGAGAAGAAGGTTTTTAAAGATTTTCCCTATGTTTTCCTCTCTAAAACTTTGATCATCCATTGTTGTCCCACCCTTTCTGATGTATTCCTATGTAAAACTTTGATCACCTTTTGTGGCCCCACCCTACCCCCGGGGGTCATGATATGAAAATTTTGAATCTACACTACCTCACAATGATTTCACATAAGTTTCATATGTACAAGTACAGTTGTTCTTAAGAAGAAGATTTTTAAATTATTCCATTAATTTTTCACGAAATCATTTTATCTCCCTTTGGAAGAAGGTGTGGCCCTTCATTTGAACAAATTTTAATTGTCTTTACCCAAGGATAATTTGGGGCAAGTTTGACTGAAAATTGGCCCAGTGGTTCTTGCGAAGAAGAAAGATGAAAATGTGAAACGTTTACTACGACAACGACGACGACAACGACGATAGATAACGGGCAAATTTTGATCAGAAAAGCTCACTTGAACCCTCGGCTCAGGTGAGCTTAAAATGACGTAAAATCCATTTATGAGTTACAAAATCGTTAACAAGGTCATGTCTTGAAAAATGAAAATATTTTTTTTTTACTTCTGTTACCTTAAAATTGATTAATTTGACAACTCCATGAAAATTACTTCTTTAAAAGCTTAAAACTGCTTTATTTTAATAAACTGCGAGAAGCAGCGGAAACACCATTTGGCCCACTGTACAAGGATACTCACTCCCGCCAAAACCCGTAACTTAACTCTTGACCTGTAGAACCTGCCTCGTAGCAGTGCAAGAACGACGCGCTACACCCCTCGGCCATCTAGGCAAGTTATTAAAATTTGCTTTCGATGGAATGGAATTCTCGCTGCACTACATGGTCATCGAGAATGGAAGTGAGATCCAGCTATTTGGACATAGATAATTTCATTCTAATATATATCGGTAACGATCCTCTTATGAAACATGTCCAAATAGCCTGAAAAAAATGTTTCGACTTTCTTTTTCTCGAGTTGGAAGATAGGTTTAAAATGCAAAAATGAGTAAAAGATGGAACCAAAAGGTATTTGTGTGATATTATTTTTTTTTCCTCTTTTCCCTCTTGAATAGGATTTATTGAAAATTTCCAATGTGTGATGACCAAATTTGTGGTGAATCAAACAAGCATAATGTCTTGCTTGAAACTCGTCCAACAACTAATCGAAAAGCAAGACACCAAAAGGGGTTCTGATACTTCTAGTGAAAAATGCAGGTAATTTTTTTTTACCTAAGAACATAAAAATCTGAGTGGAAGTAAAGTTAGGCCTACTGTATCACTGTAGGAAATAATCAAGTGTTTTATTTTGAGACGTCAATCTAAGTGATCCATTTAAAGAACTTACGACTAAGACTTTAAACTTAAGCTGCTCCAAAATACCATAAAATCTTGCAGATAAATTCATCGTTAAAAATTGTTTGCATAGCAAAATCTTGTAAATCTCTGAATAAAAGGATTAATACCATTTTTAAAAGTTTTAAATTGATATTGAATGAATTCACAGAGTAGCAGCAAAAATGACGACCTGTATAGATGATAAAACAAAAGAACTTTGTGATGACAAAGCAGTGCCATTTGTTCATTCGTATCTACAAGCCATCATTAAACCATTGATGAAAGGCGTAAAATGCAACAATGGTATGTATATCATTAAACATAATTAATGATTAATAATAGTAATTTATGGGCATATGGTAGACGAAATGTGGTAATTTTAAAACTTATCACTTTATTAAATTGTTATTTGGAAAGCGTTTTTACTCTAACAATTATTTAGGTATATTTAGAGACACTAACAACGATAAGATGTTTTTATTTCATCTTTCTATTGATTTGTTGCGAATACATATACCTCCTTTTTTCATTTGATCTTAAGAAACAGACAGAAAAGAAATATCTCATGATAAAAAGAAACTTATAAATACTAGAACATTGATTTCGTGTGTATTACTGAAATGTTACGTTTTACGAACAAAACTGTACACAGGGACATGCACAAGAGATATCTACTTTGTGTGAATAAATATTATATATAAGCTTTTTTATTTATATTTCATAGATTAACTCACGCTCTGAATAGAGTGTAAATATGTGTGAAATAATTGTTGTTTTCATGGATATTTAAATTTTAAAAATAGAGTCCTTTGAAAAGTGCATAGTTTTCTGTTGAGTGTTTCGAGGGACATCAATTCGTTACTGCCAATTATAAATTCAATAAAGAATTTCAAACAATCATGTTATTCCTGAACCTAGTGGACGTCTGAAGCGCTTTTCCAAGTCTTTGGTGCGTGCATATATTGCTTAATTTGTGATGATCGAAAACAATTCTAGAATCAGCAGTGTTATACTTTTTCCTTTTGAGTCTTTTTTAATTTGTGAAAAAAACTTAATAGTAGTAATTGATTGGTTAAAATAATGGCACACATTCGTCTTTACAAGTCGTTACAAGTCCTTTTTTTAATTACTTTGATTGTTGTTTGTCTGTATTTTCAGGTCAGAAAACAATGAAACAGTGGTGGACATTTGTTATGATATTTGTGACTTTTACAATTTGTCTCTATAATACTTTGTATGATTTATGGTAAAGTTTTTAAAGAGATAAATAGCTTATTATTTCATTGTACTTTTTTAAAGATTTCTTTTTTTCAACTTAGAAAAAAAATAATTCTCTGTTCTAAAAAATTACTTATTTCTATATTAAGGAATATGATGTGTAATGAAAATATTGTGGTCTTTTTATTACATGTGAGACTATGAAGTGTAACAACAAATAACCTTGAATATTATAATTGACCTCATGCTATATGCAACAAAAATTCTATTTAAAAAAAATCTAGAAAAAAAACTTGATTGCGGAAACAAATACCCTAGTTTGTACAGCTCAAAAGTAACCCCCAACCCCCCAAGTTAACATGGAAGTCAGTGGTATTGAATCATTGTATGCCAATGAAGATTTCAGTGCTTCTGAAGTCTCATTTTCTGCGATCTAAAATTATAGAAATCACAGATTGCAGTAAAAATAATCTAGCAACAGAATACCTAAGTTCATGATAACATGACCGTACATTGCAATTCGACTATCATTAGAAAAAGCGGACTTCAGTAAAAATGCTCGTTTGTCAAGTTTTGTTTGATTCCATACTTCTAGAGAGAGAGAGAGAAAGAGAGAGAGAGAGAGAGAGCAATTCAGATTTGTATCGTAATCTCGATGGGAAAGGCATGCGTCATATAATGGGCAAGATAGGGTGAGGCCCCTTTTTGGCCCCTGATCTAGAATGTCTTTAGGAACGATGTAACAGTTCATCAGTAAAAACCTGTTGCCATCCCTGTTACAAAATGAGTATCGATTCTAGGTAATGGGACACATAAAGGTCATAGGAAGGTCTTAAATTATGAAAATTTCTGAATGTTTTCATTTTAACCAAATTTTCAACAATTTTACAGCACATTTTGTTTCAGAAAGATGCAGTGCACAAATTAAACTTGCCTATCTACCAAATTTATTTATTTCATTCATATGTCGACTCGATATATCCCAGTGAACTTGAAATAAAAGATAGCACAGAGTCTGACAAATCTGTTTCATATTTGGATATTTAATTAGAAAAAGACGTTTATGGTAATCGAAGGACAAAACTTTATGATAAACGTGATGACTTCAACTTTTCTATCGTCAACTTCCCTTAATCATGTAGCAATATACCATATCACCTGGTTTTTGTCTCCAGTTGATTCGATACGCAAGAGCATGCTCTACATACGAACAAATTTTAAAACGAGGCAACCTACTGACAAACAAGTTGATGAAACAAGAATATCATGCAGCTCACTACAAAGTCAAAAACGTACTGCCATTCCCATTTTTACTGACAATTACTGACAAAATTATTGCAAAACTTAGACAATTACTGACCTTTTTACCGCCGGTGCTGAAAAACTTATAAAAGTGCTGACAATCTTAGTCGGTGCTGATAAACTTAGACAATTACTGACCCTTTTCACTGCCCCTGCTGAATAATTTATTAAAAATATAATGTGAAAATCTAATTCGGGAAGAACACAAACTTTTAACATTTAGCTGCAATTTTTAAACAACAAAAATAAGTAAATGAAAAGGAGGAAGCCACTACTAAAGTGTTGCAAAAGTATGGTTTACAGGGGTTTCTTCCTAATATTTGCTGTTAAGTCGGGTTAGCATGAAATGTACATTTCAAGGGACGGTAAAGTGAGAGAGAAATAATGAATGCGTTGTCATTAACATGCATGGAAAGCTTGTTTATCAAATTAGAAAAAAAGCTGAAAATAATTCCAGGTTTATTTTCTTAACTTTTTATAAACAATTTTAGAATAATCATTCAAAAACAATTTACATGCAACAAGATCATAACAATAAAAAATTATTTTCAGTCGGTGTTACACTATATCTCAAACTATCTGCATTCTCTTCGCCGGGGTCAATATTGATCTTTTGGAGAGAGAGAGATGGGAGGGTAGGAAACTTGGCACGGGAGGTAGTGGGGACCCACAGTGTATAATCTTAATCTTAAACAAAAGAAAGTGAAAACAATATTAATCGAAACTGAAACGAATGAACAAGTAAATACATAAATATTCAAGCGGTATATACAGATGTCCAAGAACATTTAGAAATGAAATGACTGATCTGTAATTATTCAAGTCTTAGAACATTTATTTTTTTTTTGTTTGATAAGAAGGGTTTGTCCTATTGATAAAAAAAATAGAAACGTAATTTCATGAAAACATCAAATAAAGCAAACTATACATTTAAAGACGGGTTTATTTAGCATCTTTCTGCTAAGGAATAAATTGATGAAAAACTAATTTGTTGATTAATTAATTTATTTCTTTAGATTGAACAGGGATAGGTATAAAGTGCAATTATTCAACAAATTTATTTAAATTTGATTCACACATAGTTAATTGTACATCGTATTATGAATTATTTTAAAGATATCAATAATAAAATTCTTAGTTAAAAAATTTAACTATCCGGGAACTGAAACTTTATTTTGAAAATTAAAATAAGACTGTTTCTAATGATACACAAACATTTTCAAACCACTGCAGACCCCCGAGAGCGAGAACAATATGAACAGTACTTATCAGTAAATGTCAGCACTTGTCTAAGTTTTTCAGCAGGGACAGTGAAACGGGTCAGTAATTGTCAACGTTTATCAGCACCGACTAAGATTGTCAGCATTTTTCTAAGTTTATCAGCACCGGCAGTAAAATGGTCAGTAATTCTCTTGCAGTACGTTTTGCAGTAAAGGTAGCACATTGTCAATAATTGTCTAAGTTTGTCAGTAAAAATGAGAATGTCAGTACGCCTTTGACTTAGTAGTATCAGCAGTTTCATTTAAAGTCATCATTTCGTAAGTTCTATGGTCGAAAAAATAACCTTGTCACCAAAATACAGCCTATCATTAAGTCGAATCTTGACTGACATTTTTCATTTAGACGCATCTTGTGTATAAAAAACCTCAAATAGGCAAGCTTGTGCTTCATCTTTAAGAAAGTGAAAAGTATCTTAAAGTTTGACAAAATTATATCAGAACTGAGAAAAATAGGTACAATGTCCTACATTGGCACCGTCGTGCGGACTCCGTGTAGGCTTCGAATTAAAATTAAAGTTGGTTTTAAAACAAGCATCTTACTTGCAAAATATCACAACTGTTTTCATTTTTTATGAAATAAGGGGTCAAAATGGGCCGTTACCATATCTTGTTTGTCCTTTGTTTAACAACTGATCACTATTCAAAATCCGTATTTCATATTTCTAGTTGTTATAGGAGGAAAATGTCTTTAAGATTTAGTTAATTATTTTAAGTTAAAACATGATTTGGACGTGGACCTTTTGTTTGTGTTGCCCATTCTATAGCTTAATGTTGAGTTAACTCCTCAAACAATCCATTAAGTTACCTGTAAGTGTCCATTCTTCTTGAAAATCTGTCCATTCTTTTAAGAATGGACAGTTTTTTTTTCAAAAAGAATGGACAGTTAAAACAAACAGAAGGAGAGTTACAGGTAAACTTTGGAATGTGTTCAAGACTGAAACAAAAACAAATACATTAAATACTTTTTAATTTACATGTAAATAACAAAAAGAACGCGGGGGTCAAAGTTAATCCAGAATACAATGTCTGCAAAGCATCCAATCCATTTTACTCTTTTTAATCCATGAATGATGCACATTATTTCAATACCCAAAACATAATTTTCACAAAACTTGAATTCAAATGACACAATTTCACATTTGCTTTAAATTTTGGAAAAATAATTCCCTCGAGGAGAATTCATTTTCAGATAGAAGTACGTCTAATATTAAATCCTCTACCCAGAAAACAGTTTGCACCATGAACACTACACTGCTGCAGTTAATATTTCTGTAGAAAATAAATAAAAATGAAACATTTCCAGATTTGATTTGAAAAACATTTCAGGTCGAAGATTGGCTCATGGCTAATCCAACACTCAGAACACAATTTTCATCTCACCATTACACTGCTGTAGTTAATATATCCTCAAAAATAGAATTAAAAAAAAAAAACATTTCCAGGTTTGATTTGAATTTGATCATCTGTATCTGTCGTCGAAGTTCATTTTTGGGTCAAATTTTGGCTACTATTTCTTTTACTCTTACTTTTCTGTTTCCAAATCCAAATATCACTACTTTTGTGAATATTTTAGTTTATAAGATTTTGATTCTATCATATACTCTTTCCATCACAGGAAAACGTATGCCTTTACAACGCAAAAAGTAAACTGATTTTGAAGCATCGCATACTTGTATAAATACTAGTATCCCACAAAATCCACCTGTAACTGTCCATTCTTAAGACAAAGACCTTTTGTTATTTGCATCTGAAAACACAATGACTATTCAACAAATTGCTCTGCATCCCTGGCTTACCTGTGACTGTCCATTCCGTAAACAATGAACTTGTCATTGTATGTGTGCTACCTGTCATTTTGAACATTTTTTATTTAGTTTTCAGAACAAAGGAAATCATGTTTTAAGTAGGAGAAAGGCCGTAGGCCCTCGATTAGTTCTTTCTCTCACAGAATGGACAGTTTTAGGCCTTTCTCCTTTACATAAAAGGGACATTGAAAGCAATGAGTTTTAATTCTGAGAAAAATATTAATGGCTGCAAGAAAATAGTATTTAAGATATTAATTGTATAAAATTGAGTTAACTGATAGAACTGTATGGTAGTTTGTATTCTTTTAATATTTGTCCGATTTATGTCTAATTTATTCTTAATAATATCATAGAGCTATTATGAAAAGAAACAATCTATATACTCAATGACGTGTCGACTAAAATAAACATGATTCCTGTGCATACCACTTTTTCATTTAGAGATGTGAAGTGCGTCCTTTCGTTGACAGGCCAATTCTAGATCAAATATTATCTATTATATCGTTTTGTTTATGTAACTGGAAAGGGGAAAATGAGATGGATCAGACTGTGATTTGAACCCAGACCTCCTGAACTTTAGACATCAGTCATCTGCTTACCAGAAATCAAATTTTTATGACCGTCACATTTCTTCTTCCTGCAATGCCTTCGAACCATCGACTCCGAAGACACGCAGCCCCAGTCTCTGCTTCTGGCAGAAGACTTACCTGCAAAATGTCGTTGTTTTGATGGGTAACGACACCAAATTCTGTCACCGGAAAGGAAAAAATAAATTTAATTTTAACAATATTTCATTTACTAAAGAAAAGGGTATAGGACAGCAGACTCACCTTATATTTTAGTCCTTTTCCTAAATCAAGGTCAAGGTGAATACATAAAGGAAAGAATACTGTAATCCAGATCAGGATTTAAACCTGGGTCCCTGAACTCTAGACGAGTGTTTTACTAATTAAGCTACCCAACCACCGGTTAGCAAACAAATAAGTAGTAATTGAAATCTTATTTCTCACTGCAGATCTGACATACATGTAGCTATGACCATTCTATAGAACTTTCCGAAGACGAGATTGACTATCCACTATTATAAGTATATGTTGGTAAACTTTTCCCGAGTAACATGGGATTTGGTGCCAATCAAAGCAAGAAATCAAATCGCATGGGGAAAGAAAAGTTGAACAACTTACTTCGTACGTGTTTTGCAGAAGAAATTTAACCCACTGTGTCTCTGTCTATATCATTACAACTCTTAGTGTGTGTTTCTTGTTACTTAATCAAGATAATGATGATTTAATCCTGACTGATTCCATTTTATACAGGCCCAGATGTGATAATAATATACTCAGGGGGTACAACTACCTGTCTGCAACAGGTCAATTAACTGTCCACAGGACATAGTTTTCAAACAATGTGGTTCATTTCTGCATATTCAAAATCTCTGTATGAAGATAGTCATGTCTTTTTAATGGAATTGATCAGGAGGTTATGGCTTATGAGTCTTGTGGACATCAGTAAAGATTTGTTCATGGGTGTAAAATGGTTATATTGCTCCAGAAAAGCAAAACATTCCACAGAAAATGCGACCAAAATATCTGTCTGTTTGGATTGTCTCAGTCAGCTTATAACAGTAATATGAAAATTTACACACTTCTTGAGCAATATAGGACTGTCCCTGTGTATTTAAAAATTGTGACAAATTACCGGTATATTTTGACTTCTTGCCGTTTCCTTTTGGAATGGAAGACAAGACGGCGAGTAACATTTTATTTCTTGCATTATACAATGAAATGTATATATATATATATATATATATATATATATATATATATATATATATATATATATATATATATATATATATATATATATATATATATATATATATATATATATAAAATTTCAAAAACAAAATGAAGAACCGGAACAGTTTTGCTGGGTGTATTAAAAATAAAAATCCAAAAAATCACAAAATATTTTCTGCAAGCGCTTTCGCCATGTTAGGCTCTTCAGGCAGTTATACAAATGTCAGGTAGGTTACCTGGTGACGTCCAAAAGCAAAAGTTCATTGTGACGTCATAATAGATCAAGGTAACGTAAAGTTGCCGTATTAGATAATGTACAAATATTGCATTAACTTGAACACATAATATGCATAAAATCTTACAATATGTTATATAATAATGTATCATTTTCGATTAAGCTTTGGTTTAAAGAGTTTGATAAAGTAGTCCTCTTTTGCTAAACGTAGATTTTCATTTTCATTGAGAAGTTTATAAAAAGGGAAAATCTTAAATATTCCTTTGCCGCATTTTGCAAAATGTTCACAGCATGGTGTATTACGCACACTAGGGTCTTTAATTTGTTGTTTGTGTACACGAACCCGGGCGTTTAGTTTTCCCGTTTGTCCAAATTCTTTGCACGTCGGACAGATTGCACAGTAGACAACGTTTTCGGATTTACAGTTCATTGGTGAATTGGTTTTAATTTCCATTCCTGATTTAAGTTGGATTCTATTTCCCTCTTCTAAATATGTACACGTTCCGCATCTTGGATCTCCGCATTTTTTAATGGTTGGAATTTCCTCCTGTGTAGTAAAACGGGCCTTGGTTAACATTTTTTTAAGATTGGGTGCCTGTCGTCGACTATTGATAATATCATTTGGTTGTATTAAACTTTTCATATTTTCCGATTGTTCTAAAATTGGGTAGAATCTTTTAGCCTTCATAAGGATATTTCTGTTTCGTGGGTTATGGGTCACAACAAAGGCTATTTTCCCGTCATCGGTGGTGTCATCTACACGACGTGGATTTCTAAGGTTCTCTATTGGAATTTTGGACGCCTTGTCTATTCCAGCGTTGATTAAATCAATTGGATAGTTTTGTCGTCGTAGATATATTTTTAATTCCTCCAAACGTCTAGAACGCAGGGTTCTATCTGTAATAATTGTACAAATTCTTCGTGCTAAATTAAACGGGATATTACGCTTTGTGTGAGATGGGTGGCACGATCTAAAATCCAAATACTGATGCGTGTCCGTAGGTTTACAGTATAAGTCTGTAGTTATACAGGATCCATTCTTTATAATAAGAAGATCTAAAAATGGAAGTTCCGCACGACTTTTTTCTATTGTAAATTGTATAGAATCATGGAGGTTATTAAGAAGTGAATGGAATTTATTTAAGTCTTCTTCACTCTTGGTCCAAAATATGAAGCAGTCGTCTAGGTAACGTTTCCAATTATTTCCAATATAGTTACCAAAGTCGTCATCAAAGAGTTCCGGTATTTTCCCATATAATTGATCCTCTAAGTATCCCATCACCAAGGTTGCATATGAGGGGGCAACTTTTGTCCCCATAGCTGTTCCTTTTATTTGTAGATAGAACTCATTGTTGAAGTGGAAATGATTATTTTCTAGAACTAACTTAAGTCCTTCTAAAATGAATTCCTTTGAAAATCGTTCATTTATAATATCCGGATGTTCGTCTATCCAGTAACTTACTGCTTCCAGTCCTAAAGCATGTGGGATATTTGTGTACAAACTTGTTACATCAAAGCTGACGAGAATGGTGTTTGGGTCTACATTTTGAGGAATATAATTAAGGAAATCCATATCATCTCTTACGAAGCTAGGTATTAGTTTGCATAGAGGTTTCAATAATATGTCCAATAAATTACTCAGTCTTTGAGTGCTTGATGCAGGTCCAGCGATGATTGGACGTATTTTAAGGTCAGCTGGTTGAGGTATTTTAATATATGCGTTATCGCAATTTTTCACTGCTTCTTGGATTTCCTTAGATTTGTGGACTTTTGGTAATTCGTAGAAATTACTAGACTTCAACTCAAAATGCGTTAAGAAATCAATTTCATCTTTTGTTAAGTTGTCGGCATATTTTTTAGTTAATTTCTCAACTTTGAGCATTGTGTGACGATCCTCGTTAGTGGTTAATTTCCTATAAAACCGATAGTTTTGAAGCTCGTTTAACACCATTTCCTTGTAATGGAGTTTGTCCATAATAACAACAGCGCCTCCTTTATCAGCTTCTTTTATAATTATTGATGAATCATTCCGTAAATTCTTTATAGCATTTTGTTGGGATTTAGATATATTACTTTTTGTCCTTGTTTCTACTTTGTTAGAGTGAGCGGAGGACTTAAGGCATTGTATAAATTCTTCTAAATGTTCGTCTCTGTTTATTGGTGGTCTAAATCCACGTCGTGTAGATGACACCACCGATGACGGGAAAATAGCCTTTGTTGTGACCCATAACCCACGAAACAGAAATATCCTTATGGAGGCTAAAAGATTCTACCCAATTTTAGAACAATCGGAAAATATGAAAAGTTTAATACAACCAAATGATATTATCAATAGTCGACGACAGGCACCCAATCTTAAAAAATTGTTAACCAAGGCCCGTTTTACTACACAGGAGGAAATTCCAACCATTAAAAAATGCGGAGATCCAAGATGCGGAACGTGTACATATTTAGAAGGGGGAAATAGAATCCAACCTAAATCAGGAATGGAAATTAGAACCAATTCACCAATGAACTGTAAATCCGAAAACGTTATCTACTGTGCAATCTGTCCGACGTGCAAAGAATTCTATATTGGACAAACGGGAAAACTAAATGCCCGGGTTCGTGTACACAAACAACAAATTAAAGACCCTAGTGTGCGTAATACACCATGTTGTGAACATTTTGCAAAATGCGGCGAAGGACTATTTAAGATTTTCCCTTTTTATAAACTTCTCAATGAAAATGAAAATCTACGTTTGGCAAAAGAGGACTACTTTATCAAACTCTTTAAACCAAAGCTTAATCGAAAATGATACATCATTATATAACATATTGTAAGATTTTATGCATATTATGTGTTCAAGTTAATGCAATATTTGTACATTATCTAATACGGCAACTTTACGCTACCTTGATCTATTATGACGTCACAATGAACTTTTGCTTTTGGACGTCACCAGGTAACCTACCTGACATTTGTATAACTGCCTGAAGAGCCTAACATGGCGAAAGCGCTTGCAGAAAATATTTTGTGATTTTTTGGATTTTATATATATATATTAAAATTAAAGAAGTCCTTGGTATAGGTAGTAATACAGAAAAAATAATTGAGATTTCGTAGAAGATGGCACTTTAATATATATATATATATATATATATATATATATATATATATATATATATATATATATATATATATATATATATATATATATATATATATATATATATATATATATATATATTTCTGGCTGAGGTATCAGTGACACAGCGTAAATTCTAAGTATTCAGTCAATTAAACTTTGCTTATTATGGCTATAGTTGATTATTTGTGGATAGGTTTAATAATTATGCACACAATGGCATAGTCATTCAGCCATGAAGCTTGGGCTTGTAGCGTATCAGGTGATTTGGTAGCACAAAAAAAGTTCTTTCAAGCTGAGAAACATGTACTAATTAACATTATTACATTGTAAAACAATGGCTGAATGCACATAACTTATCATAAATATATTGTAAATATATGTGATGGCAAATATAAAATAATTTTCTCAGAAGAGTATAAATTCAAAGTATTGTAGACCTACAGCTTGATGAATTTATGCCATGTGCACAGCACAAATTTTCCGTGGAAATGTCACAATAAATTTAATTTCTTATAAGATATCAACAGCAATCTGCGTTGATATCTACCCGGCAATTTAAACAGATATTGTGATTCTGCAAAATTATGACCCTCCAAAAAGAAATACTTTTGCAGTATTTAATTTTTGTCATCACTTGCTTAAAATGTCACGTTCCTTTTTTTTAATCCAGTACTTAAATAAATCAAGTTTAATGCAAATAACTGGAAACACTAACTCCGAGAAGAAGCAGTGGATTTTTACTGAGCTGGAGAAATGTTTCTATATAATGCCAATATTTCTATGGTCAGGAGTGCAACACGATTTTTTAAAGATTGAAGTTGTGTGACGAAAACGTTTTCATTCATGCTTAGAAGTATTCATTGATTAATAATGATTTTTTGTATAATTTAATACTAAATTATTGACAGTTTTATTATTAAAATCCTTCCCTTTTCAATTTTATCAATTCAGATGTGTTTTTATTTTTTTTAAGAATGTTCAAAATAAACACACTAAAAAATTGTCATAAAATTCAAGTAATTCCTTCTCAACTTCACTGAAACAACAGAACAAGTTCTTATGTAATTTTGACTTCACAATTCTACTTTAAAGGCTCCAATGCTTTTGGTCAGGAGTGCAACAAATACGTTAGAGTTATAAATCATCCAATAAGAATAAAAATAAAGAAAAAAAAGATGAGTAGAATTTTTCTGGTGGGTTATTGTGTTTGTCCTCTTAATTAAAATATGCTATAAAATATATTTTATCTTCTAAATATACATTAAAGCTAGTTTTTAGGCATAAATAGGAAATAATTTCACATAAAATGCGAATTTTAAATACTTTCATCTGTTTCAATTATGAAGTATTGGACTATAAATATTGCACAATTTCATTACCACTTGAAGTTGCCAACACTTTATAAATTTTTGTGTTCTATGGTTTTAATTTAAATTTTTTCTGCAGTCAGGAGTGCAACAAAACTGCTTTATAATTATCAATGCTTTTTAACTATCTTTACTAAAAATAAGTTGAAAAAAATGTTTGATACTATTTGATGTTCAAAACACTATATGTCTATCAACAAATTACAGAAATTTTACAGTCAATTCTGGGAATAGTTTTCATCATTTCACATATATTTTTAAATACAATTTGTATATATTACACTTTGTAAATAATCATGTTTTAAGGTCTTCAAAATATGAAAAACCTTCCGTAAACGATGAAAAATATCAAAACGGCGAATTGATTTACAAAGTAAGAATGGATTATTGTGTGTTATAATTTTTAAAACAATGTTAAATAAAATAAATATCAGATGTCAGGAGTGCAACACAATAATGTAACATAGGGTCACTTCAAAATCTAGTATTTTTTTTGTAAGAGAACTCGTATATAAAAATTCTTTTTTGGCTTAGATTTAAAGAATTGACGAACTGATAAAAAAGTGAATTTTGGGAATTTTATTGCTTCATATTTTTTTCAAATTAAAACTTTAAAAACCAGTATTGAAAAAAAATGTAAAATAACAATCAAAAAGCCATTTTTTTTCATATATACATGAGAAGATACTCGATCAAAGTCTAGATTTAATCAATTATGCCCTTTTTACCATTTTGAAGCATAAAAAACTATAATTTCTTGTTATTATGTATTTTAGAAAGTCTTTTAAGGTTTAATGATATTTTCTTTTTTCGAAAGAAATTTTACAAATAAAAATTTTGTAACTTTTTATTACTACTCTCTATTTTATTGCCACTTCGGGATTTTTAACTAGAATGCATGTGCAATATGACGATATAAGTGAAAAACATGTTATAAGTAGTTGAATTTTTTCAAAAATTTACAGGTTGTTGGTAAATTTTTTTAATGCACCCCCATGAAGAAGAACTCTTTCAAAATGAATCTTTTTTTTTAAAACAAACATCAGCTCCCAGTGGTTCTGAAAATATAAATGAATTTTTGTTAAAAGCAGTTGAAAATATGAATAGGGATGTTTTTTGCATGAAGCAAAATTTCATTATCACAAATGAGACAAGAGTCCCATCAATTACATGGGAGGTTATCATTACTTGAAAATCATATGGAAGCTATTGGTCTACATAAATACGGGAACTCTTCTGAAAATCCCAGTCAATCACTTGAATTGATGAATTGAATCTTTCAGAAACCCAATATCCCCAAATTCAAGAGTGAACAGAGACGACAATAGCTTACATTCTCCCAATCAAGTAAAACCAACATTCTCAACAAAGCTACAAACATATGGTGGGGTGGAAGATTTTGAAGATTATTCAGCCCAATTTCAAGTTTTGGTAGAATTGCATGGTTGGAATTATAGGACAAAGTCTTTGTATCTCGCCAGTAGTTTAGCTGAGAATGCTAAGGCAATTCTAGGGAAGCTTAATGAAGCTCAGATTAGGGATTTTGACTCCCTTGTTAAAGTGCTCAGTATGCGTTTTGGGTCAGTAAAAAGGTCGGAGATGTATCGTGCAAGACTGAAAAATAGGACTAAGGGAGAAAATGAGTCCCTATCAGAATTAGCTCAGTCAATAAAGAAATTAATCAGACAATCCTACCCGACTGCTGATCCTAACCTTACAAACATCTTAGCTCTAGGTCATTTTATTGATGCTCTCCCGGACCCAGACATGCGCCTGTTATGTTAGATGGGGGTGATAGAGACATCAGACAGTCCATGGAGTTCTCCCATAGTCTTTCTTAAGAAAAGGATGGGACAATCCGGTTCTGTACAGACTATAGAAAGTTAAATGATGTCACTATTAAGGTTCAAAATTGTTTTCTACCATAGATCTGAAGAGTGGGTATTGGCAAGTAAAAATGTCACCTGAAGACAAACCCAGAACAGCTTTTTCTATACCCGGGGGAGGACAGTGGCAATTTTTAAACATGACATTTGGTTTATGCAATGCAGGAGCGACGTTTGAAAGACTAATGGAAAGGGTCTTATCACATCTTTCATGGAAAATATGTCTTGTTTATTTAGATGACATAATAATATTATCTAAAACTTTTGAAGAACATATTGACAATTTAAGACAAGTTTTTGGGCGACTGAGGGAGTCTAATCTAAAACTGAACCCAAAGAAATGTGTTCTGTTGCAAAAAGAAGTTCCCTTTCTGGGACATATTGTGAGTGAAAATGGGATAACCACTGATCCCTCAAAGATTGACTCTGATGTCAATAAATGGCCCATCCCTAGAAATGTTAACGAAGTTAGAAGCTTCTTAGATCTTTGTTCACACTATAGAAAATTTATATACAAGTTCTCAGATATGGCCAGACCATTACATAATCTTTACAGAAGCAAACAGGAAGTTTATATGGGATAATGATTGCCACGTAGCATTTGACAAGCTAAGACGAGTATTAACTAGTTCTCTCTTTCTTTCATATCCTAATGAAGAAGGCTTATTTATTTTAGATACAGATGCCTCTAACATAGGTTTGGGAGCCGTTTGATAGAAAGGTCAAATAGAACAATTGAAAATATGCTTTCAGCATTTATTAGCAAAAATCAAAAAGATTGGGACGACCTGATACCCTTACTCATGTTGGCATATCGATCATCTTGTCATGAGGCCACGGAGATAAGCCCATGTGAAGTGGTGTTTGGGTGATCGGTCACACTCCCAGTAGATTTAGTGCTTGATAGGGTTGATCCTGAAAAATATGAATCAAAATTAAGTTCTGAATATGCCGAAAATCTATCAGAAAAATTCAATAAAATAGATGAATTTGCCCGAAATAAACTAAGCATATCTTTTGATGCTATGTTACGGGATTACAATGCAAAAATTCACCAAAATCAATATAACCCAGGAGATGCTGTATGGGTCTTTTTTCCTAATCAAAATATGGGACTCCACAAAAAGTTATCCCTTAAATCGAAGGGACTATTCATTGTTTTACAAAGAATAAATGATGTTCTTTACAAAAAAGGGAAAAATGCGAAACATACGGGGGATATTATCCACCACAATAGATTAAAACCATATCTGGGAGTAAATAAGCCCACGTGGTTCAAATCTCATGCATAGACTCCCATTTTCAAATAATTTATGGGATATTTATACGATACAAATAGATAATTCCCATGCTAAAAAATTCTTACGGATAAAGCCATGATCCTTAGATGAATCTGGACTGTATACCATACAAGAAGAAAAGCCAAAAGCTGATGTACAAGGCCTCCTATGTATAGATTGTTCCAATAGTCTGGAATAGACATTGCCGAAAAGTTTGTGAATTGAAGGAAGTGATATTACATACATGTATGATGAGGACATACTTATGTACATATCTAAATACTTGTTTTAATCTGTGGATATATTTATTGTAAATCTTGTTAATGATTTTGTATATTGATAATTTATCTGTTTGATCATATATGTGGTTAATTGTTGAATGTTAGGGATGATGTACATATACTTATCAATTAATTGTCAATTATAGTATGCACTTTTAATATAAGTCGTTTTTGAGCCAACAACTAAGGGATAAATAGACAACTTGTACCCACCTTTTAATTCCCTGAACTGAAGTATAAAACCATTCGAGGACGAATGTTCTTCACATGGGAGGGGGGCGTGTTACGGTTCCCTATTTTATTCCCTTTACTTTGGGAAACACTTTCTGTGGAAATATACAGTACAAGTTAAATAGCACTCCATGTAGCATACTGGACTATAAAATGACAATTAGTATGTTTTATTAATCGTGTATTTTATTTAATCAATCAGCATATTTGCCATATTTAGTATTGGGACGAGGTCGGTAATTAGTGTTATCCCGAAATTCCTCGACATCTCACATTCCCAAGTCACGCTTTAACTGTTTACGATTATTTTTGTCTATCCTTACATGTACGAAGTTTATTAGCAATAAGTCCCAAACGTGTCCATCAGTAATTTTACGCGCCTTAGGATGCGTGAATCCTTTCGTCGGTCCGATCGGCATGGCAGCATATCAAAGCTTCTTTACTATGACAAAGATGGCGGGTATTTTCACTTTGTCGTGACGTCACGACAATCGAGCCCGATGCCAATATAAGCCAGCGCAGATCGATCGACTAGTCAGTTTTGTCAGTTGACTTTTACAACTCATATCGCTAGAATGTCTGGGAGTGAAAGTCGTTGGGTAATTACCATTGAAATTTAATTAATTTATGGGAGATGATGAATTTAACTTTTATTTTTAATAATTATAGTGAATTGTTTTGTGGGAGAAAGTTAGTGGGAGATGAAATAACACTCCCATAACTATAGTTGACTTTGATATGATATTGCAAGGAACTCCCAGTATTTTGGGAAATACTTTTATATTTTTGTAAATTTATTTATAATTCCCTTAAACTTAATACTCCTATTTGAAAATATTTTATTCCCATTTCTAATTGGGAGAGAAATAATATTTCTACGGAGCATGAAATAGGGATAATTATTCAAAGAGATTGTGCAAATTAAATACAACAAGCAATAATAATTTTTATTCATTTTAATCCTGACTTAGAGTTCTTTTGTCCAATATACAGAATTGGGACACCCACAGGTTATTCAAGGGAGAAAACCCTTGAACGGCAACATATCTTTGAAAATAATTGGATGTTATAGGAGATTTCAATGACCTTATATAAAGTCAGCATTTCGTATATTCTATGGTCATATTTTGACTGACATATTTCATACATGTGTATGTATCAATTGTTTTTAAACTTAATTTGAATATACCTTAATTGCGTATTATAAGATAGGGCTCACGGTGGGTGTGATCGGTCGACAGGGGGTGCTTTCTCCGCGAAGGCACCAGATACCTCTTCAGGAATTTCCAGGAATCCTTTTTTAATGCCCCGTTTATAGATTTTTAAACTTTGTAAAGTTTTTTTTCGGATAGATCACCGTTTTCGTTTCTCATAGATAAGTAGAACACAACAATTTGAATAATTATACAAGGCTAAGTCCTCCAATAAATTCTGATATTCTTTACCCCTGATTAACGATTCGGACTCTTTTGAGGCTGAGTTGATTTTATGTTGGAAGAACATAGCATCTTTGTTTTGAAGAACTGCATTACTCCTTTCCATGTAGTGGGGAACTATTTTTCATAATTGTGCAGGTATCCCTCACCAAAATAATAAAATATATTTTTCCATTCCTATGACCCAGGATTTGGTAATTTGGACATAAATTGGAATTAATTTTTCAGTTTCAACCTTTTAATCCTGACCCTGAAATACACAATACATAAACTTGAAAACTGATAATATTATAAACCTCTTATCAAACTAATTTCTTGTCACATAAAAATCAGATATCCAATTCAGCTGGGGCTTATGTGATCAAATTTTGTGAAACTCATAATACAATCATGTATTCATGTCTTCGTTAAGTCCCATGTTCCTCTTGACACAATTACAATGAGACAAGTTATAAATGAAACAATTTTATATGTAGAATATTCCATTTTAGCCTGATGTTGACGTCGACGAAAAATATCTTTTACTTTGTCATACATGCAAGGATTTAAGGGTTATCTAAAGGAAGTCACATTCAATGACTGAATTACATCTAACTGTGTTTACAGCAAGTTTATGTAACAATACCATTTTATTTGAAATTATAATCTATGATATCATTGTTTTATTTGATTGTTATTAATTTAAAGATGGCTGAAGCAAAGTATTGGACATAGGCTGGAGAATACTATAGGTTTGATATTTAAGAGAAATATGAAGAAAACAGATAGTAATCAAGCTCAAAAAAAGCATTGAAACAATACAAATTTGGAGACAGTAATCACGGACCTCTGAAAACGTCAGAGGTGGGATAAGGTGCCAAAGAGGAGTAAGCATCTCATGTCGACTGGTCACTCCCGCCATGTACTCCTTGTCATGATCGGCCAAACGGAAATATCCTAAGACGATTCAGTGAAAATAATGGCGTGATAATTTGTATGAAAAACGTCAGTCAAAATTCGTTTTAATGATGCATTATATTTGTGTATCATACATAATTGATGTGCTTTCACTGAAAGAAGAAAGAATATGGATTTGCTTTTTGAATGTATTTCCTCTCAGTTAATATCTTACAACAGATGTGACAGATGGAAAGAGGAAGAGATCATTGATTCTATAGGAGTGGTTGAAGTGTTGAGGAAGTAATGTTTTTTTACGAATATTTGGACATATTCCAAAGATCATTTGGACTCTATTAATTGATATATTTACCTTGAATGCTCTGTTTATAATTGTTTTAATTGTTAATTGCTATATTCTTTTCGCTGTTTGTCGTTTATCAAAAGACCCACTTGTTGCAATAAGAGCAAACATTTCATCTACTTATTACTAGTATATTATATTTCTTTTTACTGAACTATTTTGCTAGGGCTACAAGGACATACAATAATAGCCATTAATTATTTTTTTTTTTTTAAACAGTGTCCTTGCACTTCTTCGTAGAAATTTAGGCCACTGTCCTTCTAATGTCTCGATAAAAGGCAAATTTAAGTCCTTGCACGTTCTCCTTCAAAGCAAAGTTTTGCTTCGACATTTTGAATTTAACAATCATTGCTTCTTAAGCCTTCCAATTTCCGGTGCTGAGGTGAAGCTGTCCTGAATCTCATATGCCATTTATAAAATTATATCTATATTAACATTGCAGCTTGTTACGTCATTTCTTTATTTTATTCTTGTCACTAATCTTGATGGTGAGGTATTACAATACAATATTATATAACATCCTGATGCTCCGGGGACACGTTAGACGAGGTCATTTGCAGAAATATCGATTCAAAGTATGCTTTGAAAATTGCGTCACCACCCCCTCTCTCTCAGATGCCATTTACGTGTAAATTTGATATATTATGCTTGTTTGTTTTATAATCTAATTGATATAAATTGAATTTGATGTTTTATATATTTTCAGAGAAACTTATGCAATTGCAATAGTAAAATACGTAAATTATCCTGGATTGTGAGCGTGCTCCGACAGAGCATAGCGGCTTTCTTATGATATTATTACTCTGAAAGTTTATTTTTTATTTAAGAATTCACTATTTTCAGGAATAATAGTCATACAAAATTTGGTTAGTATTGGTTGAGTGTTTACATAAGGTATAAACCTTGTATACGACTTTTTGGGACAACCCTCGTATTTATTTATCTTCATTTGTGAAAAAAAAATTTTAAAAAGACCTAAACTCTCTTTTTAAATCGTCACATCCACTCAAACACGTAGGTGGGGAGGAGTAATAACAACTTGAAAATTTTTTTTTTCTTTTCAGAGAAAGGGATACTCAATAAAGAATGATCAGGTAACAGCAGTAATATTTTTCATCAACCATGTCGACAACACTTCCAGAAAAAAAGCATTAGATAGATAAAAAAAATGTGTATTTCTTGCTTTTTCTTTCCATCTTTGAAATTAAAGAATGTCTGACACTACAGTTCACATTCGTTTAGAATAATTTGGACAGAAGGCCTCCTTGTCACCTTGAATTAGACATGTTCTTGTTTAATTCATATTTCCTTTTATATGTAAATCTTTTATAGTGGTCTAAATGCAAGCTTATTATCAATCTACGTTGTTTTATATTTTTGTAATGATTGATATTGCACATGGTGTTAATTTTTCCCCATTGATTTCAGAAGCAAAGGCACATTCTGTTCATGATCAATTTTTAAACCGAAGTATGCTATTGACAAAGAAGTTGATGTAACAAGGGCATCAACAATTTCTTTTATAATCAACACTTTGCAAATTCTTTTGTCGAAACAATGACAGTGTTTCCAAATACAACCTGTCATTATGTCGATTGTTGACTAATTTTTAAAACTTGAATACATACATGTAATTTTCATACTGCTTTTTAATATATATGGATTAATCCGTTTACCCAGCAAAGACAAAGGACCCATGTAAGGTGTGACCAGTCAACAAATGATGTTCATTCCCCCCAAGATACTTGATCCTAACTATGATTTTTTTCAGGGTTCTGTGTTTGTTCTTCTCACTGTAATATTGAAAGTGAAATGCTCCTCTGATAAGAACGATAACTTTCCAAGGAAATTATTTCAAGCAATTAAATGAGTCATACCAGAGTTTGATAACGAGAACCTTCATATAGTCAATTCAATCAAATCTGAATTACATGTATGTTGCAAATATTGATTACTATTTTCTTTAGCCAATATGTTTTATAGTTACTTATAATAGTTTACCAAAAACATTTGCACTTATTTCTTTTAAACTGTTGAAATTGTAATATTTTCTATCTCTCAAAAAACTTTTTTTTAATTGTTACAGGAATTTATCATGTATCAAATGCAGAATTTTCATAATGAATTAATTTTTTTTCCTTTAAAAATATTTTGAAGAAAGATAACTCCTGTAGATGGAAAGATAACTTTTGTAGATGGATGCATCTTTACAAGCACAGAAAACAATGTGATATTCTGATTTAAAGGGGCCTGGACACAGTTGCAAGGTTTACTATTTAAATTTCTATACTTATTCAAAAATAAAACCAGTTAAATAAATTAATTTTACAATCAACTTACATGAATATTCTAAGAATTCAATGTCAATGGCATACTTTTTAACAGAACGTCAAACATTTGTTTTTGTAAAAATGGCACGAGCTCTGTTATTGTTAATGTTACGTTTCACCGGGTTTGTTCAATTTGTTAAACTCTGAACACACATCACTGTGCACGGACTGACAATATACAAGTGAGTTGTTTGTGCATTCTCGCATTTCTATTCTTGGTTTTCTATATTAAAGTATTAATAGACAACAAAGTTTCTACTTTTCTGAAGTATTAAGGATCAAGTTTACATCGTGAAAGTGCTAGTATAATCAAACGCGTCACGAAATTCGCAGTTTAAATTATTTCCAGATAAAAGAAGTTTCTTCACACGCTTTTATTATATTTTTGTGTGAAATGCTATAGCAACATATAAGCGATGATATTATACAGAAAAATTGAGAAAATATTAACTTCAAATCTGTGTCCCAGCCCCTTTAAAAAGCAACGTTTGATTATGTTTACTAATAGAGATTGTTCTTTTTGACGTATCCGTATAAGTATCCGTATCCGCATACGTATCGAGGTGAGAGAGGCATCTCCATCCCGATGTCTAAGCTATTTACTATAATTTCCATCGTTATTTGTTTGGTTTTAAAGCAACCCCATTTACTTAATAATAGCATATGGTATTTTTTCTAATAAAAAATGTATTAACCTTCTTTAAACGTCTATCATTTCGCTGGAAAAAATTTAAAAAATAGATAATGAAATTAAATAAATTTGTATTTATTTTCATTATATTGTTTAAAACTTTGATTGCAATTTTGTTTAAAAACATTTATCGGGATCCCCCTCTCTCCCTCTTAACACCAGGACATTTTATTGATTGATTCTGTAATTAACATTAGATGATAAAAAAAGTTACCCCCCCCCCCTCCACTCACACACACACACACACTAAAATGCAAAAGACGTTGATATCCACACAATCAACAAAACCTTGTAGCCGTTTTCTAAAGAGAATTTGCTTCCAGACCCTTACTAGTATATGCTTAAAAATGCCAGTTCACCCCCCCCCCCCCCGCCCCCCCCCCCCCCCCCCGGGAACACACACAAATTTTCATAGCGTCTGTTGACTTTCTTCATTCTTTTTTCAATGAACTATTTGACAAATACCTGTATGTCTTCCCTTCCCCTCCCCAGTTGAAATTGCTACTTTCGTGCCTATTCTCATACGGCTTGGTTTTGCTTTATATTTTGTCCTTTCGGCAGTATTAAGTTGAAAAGACTTCATGGCGACAAAAAATACATTAATGAAATGAAAATCAATTGTTAAATTTGATTTTTCCTTTTAGTTCTCTTGTTGTCGTACATGCGTATTATATATAATTCATGGTTTGATATAGAAACTGTTTCATAATATGGTATTCATTATCTTAACTCTCTTTTTATAAGAAAGAAAGGACATTAGGCTAAAAAATTCCAAAACAATAGATTTATCTATTTCTTCTATGCTACCTTGTCCATCCAGCTGGTTTTTATTTATTTATTTATTTTTTAATTTTATTTATTTATTTATGCATTTTGGCCCAGATCGGGACAAGTGTGAGTGAATTCAACACGCACTTTATGGAATTGAAGAGAAGAGGCTGCTTCAACGTAGCAGAGAAATAAAAAACACAGAATAAAGGATAAAATTTATACAAAACATTTCATTGATAAAATATCAGCATTTTTAAAGAGTTTTGATCCCGCTTGTACACAAAGAATTACAGTAGTCTTAATTTCAATAAATAAATCATTAAGTAAACTTTAGGCAACATGTATATAAAGTAATGTATAAGACATAAATAAAAAATTTTCTCCGTTTATCTCTCCTTTTATCGACAATTGTTAATTCATCCCCGATAAAAACTTCGTGTAATTGCATCACTTTCGGAAATGGCAGTCCTTTCTCAAGCTCTCTGGAATATTGGATACGGTTATCACCTAACAATTTAGGGAATTTAGAGTCTTCAAACCATCCCAATTGCCAGCTTTCCAAAGCTTTTCTGGAGAACTATGTCCATCATATATAATCAAATGATATACAGAATGTTAATAATGATAAAAAAGAAAATGAGGATGGAAATTTTCAGTGACCCACACACACACACACAAACATTCACACAGAGTATGCAGTATGGTCAAATTAATCTTTCACAGTTAATGTATCCGTAATTATTTTTGTGGAAAAGAGGAACTCAAAACTTAATATCCATATCCATATCCAATCCTTTAGAGTCTTCAAACCATCCCAATTGCCAGCTTTCCAAAGCTTTTCTGGAGAACTATGTCCATCATATATAATCAAATGATATACAGAATGTTAATAATGATAAAAAAAGAAAATGAGGATGGAAATTTTCAGTGACCCACACACACACACACAAACATTCACACAGAGTATGCAGTATGGTCAAATTAATCTTTCACAGTTAATGTATCCGTAATTATTTTTGTGGAAAAGAGGAACTCAAAACTTAATATCCATACCCCACCCCCACCCCCACAAACATACATACTCAGTAATAGGTTTTTTAAGAGTTTGATTAATTTCTACACATTTTTATTGTCAAAGTTTTGCTAAGGTGACTTGTCATTTTTTGGTTTCTCCCTGCCTCGGCCCAGCTTCCCCCTTCTCCACTTTGTTAATCAATTTTAAGTGTCTGCTTGATGTATACAAACTTATACTCATCTAGAATGTTTGACCTCTGACACCTCGTACAGTTAAACTTTGTTAACTCAAATCCTTGAATATCGAAGTTTTAATTGGTCCAATCAAGTTGCATGAGATAACGAGCGTTGACTGTATGCATTATGGGGAATATGTCTTGTACTGGTAAAGGTTACTTCGAGAATGAAACGATAATATATCCTGATATTGTGTGTGTGTGTGTGTGTGTGTGTGTGTGTGTGTGTGTGTATGAGAGAGAGAGAGAGAGAAGGGGGAAGTCCCTTTTTTAACTTTTTTTTAATTTTTAAAAAAATTAATAAAAATATACATACTTTTTTTACTAATTTTATTTTTTTTTAAATCCCTCCAAAAATGATAGGCTTGAACAGCAACTTGATACATTTTATTAGAAATATTACTATATATCTTATTTTCCAATGAATGAGGTTAAAATCAAACAAGAAACGATGGAAATGGTACCCACGGTTAAATCATCGGGATCGAGATGCCTCTCATACCTCGATACGTATACGGATACGGATACGTATACGGATACGTCAGAAAGAACAATCTCTAATATGAACTAAATATGTATAACAATAAACATTATTTTCATATATACCTCATATTGATAATTTTATGTTGAGATAAAAAAAACAATTATTGTTTTTTTCTATCCACTGTCTCAAAATTTCTTCATATCATGATTAGACATAATATTCATTTCTGAAACAGTAAGCAAAGTTCTATAATTCAAACTATTTTCCATTTGAATCTAATGCTATTGTTGTTAATGAAAATCGACGTTGGGAATTTTTTTTAAAAAATGTGAAATTTAGAGCAGAGGGATTTTTCGCCTAAATTGGATTTTCGAGCATTTTTGATGTAGGTTATCAAAATAACATACACCTACATATTCATAGAAATGAAAGTATTCACTTCTCATTCAGTTATATACTTTTATATAATTAGGGTTTCCGTATGTTCTGTAAACCCCTAATATGTTTCCCTTTCTATCCCCCTATAAATTGAGCTAAAGAAAATGATAACACATTTATCTGAATATATGTATTATATTAGAACAGCAGATTAATAAAAATATTTATTGGTTTAGGAAAATGAGTTTTCTGTTGTTTTGTTTTTATTATAAGTAGAACCAGTTTATCCAAAAAGTGTTAAGAATTCGGGTTATTTTGTAAGTATTTTCGCTATTTGCTTGTGTGTTTAGAGCCAAATACATTGAGTCCCTTGATTGATTTGCCCGTTTCTTATGCACAAAAAAGATGTCTTGCTCTTGCGAGTGTCCTTTACTCATTGCCTGAATATGTGACCTTAACTCGTTGCCTGAATGTGTGACCTTAACTCATTTCCTAAATGCAGACCTTTTGGTAATGGTAATGTGTAATATTAATGCATTGTAATCTTTACATTTTTCAAAGTAAAGTGGATGTAATGTGTAATGGATCCATTTTTCAATTACAAGTAATTGTAATGTAATGCATTACTTTAAAAAATGTCAGTAATGACCATTACTTTTCAATAACATTTCAATTACATTTTGTTTTTTAATCTCCTTTTATTATTGAATTGGAAACAAATCAAGGCCACTGAGAGGATATTTTTTTATTTATAATGTCACAGTCTTAAAATTTAAATCTTATATCTTACATTTTTCTAAAAATGCTTATTCAATGGTGATTGATAGACACACTAAAGAAATGTTTCTAAAAACTTCTTGACAAGACAGTTATAAAATCAATTGAAGAGAAACCAAAAAAATTTAAAAGAAATCATTAGGTTTCAAAGATAGCCACAAAACAATTGACATTAATACATGGTGCTGTGACTCCCAATTAATAAACAAACCTGATTTTTTTTCTTCACGATGTTCATTCTGGTAAAATGGAATTGGTAAGCAAGATATGAAGTCAGTATGATCTACTTGAAGACACAAAGGGGAACTAAGGCCAAATATAAATACTGATATTGTCCATCATTAATTTTTGGTAGCTTGAGAGTCACCTCTAACTTTAAACCCTATATCTAGATACCGGTAATTATCACCTTTAATTGTGTTAAATTTATATTTTGATTGATCATGCCTGCTAAGCTAATTACAAGTGCTAATTCATTAAATTATAAATACATACTCGTTTCACATTTATGGCATTATCAGTTAATTAAATATCACTTTACATAAACTTATGATGAACTATGAAATGTTTATCATTTGTATGAAAAAAAAAATAAAACAAAGGAACGAACATCAAAGACTGAACAAAACTGTAGACTGGTAAACTACATGAACACAATAATTTTTAAATACCACTCTGACTTATAGCTATAGACTTGAGGGAAAGTATATTGACAAAGCACAAAGTACATGTATGAGAAAGATAATTTATAGATAAATTATGTGGTCATAAAATTTGTGTTTTTCTCTTTAAAAAATGCATTGAAATTCATTACTTTAACAAAGTAATTGTAATTTAATTAAATACATTTCTGTATGAGAGTAATGGTAATGGTAAATGTAATGGTATAAATTCCAAAGTAATTGCAATTTAATGCATTACATTTCAAAGTAACTTACCCCAGGTCTGCCTGAGTGTGACCTTAACTCATTGTCTGAATGTGTGACATTAACTCATTGCCTGAATGTGGGAATTTACTCATTGCCTGAATGTATGGACGAAAAAGATTAGCGATATTGTGATCAATTTTCAATCAAGTAACGTACTTACAACTCTTGATGCTCAATACGGCGTACACGAAAATTGCAAGTAAGTTCATAATATAATTCTACTTCTCAATGCTAGTAACAAAAGAATGAATTAAATTTAAGATAAAATTGTCAAACTTATTAAAGGAACAAAATCCACAAGAAAATGAAGATCAACATTGTAGGTAAGTGCAGATCTTTTTTTATTTATTGATTTTACTTCACAAATGTGCACATTTAAAATAATTGATATCCTTTTGAAAATGTTATTGCAGAAATTGAAGTATGCAAAATACTCTTGTGAAATCTTTTTTAGTTAGCTAATGCTCCAACAAAGTTTCTCAGGAAAAGCACTCCTATATTTAAATTGATTTATTTTTGTGAAGTTTGGGATAAACAAACAGGTGCGTCATTGAAATATTTATCATAGAGATGCCCCTGAAACTGACGTTTTTCTTTTTACTTGTCATGGAAAAGGTTCCAGGGGAAACCAATGCCATGTCTTCAGGATTTCAAAAAGATCATGTGTATCTACAAACAGCCTTTCATTAACCTTGGACATGTTGATTTCTGTTGTGAAATACCTGTGTACAGAAGGAAAGCGGGGTACTTAGATTCATGCAAAGTGCGATTCTTCATAACATTTAAACAGAAACCATTCAAATTAGTGTTACTATTACTTGTATGTTCAAATATAATTAAAAAAGTTATAGATGAATATATCGCAAAACATTTTTACTACACATCTTAACGTTATGATATATACCTTAATCTTTTCAAAACATTACTTATAGATATCTAATTTTACCTTTATCACTCAAGTAATAAAAATCAGAGATAGAAGAAATAAATATTACAGATAAAAGGTTAAAAATGATGAAATATTCATCTTTGTTCAACAGGATTCATTGAAAACTTTCATTGTATGATGAACAAGTTTGTGGTGGATCAAACCAATCTTCTGTCTTATAAGAAATTCTTTCCATAACTTATCGAAATAGAAAACTACAAAACTAGTTCTGATGTTTCTAGTGAAAAATGGAGGTAATTTTTATTCTAATATAAAATCATCAGGATCTTTAAAGAAAAACATGATCTGCTGCATTAATATTCATGTATAGCTTTCTGTGACACAATATATTGAAATAGATGTATTATCTTACCTGAAATGAGTAAAATAGAAGCAGAGTACATCTTTTTAAATAAGAAAACCATTTTAAAAAATATATGTTGGGGCCCAATGACACCCAATTCATATTATATACGTTGTTTTCTTGAAAATGATCAGATTTGGATTCTTAAAACTTATATACTTTATTAAGTTTAAAATGATTTTTATGGCAGGGGATGCTCACTCTTCCATGGCACCTGGTCGCACCTCTGATGTTTTGGAGGTCCGTGTTTGCTCTGCTCCTATTTTGTATTGTTAAATGGACTTTTCAGCTTGAATACTATTTGTTATTTACACAATGAATTGTCGACGGATTTTTCCGTTATTTCTCGATCATGACAAGGAGCACACGGCGGGTGTGACCTCTCGGCAAGGGATGCTCACTCCTCCATCGCACCTGATCCCACCTCTGATGTTTTGGAGGTCCGTGTTTGCTCTGCTCCTATTTTGTATTGTTTAATGGACTTTTGAGCTTGAATACTGTTCGTTATCTCCATATATTTCATTTTATAAAATTCACAGAGTATTAGAGATCATTATGACCTGTATTGATGACAAAGTCCAAAATCTGTGTGGTGCCAAAGCAGCAACGTATATCCATTCTTACATGTATATGAAAGCCTCGATCAAACCACTGACGAAGGGCGTAACATGTGACAAAAGTATCTATCTTTGCCTTACGAATTATTTTAAGTTGATGCCTGAATTTTAATTTTAAAAAAAAATTAGAAATGAACTCGTTGCATTGAGGTTAATTCCGGTTTCCTTCTTCTCTGAATGGATAAATAATACAAATTTTTGTCTTTCAAAATTCAAATATCTTTGTTTTTAACATGTGCTTTTCCCATGAAAAAAAGTTATATCTGCTAGGATAAACCGCTTAAGTTTATGTTTGACCAAGATGAAAATACGAATTTTACGCATCTAAACATGTTTTTTTATTTTCTATTAAGGGTTAAACAGACCGGTTGTTGAACTTATCAAAAAGAGATTCCGTAAGCAAAAAGGCATTTAGAGCTGAAAATACCTCATCATTAAGAGTTATTAAAATCAACTTTCCAGATGACTTTATATCATAAAATTCGTATTTCATTGTAATATTTATCTTTTAAGATCTAAATCTTACATGTTATTACAATCAATTTTTTTACTTTGTCCCAAAATGAGTAACATTTGAAATGTTCAAAATTTTAGGTTATTCTCCAAGAAAATATCTCAAAAAAGTTAATACTTACCAGAATGGTGAAAGTTCAGGGTACCATGACCACTTCTAATCTGGGAAACATTTGCATTTTCATACTCTACCAAACTTTCATATGGGCATTTTTAACTTATTTATTACAATTGATATTTCATTAGAGTAAATTTAATATTAAAAAGATCAAAATTATTTGCTTGAATTGTTTTGTTTTTATCAGTAAAGATGGTCATGAAGACCATGAATTCAAGTAAGTATAAGTTTTACGTGAAAAAAAAATGATAACGAACAGTAATCGATCTCAAAAAATCTACAATCAATACAAATCTATAAAAAAAAAAAAAAAGGTATAAAATACGACCCCAGGAAATTCCAGAGATGAGATCAGGTGCCTCGGAGGAGTACGTCTCCCCTGTTGACCGGTAACACCCACCGAGAGAGGTAAACAGAATATTCCGCAAGTCAAATTTAGTTTTTAAAAAAGACCTAACAATTGGTATGACAAACGTCAGTCAAAATACGACCCAATGATAGGCTATATTTGTTAACAAGTTCATTATAAATAGACCATAATATTTACGAAATGCTGACTTTAATGAGGAGGGTGAAGATAACGAATAGTGATCAATCTCAAGAAAAATCTACAAACAATGAAAATCTTTGAAAGGGCATAAAAACCGACACCCCCACCCCACCCCACCCCACCCCCATCCCCCCACCCCGGAATTTCAAGAGGTAGGTGCCTAAGACGAGTCAGCATCCCATTTTGACCGGTCACGTCCGCCTGAGCTCTATGTATTGGCCAGATAAACAGAACATTCCATAGTCAAATTAAGTCGAATTTACAAAAAATTTACTGTAAACGAAGATGTTGAAATCCCTGTAATATTACTTATCTGTCAGTAGCCTACCTAGTTCAAAATTTCATCCTACTCGGAGCATGCTCTTGGGTATCGAATAAGTTGAGAGATGTAAATAACATATTTAGGTTCGGATTATTCCTACATAAATAAGGAAAGTTGGAAAAGCTGAAGTCTTCTCGTTTGTCTTACAGTTTAGTCGTCAGCTGGCCATTATCGTCTATAGTCAGTAAAACATCAAAATATGAAACAGATGTGAAAGACCCTGTAGTGTCTTTTATATCAGGTTCATTTGGATATATCGAGTCGACAAATGAATGGAAGTAATTATTGTTTATTGGTAAAACGTCGTCGAAATATCCGAATGTCCATTGAAGATCATTGAAGTCCACAGCTAGTGTTTTCTTCTTCTCTTGCAGAAGTTTTTGAATAAATTCTGTTTCATAGCAATATAAAAAAAGGTCGGATAAAAGAGCACAATTATTGCCAATGATATCGAAATTTCGACAGTTTGTTGGAAAACCTGGTCTACGAAGACTAAATAAATTTGTCAATTTGAAATAATTCGCAATTTTTTTCCTAGGAGGCACTTTTGATTCAAATGCACAATAATTACTATTTAGTAAATTAAGAATATTGTATCAAAATATGCACCATTGCCTGTTTGTCAGTTGTATGTGTCCTTATCATAGCCTAGTCAGAAAGTATGCTAGAATCACATCTTAAACGTTAAGATTACTGTAGGCTTTGACTCGGAAATGAGCAAAAAATATCTCTGTTTAAAGTTGCAATGTACTGTAAAATGATTTTTATTCTAACTGACAAAACGCGAATAAAAGGTGTTGCGAATAATTGTTTTACACTATTGAAAAAAAAAACATAAATAATGATAAATATCTTATGTCAATGGTCAAATGGAAAACATTTATTTTACATCCAGGAGTCAGAAATGAATATATAGATCTTAAACTGAAGGGAAAAAACTTCGAATAACAAAATATGCGATAATATTAAATTAGCTTATCGAGAATCTATGCATTGAGACGTTACGTTATTTACCCCAATTCCCAATTGAAAAAATACAGGACCCGTACCATAATAAGTCAATTAAGCCCTGTTTGATTAATTTATCTTGAACAAGCACCCACCCCAGTCCCTCTAAGCAGTTTTATATAATCTATTCTGGAGAGAGGGGAGTCAAAGATGGGTAATAAACAACGAGGGTTTATCACTAGATTAAAGGTTGAATTTATGTAAAATAAATGAAGGCAAGAATAGATAATTTTTTTAAGCGAACAAATGCCTGGGAAACTCATTTCTTTGAAATGCATAGTACACTACCCTGTGTCATTTATAAATACCCAGTTAGTTTTGTTTTGTTTTTGTTTTTTGTTTTGTTTTTTTTTATTTCGGCTGATTTGCACTGCTGGGTATTGTTTCACTTTCTGTAAATCAGAACCAAATTAGTGTATAGAAAAGCTAATGATTTGAGAAAAGTTTCAACGATATCATAACCTTAATAAATCGTAATATAGATAAGAAAGAAGATTAAGCTAAGTGCGAAATTGTTCTGATAATGATTAATTATACAAATATATGTAAAGTATAAGATAAAAGGGTGTTATTCCTTCAATTACATTCATGTGAGTTTTGTTTAAGGGAGCCGACTGGGGTTTTATTGTGTGAAAACTATTATAGAGAAACTCCTTAATTTTATACCATATGTACCTTACATTGACTCCAGTATATATGCCAAGTTTAGTGAAAATCTACCGTCTGCTTATTTTTTAGGGACCTTCTCAAAATACAGGTACATTAACTATAGGATTATATAGGAAAATACCATTTTTTCGCACTTCAGAACAAATTATACAAATGCTACTATAGACTTTTTGCTCAAATTATACTATTTGATGAGTAATACTACATTGTACATTTTATGCAAGAAACACATAATTCTACAGTCTGGCTGAGGGGGCATCTCAAAATGTCAATATTCATGATATGTCATTCATTGTCATTGCTTTAAAAGAATAAATACGCTTTATTTTACTATGCTGCGCGAAGTATTCCGCAATGAAAATCTCAGTCGGCCCCCTTAAGTGTTCCAACACGGTTCTAAATTCAATTTTCTGAGATTTATTATAAATATACAAGTTTATTTCGCGTGTAAGTCGAATCTTTCCAATATATATATATATATATATATATATATATATATATATATATATATATATATATATAAATCCAAAATTAACTAATATCTTAAGAAAACAGAATTTGTGAATTGAAACCTTTAAATTTGGATCATCTAATAAAATTTTCTGGCATTATTAAGACGCACCTGTCTCTTTAGTCTTTGAGGATTTCAGAGATAAGAGTCGATTGTATTGTAGTTGACTAAGCCCAAATCCTGAACTGCTAAGAATTTCTTAGCATGATGCAACCCTCGATGAGAAGGCCTTTTCGTTCTTGGCAAACCAAGAAATAGATGGGAGGGACTAAAACTTCGCGAACTTTCTTAGAAAGACGTGGAAACAGCTAGCAATGTCAGTTTCACTCGGAGAGCATAGTCGAATAACCGAGGGCTTTAGTTGAGCGATAGTCGAGTACTCACTAATATATTTTTTTCTAATGTCAGTTTTACCTTGTCCTGTTCAGACTGTTTGTGCTTCTGTCATTCTTCAGTACAAGTATTTACTTTAAAAATGCCTTTTCAAAATGTATCTGAATTTAAAAAAAAATTACTGCATATTTATTTTAAATACACTTTCAGATACTTTGGCTGTCATTTCTTGTAATTGATATAGATCACTCGAGGCCATTTAGACGTTTCTCCATCTCAATTGTCAGCCCATGCCTAATAGAGTTAATTAAAACATAAAAAGCGTGCGATGTCTTAATTATGCAATTTTGTTCAGAGAAGAAATCGAATTGCGAAATTAATTTTTAGACATCAAAAGAATTGTCAAATTATACACACCTACTTCCACAATTACAATAATGCTTAAGCATGTAATCATTCTTGTTTAAATCATTGATCCACAAAATTAGAGGAGTGTCTTAGCTTTAACATCAATAGACAAGCTGAAAAAATTTCACAATTTATTAACTTGAAGTTAAAATTAACATTAAAAAGGAAAATTTTAAAGAGTAACCGAGTAAAAAATATTTAGTCGATAGTCAGTATGACCGAGCGATGGTCGAGTACTAAAATACTCGTCGTCATCCTAAGAAACAGCTGCAGAGATTAATAGCAATAAAAAGAATTAAAAAAAAACTATGGGACGTGAAGGTGAAATAGTTAATTAAATATTTAATGATAACTTATGATTATTTATTTTATTTTTATAATTGAAAGAGGAACTCAATATCAAAAGAACTGCAACAAAAAGATTTCTTTGTCTCTTTCAATTTTTCCCGATCCCTTTTTGGAGTCGCTTAGTATATTACTTTAATGGATTTACTTACTCATGATCTTTTCTCCACCAAACAAATCGCGGGCTGAAAAGAGAGAGAGGGGGAGGGGGGTTCCTACATTAAATAACAATTTAGACCTGCCATACACGTACTGATAACACAGCTTGGTGTAATATCGTTGTAAATTGCAAAAGTCTTTCATTTATTTAACAAGAATCTGTTTAAGTTGTCTTCCTTGATCATTAAATGTAAGGTATGGCATATTTCAATCTGTCTTCATCAGACTTGGGAGTTTGTGCCATGTATTAAATTGACTCGACACCTAAGTGTATTAATGGCGAATGGATAGATTTGCACGGGGGTCTATGTGTATTTTTATTCGGTTTCACATTCATCAAATTAATCGTAATGCACGTGTGATAAAAAAAATAAATAATTACGTTACGATTTTCATGAACTCCAAATTGTATTCTGATTTTAATAGTGCAAGTTGATTGATCAATTAATTCGGACAAAGTAGCCATCATACAAATTCTGTAACAAATGATCATTTATTTGCATCATTAAATGATGATATATTACAGTGTTATAATTCTTGACAGAGGTAAATTCTTGAAGAATTTAATTTCAGTACTTCTTGAAAACGACTGTGGACATTTTAAAAGTATGAAATTAGAATTCAAAATGGAAACAAAGAATGTCTGTAAAAATATATAATAATCAGGATATGAAATGTATAAAACTGTGTTGGCTGATTGAACAGTAGAGAAGGGCGTCTTCTCTCAATAATTCGATTAATGATGGGCCAATTACTAGTGTATCATATAGATGCAAAAAATGAACAACACAAAAAATAATTCTAGAATGATAACAATTCGTGTGTATGCACGCATTTATTATTCTCCCCTGGACAAGAAGTGAAATGCGTCCTCTGTCCTCTGATTCCTAAAATTAGGACCGTCGCTGTAGCTCATTCGGTAGAGTGTTCGCTCCGTGATCGGAAGGTCGTGGGTTCGAGCCCCGGTCGCGACAGACCTAAGTCGATAGAAAAAAAGATAGGAACTGTTCCTTCGCCAAGCGCTTTGAAGTGAAAGTCGCGGGTCCTTCGGATGAGACCTTAAAAACCGAGGCCCCATTTCACGGAAGGCGTTGGCACGATAAAGATCCCTCCCTGCTCAATGGCCCTTAGTGTCGAGTAAAGGTGTAAATTTGAAGCCCTTCATCGGTTTATGGTGACGTCTCTATATGAGTGAAAAATTCTCGAATGAGACGTAAAACAACATATAATCAATCTGTCAATCCTAGATCCAGGTCAAGTTTGATTTACTTAATTTTTTACTTAATTTTTGGTAGGCAAAAATTAGGCAGTATTTCAGAGATCCTATTGAAATCAGTAAGCATGAAATATGTTTTCTGCTTATATTCTTGGCAATTCTGTCGAGTAAACATCACAATTTTTATGTTTATCAATATTATTCAGTTGTAAACTTTTGCTCGTCCATTTATTGTAAGAAGTATAGTTTCAATATGCGGACTCACACAGAGTGCACAATTGTTTGGACTACGTGCTCGTCAGTGTAATGAATCAGCATCCAATTTTACAAATGGCAAAAGATCTGTGCTTAGTTCATTTTTTAAAAAAATGAAGAAAAAAAAATAAGGCAAACTTGACAAAGATTTGGAAACACTGACCGATTTCAATGATTCAAAGTATCATGGTATAAATTGTCCAGAACATATGAATACATAACGTTTCTTTTTCTTCCCTGGTTTCATTGTCCTTTAATATACATGTAAAGCCTTTTACTGAAAAATTCAACGGCAACAATATGAAAATGATAACAATAATTATTCAAAATGTCAGAAATGCATTAAAAGGTTATGAATATTTTAGGGATTGCTTTAAAAAGAGTCGAGAAAATATTGTACACATTTTTATGTTATTTCAAAATTTTTAACTCCCGTTAATCTAGTTAATCCATAAAAAGTATATTTCGGTTCAACATTTTTTTTTTTTTTGCATGAGGCGAACTAGGGTACTGATTTACAAAAGAACTTATAAGTTCAAAATTTTTATTTTGTTCAAAACCCTTGCCAACTTAACAATTTTGCAAGATTATACTTATATAAATTAAATTTCGTCCCAGACATATATGTGCTAAATAATCAACATGTCTCAAGAAACTTGAAGAATTTGAATGTATAGCTCTAACGGAAAATATTTGTAGTAACACCAAACCTAAAACCAAACGATTTGCATAGTAGATGAGACAATTCATTAGGTTTTATAACGCAACCATGCATATCTGTCTGAAAACACTTACGTAATGGTTTTTCCATTTTTCATTTTGCAATAAGCAATAGGTATAAAATAAAGTATACAGTACTTGGATTATTGTAATTCAAAAAACATGGACTATTTTATGCTTTTATCTCTGGCCATTATATCAGGTAGGTGTGGTAACTATTATAATCATCTAACTTGCAAAGCAATTGATGACCAAATATTCTAGTATTTTACTAAGCATACTTAAATAGTAACAGTAGTGTATATTTATTATAGAGACATGTGTTAAACAAAATGAACAATCATGCATAAAAGTCATTAAAATACAAACACCTGGTCCGTTAGGCCTATACGTCACCTTAAAAGAATTATTATTACATGTATCTAGCTCTAATATACTTCCTGAGATCTAAATTTATTGAATTGCCCTTTTTTTTTTTTATCCGGGTGGAGGGTTTTTAAAATTTTAAATTCATTACAGTAGTCCATAATAAATATAATTTTAATTGAGATTTCTGCAATAAATACAGTCAATGATATGTCATTGTTGATTTGAGAAAGTACCGTGGATATCATAACAGCCCAGTAGATTATCAGAATCTGAACCATGGCGCAAATGAAAATCTCCAACAGTAAATAAATCAGCATGATCACTACTCACACAAGTCCAACTCTGTACATAAGAAACTCTGAGAATCTTTTCCATATGTATGCTTCATTAACTCCTTGGCCAGTTTGTTGGGTTAGGCTACAGTATGTTATGCATCCACACGGCAGGGGATACTCACTCCTCCATGGCACCTGTCCCGCCTCTGATGCCTTAGAGGTCCGTGTTTACTCTGCTCCTATTTTGTAATGTTTATCATCTCCACATATTCCATCCACCCTGAGTGATTCGATTGTGGCAGATAATGGAGTATTGCACGTGCATTGTTTTCAATAAGACGTTCAGCTTTATATAAATACATTCAGAACTACTGTCCCTTAAAGCAGAAATCAGACTTTCTGCCTTTAGCACAAGGTCTTCATTTTCATTGAAAGTTATACCACTGGTTACTATTATAATGTCATGGTTTTCTAACGGATTTGCATGGTCATTGGGAGAATTTACTGTCGTTGGTAATGTGTGATGGCTTTGTTCCTTTAGACTCTTTAAAAGGCTCTGTATTGAATGAATAGTGTTCAAAATTTCGTCAGTGCGACTGGTTTATTTAGAAATGTCAAAAATAATTCCTCTCCAAAGCCCTAATTTATTCAAACATTTGTTTCATGCTATCCTGGCTATTTTTTTAAATCAAACACCACACTCATTAACTTATCTACTTTGTCCGATATTGAAGCTCTTGTCATGAATTATTTTAGAGTCTGTAGCCGTTATTAGCCAAACTTAAAGAGAGAAATTTTTTGGTTTATTTATTCATGATCTTTTAAATTCGAAATTGATTTTTTGCAGAGATAAATGTATCGGCGGTTTGTATTATTTGTATTATTTATTATAATAAACATAATTTTGCTGCCATATACATGTAATAAAACCATTTCATGTCTTTGGATGCACACAAGCAAATATAATGTTTAGTTCTACTTTGGTTCTATTATCGACCATAAAAATACATCTTTTATCTTGAGATTTCACCCATGACCGATAAGGTTAGTTGGGATTCATTTCTCATATTAGAGCTGTGAATTTTGGGGTATGGGGAAATTAAAAATACTGATGTAAATCCTTTATTTTTTATTACAAAAAGTCTCGCCTGTTAATGAATTGGCAAATGAAACAAGTCTTAAGACAAAAATAAAGTGCAACAATAGGTTATTTTCTCTTTTTCTGTAACGCGCAAAAATTAATATAAAAACTGTAAAAAAATTTAACCATGTTACAAGAATAAAAAAAAAGCATAAATTAATACATATACCGATTATTTCGCTTTTTAAAAAATATTGTACAAAAATTATTGTCAGTGTTCATGATTTTATGAAACATGTTCTTTTTTTCCAAGTTTAGCATAAAATTACTATTTTGCAACAATAATGATTGCATGCGCACTTTGAAAAAAATTCTACTTCAATCTAAAACAGGTAAAATCAAATCAATCTCAAAAACTTAATGTCTTATTTGTTTCTTTAGTCTTGGCAATTAAAATTACATAATAACGCTTTAAAATTCGAATACTTGCTACAATCTATCTAAAACTGATAATTTAGAAATTAGGGAATTATTCACTTCTAACGATTTAATTTTATATTGTGAAAATCAGTGAGAGGTATAATCATACAATCGTATATAGGCCTATAAGACCCAGGCACCAGTGCGTTAGGTTTAAAACCTAATAACATTGGGCCTTTACTCAGTATTTCAGATGGAAACACTTTTAACTGTTCCCTGTAAGCCCTAATTAGTCGACTTTCAGGAGCTTAGGGGCTTTGTGGGCCCCCAACCGGACACCGACCCAATGGGGACCCCGGCGATACGCAGACCCCTTGCCATGTAATGCCCCATCCCCATCCTCACCCCTAACGCAAATCTTTGAATCGTGCCTATATGTGGCCACTCTTGTGGTTTGATATCCTTTAGTGACGAAATCCTTCGATCTGTATCATGTTTACATCGATTTTTGACTCAAATTCTATGCAAAAACGAAAGACCTACAAGAATTTCATAAAAGTATATTACGCTTTGCTAGTGCGCTGATATATTACAATGTTGACATGTAACTGAAATAGTTGCTGCAGAGTTTGTTTATGCAGCGCCACGGATGTTATGGCGGCTACTCTCTGCTACACCTATCGGAATAAAATTTTACTAAGGGGCAAAACTGAAAAATTCATAAATCTCGTTTTATGTCACTGAAAACTAAGAGGTAATGCCAATCATCTGATCAGAATTAAACACACATGCATGTTGATCATGTCATGGGATCTTTCTAATTCTTTGCGCTTCTGATTTATTGAAGAGAGAGGTATAAATAAATCTCATATTGCCTCTCAACTATATTATGTGAGATTTAAACATGCTCCTTGCTCTTTTAATCGATCTTGACAAAGTGCATAGGTCTTTTTCTTCAACTTTTATGTATCTCCCGGATGTAGAAAATATTAATACTTTTGTCTGTTTTACACAAATCATCTCTTTTTTTAAATTTCATTTAGGGACCCTTGGTCAAATTTGCAACTATTCCGGATTTACTGATTGTGTGTTGCAGCCATCTATACTAAATTATACGCAAAAGATAAGTTCGCCAAACTTTTTTAAAACACTAAATCCCCAAGACGCTGTAGATAAACATTGTAGGTAAGTGCATACAATTTTTTTTTTTTATTTATTGATTTTACTTGACAAAACTGCACACGTAAAATAATTGAAATCCTTTTGAAATGCTATTACTTCATTTGAAGTATGTGTATGTAAAATTCTCTTTTTTAATCTTTTTTCCGTTAATGCTCCAACAAAGTTTCTCAGGAAAAGCGTTCTATATCATAATCGATTTCTTTTTGCGAAGTTTTCAACGAAACAACCAAGTGCGTCATTCAATATTCATCATAGGGATGACCCTAACAATGTGTTTTTTCTTTTTGTTTGTAATGAACAGTTTCCAATGGAAGCTAGTGTCGTGTCTTCAGGATATGAAAAGATCATGTGTTTCAACAAACAGCCTCTCATTACCCTTTGACATGCTGATTTCTGCTGTGAAGTACCTGTGTACAGTAGGGAAACAAGGTACTGAGGTTCATGCATAGTGTTATTCTACATAATTTATAAACAGATTCCATTATACATAAATACTACTGCTATATTCAAATATAATCAAAAGTTAAAGAGGAAGATATCGCAAAACATTTTATAGCACATCCTAATGTTATGAGATACACCATAATCCTTCAAATCATCGACTATAGGTATTGATTTTTACCTTGCTCATGATCACTCAAGTAATGAAAAACAGAGATAGAAAAAAATAAAATGTTTTAATTGATGGAATAAATATCTTTTCTTCAACAGGATTCATTGATAACTTTCAATGTCTGATGAACAACTTTGTAGTGGATCGAACCAGTCTTCAGTCTTGTAAGAAATTCTTTCCAGAACTTATGGAAATAAAAAACCGCAAAACTGGTTCTGATGTTTCCAGTGAAAAATGCAGGTAATTTTTATACGAATATAGCAGAAAAAGCCCGTTTTTAAATAAAACATAAACAGGAAAAAACATATTAAGGCCCAAACATTCAATTCATTTAAAGGTTATTTGATAAAAAAAAATTATTGAAAATGAGTAAAGAATTTGATTTTTGAAATTTTTGAAACTTACATTCATTAAAATTAGGTTTAAAATGATATTTATATGAAATTCACAGAGTATTAGAGAAACTTTTGACCTGCATTGATAACAAGGCCAAAAATTTGTGTGGTGGCAAAGCAGCAACTTATATCCGTTCATATCTGGAAGCCTCGTTCAAACCACTGACTGAGGGCGTTACATGTAACAATAGTATGTATCTTTGCAAATCAAATAACGATAAGAAATGGTTTTCCTTAAAGTTATATACGTATGGCTTCTTCTCTTAAAGTGAAAGAGAATTTCACTCCCAAATACGACAGGCAATCTAGCGATGTTTGATATATTTGACAGCATATATTATTTGATAAAAATAAAGTTTGAATTTTCGTGAATGTTTCAGGATAATCTCTGAAGTACAGAAATATTGCTTTGAAATATAAAAGATAAAAAAGATTAAATTAAAAAAAAAACATTTCAAACATTTCGAGACCGAGGAGATTATTCTGCATCATTTACGAAAACTAAAGATTTATTTCTATTCTACTAACAACTCTAAAATAAGGTTGATCGCATTCTATATGAAAAAACGAATTGGGGCATCATGTTGCGATTAGGCTTTACCATTAATAATCAAGGGGTCAACTTGTTTGTTAACTTTATATCGATTGCAATGGAATGGAGACAAATTGAGCTTTCTTAGAATAAAATATTTTTAGTCGTTCATAAATTTGTTGTAAAACACATTTATTCATTTTTATGAAGGTAAAATAGCAAAATTAGTTGTCTTATGTTGTTCTATCAGTAAAATCATGTAAGGGTAAATGTGAGAATCGAGGTCTGTTTAACAATCCCTTTTAGCTCTATCATATGGTTTACCCAATAAACACTGTTTAGACTGCAGGGCGCTATACATCGATATTGTCTAATGAAATATGTGGAGATAACGAACAGTATTCCACGGCAACAGCTCAAAAGTCCATTAAACATAACAAAATAAGAACAGAGCAAACACGGACCTCTAAGACATCAGAGGTGGGATTTGGTGCCAGGAGAAGTGAGCATCTCCCTGCCGACAGGTCACACTCGCCGTGTACTCCTTGTCATGATTGGTAAATAACGGATAAAACCATCGACAATTCAGTGTGCATATCATGGCCTAAAATTAGTATGAAAAAAGTCAGTCAGCATTTAAATTAATGATAGATTGTATTTGCTGGTAAGGTCATTGTATCGACCATAGAATTATGAAATGATGACTTAAAACGAGACTGCTGATATTCTTTTTTCATCAACTTGTTAGTAAATAACTTACCTCGTTCTAGAAATTGTTCATCCTTAGAGCAAACTCTGGCGTATCTAATCAACTGAGAGATGTAAACCCCGTATGCAGGTGATAAGGGTATATTGCAGCATAAGTAATAAGGGAAGTTGACGATTGAATAGTTAAAGTCATCACGTTTATCATAAAGCTTTGTTGTTAGATTACCATTAACGTCTTTTTCAAGTAAAATATCCAAATATGAAACAGATGTGTCAGACTCTGTGGTATCTTTAATCTCAAACTCACAGGGATATATCGTGTCGACACTAAAATGGAAATAACTATTGTTAATTGACAATATGTCGTCAATATATCTAAATGTCGAGTTGAAGGCCACGGCAAGTATTTTCTTCTTTTCACGTAAAAGATTTTGAACAAATTCTGCTTCATATGAATATAAAAATAGGTCTGCTAATAACGGGGCGAAATTGGTACCCAATGGGAATTCCAATAGATTGTTGGAAGATTTTATCACCAAAAATTACATAAATATTGTCCATCAGAAACTCAAGCATCTTTTTAATGTCAACTTCAGAGTACTTATGTTTACAATCAGACTACCTATGTTTTACCTATGTGTTGATGACGAATGCAAATTAAATCAGGATCTCCCGATTAACCGAACCCCCTTCTACTAGTTAGGCTACCGTGACCGGTTTTTAGTTTATGAGATGCTAAATGAACTATTGTTATGACATTAACTATTGTTATTAAAATATTTTGACCAAAATAACCCTAGATTCAATTTATTTGAACAAATCAAATATATTTATGTTCCCTTGTTTGTATAATCTTGCCAAGAAGACTGAGCTGGTATATTGCTCAATAATTTCATTTAATATTTTCAGTAAAAATTAGTCTATATATTCTTTTTTTAGAGAAAAAGTCAGCATAATTGATATTAGTTCCTCCTAAAAAAATATATAAGGTCCTTTACTATTGACCGGCAAAGAGAATTTATTCCACACTTTTTAGTGATTTGATTCTGATAAGTAGTTTGATTTATTGTGATACCGTTGCGACTTCAGAAAAAACATGACGTCACAATAAAATAACAGGTTACACAACAATGGCCAGATTTGCTATCATTACAATGAAATTTCAAACAAAATTATTATTTTTTTTTGTTGTTGAAAATTTCTCTTGATAAATGCTTTCCTACTTAAAAATGTTTGGAGTATTTTATATCAAAGTAAAACATAATGATAGATTGATTGATTGTTTGTGTGTTGTTTATCGTCCCATTCGAGATTTTTCACTAATAATAGAGACATCTACTGTATTTTGGGAAGTGCTTAAATTTTTTACCTGTGCATAGCTCCTAGGAATCTCTATTGTGGCAACGCCTATTGTGACACGAGACCTCGATTTTTAAGCTCTCAACTGAAAGTCGTGTGAAACTTTCACTTACAATGCCGGGTGCTTTGCGAATGAACAGTCACTACGTTTGTAAACGTGGACCTCCTGATCATGAAGCGAACTCACAACCACTAGACTACCAGGACCGGTTATATAATGATAGAAAAACATGTCATATTAAGGGTGGCATACATTAACATTACATAAGCAAAATGTCATCAAAAACTTTTACGGGACTTTTTTTCTATAATTGTACTATCACTACTGGACAAAAAAAGTGCTGAGAATAAATTTTACTGATAATGTTTGATAATTACTGATACTGTGCTGTTCTTGCTGATAAATACTGATATTTACTGATAATTTTACTGTTGTTACTGATAATTTTAGTTGTTTCTGATAAATATTGGTAATTACTGTCGTCTTTACTGTTGAGTCTGATAAATACTGATAAATACTGTTGATGTGCTGTCGATGCTGAGATTTACTGATAATTACTGTGATCATTGCTCTTGAGCTGAGAAGGTGCTGAAATAGAGCTTAGGGTTGTAAAAACCTTCTTCAATCATTACTTTCTTTTTATCTAATTTTCACAACATGTTCATGTTTCTTTATATTTACTGATTGTGACAAAAAATATGACACTGATCTCGATTACAATACGGTTGTGAAAATCTTCAGAATAATATTAAAGTTAACTATTAAATAAAATCGTCAGCGTAAAGGCAAATGTTTTCCAAGAATCTATGAAAATAGTACATGTATGTCTGTAAGCAGAATAAATGGAATTTTACTTTTGCATGCAGATTTCATTTTAACATAAGTCACTAATTCTAAAACATTAAGGCTTTAAAAAAAGGATTGATAGCTCAAGAATTTTGGGTAAGGAGGTTGGTAAATTTTTTCATTAAAAAAACACTGAAGTGGAAAAACAAATTAATGGGTGGGGAAAATTCGGAATTAAAAAAATCCAGCAGAATAGAAAAATTTTGATTCAGACCTTTTTTTCACTCGGTCAAGATAGGACAAACAATGATTTTCTTTTTAAAGATGGCCTTACATGATAGCAATTTTTTTTATTCTTTCCCAAAGATATGCATAGTGGGTTTTTTTTTTTAATGCTCGGTCTTTCTGATCTTTTTCACCCTGAAAATCTACCCGAAACTGATAAATTTTATGGGTTTTTTTTAATATAAATTGAGTGATGAAAACAGAGGTGATCAAAAATTATTTGTCAGAATTATAGTGTAAGTGCAATGGTATACACGTGTACATGTAATTTTGATGTTGGTCTCTTACAATTTCACAAGTCACCACATAAAACATTTTTATTCAGTAAGTTTTAAAAATCTCATTCACTTAATTTAATTTTATGGAATGGAAAATAAGAAATGGGACCTACTACATGTAAATAATGGATGACTAAGTTGATCGATTTTAATATTGTAAGGTCGCAGATCTGAATGGAATACACGTTTAAATTGATGTGTATTGATCAGAAATCGAAGATTAACCCGTGATTTGGCTTTATTGTGTACATGTCTTAGGCACTGGGGCAAAACGGAGTACAACATGTATATTCCATGTAAGTTGTAGTGGTCAGTGTAGCAATGGGCACTAATCACCTATTGTTCTGCGTCTGCGGCCACCAGTGTTGACAATAAACAAATGAACCTACACTGTACATGTACTTGCTACTTGGAACAGGAACAATCTTTATGGACGCACAAAAAAATTAATATTTTTTATCGATTTTGTTGACAAATTAAATTGATAGAAAAATGTTTAGCAAAATAGGACACAGTACAAAATAAAAAAAAAAGAAAAGAAAAGAAATGAAGTTATATACATTGTACAAACTTATTAATTAAATGAAGTAACTTAAACATGTTAAAATAAAATAAATTTATTTTAATTCACGTAGATTTTTGCTCAGTATTTAATTTCATTTGCTAGTTTTACGTACATTTCTTCAGATAAAGTTTAAAGAATATCCGGGGGAGGGTGCTACGTGTAAATTCATTTGAATCTCTGTTAACAGTGTTTAGGGGCCTGTAAAACGGAGACGAGAAATTGATAAGGAAGATTTCGACTTTATCTAATAAATAATTATGCAAAATTTATACGAAATTTTTAAAAAAAAAAAAAAAAAGAGATGGTTTAGTGATTTAGCAATTTGTGTAATATTATTAGCATCAACTTTTCACAATTCAGAAACACAACTCCACATCGCTGAATTCGAGAAAAAAATCTGTTATGAATTATGAATGTCAGTAACATGCTGATCACACTCATGAATAAATGTTATTATAATAGTTGAAATTTGTATTATTCCTTGATTCTCTAAAATAATTTATTCATGTATATTATAGATATTAAGTAATTATTACATGTATAACTTATGGAACTTAGAACTAATTAAAAGAATCAACCTTGCGCCTATCAGCTTAGTTAACAGTTCTTTCATCCCCCCTTTTTTTCTGCTACAGTCTGAATAACTAATTGAATCATGTCACGTGTACTTTGAGTACATTGGTCTCGCACAACGAGAAATGGAATGGACAACAAATATTATACACTCTGTACAAGGTTATTTCTATTTTTACTAATTTTACTGAATGCATATCGTAAGAAATACAAAAGTACTTATATTTGACCCGATTCTCAAAACGAAAGTAGAAACTTCTGGTGAACATGTGAATATTTTACACAATGTTTTAGAACAACCGAGTAATATCAAGTTTTGTTTAATTTTGTTTTTTTTAACTGACTGACCGCGTTTAAGCAGGTTATTAATTTTTTTTAAATTGATCTAGCTGTTACCAGTAATTACGTACATCGTACTTACGAAGAAAGAAAGATGCGTATTTCATTGAATGAAAATCACACTGTATAAGATTTCTAGTTCCTGATGGCTTAGAAAAAAAACTCAACAACAACGAAAGATAGATAGCTTGATACCACAAAATGATATTTAAAAAAATGCGAGGAGGACATAAATTATAGAACTAGAACGCACTAGCCGCTAAAAGTGATAATTCAACAAATTTAAGATCATGATTAAATCTTATTATTTGAACCTGTCACATTCTTCATTAAAGGGCATAGTATACATGTATGTTATATGAAAAGATTTTTTGTGAGAAATATTCAATACTGCCTTGTTAAAAGGAGAATGGTTCGTAAAGGGGGGGGGGGGGGAGGTGGGAGGTATCAACTAACAGAGCAGACGGAACCCATGTTACTTGTCAAATATTCAGGTTCTCTACATGAAAATATAAATTTAATTCCATTGACTGTATTAAAGATGTGTCCTACAATTTTTAACGACAGTATAAATACACGCAGAAAGAATATGAGATGGGATTTTTAAAAAAAAACTTTGTGAATAAAAAATGTCTTATAAAGCACCTGCATGGGTAGAGTAACCACTGCATGAACACCTCCTCCCTTCAGATATTGACAACAAAGGAGAAATGTAAAGATAAAGAAAAAACATACACATTTATGATCTAATTTTAACATTAAGATGTAAAAAAAAAAAATAAAATAAAAATGAATAATGAAATGTGAAAACAAATAATTCATGTGACTTTTTCATTTAGAATTTAACTAGTAAGTAGATTGTAATGAATTTTGTTGATAAAATACTGTCTTTAAAATAATTCAATTAATCATCACTCAAGCTTTTTTAGCACCTTCTCAGCTCAAGAACAGTGACCACAGTAATTATCAGTAAATCTCAGCATCGACAGCACATCAACAGTATTTATCAGACTCAACAGTAAAGACGACAGTAATTATCAGTATTTATCAGAAACAACTAAAATTATCAGTAACAACAGTAAGAATAACAGTAAATATCAGTATTTATCAGCAAGAACAGCACAGTATCAGTAATTATCAAACATTATCAGAAAAATTTGGGATTCTCAGCACTTTTTTCTTACAGTAGTGAATTTTATATACCTGCAAATTATTTAAATGCAGTACAGTTTTAAGATTTTTTTTTAGAATGTGTAAAGAGAAAGTCTGACAAAAAGACATTTTATTTGAAAAAACTTGAATGTACTTAATTTTGAAATTTGGTATGGGTAACGAACAAACTGTACACATGAAGCATTGAAAAATAATATCATATTCTTGATAATCTAAGACACGCCAAACATAGGGTTTTTAAAATAACATTTTAAAGCTTTATAGATGCTTTAAAATGTGTGTGAAATGAGTCGAAACAATACATGTCTACATAGACAATCACATCAGCATTTTAAATGTATAAAAAGACATCATTGTCGTATGTATATATGGATGTAAAATCTCGTTCAATCCATTCAGGTCTTAGACATTATTACCGAATTTTGGAAAGATTGAAGAGGGATAAAAAATGTGTGTAGACATCAGTCTGATAATTTTCATATACATTCTTAGAGCATTCAATCGTTCACTCCTTTTAAGGTTTGATTATAACCATAATCTTTAATCTTCACACTACCGGATATGTATGTTTCAACATAAAGTTCTAAATGCATCATTTTAATGCTACAGACATTGCCAGGCTTTTACAGAGATAGTTTGTAATGAACAGTTTCTGTATTTACAGGTCAGACGACAACCACACATTGGTGGACATTCGTCATGATGTTTGTTACTTTTTCAATTTGTCTCTTTAACGTTCTGTATGATTTCTTATGAAAATAAATAATTTATCACTTTATTTTCTTCACATGAATTCATTTTCTTCAATGCCTATTTGTTTTGAAAGCTTTATAAATTCTTATAAGGAAATAAAACGAATAAAACAAGTTTGTATACGTCTAAAGTGTCATCCTTAAAATAAGGGTTGAAGTGCATGTGTCATCTCAGAGAATAATGTTATAACAGCAATATCATATAACAATATACAACAACAACAAAATCCTCAAGCTGTTCTTCAAGGAAATGAAACTTTCCTACTTTTCCATTCTGAGATTGTATCGTGTAAATTTATGAGTGTATTTTAATAATTGTATCCCATGTTGCAAAAGCTTCAGACAGATCAGTATATTTTCAAGAATATGGTCTATAACACAAACTCAGTGTACATTTGATGAGAGAATGTCAATATAATCAAAAAACTATTCCATAAACGTCATCTGGATTTCTTAGATAATCAATGTTCACATTTACGTCTTTTTTATAAAGATCTCCAAAAAGTCCCATTTTCCATCCATGTGTTATTTATATCTCCTTAAACAAAATGTCTTATAGGCTATTAAGTGAGATTTTTTTTTCTCTTAAGAGTGAAACATCGCCAATATTTATTTTTCAGGGGAGGGGATGATAAATTCCTTTAAGATTTTAAGATTAAAATTTATGCATGTAATTTAATTTTATTTGTCAAAATGAATTATACTGCTGAAAAGAAGGATAAAATGTGATGATAACAAACAGTTAACATTCTCAACAATACAATCAAACCAAACGAATTGGGAACAGAGGAAACGAACACCTCTGAACACATCAGAGGTGGGATTAAAATGTACTTGTCATGAAAGAGGAAGCATTCTTTATGACCGGTAAACTATTTCCATTTTTATAAGTAGTTAACCCTTAACCATGCCTATGATTATAACGAGTCTAAACTTTTTACCAAACCTTAAAATTTATATTCCCTCCGTCCAGCTCTCTGCCTCCTGGGTTGGGAGTTGATTATATAATAAAAATATTTTATATCTTTGATAATAATTGGATTACAGGAGATTTCAATGACCTTAAATAAAGTCAGCATTTCCTATATTCTATGGTCTTATTTTGACTGCCATATTTCATACATGTACCATCTGTTTTTAAACTTAATTTCAATATACCTTATTATAAGATAGGGTTTGATAGTGGGTTTGATAGGTCGACAGGGGGTGCTTTTTCCACGAAGGCACCAGATACCTACTCAGGAATTTCCAGGAATCCTTATTTTTATGCCCTCTTAATAGATTTGTATACTTTGCAATGGTTTTTTGGATATATCAACGTTTTCGTTACTCATAGACAACTAGAAAACAGCTATTTAAATAATTATACAAGGCTGAGCCCTCCAATAAAATTCTGATATTTTTTACCCCAAATTAAGGAATCGGACGCTTTTGAGACTGAGTTGATTTTACGTTGAAAGAACATAGCATCTTTGTTTTGAAGAACTTCATTACTCCTGTCCATGTAGTGGGGAATTTTTTTTCACAAATGTAATGAGCAGGTAGCCCTCACAAAATAATAAGTTATATTTTCCATTCCTATGGCCCATGATTTGGTAATTTAGACATAAATTGGAATTTATTTTACAGTGTCAATGTTTTAATCCTGACCCTGAACTACACAATACATGAACTCTAAACGTGAAAACTGATAATATTATAAACCTCTCATCAAACTAATTTTTGTCACATAAAAATCAGATATCAAATTCAGCTGGGGCTTATCTGATCAAAGTTTGTAAAACTCATAATACAATCATGTATTCAGGTCTTCGTTAAGTCCCATGTTCCTCTTGACATAATTACAATGAGACAAATTATAAATGAAACAATTTTATATGTAGAATATTCCATTTTAGCCTGATGTTGGCGTCGACGAAAAATATCTTATACTTTGTTAAACGTGCAAGGATTTAAGGGTTTTCTAAAAGTAGTCACATCCAATGACTGAATAACATCTAATTCTGTTTACAACGTGTTAATGTAATAAGATCGTTTTTATTGATATGAAATATATGAAGATAACGAACAGTATTCAAGCTGAGAGGTCCATTAATCAATACAAAATAGGAGCAGGGCAAACACGGACCTCCAAACATCAGAGGTGGGATCAGGTGCCATGGAGGAGTGAGCATCCCCTGCCGACCGGTCACACCCGCCGTGTGCTCCTTGTCATGATCCGGAAATAACAGAAAAATTTGTCGACAATTCAGTGTGTAAATAATGGCCTAACAATTAGTATGAAAAACGTCAGTCAGCATTTGACTCAATGATAGATTGTATTTGCTGACAAGGTCATTGTATCGACCATAGAACTAACGCAATGATGACTTTAAACGAGACAGCAGATATTCTTGTTTCATCAACTTATATGTCAATAATTTACCTCGTTTTAGAAATTGTACATACGTAGAGCATGCTCTTGTGTATCGAATCAACTGAGAGATATATACCCCGTATGCAGGTGATGAAGGTATATTGCTGCATAAGTAAGGGAAGTTGACGATTGAAAAGTTAAAGTCATCACGTTTATCATAAAGCTTTGTTGTTAGATTACCATTAACGTCTTTTTCAAGTAAAATATCCAAATATGAAACAGATCTGTCAGACTCTGTGGTATCTTTTATCTCAAGTTCACCAGGATATATCGTATCGACATAAGAATGGAAATAACCATTGTTAATTAACAATACGTCGTCGATATATCTAAATGTCGAGTTGAAGGCCACAGCAAGTGTTTTCTTCTTTTCACGTACAAGATTTTGGACAAATTCTGCTTCATATGAATACAAAAAAAGGTCTGCTAATAACGGGGCGCAATTAGTACCCATGGGAATTCCAATAGATTGTTGGAAGACCTGGTCTCCAAAATCCACATAGATATTGTCAATCAGAAACTCAAGCACCTTTTTAATGTCAACTTCAGAGTACTTGTGTATACAATCAGAATGTTTTTTAACAAAATAATTTTGCAAATGACCAATGACAACATAAGTATATTAACGAGTTCCATTTTTATTGAAAAAGCAGCTGTCAATGATATCAAAAAGCCTGGACTTTAGTTTATCGTGGGGAATGGTTGTGTATAAAGTTGAAAAGTCGTAAGTTTTTCAGCTGTTGATTTTGGTAAAATCTTGTGATTTCAAATTTTCCAAAAGTTCCTTGGAATTTTTTAGTATCCACATCTGATTTACACCACTTCTCGAATATATTGTTGCACAGTCCTCTTGAAATTTCTCCCTCACCACTGTTAATATCTTAGTGAGGAGTAAAGAAAGAGGCTTGGTTGAACATTTACTGGAACCCGCTATGTATCTTTGTTTGTAAGGATTTTTATGAAGTTTCGGAATCCAATATAAATATGGTAATTCAAATTCATTTTGGTTGTTTGGAATATTAAAAATATTCAAAACTGACATATGATTTTGAAGAATATTATGATTTATGTTTTACTGTTTTATTTGACTGTTATTAATTCAAAGATGGCAGAAGCAAATATTGGACAGAGGCTGGAGAATACTATAACTTTGATATTTCATTGAAATATGATGATAACGGATAGTAATCAACCTCAAAAGTTCATTGAAACAATACAGACTTGGAGACAGTAAACACGGACCTCTAAAAACATCAGAGGTTGGATCAGGTGCCATGCAGGAGTAAGCATCTCATGTCGACTGGTCACTCCCACCGTGTACTCCTTGTCATTATCGGCCAAACAGAAAAATCTGTAGACAATTCAGTGAAAATAATGGCCTGACAATTTGTGTGAAAAACGTCAGTCAAAATTCGTTTTAATGATGTATTGTATTTGATGTATCATGCATAATTGATGTGTTTTCGTTGAAAGAAGGGAGCATATGGATTTGCTTTTTGAAAGGTCAAAGATCAAAGTATTTCCTCTCAGTTAAAAACTTACGACAGATGTGACGGATGGAAAGAGGAAGAGATCGTTGATTCTATTGGAGTGGTTGAAGTGTTGAGGAAGTAATGTTTTGGGGGTTTTTAAACAAATGTTTGGATAAATTTCAAGATCATTTGGACTCTATTAATTGATATATTTACCTTGGATGTGCTGTATATGATTGTTATAATTATTTATTTTTATATTCTTTTTGCTGTCTGTCGTTCATCAAATGACCCACTTATTCCAATAATATCAAATATTTTATATTCTTATTACTCATATTTTGTCTTTCTTTTTTTCTGAACTATTTTGCTTGAGCGATTTCATAAAAAGACAAAAGATCACAATACATAGGCTTGAAAACTGATAATATTATAAACCTCTCATCAAACTAATTTTTTGTCACATAAAATCAGATATCCAATTCAGCTGGGGCTTACCTGATCAAAATTTATGAAACTCATAACAGGTCTTCACTAAGTTCCATGTTCCTCTAAACACAACTACAATGAGACAATTTATAAATGAAACAATTTCATAAGTAGAATATCCCATTTTAGCCTGATGTTAGCGTGGATGAAAATATCTTATGCTTTGTCATACGTGCAAAAACTTCAGGGTTTTCTAAAGGAAGTCACATTCAATGACTTAATTAAATTTAATTGTGTTTACACCGAGTTTATGAAATAATACCGTTTTTATTGAATTTTTAATTTATGATATCATTGTTTTATTGATTGTTATTGATTTGAAGAAGGCTTAAGCAGAGTATTGGACGGAGACTGGAAAATACAATAACTTTGATATTTCAGTGAAATATGAAAAAAATGGATAATTACCAAGCTCAAAAGTTCATAAAAACAAACGCAATTTGTAAACACGGACCTTTAAAAACATCAAACATGGGATCAGGTGCCATAAGGAGTGAGCATTTCATGTCGACTTCGACTGGTCACTCCAACCATGTACTCCATCATGATCAGCCAAATGGAAAGATGAAGAGATCGTTGATTCTATAGGGATCAGGGTTCAAGAGTGGAGGAATTAAAGTTTTTTTTTTTGTTTTCCCCCCCCCCCTTTTTTTTTTTTTTTTTTTTTTTTTTTTTTTTTTTTTTACAAATAATTGGACAAATTTCAAAGATCTTCTGAACTCTATTAATTGATGTACAGTCAAACTTGTTTTAAGAGGCCACGTTAGGGAAGTTCGGAAAGTGGCCACTTAAGACGGGTGGCCTCTTATTCCGTTTTCGCCTCCAAATAGTCAATCAATCAATAACTGAACAACATTTACACTATAATTAAATTAATTAATACTCAGAGAATTAAACAGATCAATTTCACTGGAGGTTTTAATATTTATGCATATTAATTCAGGTACATTTAAAAGAAAACATTTTTTAAAGAATTCCAGAAAGGTTTTCCGTTTGTTTCTGTTCATACATGTCATTTGAAAAAATTTCTATAAATTCATCAGAGAGAAAAGCTGGTTTACATTGAAATTGAACAAACTCTTTTAATTGTCACTTGAAGATATATATATATATATATATATATATATATATATATATATATATATATATATATATATATATATATATATATATATATATATATATAATACCTCTACTCTTATTACTCTTTATAAAATTTATACCATAAATCTGTCTAATTCAACGAGAAAATACTATTTCCCCCATCTGAGAACTACTCCCTGAAAAATCAGAGCTACTTCCTTGGACTTCTCCCTCATGAATATTTATTATTAATTTTAACCAATTAAAATGAACAGTGGGCGGAGCGTTCAAGGAATCTCGAGTCCGTGATGTAATGTTATTAGCAATGTAACTATGACGTCAAAACATTTCGACATGCGATGTCAAAATCATACTGAAATTTCTAAGCAAAATGAGGACTTGTAACGATAATGTTAGTGAAATTATTTTTTTTTTTTTAATAATTTTATTTTTTCCGTATTGATGCATTACATATTTAACAAAATTGGAATCATGCGCATTTTTAATTATTTACATAAATGCTTCTATATTGTTTTAAAAATGTCTAAGTCTCTAGTTAATAAATCTCCTTTGTTTGTTTCGGTATAATAAAACAGTTATGGAATGGGTACTCGGGAAATAGCAAATACCTCGGCAGGAAACTATTTCCCTCGGCGGCTTCGCCGCCTCGGGAAATAGTTTCTTCCCTCGGGGAACCATAAATTTGCTATTTCCCTCATATCCATATATATATATATATATATATATATATATATATATATATATATATATATATATATATATATATATATATATATATATATTTACATTTACAAATGTTTTCCCTTATATAACACTATTGAAAGCAACGCGTATCTATATCCGTATAAACACGGGTTCCTCGCGTCATAAACGTTCGACGTAATTTTTCAGTGACGTCATAAAGGGTCGACGCGCAAACAATGGATCAAATACGTGCCGTTGAGTTTGAAAAATAAAACATTTCACGCGTTAAAGATTATAATCAGGAAAATATAAAATATGAATAAGTCATAAATGTAAATAAAAGTAATAATGTATCATTTTTAAACATCTATCGGATATAAATACGGGTTGGTACGAGATCAAATTTACCATAAAGCCCTTCGGGCTTTATGGAATTTGATCTCGTGACCAACCCGTATTTATATCCCGATAGATGTTTAAAAATGATACATTATTTCTTAAATATATATATATATATATATATATATATATATATATATATATATATATATATATATATATATATATATATATATATATATATATATATATATATATATATATATATATATATATATATATATATATATATATATATATATATATATATATATATATATATTATATATATATATATGCCTTACTCTAAATTTTTAGGTTCTAAAAGGACAAATATTTCAGCAAAAAATTGTTATAACCCCCCCCCTTTAAATCCCATTAAAAAGTTCTTTCATTTGTTCAAGTACTGATCAGCACATAGTAATGTATCTCCCCTTCCAAGTCAATAGTCTTGTTTAATCAGCATTTTACTTACTTACTGAAGTTATTAAACTCAGGGAAAATTTTTATAAAGCTGTCAGAATTTTTGCTTAAGTAATAAACAAACACAAATATAGTTGACTAGAGAGGTGTTTTAAGCAATTTGAAATCATTTCACAGGTGTCATGTGCAATAGAGCGTAACTAATCTCTATCAATCGTCTCCTGGTGTTAAAATTCAGGAGAAAATCAAGCCAAAGCCAAAATGTGCATTGTATATACATATGTACAAGAGTAGCAATAAGGGTTTCTACAAAATTTAAATGGTGTGAAAATATCAACTATCCTGGATTCTGAGCGTGCGCCGACAGAGCATAATAGCTTTCTTATAAATCGTCATAATATTATTACAATGAAAGATTTTCATTTAAAAATTCACAATTTTAAGGAACATTTGATAAATGATAGTCATATAAAAGCTCTTTGGTTAGTATTGGTTTATTGTTTACAAAGCAATAAACTTTGTCTACGACTTTTTGTAAAAACCCTCGTATTTATTTATCTTAATTTGAGAAAAATAAGAAACAAACATTTTTTTTTAAAATCAGTACTTCCAGTCAGACACGAAGAGGGAGAGGGGCGGGGATAAATACATGTAACAATTTGATTTTTTTTTAATTTTTTTTTTTTAAAGAAAGGGATATCCAATAAAGAGACGGTAGTAACATATTGCATCATGCATGTTGACAACTATTCCAGAAAAAGGCATCAAATAGGTGAAAAATGTGTAATTCTTGCTTCTCTTTCCATCTTTGAAACTAAAGTATGTATGACGCTACAGTTCAGATTCCATTTTAATAATTTGGTAAGAAGGCTTCCTCTTGACCTTGAATTAGATCTGTTCTTGTTTAATTCATATTTTCGTTTACATGTGAATCTTTTATAATGATCTAAATGCAGGTTTATTATCGATATTTTCTGTTTAGTATTTTTGTAATGATTGACATTGCACATGGTGTGAATGTCTCCGAATTCATTTGAGAAACAAAAGCATATACTGTGCATAATCAATTTTTAAACTGAGGTAAGCTATTGATAAAGGAGTTGATGTAACAAGGGCATCAACAATTTCTTTTATAGTCAACATTTCTCAATTCTTTTGTCGATACAATAATGATGTGTAAAAATACAACCCGTCGTTAAGGAGGGATTCTTCTCATATTTCTTGTATTTAAAAATTAATGAAATTTTCGTAGATTCAAGAAGACATTATCATTAAGTGATGATTTCAACTAGATTCAATTTGACCGTTTTGTTTTAAAAGCAAGGTCAGGTCAAGGTCATTATCTTTTTCCTTGAGCTTAAGAATAAAAAAAATACCGTTGCCAATTATGCGATGCCTACTTCTATTTCAAAAGATTAAATGTTTTTTTCTTTTTGAATAAAAAGATATTACCATATAGGGTCTATCAGATGATAATGCCAAATTGACATAGATAATTTAATTAAAATGGATATTGGCTAATCTGAATTTCTTCTATTTTTCTTAGATTTTTGGGATATATTATTTACTTTTATATGCTTCGTATATTTATTTTTTTCTTATTTTCACATATGGTAAAGTAATCATATAAAGAAACAAATTGATACAAAAACAAAAAACTTTGACCGTTTACTAAGCTAGAAACAACACTTTTTACGGATTTTTTGCTCAAATCTGTATTTAGATTGGAAGCTTTTAAACGTTAACAAAATTGTAATTTGTTCAGAAAATCATATTTATTTGATAACTTTTAAAACTTCAGTCCATTATTAATTTCACTTACATTTGAAATTTTCTTTTAGTCTTTGATTGTGTGTGTGTTTAAAAATTTTAACTAAATTCATTGTTCTATAATAATTTTGAGAAGCAGAAAAGGAGATATTTTCATACGCCGCCATTCCGCAAAAAATATAGTCCCTGCTAGATTTCAAACTCAGTTTACATTTCTATTAAAAGTTGTACAATTATGATGAGAAAAGAAAAATATGATCTTCTAAATCGCTTACATCTAAATATATAAGTCATATAAGCAAATATACTTTTGATATTTCATCTAGTTAGAAACCAGACAAGAATACCTCCTTAAGTCGACTGTTGACTAATTTTTAAAACACGAATAGATACGTGTAATTTTCAAATATCTATCTATCTATCTATCTATCTATCTATCTATCTATATATATATCTATATATATCTATATATATATATATATATATATATATATATATATATATATATATATATATATATATATATATATATATATATATATATATATATATATATATATATATATATATATATATATATATATATATAGAATATTGCAACTAAGTTGATAAGTATTCTTAGTTCTCAATACTAGAAAGGAAGGAATGAAAGTAAATTCAGAATTAAATTGCCAAACTTTTTAAAGAAACTGAATCAACAAGAAAATGTAGATGAACACGTTTTTTTTATTATTATTCTAATTTGATTTTACTTTACAAATGTGCACATTTAAAATAATTGATATCCTTTTGAAAATGCTATTGCAGAAATTGAAGTATGCAAAATACTCTTGTTAAATCTTTCTTAGTTAGCTAATGCTCCAACATACTTTCTCAGGAAAAGCAGTTCGATATTGAAATTGATTTATTTTTGTGAAATTTACCACAGAACAATCAGACGAGTCACTGATATATTTATCATAGAGATGCCCCTGACACTGGCTTTCTGGCTTTTGTTTATCATGGAATAGGTTCCAGGGGATGCTAGTGTCGTGTCTTCAGGATATGAAAAGATCATGAGTATCTATAACCAGCATCTCATCAACTTTGGACATGACGATTTCTGCTGTGAAATACCTGTGCACAGAAGGAAAGCAGGGTACTAAGATTTATGCATAGTGCGATTCTACATACATGTAACATATCAACAGAAACTATTATACATCTGTATTACTTTCAATTCAAATATCATCGAAACGTTACAGATGAAGATACCGAGAAATATTTTATAACGCATTTTCACGTTAGGAGACATATCTTAATCTTTTCAAAACATTAGCTATAAGTATTCATTTTTACCCTTTTCACTCAAATTATAAAAATCAGAGATAGAAGAAATAAAAAAAAAATAAAATAAAGTGTTAAAAGTGATGAAATAATTATATTTCTTTAATAGGATTCATAGAAAACTTTCAGTGTGTGATAAACAAGTTTTTGATGGATCAAACCAGTCCTTGTACAGAATTCATTTCAGAACTTACCGAAATGGAAAACCGCAAAACTGGCTCTGATGTTTCTAGTAAAGAATGCAGGTAATTTAAATTTTAAAATAAAACCATTACAATGTTTTAAGAAAATTTGCAGCGTTTATATATATATATATATATGTATGTATGTATGTATGTATGTATGTATGTATGTATGTATGTATGTATGTATGTATATAAAAGGAATCACTGTCTAGTTAGTAGAGTATGCCAGGGCATCAACGATCAACGATAGTTGGAGACGTGGGATAATTTGCATTCGCTTCGCCCGTTATGCATAAATTATCCCACGTTTCCAACTATCGTTGATGTCCCTGGCATACTCTACTAACTAGACAGTGATTCCTTATATTTCCATTTCATTGTGAAATAAAATTGTAAATTTAGATTTGAAAAATGTAGACTAATAGTTTAAATTATACGAGGCCTCACATGTCAATTTCAATAGTCCCCGCCCACTGACGTCAAACACAAAGACAGCCGCATGAGATTTACATGCATATTAGGCCTTCTTAGCTCCTGACCTTTCCCTTGACGAAACTTACATTCCGGTAGAATGATCAAGAAATCAACTCAACGATATATATATATATATATATATATATATATATATATATATATATATATATATATATATATATATATATATATATATATATATATATAAGCTTAAATACATTATAATTACTTTTAAAATGATTTTTATATGATATATATGAAATTCGCGGGTTATTAGACAAAACTTTGACCTGTACTGATTACGAAGCCAAACATCTGTGTGGTGGCAAAGCAACACCTTTTATCCGTTCTTATGCGAAAGCCTTGATCAAACCACTGACGGAGGGCATAACATGTAACAATAGTAAGAATCTTTGCAAAACAAATTATTTTAAGATCATGCCTGATTTGGGAATTCTTAAAAAGAAAAACCCTTCCTTAAAGTTATGTCCGTATGATAAAGTACAACAGGCTATCCAACGATGTGTGATATATTTGACGGGATATTTTATTTTTTAATTCATAAAAAAGTTTGCGTTTTTTTTTTTTTTTTTTTTTTTTTTTTTTTTTTTTTTTTTTTTTTTTATACATGTTGCAAGATAATCTACCAAAGTCGAGAATATTAATGTAAAAAGAAAAGTTATATATATATATATATATATATATATATATATATATATATATATATATATATATATATATATATATATATATATATATATATATATATATATATATATATATAAAGCACTAAAAAAACCAACAACACTGTATATCCTAAGTGTCGGATCTACTAAGTAGATACAAGGTCACGGATGGAAGTTTATATAAAGCACTAAAAATGACCAACGACACGAACAATAAAAATTGTCAAATTTTCGGGACGACCTGTCCCTTTCTCAGGACAAAGAAAAAAGTTAAGAAGTCATGAAAACAAAGGAAACAGAGAAACAAAAACAACTAGCACTACTACTAAACTACCAAACACTAAATATTTACAGTGTTACATTTTTAATTTGAAGTTTATAAACAGTTTTGAAGAAAGAATTCCGGAGCGCTATGAATTGCGTCCGGTCTATCGGGTGAACTCTGGTGAAGTGAGATTTACACAATTGAACGAATTAATTATCGCTAATTAATTACGACCAAGTAGTAAGTCGTACACTGTCTTATTCTCTCAATATAGCGTAACTATACATGATAAAAAGAAACTAAAGAAAAGTAATATGGAAGGGCAATTTTAAAATATGAATTTGGATATATTATAAATTTGGAATCGGATAAAAGCAATATACAAAAATGTAAGCTATAAATATTTGCGTAGTTTGTTCCAGAATTGCTAATGCGAATTAACGGTAAAGTTTACACTATATTGAGAGAATGAATTAATTTGTTACAATCCGGGATTGGGTCTAGTTCACGTTCATCCTGGTGAAGTCATTTAGTTTGTTAATACCATTAGGGTGGAATGACTTCAGTCTGTGCATCCAGAACTTTTCTTTGCCTTTTCTCTGAGCGTCTGTCCATCTTTGATTATGGTCAATAACCACTACTGTCATGTCTTCCCATTTGTGACCTTCAAGGTTGAAATGTTCCCCAACGGATTCATTAAGTTTTTTGGTCCTAATGGTAGAACGGTGATTATTGACTTTCCTGCGGAGATCTCCTGTTTCACCAACATACTGTTTGGAGCAAACTTTGCAACTAATGAGATAAATGCAGTTGACTGTTTGACAGGACAAATTCCCTAATATTTTGTAGCTGCGGCCTGTAACGGGACTGTTAATGCTGTCTGTGTCAGAGCTGTGCTTATAGAGAAGACATCTTCTGTCAGAGCAAGTTTTAAAGCCCCCGTTAGGTAATGCATTGTCCAATCTGGTTCTTACTACCATGTCCTTTAGGTTCCCGGGCGTCTGTATGCAGCCATTGGAGGCTCTTAAAGACCTCTGCCTTTCCTTTTTTTGAAAGGAGAATTGGCAGGTTCTTTTGAAGGATACCGCTGAGGTTCTAAAGGACGGGATGGTATGTGGTTACCAGAGGGACCCTGCCGCTATTGTCTCTCTCCTTGTAGCATAATAGGTTTTGCCATCTCATCAATAGCAGTTTGTACGGTGCGGGCATTGTAGATTCTCTTGCATAAGTGGGACTTGAGGAGACAGCTTTGTTCCTGATATAAGGCAGGGGATGAACAAATGCGCCGAATTCTGGTGGCTAGACCCTTAGGCAAAACCTTAAATGTGTGTGGGGGATGACAGCTAGTTGGCATAAGATACAGATGGGAATCTGTGGGTTTCGTGTGGAGACTGAACTCGATTTCACCATCAGTCAGGGTAGATGTAGTATCTAGGAATATGTTTTTCGAATTAGATAATTATTAAATTAATTAAATTTGATATACTGATGAAAGGTGCTGGCAAACGAAATTAATGCCTCGAGGCTCTCGCGACATTCCACCCACTTCATCTCCATATCGTCAATGAAACGCAACCAGCTAAGGGGCCTAAATGGTGCTTGAAGTAATAAGTTGCGTTCAAGTCTGCCCCTGAAAATATTGGCATGAGATGGTGCCATTTTCGTACCCATAGCAGTACCATTAACCTGCAGGTAATGTTCTCCATTAAACATGAAGTTGTTATACTTGAGAACATGTTCAAGGAGCTTGGCAAGGGACTCAGTAGAAGGAATTTGTATTGATCTACTATCCAAGACTTCTTTACAAGCTTCGATACCCTCATCGTGCGGAATATTGGTGTACAAAGATGTAACGTCCATAGTAACGATATGGGTATGATCTGGAAGGCCAGTAGAGGGCGTCTTGTTAATGTAGTCCGTGGTGTCCTTGAGATAGGATGGCAAAATCTCTACGTGTGGACGGAGATGTAAATCAATGTATTCAGAGATTTTCTCCGTGGGGTGTCCAATTGCGCTAACTATAGGGCGACCTGGCATGCCTTCTTTGTGTATCTTAGAAAGCAGATAAAATTGTCCTGGTCTACAGTCAATAGGATTGAGTGTCTCATAGACGTTGATACCAATCTCGTTTTTCTCAAACATTTCGTCAAGAGTTTTGGTGATGGCGGTGGAGAATTCCTTAGTAAGGTCAGAGTCCAGTTTCTTATAGAAACGTTCGTCTGAGAGTTGTCTATGGGCTTCCGCCATGTATGTCTCTTTATCAAGTACTACTACTGTAGAGCCTTTGTCTGCTTTCTTGATTACAATGTCATCCCGATTCTTTAATGATTGCAAGGCGGATCTCTCTTCCTTACTCAAATGAGCCTTGTCTGGCATTGAAATGAGTTTCTCTATGTCTGAATCAACGGCGTCAATATACGACTCAAGGGCTCCGCATTTGCCCGGTGCAGGGTCCCAGTCACTTTTGGGCCGACAGAGTTTGTGTTTCTCTAGGTCGTGCAATTGTGGCTGAGAAGAGTAATATGAATCAACATCGGAGTCTTTTCTAGAGAAGTGCTCCTTCAACCGAATTCTCCAAAAGAATGCTCGGGTGTCCTCTCTGGCTTGTTCTTCGTCGACCTCATGTGGTGTGGGGCAGAAATTCAGCCCCTTGGAAAGAAATGAGGTCTCCGATTCGGAGAGAGGAACACTAGATTTATTGAGCACTGGACAGACGTCAGGAGTTTGTAAGGGTCCGTCCCTCGCGATTGTCTTTATGCGCTTGAAGCGTCTCGAGCGGGGTTTACGTGTTTTGTTAACTCGGACCTCTGACCGGTTGTTCCTGGTCTGTGGAACACTGTCTCGGAGAAATTTCTTTCTTTGAGTCTTGTTGAGTTCATTTGTTAGGGCCGTATTATAGGTGTCAATAATATCATGGGCTTCATCAAGATCAGTGGACAAGAGACAATCAGAAATACCGGGAAAAAAAACACCAGAAAGGAAACTTGTTCAGCTTAACTTACACAATGTTCCAGAATCAGTAAGATCAGTAGTGTCCGATAAAGCGTGCACCAAAAAACAGAAGCGAACAAACAGTTCAGACATGGATTCCCCCTTGGGTACTCCCACAGGTGTGCCAGGAATTTCAAGTGATCTAAAGATAATTCAGGAAAACTTGACCCAAATTCGAGAGAACATGGTTAAAAAAACAGAAATGAAAGAAATGATATCTTCAATACTGGAAGATCTGAAGAAGGAAATTAAACAAGAAATTTTGGCAGACGTAAAATCCACAATTTTAACAGAGTTTAGAGAAAACATTACTAAAGAAATTAAAAATGCAGTTAAAGAAGAATTCGAACATAAGATTGAAGAGAAAACAACGGAGTACAAAACCAACGTCAAAGAAATTTCAGATGGTTTCAACCTTGACTTTGAGACTTTACGGGAAAAAATTAGTGGCCAAGCACGGGAGTTAAGAGTCATGAGAGAAAGTTTAAAACAAAGTCAGTGTATGGCAGAGAGTGCTTTAACTCTAGCGAATCAGAATCAACAATACTCTCAGAAAAACAACATAAAATTTATGAAATGGGAAGAGAAAGCAGAACGAAAATCTTCGAGATGATTTATGCAAAATACTCAAAGAAACTGTAAATATTGAGTTGGCACCAACGGATATTTTGGCGATACATAGAGTTCCAAGTGGAGTTCGGGAGGGCCCTAGACCAGTAATCGCTAAATTCCGCGACACGGAGACAAAACTCAGGGTAATCAAGAACCGGTGACAGGAAGACCCGAAGAAACGATTTATTATGTACGACCATATAACAGCGATGAACTCAAAGTTAATACGCGACCTGAATGAAGATCCAAGGATATATTCGGCATGGTATTTTAACGGCAAAGTTTTCGCCCTTGATAATGACAGCAATAGACATAAATTTGATATTTTGGACAATGTGAGTGCAAAACTTAGACATCGGTAATAAAGTTGAAATGCGGAGCAAACAGTCTTTTATTGTGCTCGTGCTATTGGCATCGGGATCGGGACTCACGGTTCGGGATCAATGTTGTGCGTGACTTTGTTTACATGTGGTGTGGAAGGTGCGTGGGAGGGAGTGAGAGTCTTTTCAGTTGTCAGTAAATTTATTAATGGGTCCAGGATGTATTTCCTGCTGGTAAGTGGTGGCTTACAATGTAATTTATTGTCTAAACAGCTTCTTCTGACAGATATACTTATTTTTACTTTTGAAAATGGCTGATTCTATAAAAATTGTATCTGTAAATTGTCAGGGTTTAGCGACGCTATCAAAACGCCAAGATGTTTTAAATTTTTATCGGTCAAAAAGATATTCTATTATATGTTTTCAGGATACCCATTTTATTCCTGATTCAGAACCATTTGTTGAAGCCATGTGGGGGTATAAATGTTTTTTTTTTTAATTCCTTTAAATCCAATGCAAGAGGAGTATCTATATTTTTTTAATAATAACTTTGAATTCAAAGTGCACCAAGAAAGGAGAGACAATGAGGGAAATATAATTGCTTTAAATTTAGATATAGAAGATAATAGGGTTACTCTCATAAATATATATGGTCCAAACACTGATAGTCCTGGGTTTTATGAATATGTTCGTGATATGTTTTTGGAACTTGATAATGAATATTATATACTCGTAGGAGACTTCAATCTTGCTTTGAATCCTGAACTAGACACAAAAAATTATAACTCAGGTAATAATCCTAAAGCTAGGGAAAAATTGTTGGAAATCATGGATGATCTTCATTTATTAGACTACTTTAGAATTATGAATCCAGATAGAAGTGTTTATACATGGCATAAAAAGACGCCCCTAAAACAAGGTCGTTTAGTATATATTTTGATTTCTGAAAGTTTGTCCAACTCCGTGGAAACTTACTGGATTAAACCTGGTTACAGATCAGACCGCTCAATTGTTATTTTAGAATTAAAATTTAATTCTTTTAAAAGGGGACGCGGACTTTGGAAATTCAATAATAGTCTACTTTCTGACAGTGAATATGTATAAATGGTAAGAAACTATTAATAAAACTTGTAAACAGTATGCAAAAGGGGACACCGATAACACTAGAATTCAAGATAATGTTGATGATAGCTTATTTCTGGAAGTTTTACTCATGGAGATTAGGGGTGTTACTATTTCATATTCTTCTTATAAGAAAAAAGAAAGAGAAAAACAAGAAAAGTTTCTTTTAGAAGAGATAGGTAAATAAGAGTATGAAGAAAAAATTGATTTGCACCTTATAGAACAAAAAAGATTGATATTAGAAAACATTAGAAAAGAAAAAATGGAAGGCCATGTTGTAAGATCATGAGCTAGATGGGTCGAGGAAGGGAAGAAACCCACAAGGTATTTTTGCAACTTGGAAAAGCGTAATTATTTAAATAAAACTATTAAAAACTGGAACTTGAGGAAAACTGTAATATATATGATCAAGCAAGAATACTTAATGAAGTAAAAATTTTCTACCAAATCCTTTATGTAAATAAGGACTCTGAACTCCTAGACTTAGATCTTGAAAATATTATTTAAAAACATGGCATTCCAAAATTAGATAAACACACTTCAGAATCAATAGAAAAAAAATATCTGAAGATGAAATCTTTGAAGTTTTAAAAAATATGAAAAACAATAAATCCCCAAGAAGTGATGGTTATGCAGTTGAATTTTTTGAATTTTTTTTTTTTTTTGGAGAGATCTTAAACAAATTATATGTCAGTCAATAAATTGTATCATCGTCAAAAAGGAGCGCCCTATTTCTCAGCGATTGGGAATTATTTCATGTTTGCCAAAGGGAGACAAACCTAGACAATTTTTAAGAAACTGGCGACCCATTACACTATTGAATGTTGTTTACAAATTAATCTCAGGTTGTCTAAGTATTAGAATCAAATCCACATTAGACTATCTTATTTCAGACACTCAGTCAGGATTTTTAAAAGGAAGATACATTGGAGAAAATACAAGATTCATTTATGATTTAATGGAATATACTGACCGTAAAAATATACCTGGATTACTAGTGTTAATTGATTTTGAAAAGGCATTTGACTCAATTTCTTGGACCTTTATTTATAAAGTATTAAAAATTTTTGGCTTTGGTGAATATATAATTGAATGGATTAAGATTCTAAACACAAAATTTAAGGCCTCAGTGTTACAAAGTGGGTTTTTATCTGATCAGATTGACATTGAGAGAGAATGTAGACAAGGGGACCCTGTCGCACCATATTTGTTTCTTCTTTGTGCAGCTCTAAAACAAAAATAATATGGATAGGCTCAAAAAAGTTTTCAAATCAGGTCTTTCATCATTCTAGATGGAAACTCGACTGGGGGGTCCACAACTTTTAACTTATTAGGTGTTAACTTTTCAGTTGACCTACAAAAAATTACAAATTTAAATGGCATACAGATTCCATAATAAAAAAGCATGCTACAACATTGGAAAAGAAGAATTCTAACACCAATTGGTCGATTTACTGTGGTAAAATCTTTAATTATTCCAAAAAATAATCATTTGTTCATATCACACCCTACTCCAGAAGGGGAGATAATCTTATCATTATGCAAAGATATTTTTGAATTTATTTGGAACGCAAAATGTGATAAAATTAAACGTACAGTTTTAATTCAAGATTAACAGCATGGGGGATTACAAATGGTGGAAATTAGCAATTTTATTACGTCTTTGATATGTTCTTGGCTGAAAAGGCTAATAGTAGGTAATAAACCTTAGGTAGATATTTTTGAAGCTATAAATGGAACAGATTTTGTTTATAAATTACTTGATTTTGGTGATACATTTATCTCTGAATGTGTAATTCCCCAAAACAAATGTTTTTGGCAAGATGTTTTTAAGTCTATGCTTCATGTTATTAAATCTTTTGATAGTAAATTCTACATGGAAAATTTTCCTAACATCCCAGTGTGGTACAATACAAATATTAAAGTTGGTACAAAAACACTGTTTATAAAAAGTTGGTATGAAAAGGGTGTGAAACTTATTGATGATTTTTAGATGAGGAAGGAAATTTTCTTCCACCTGTCATTTTTCAACAAAAATTTGGTATTCAAGTATCCATCATGCAATATAACAGTGTAATGAGTGCAATATCAAAATATATGAAATCTTTTGTAAACAGAGGTTTATTTAAAAGATCTTCTACTCCATATATTCCATTGTATTATAAATCTTTTCTTTTGCAAAATAGATGTACTAAAACTATATACAAACAGTTAAATGCAAATACTATTATTCCTACTTCTGTACGGAAATGGAATTTAGAGCTCAGCCATTATGGTGTAGAGGTTTGTGTTCAGGATGTTTTTAATGTTTGTTTTAAGACTACCAAAGACTCTTCAATCCAATGGTTGCAATATAGAATTCTCCATAGAATTTTACCTATTAATTACTACTTGAAAAAAATCAATGCTGTATCATCTGATAGCTGTTCTTTTTGTAAACATCAAGTTGAGACAATTCAACATATTTTTATTAATTGTGAAAAGGTATCCCCACTATGGAGTGATCTTAGCATGCATATTTATCAAATAACTTCAAAAAGAATTGGTTTTAATGTAATTAACATTTTATTAGGAGAACTTCCGTTGTCTAAAGATAATAGAGTTGTAAATTTTCTGATCATGTATACAAAACAATATATTTTTTCTTGTCTAAAAAAAGGCAAACTACCAAACTTCCTGGAACTTCTCTTTCACTTATACAATAAATATAGGGTTGAAAAATGTATTGCAAGCGTTGGAAATGCAAAAGTTTAATAATACCTGGCAAAATTGGAAATGTTTATTTGACGATGATAATAAGTTATAATCTGTTACAATATGTAAGACTTTTTAATTTTTTTTTTGTATCCTTAAATTGATCTGTTGATGTATTTTTTTCCCTTTCATACTGTTAGATATAAGAACAAGTATGCTTCCACACACCAAAATGAATATGTGTGAGTGAGAAAGTGAGAGCGAATGGTGTGTAAAAAAGAAAAAGAATTAAATAATGCAGTATGTTTTGTATTAAGATGAAAAAAATAAAAATTAAAAAAAGAAAAAATAATAATAATTTGTTCAATTGCGTAAATCCCACTTCACCAGAGTACACCCGACAGACCGGACGCAATTCATAGCGCTCCGGAGTTCTTTCTTCACAACTGTTTATAAACTTCAAATTAAAAATGTAACACAATAAGTATTTAGTGTTTGGTAGTTTAGTAGTAGTGCTAGTTGTTTTTGTTTCTCTGTATCCTTTGTTTTCATGACTTCTTAACTTTTTTCTTTGTCCTGAGAAAGGGACAGGTCGTCCCGAAAATTTGACAATTTTAATTGTTCGTGTCGTTGGTCAATTTTTAGTGCTTTATATAAATTTCCATCCGTGACCTTGTATCCACTTAGGATATACGGTGTTGTTGGTTTTTTAGTGCTCTATATATATATATATATATATATATATATATATATATATATATATATATATATATATATATATATATATATATATATATATATATAAAATCATAAAAGAAAAAGAAATGCACAGTTTCCAAATTTCATTCAACGCAAGCGCTTTCTAGATTTCATAATCCGTACATAAAATTTAAACTGTTTTGTTTGGATTGGTAAGTTAACCAGCGATAACAGAGCGAACACATGTATAAGAATGAAGAATATCATTCATTCAGTAAATGACAAAAAAAATATATACAAGACAGGGGTCATTCATAACCATTCATAACCATAAAGGAAAATATTTTGAACAATTAAATATATATTTTTAAATACTCAATATATTTAGAAGTAATTTATATTTACAATTATCAGTATGTAAGGAATGAGTGAGCCTTTTGTTTATGACTTTTACCTCTTCTTGGCGAGTTATCTCCCTTTTCATCAATAACAATCAGTTTAAAATATCTTTCTAGTTTTAATATCCTTTTCAACTGAAATAGACCTGAATTGAATCTTTGATGACTAATTACTGATAAGATAATTACATTTTTTGAAAATTTCTCTCAGTAAATGCGTTCCTGCTTTAAAATGACAGGAGTATTTTATGTCAGATTAAAATATAGGAATAGATTGCTTTATAGTATCTATGATGTTTATCGTCCCATTTGAGAATTTATCACTCATAAAAGAGACATTTACTGTATTAGGGGAAGTTCCAGAAATTTTTACCTATGTATGGTGCTCAGGAATCCCTATTGTGATAACGCCTATCGTGATACGAAACACCAATTTTTAAGATCTCATCTGAAAAACTCGTGACTTTTATTTCTTGTCCCGGACGCTTAGCGAAGGAACAGTCACTACTTTTGTTAAACGTCTTCGGTTTGACGCGGGCGACAGGAAGGATAATCGAACTCGTGACCTCCTGATCATGAAGCAAACTCCCTATCACTAGGCTGAAATATGTCATAATAAGGAGAGATTATATTAAGATGATAATATCAAAATGTCATCAAAAACTTTGACGGGATTTTTTTAATACTTGTACTATTTTGCATGCCATCAAAGAATTTAAATGCGGTACAATTCTAAGACTTTCTGTTAAAATGTGTATTGGAAAAGTTTGACGAAAAGAAATTTCATCTGAAAAAAAGTGAACATGCTTAATTCTGAAATCTCTCATGAGTTTCGAAGAAACTGGACACGAGGAGCAGCAATAACGGAATCCCATATTCTTGACAAACTAGGACATGCAAAACATAAAGTTTTTTAAATTAAATTTTAAAGCTTTATGGACGCTTCTAAACGAGCTTGAAATGTGTCAAAACAATACGTGTTTCCATAGATATTTTGCAATTCAAATGTGGCTTTTTTTCGAATGTATATTATGGACACACTCTCTAGACCCCATTCAGGTCTGAGACATTATAAAATGAATTAAGGAAAGACAACTTCTTGCCGAGGGATGAAAGGTCTGGGGAGACATAAGTCTGATAATTTTCATATTCAGTCTAAGAGCATTCAATCATTTACTACTTTTACGTTTTCATTATAATCACAATCTTTAATCTTTAAACTATGCATATATCAACATAAAATTCTTTATACCTCGTTTTGATGCTACGAACGTCCTAAGGCTATTACACAGATAGTTTGTAATGAACAGTTTCTGTATTTACAGGTCAGACGATAATCACACATTGGTGGACTTTCCTCATGATGTTTGTTACTTCAATTTGTCTCTTTAACGTTCTGTATGATTTCTGATGAAAATAAATAATTTATCACTTTATTGTCTTTTTTCAAAAAACTTTCTTCATATGAATTTATTTTTCTTCGATGCCTATTTTGTTTTGAGAGCTTAATAAATTTTTATAAGGAAATAAAACGAATAAAACAGATTTGTTTAAAAGTGCCATCCTTGAAAATAAGGTTTGAAATGCATTCTTCATCTCAGAGAACAATACCATAAAAATATATATAATATCATAAAAACAAGCTGTTCTTCAAGGAAAAGCAATTTTCCCACTTTTCCATTGTGAGATTGTATCATGTGTAAATTAATGAATGTATTTTAATAATTGTCTCCCATGATTCAAAAGTTTCAGACCAATCATGTATTTTCAAGAATATATGGTCTATAACACAAACTCAGTGTACATTTGATGAGAGAATGTCAATTTCCCAATATAATCAAAAAACTATATCATAAATGTCATCGGATTTTCTAAGATATGAAAATAGCGTGCACATTAACATTTTTTTATAAAGTCCTCCAAAAAAGTCCCATTTTTCCATTCATCTGTTGTTAATATCTCTTTGCACAAGATGTCTTAAAGGTTATTAAATAACATTTTTTTCTCTTCAAAGTAAAACATCGCTAACATTTCTTTTTCAGGAAAGGGGATGATAAATTCCTTTAAGATTTCTACACTTTGCACAGTTGTAATGAGAAAGTAGCTTTCATCCAAATGATAAAATATATTTTTCCATTCCTATGCCTCAGGATGTGGTAATTTGGACATAAATTTGAATTTATTTTACATTGTCTATAAATTATCTGTTTTAATCCTGACCCTAGCCTGACCTAGACAACACATAAACTTGAAAACTGATAATATTTTAAACCTCTCATCAAATTAATTTTTTGTCACATAAAAATCAGATATCAAATTCAGCTGGGACTTATCTGATCAAAGTTTGTAAAACTCATAATACAATCATGTATTCAGGTCTTCATTGAGTCCCATGTTCCTCTTGACACAATTACAAGTTATAAATGAAAAAGATTTGATATGGCGAATATTCCATTTAAGCCTGATGTTGGCGTGGACGAAAAATATCTTTTACTTTGTCATACGTGCAAGGATTTAAGGGTTATCTAAAGGAAGTCACATACAATGACAGAATAACCTCTAATTGTGTTTACACAAGTTTATGTAATAAGACCGTTTTTATTGACATTATAATTTATGATATCATTGTTTTATTTCATTGTAATCAATTTAAAGATGGCAGAAGCATAATATAGGACAGAGGCTGGAGAATACGATAACTTTGATATTTCAGTGAAATATGATGATAACGGATAGTAATCAAGCTCAAAAGTTCATTGAAACAATACAAATTTGGAGACAGTAAACAAGGACCTCTTAAAACATCACAGTTGAAATCAGAAGCCATGGAGGAGTAAACATCTCATGTCGACTGGTCACACCAGCCGTGTACTTCTTGTAATGATCGACTAAACGGAAAAATCCGTAGACAATTCAGTAAAAATAATGTCTGACATTTTGTATGAAAAACGTCAGTCAAAATTCGACTTACTGATACATTGTATTTGATGTATCATACTTAATTGATGTGCTTTCATTGAAAGAAGGAAGGATATGGATGTGTTGTTTTTTTTTAAATCAAAGTATTTCCTCTCAGTTAAAAACTTACGACAGATGTGACAGATGGAAAGAGGAGGAGATCGTTGATTCTATAGGAGTGGTTGAAGTGTTGAGGAAGTAATTTTTTTATACAAATATTTAGTCAAATTTCAAAGATTATACTCTATTAATTGATATGTTTACCTTGGATGCGCTGTATTTAATTGTTATAACTGTTAATTGTTATATTCTTTTTGCTGTTTGTCATTTATCAAAAGACCCACTTGTTGCAATAAGTACAAACATTTCATCAACGTATTACTAGTATTTGTTTTTCTTTTTTCCTAAACTATTTTGCTTCATTGATTTCTCAAAAAGATGAAAGATTTCATAAAACTGTTAGGGATACAAGGACATGCAATAATAGCCATTAATTTATATATATAAAAAAAAAACAAGTTCACCTCTCCACATCCTAGAATTTTAGGCCACTGTCTTTCTAATATCTCGATAAATGTCAAATTTAAGTCCTTGCACGTTCTCCTTCAAAGGCGAAGAATACACAAAGTTTTGCTTCGACATTTTGAATTTAACAATCGTTGTTTCTTAGACCGTCCTATTTCCAGGACTGTGGTGAAGATGTTTTGAATCCCATATACCATTTATAAACAATATCTATATTAACGTTGTAGTTTGTTATGTCACTTTTTTATTCTTGTCACTAAGGGTGAGATGTCACAATACAATATTATATAACATCCCAGTGCTACAGGGACGTGTTTGACGACGTCATTTACAGCAAACTCGATTCAAAGTACGCCTGGAAAATTGCATCACCACACCCCATTTCTCTCTCCGATGCCATTTACGTGAAAATTTTATATATCATGCCGGCTTGTTTTCTGATCTAATCGATACATAAACTGAATTTGATGTTTTACATATTTTCAGAAAAAACATATGCAATTGCAAAAGAAACATGCATGAATTATCCTGGATTGTAAGCGTGCAACGACAGAGAATAACGGCTTTCTCAAAATATTATTACAATGAAAGATTTTCATTTAAGAATTCAATATTTTAAGGACCATTTGATAAATAATAGTCATGCAAAACTTGTTTGATATTGGTTGAGTGTTAACATAAGATATAAACCTTGTCTATGACTTTTTGGGACAACCCTCGTATTTATTTATCTTAATTTATGAAGAATTAACAAAACTAAACTTTTTTTTTTTTTTTTTTTTTTTTTTTTTTTTGAAGAAAGGGATACCAAATAAAGAATGAAGAAGTCACAAAAGTAACATATTGCACCAACCATATTGACAACACTTCCAGAAATAAAAGCATTAAATAGATGAAAAATGTGTAATTTTTGCTTCTCTTTCCATCTTTGAAACTAAAGGATGTCTGAAGCTACAGTTCAGATTTGTTTTTTTTATAATTTGGGCGGAATGCCTCCTCGTTACCATGAATTAGATCTCTTATTGTTAAATTCATATTTTCGTTTACATGTAAATCTTTTATAATGATCTAAATGCAGTTTTATTATCGTTTTTTTTTTCTTAAACTAAGTGCCGTCACGATAGTTCAGTCGGTAGAGCGCTCGCTTCGTGGTTGGAAGGTCGTGTATTCGAATCACGGTCGTGACTGACCTAAGTCGATAAAAAGTAGGTAGCATCTGTTCCTTTGCCAAGCGCCCTGCACCTTGAAGTGAAAGTTGCAGGTCCTTTGAATGAGACCTTAAAAACCGAGGCCCCGTGTCACGGTAGGCGTTCGCACGATGAAGAACCTTCACTACTCAATGGCACTGAGTGCCGAGTAAAGGTCTAAATTTGAAGCCCTTCATCGGTATATGGTGACGTCTCTATATGAGTGAAAAATTCTCAAACGGGACATAAAACAACAAATAATTAATCAATCAATATAAAACTATTGTTTTATATTTTTGTAATGATTGATTGATTGCATATGGTGTTATTGTATCCTAACTGATTTGAGAAGCAAAAGCATATTCTGAGCAAAATCAATTTTTAATCCGAGGTATGCTATTAACAAAGGAGTTGATGTAACAAGGGCATCAAGAATTTCCTTCATGGTCAACACCTCGCAGAATTTGTTCTTCGATACAATGACAGTGTTTCCAAATACAACCTGTCGTTAAGTCTATTGTTGACTTATTTTATAAAATACGAATAGATACATGTAATATTCATACTGCTTTTTACATATATGAATTAATCCGTTTACCTAGCAAATACAAAGGAATCATGTCAGTTGTGACCTGTCAACAAGTGATGTTTATTCCTCCAAGATACTTGATCCCACCTGTAATTTTTTTCAAGATTCTGTGTTTGTTCTGTTCATAGTAATATTTAATTGGATTTTCGATCTCGATTGCTGTAAGTTATCGAAATACATGCACCTACATCTGCATAGCCATGAAAGTATTCGCTTCTCTCTACGTTATATGCTTTAATTTAATTGATATTTCCGTGCGTTTTGTAAACCCCTAATATGTTTCCGTTCCCATCCCTCTATAAATTGAGAAAGAAAAAATAATACATTTATCTGAATATATGTATTACACTAGAACAGCAGATTGAAAAAAATATTTGTTGGTGAAAGAAAATGAGTTTCCTGCTGTTTTGTATTTTATCAGGTAAGTTGATCCAAATTATCCTAAAAAGTTTAGGAATTTGTGCTATTTTGTAAACATTCTTGCTATTTGCGTGTGTGTTTAGATCCAAATACAATGAGTCTCTAGATTAATATTTTTGCTAAATTTTATGCACAAAAAGGATGTCTGGCCCATGCGTGTGACCTTAACTCATTGCCTCAATGCGTGGACGAAAAAGGTTCCTTCACAGAGCTTTTGATCAATTTTCAATCAAGAAAAATTTTTACAACTGTTGATGCCCAAAATGGCATAAACGGATATTGCAAGTAAGTTGATATTTTTGTTTTAAATTTGATTTTACTTCACAAATATGCACATGCAAAATAAATGATATCCTTTTGAAAATGCTATTGCTGAAATTAATTAGGGTATGCAAAATACTCTTGTTAAATCTTTTACCGTCAATGCTCCAACAAAGTTTCTCAGGAAAAGCAATTCTATATTAAAATTGATTTATTTTTGTGAAGTTTGCCACAAAACAATCAGGTGCGTCACTGAAATATTTATCATAGAGCCTTTCTGCCTTTTGTTTATCTGGAATAGGTTCCAGGGGAAGCTAGTGTCGTGTCTTCGGGATATGAAAAGGTCATGTGTATCTCCAAACAGCCTCTCGTTAAGCTGGACATGATGATTTCTGCTGTGAAATACCTGTGCACAGAAGGAAAGCAGGGTACTAAGATTTATGCATAGTGCAATTCTACATAACATATCAACAGAAACTATTATACATTTGTATTACTTTCAATTCAAATATCATCAAAACCTTACAGATAAAGATACCGAAAAACATTATATAACGCATCTTCACGTTAGGAGACATATCTTGATCTTTTCAAAACATTAGCTATAGGTATTCATTTTTACCCTTTTCCTCATCAAATTATAAAAAAAATCAAAAGATAGAAGAAATAAAAAAAAATAAAAATAAAATGTTAAAAGTGATGAAATAATTATCTTTCTTTAATAGGGTTCATAGAAAACTTTCAGTGCGTGATGAACAAGTTTGTGGTGAATCAAACCAGTCTTCTGTCTTGTGCGAAATTATTTAGAGAACTTATGGAAATAGAAAACCGCAAAACTGTCTCTGATGTTTCTAGTAAAGAATGCAGGTAATTTAAATTCTACAATACAACCATCACGATGTTTATATATACCGTAAATCTGGAAATTTTTGCTGTAGATAAATTTTTAGCAAATTTGCGCGTGCATTGCATTCGCAAAAATATATTTCTTAAAAATAAATCAACGACAAAAAAAATGACAACAAAAATGTTTGCTATTTTTTAATAAGTTTAACAGGTGTTCGTAAGCAGTGGTTATTTTAAGAAATCTGTTTATACTACAAGCTTATAATTACCCGTGACAATCCGTGCGTAGGACTGCCTTGTAGAGTTCACTACATTCAACATCGTTCGATGGTTTTACAGGCGGTATGTCTCTTTTAAATTATTTCTCTAAGAAAGAGAGACCAGTTGTTTTATTTAAGAACAAATGTTTTTACCTGAAGGTTAGTTAAAGCTGAAATCGTTTTATATATATTTTTTTTTACATGCGTGATTTATTTAAATGTTATGAAAACGTTAAATAGTTTATATGTTTTATCTCTTAAATTCTAATATTTTTATCTGATTATTGAACATTGGAATTGTTTAGCATTGTATGTACAAATGTAATTTATTGTAAGTACATGCGTAATTTATAATCCGATTATTAAATGTTGGCATCGTTTAATATTGTATGTACATGCGTAATTAATTGTATGTACTACATGCGTAACGTATAAACTGCTATGAAAATTTTAAGCGCTTTTTAATTTTAGCACCAATATCAATTCGCAAAATTTTGATACGTAAAAATTAATCAACAGCTTTTTGAACCAGATTCGCAAAAATAAATCGACGTAAAAATTTCCAGATTTACGGTATATATATATATATATATATATATATATATATATATATATATATATATATATATATATATATATATATATATATATATATATATATATATATATATATATATATATATATTAGGGATGTCAACGAATAGTCGACTATTCGACTATCAGTCGAATGGACCGACGATCGAAGAATAACAAAACGACATTAGAATAAATAAATTCAATAAAAGAGTGATAAAGAGATGGAATTCTCATCCTAACATTAAGAAAACGTCTTTCCTAAGACGCAGTCGAGAAGATAATTTTCCTCATTAAAAATGATGACTTTACATGTAGAGAGTATAGTAATTAGAAATGCTTCACTTCCGCGAGGATTATTTGTCAATTAATGTGTTGATTTTGTAATAAAATTATCGCGCTTTCTTTGTAAAATTATTAATTGGACTTGATCTCATACCATGTACCCATTATTGCCGTGGACATTACGATAATTATTTTAAAATTAATATTCTTTTACCTATTTTAAAGACATTTTGATAGTTGGTACAAAAAGTATATTCAAATGTTTAACATTATCCCAGATACCGTGTGTCCCACCTCCCCCATCATTTTGATAAGCTTTAAAAAATATGTATTACTGTCATTTTTTTGAGCTTCCTAAAAAACCGATTTTACAGACCGATTTATGAACATGAATGACGAGGAAATCATACATTTTGGAGAAATAAGAGGTCTATATTTAGTAAATATAAACACGCTATCCACATTTTAGGTCAATGTGAACATCTGTATGTAACATTTGATGTCACTTTTTAATAAAATTAAGAAAAGGGGATTCGGGGTTAAATATGTCATGTACCAGTGAAGTTTGAAATAAAATTTTAGATTCCGAAAAAGTTTCGAATTTATTCGACTATCGTTCGGATAATGCAATCGAATATTCGACTAAAGAAAATAAATATTTTGACATCCCTAATATATATATATATATATATATATATATATATATATATATATATATATATATATATATATATATATATATATATATATATATATATATATATATATATATATATATATATATATATGGATTAGTCCGTTTACCCACCAAAGACAAAGGACTCATGTTAGGTGTGAATGGTCAAGAAGTGATGTTTATTCCTTATATGTTCTGTGTTTGACTCCAAAGTACGATGGTCTCACAAAATTCCGATGGTTTGTTTCCTATGAGACGTGCTGCGCTTAAGTGTGATGGTTTGGCACGCCAAAGTTTAAAAATAAAAGGTTTAAACTGATGAAATAATTAACTTTGTTCAAAAGGATTCCTCCGATAGTGCGCAGAAACAATCAATGTTTATGACGTCACAATCATCCGACGTCTATCCTTCACGCCGTTGTCCTTAATTGAAAAGCCAGTAATTTAACTTTTAGTTATTGCTTGAATAAACCTGAGATATTAGGGTTAGTCTCGACTGATAAGGATAGCCCATGCACACTTTTGGACTGATTCTTGGAAAGCTTCGCACCCAACAGAGAAATTATGGGTTAGTCCTCGAACACTGTGCGATTGAATAGGGTAAGTCTTGTACCCACAAGGAGATTTAAGGTAGGTCCTTGTACACTATTCGACTGATTAGGGTTAATCTCTCTCCCACCATTGATATCTAGGTTACTTGTTGCTCCCTTTTCCAGCGATTACGGTTATTCCTGCATCCATTCCAGTGGTTAGGTAAGCCGTGCACGGGAAATTATGGCTAGTAGTTCTATATCATTTTAGCGTATTCGAGTGAACCAATTTACTTGGAACCGCGATAAAATATTGAATATTCATTTGCATTTATTTAGAATCGTCGAACCTTTTATGGCACGGCATCCCAATTTGGCGCAGTAGTTACTATGACATCATAAACGTGAACTGTTTTTTGTTATCATATATATACTTAAATACATTAAAAAGAGTTTTTAAATGATTTTTATCTGAATTTTATGAAATTCACAGGTTATTAGGCAAAACTTTGACCTGTATTGATGACAAGGCCCAAAATTTGTGTGGTGGCAAAGCAACAACTTATATCCATTCTTATATGAAAGCCTCGTTCAAACCACTGACGGAGGGCATAACATGTAACAATAGTAAGTATCTTTGCAAAACAAATTATTTTCAGATCATGCCTGATTTTGGCGATGCTTGATATATCTGACGGGACGCGATGTTTGATATATCTGACGGGAAATAATAAAAAATAAATTTCGCGTTTTCCTAAATATTGCAGGATAATCTACCGAGTCGAAAAATATAAAAGTTAAAAAGCCCCGTTGAACAACCCCTTTTAGCTTTACAGTTCGACACTTATCAACTGATTTAGGCATTGAATACACAGTGCAAGGCTCTACACATCAATATTGTCTATACAAGTATTACATTCTAAAGTGATATATTCAATTCACCTGTTCAAGTTTCATATGTCTTTCTGATCTGATAATCTTTTGATAACGTTCATGATTTACTGAAAAATATTACCAGCTGCGTTTCTTCGATCTCGTCAAGATAACTGTATAAGAATACATTTTTTGCATTATAATTTAGGACATACATTAATGTAATAGATGATTGATTGATCAATAATTTTCACTCATATAGAGACGTCAACATATACCGGTGAAACTTCAAATTTAGCCTATACTCGCTACTAAGGCTCATTGTGCAGTGAGGGTTCTTTATTGAATCAACTCCTACCGTGACAAGGGATCTCCTTTTAATGTCTCTTCTGAAAGACCCGGGACTTTCATTTCTAGTGCCGGGCGCTTGGCGAAAGGACAGCCACTAATAATTACCTATGTCTACGTCTGGCGCTTTGACGACGAATGAGAATCAAAACCGAGCATCCCAATTACGAACCGAGCGAACACTTGGATAAGAATGAATAATGTCATTTATTTGGTAAATGACCAAAAATATATACAAGACATGGGTCATTCATAACCATAAAGGAAATATTTTGTGACTTTCACTTCTTGTGCCGGGCGCTTAGCGAAGGAACAGTCACTACCTTTGTTAAACGTCTTCGGCTTGACGCGGGCGACAGGTAGGATACTCGAACACGGGACCTCCTGATCATGAAATAGTCTCCCTATCACTAGGCTGAAACAAGTCATAATACGGATAGATTACATTAAGTTGACAATATCAAAATGCCATCAAAAAAATTTAACTGGAATTTTTTTCAATACTTGTACTATTTTGTATGCCATCCAATTATTTAAATGCGGTACAATTTTAATACTCTCGGTTAAAACATGTATTGAAAAAGTTTGACAAAAAGAAATTTCATTTTAAAAAAAAAAACGTGAACATACTTAATTCTGAAATCTGTCATGGGTTTCGAACAAACTGGACACAAGGAGCATAAATTACGGAATCTCATATTTTTGACAAACTAAGACATGCCAAACATAGAGTTTTTTTAAATTAAATTTTAAAGCTTTATAAACGCTTTTAAACCAGCTTGAAATGTGTCAAAACAATACATGTTTACGGAGATATTTTGCACTTCAAATCTGCCTTTTTTTCGAATGTATATGTTTGGACACAATCTCTAGATTCCATTTAGGTCTGAGACATTATTAATGAATTTAGGAAAGACATCTTCTTGCCGAGGGATGAAAGGACTGTGGAGACATCAGTCTGATAATTTTCATATTCAGTCTAAGAGCATTCAATCATTTACTCCTTTTACGTTTTGATCATAATCACAATCTTTAATCTTTAAACTATGTATATATCAACATAAAATTCTTTATACATCGTTTTGATGCTACGAACGTCTTAAGGCTTTTACACAGTTAGTTTATAATGAACAGTTTCTGTATTTACAGGTCAGACGATAATCACACATTGGTGGACTTTCCTCATGATGTTTGTTACTTCAATTTGTCTCTTTAACGTTCTGTATGATTTCTGATGAAAATAAATAATTTATCACTTTATTGTCTTTTTTCAAAAACTTTCTTCATATGAATTTATTTTTCTTCGATGCCTATTTTGTTTTGAGAGCTTAAAGGTGCTTGGACACAGATTTGAAGTTAATATTTTCTCAAATTTTCTGCATAGTTTCATGACTTATATGTTCCTGTAGCATTTCATACTAAAATATAATAAAAATCTTATTTCATCTCGAAGTTATTAACACTTCAAATTTCTGGACGCGTTGGATTGACACATCCTTGCGCTTTCACATATTTTAATTTTATTCTTAATACTTAAGAAAAGTGGCAATTTTGTTGTGTATTAATAAAAAATATTAAAACTATAACCCAGAAAATTCAGAGTAGAAATGTTCGAAAGCAAAACCCACTCACAGTATTGTAAGTCCGTGCTCAGTGGTGTGTGCAGAGTTTAACAATTGAACACACCTGGTGAATCGTAAACATTAACAATAACAGATCTAGAGCTCATGCCCTGTTTACAAAAACAGTTTACGTTTCACGGGTGTGTTCAATTTGTTAAACTGTGTACACATCACAGAGCACGGACTGACAATACTGGTGAGCTGGTTTTGCTTTCAAACATTTCTACTCTAAATTTACTGGATTATAGATGTAATATTTTTCATTAATACATAACAAAATCGCTTCTTTTCTTTAATATTAAGGATAAAGTTAAAATTTGTGTAAGTGCAAAGATGTGTTAATCAAACGCGTCCCGGAATTCGTAGTTCCAATAATTTCCCGATAAAATAAGTTTTTAATATATTTTCGTGTCAAATGCTATTGCAATATATAAGTCGTGATATTATACAGAAAATTTGAGAAAATATTTAGTTCATATCTGTGTCTAAGCACCTTTAATGAATTTTTATAAGGAAATAAAACAGATTTGTTTAAAAGTGCCATCCTTGAAAATAAGGGTTGAAATGCATTCTTCATCTCAGAGAACAATACCATAAAAATATATATAATATCATAAAAACAATATCCTTCAAGCTGTTCTTCAAGGAAAAGCAATTTTCCCACTTTTCCATTGTGAGATTGTATCATGTGTAAATTAATGAATGTATTTTAATAATTGTCTCCCATGATTCAAAAGTTTCAGACCAATCATGTATTTTCAAGAATATGGTCTATAACACAAACTCAGTGTACATTTGATGAGAGAATGTCAATTTCCCAATATAATCAAAAAACTATTTCATAAATGTCATCGGATTTTCTAAGATATGAAAATAGCGTGCACATTAACGTTTTTTTTTAAAGTCCTCCAAAAAAGTCCCATTTTTCCATTCATCTGTCGTTAATATCTCTTTGCACAAGATGTCTTAAAGGTTATTAAATAACATTTTTTTCTCTTAAAAGTAAAACATCGCTAACATTTCTTTTTCAGGAAAGGGGATGATAAATTCCTTTAAGATTTCTACACTTTGCACAATTGTAATGAGAAGGTAGCTTTCATCCAAATGATAAAATATATTTTTCCATTCCTATGCCTCAGGATGTGGTAATTTATGTCCAAATTATTTTACATTGTCTATAAATTATCTTTTTTAATCCTGACCCTAGCCTGACCTAGACAATACATAAACTTGAAAACTAATAATATTATAAACCTCTCATCAAATAATTTTTTGTCACATAAAAATCAGATATCAAATTCAGCTGGGACTTATCTGATCAAAGTTTGTAAAACTCATAATACAATCATGTATTCAGGTCTTCATTGAGTCCCATGTTCCTCTTGACACAATTACAAGTTATAAATGAAAAAGATTTAATATATCGAATATTCCATTTAAGCCTGATGTTGGCGTGGACAAAAAATATCTTTTACTTTGTCATACGTGCAAGGATTCAAAGGTTATCTAAAGGAAGTCACATACAATGACTGAATAACCTCTAATTGTGTTTACACCAAGTTTATGCAATTAGACCGTTTTTATTGAGATTATAATTTATGATATCTTTGTTTTATTTGATTGTAATCAATTTAAAGATGACAGAAGTATAATATAGGACAGAGGCTGGAGAATACGATAACTTTGATATTTCAGTGAAATATGATGATAACGGATAGTAATCAAGCTCAAAAGTTCATTGAAACAATACAAATTCGGAGACAGTAAACAAGGACCTCTAAAAACATCACAGTTGAAATCAGAAGCCATGGAGGAGTAAACGTGTCATGTCGACTGGTCACTCCCGCCGTGTACTTCTTGTAATGATTGACCAAACGGAAAAATCCGCAGACAATTCAGTAAAAATAATGTCTGACAATTTGTATGAAAAACGTCAGTCAAAATTCGCTTTACTGATACATTGTATTTGATGCATCATACTTAAACGATGTGCTTTCATTGAAAGAAGGAAGGATATCGATTTGAAAGTCCAAAAATCAAAGTATTTCCTCTCATTTAATAAGTTAAGAGAGATGTGACAGATGGAAAGAGGAAGAGATCGTTGATTCTATAGGAGTGGTTCAAGTGTTGAGGAAATAATGTTTGTTTTTTTACAAATATTATGTCAAATTTCAAACATTGGGCTCTAGAAATTGACCTTGGATGCGGTGTATTTCATTGTTGTAACTGTTAATTGTTATATTCTTTTTGCTGTTTGTCGTTTATCAAAAGACCCACTTGTTGCAATAAAATCAAACATTTTATCAACGTATTACTAGTATTTGTTTTTCTTTTGTCCCGAACTATTTTGCTTGTGTGATTTCTCAAAAAGACGAAAGATTTCATAAAACTGTTAGGGATACAAGGACATGCAATAATAGCTTTTAATTTATTTTTAAAAAACAAGTTCACCTCTCCACTTCCTAGAATTTTAAGCAACCGTCTTTCTAATATCTCGATAAAAGTCAAATTTAAAACCTTGCACGTTCTCCTAGATAATGTCGTCTTGAAACTATGAAAATTTCAACAATTTTTAGATACAAGAAATATGATAAGAATCCCTCCGTAAGTCGATTGTTGACTTATTTTATAAAATACGAGTAGATACATGTAATTTTCATACTGCTTTTTACATATATGAATTAATCCGTTTACCTAGCAAATACAAAGGAATCATGTCAGTTGTGACCTGTCAACAAGTGATGTTTATTCCTCCAAGATACTTGATCCCACCTATAATTTTTTTTTCAAGATTCTGTGTTTGTTCTGTTCACAGTAATATTTAATTGGATTTTTGATCTCGATTGCTGTAAGTTATCGAAATACATGCACCTACATCTGCATAGCCATGAAAGTATTCGCTTCTCTCTACGTTATATGCTTTAATTTAATTGATATTTCCGTGCATTTTGTAAACCCCTAATATGTTTCCGTTCCTATCCCCCTATAAATTGAGGAAGAAAACATAATACATTTATCTGAATATATGTATTACACTAGAGCAGCAGATTAAAACAATATTTATTGGTTAAAGAAAATGAGTTTCCTGCTGTTTTGTATCTTATCAGGTAAGTTGAACTAAATTATCCTAAAAGGTTTAAGAATTTGTGTTATTTTGTAAATATTCTTGCTATTTGCGTGTGTGTTTAGATCCAAATACGACGAGTCTCTAGATTAATATTTTTGCTGAATTTTTTGCACAAAAAGGATGCCTGGCCCATGCATGTGACCTTGACTCATTGCCTCAATGCGTGGACGCAAAAGGTTCTTTCAGCGAGCTTTTGATCAATTTTCAATCACGAAAAAATCTTACAACTGTTGATGCCCAAAACAGCGTAAACGAATATTGCAAGTAAGTTGATAATTAATTCTAGTTAACACTAGAAAGAAAAAAATGAAAGTAAATTCAAAATTAAATTGCCAAACTTTTTAAAGAAACTAAATCAACAAGAAGATGCAGATGAACACATTTTTTTTCATTAATTTTGTTTTAAATTTGATTTTACTTCACAAAAATGCACATGTGAAATAAATGATATCCTTTTGAAAATGCTATTGACGAAATTAGGGTATGTAAAATACTCTTGTTAAATCTTTTACCGTTAATGCTCTAACAAAGTTTCTCAGGAAAAGCAGTTCTATGTTAAAATTGATTTATTTTTGTGAAACAATCAGGCGCATCACTGAAATATTCATCATAGAGCCTTTCTGCCTTTTGTTTATCATGGAATAGGTTCCAGGGGAAGCTAGTGTCGTGTCTTCAGGATATGAAAAGATCATGTGTATCTCCAAACAGCCTCTCATTAACCTTGGACATGAGGATTTCTGCTGAGAAATACCTATGCACAGAAGGAAAGCAGGGTACTAAGATTTATGCATAATGCGATTCTACATAACATATCAACAGAAACTATTATACATTTGTATTACTTTCAATTCAAATATCATGAAAACGTTACAGATGAAGATACCGAAAAACATTATATAACGCATCTTCACGTTAGGAGACATATCTTAATCTTTTCAAAACATTAGCTATAGGTATTCATTTTTACCCTTTTCCTCATCAAATTATAAAAAAAAATCAATAGATAGAAGAAATAAAAAAAATAAAAATAAAATGTTAAACTGATGAAATATTTCTCTTTATTTAATAGGGTTCATAGAAAACTTTCAGTGCGCGATGGACAAGTTTGTGGTGAATCAAACCAGTCTTCTGTCTTGTGCGAAATTATTTACAGAACTTATCGAAATAGAAAACCGCAAAACTGTCTCTGATGTTTCTAGTAAAGAATGCAGGTAATTTAAATTCTACAATACAACCATCACGATGTTTATATATACAGTAAATCTGGAAATTTTTGCTGTAGATAAATTTTTAGCAAATTTGCGCGTGCATTGCATTCGCAAAAATATATTTCTTAAAAATAAATCAACGACAAAAAAAATGACAACAAAAATGTTTGCTATTTTTTAATAAGTTTAACAGGTGTTCGTAAGCAGCGGTCATTTTAAGAAATCTGTTTATACTACAAGCTTATAATTACCCGTGACAATCCGTGCGTAGGACTGCCTTGTAGAGTTCACTACATTCAACATCGTTCGATGGTTTTACAGGCGGTATGTCTCTTTTAAATTATTTCTCTAAGAAAGAGAGGCCAGTTGTTTTATTTAAGAACAAATGTTTTTACCTGAAGGTTAGTTAAATCTGACATCGTTTTATATATATTTTTTTTTACATGCGTGATTTATTAAAATGTTATGAAAACGTTAAATAGTTTATATGTTTTATCTCTTAAATTCTAATATTTTTATCTGATTATTGAACATTGGAATTGTTTAGCATTGTATGTACAAATGTAATTTATTGTAAGTACATGCGTAATTTATAATCCGATTATTAAATGTTGGCATCGTTTAATATTGTATGTACATGCGTAATTAATTGTATGTACTACATGCGTAACGTATAAACTGCTATGAAAATTTTAAGCGCTTTTTAATTTTAGCACCAATATCAATTCGCAAAATTTTGATACGTAAAAATTAATCAACAGCTTTTTGAACCAGATTCTCAAAAATAAATCGACGTAAAAATTTCCAGATTTACGGTATATATATATATATATATATATATATATATATATATATATATATATATATATATATATATATATATATATATATATATATATATTAGGGATGTCAACGAATAGTCGACTATTCGACTATCAGTCGAATGGACCGACGATCGAAGAATAACGAAACGACATTAGAATAAATAAATTCAATAAAAGAGTGATAAAGAGATGGAATTCTCATCCTAATATTAAGAAACCGTCTTTCCTAAGACGCAGTCGAGAAGATAATTTTCCTCATTAAAAATGATGACTTTACATGTAGAGAGTATAGTAATTAGAAATGCTTCACTTCCGCGAGGATTATTTGTCAATTAATGTGTTGATTTTGTAATAAAATTATCGCGCTTTCTTTTTAAAATTATTAATTGGACTTGATCTCATACCATGTACCCATTATTGCCGTGGACATTACGATAATTATTTTAAAATTAATATTCTTTTACCTATTTTAAAGACATTTTGATAGTTGGTACAAAAAGTATATTCAAATGTTTAACATTATCACAGATACCGTGTGTCCCACCTCCCCCATCATTTTGATAAGCTTTAAAAAATATGTATTACTGTCATTTTTTTGAGCTTCCTAAAAAACCGATTTTACAGACCGATTTATGAACATGAATGACGAGGAAATCATACATTTTGGAGAAATAAGAGGTCTATATTTAGTAAATATAAACACGCTATCCACATTTTAGGTCAATGTGAACATCTGTATGTAACATTTGATGTCACTCTTTAATAAAATTAAGAAAAGGGGATTCGGGGTTAAATATGTCATGTACCAGTGAAGTTTGAAATAAAATTTTAGATTCCGAAAAAGTTTCGAATATATTCGACTATCGTTCGGATAATGCAATCGAATATTCGACTAAAGAAAATAAATATTTTGACATCCCTAATATATATATATATATATATATATATATATATATATATATATATATATATATATATATATATATATATATATATATATATATATATATATATGGATTAGTCCGTTTACCCACCAAAGACAAAGGACTCATGTTAGGTGTGAATGGTCAAGAAGTGATGTTTATTCCTTATATGTTCTGTGTTTGACTCCAAAGTACGATGGTCTCACAAAATTCCGATGGTTTGTTTACTATGAGACGTGCTGCGCTTAAGTGTGATGGTTTGGCACGTCAAAGTTTAAAAATAAAAGGTTTAAACTGATGAAATAATTAACTTTGTTCAAAAGGATTCCTCCGATAGTGCGCAGAAACAATCAATGTTTATGACGTCACAATCATCCGACGTCTATCCTTCACGCCGTTGTCCTTAATTGAAAAGCCAGTAATTTAACTTTTAGTTATTGCTTGAATAAACCTGAGATATTAGGGTTAGTCTCGACCGATAAGGGTAGCCCATGCACACTTTTGGACTGATTCTTGGAAAGCTTCGGACCCAACAGAGAAATTATGGGTTAGTCCTCGAACACTGTGCGATTGAATAGGGTAAGTCTTGTACCCACCAAGGAGATTTAAGGTAGGTCCTTGTACACTATTCGACTGATTAGGGTTAATCTCTCTCCCACCATTGATATCTAGGTTACTTGTTGCTCCCTTTTCCAGCGATTACGGTTATTCCTGCATCCATTCCAGTGGTTAGGTAAGCCGTGCACGGGAAATTATGGCTAGTAGTTCTATATCATTTTAGCGTATTCGAGTGAACCAATTTACTTGGAACCGCAATAAAATATTGAATATTCATTTGCATTTATTTAGAATCGTCGAACCTTTTATGGCACGGCATCCCAATTTGGCGCAGTAGTTACTATGACGTCATAAACGTGAACTGTTTTTTGTTATCATATATATACTTAAATACATTAAAAAGAGTTTTTAAATGATTTTTATCTGAATTTTATGAAATTCACAGGTTATTAGGCAAAACTTTGACCTGTATTGATGACAAGGCCCAAAATTTGTGTGGTGGCAAAGCAACAACTTATATCCATTCTTATATGAAAGCCTCGTTCAAACCACTGACGGAGGGCATAACATGTAACAATAGTAAGTATCTTTGCAAAACAAATTATTTTCAGATCATGCCTGATTTTGGCGATGTTTGATATATCTGACGGGATGCGATGTTTGATATATCTGACGGGAAATAATAAAAAATAAATTTAGCGTTTTCCTAAATATTGCAGGATAATCTACCGAGTCGAAAAATATAAAAGTTAAAAAGCCCCGTTGAACAACCCCTTTTAGCTTTACAGTTCGACACTTATCAACTGATTTAGGCATTGAATACACAGTGCAAGGCTCTACACATCAATATTGTCTATACAAGTATTACATTCTAAAGTGATATATTCAATTCACCTGTTCAAGTTTCATATGTCTTTCTGATCTGATAATCTTTTGATAACGTTCATGATTTACTGAAAAATATTACCAGCTGCGTTTCTTCGATCTCGTCAAAATAACTGTATAAGAATACATTTTTTGCATTATAATTTAGGACATACATTAATGTAATAGATGATTGATTGATCAATAATTTTCACTCATATAGAGACGTCAGCATATACCGGTGAAACTTCAAATTTAGCCTATACTCGCTACTAAGGCTCATTGTGCAGTGAGGGTTCTTTATTGAATCAACTCCTACCGTGACAAGGGATCTCCTTTTAATGTCTCCTCTGAAAGACCCGGGACTTTCATTTCTAGTGCCGGGCGCTTGGCGAAAGGACAGCCACTAATAATTACCTATGTCTACGTCTGGCGCTTTGACGACGAATGAGAATCAAAGCCGAGCATCCCAATTACGAACCGAGCGAACACTTGGATAAGAATAAATAATGTCATTTATTTGGTAAATGACCAAAAATATATACAAGACATGGGTCATTCATAACCATAAAGGAAATATTTTGTGACTTTCACTTCTTGTGCCGGGCGCTTAGCGAAGGAACAGTCACTACCTTTGTTAAACGTCTTCGGCTTGACGCGGGCGACAGGTAGGATACTCGAACACGGGACCTCCTGATCATGAAATAATCTCCCTATCACTAGGCTGAAACAAGTCATAATACGGATAGATTACATTAAGTTGACAATATCAAAATGCCATCAAAAAAATTTAACGGGAATTTTTTTTAATACTTGTACTATTTTGTATGCCATCCAATTATTTAAATGCGGTACAATTTTAAGACTCTCGGTTAAAACATGTATTGAAAAAGTTTGACAAAAAGAAATTTCATTTTAAAAAAAAACTTGAACATACTTAATTCTGAAATCTGTCATGGGTTTCGAACAAACTGGACACAAGGAGCATAAATTACGGAATCTCATATTTTTGACAAACTAAGACATGCCAAACATAGAGTTTTTTTAAAATTAAATTTTAAAGCTTTATAAACGCTTTTAAACGAGCTTGAAATGTGTCAAAACAATACATGTTTACGGAGATATTTTGCACTTCAAATCTGCCTTTTTTCGAATGTATATGTTTGGACACAATTTCTAGATTCCATTTAGGTCTGAGACATTATTAATGAATTTAGGAAAGATAACTTCTTGCCGAGGGATGAAAGGACTGTGGAGACATCAGTCTGATAATTTTCATATTCAGTCTTAGAGCATTCAATCATTTACTCCTTTTACGTTTTGATTATAATCACAATCTTTAATCTTTAAACTATGTTTATATCAACATAAAATTCTTTATACATCGTTTTGATGCTACGAACATCGTAAGGCTTTTACACAGTTAGTTTGTAATGAACAGTTTCTGTATTTACAGGTCAGACGATAATCACACATTGGTGGACTTTCCTCATGATGTTTGTTACTTCAGTTTGTCTCTTTAACGTTCTGTATGATTTCTGATGAAAATAAATAATTTATCACTTTATTGTCTTTTTCAAAAACTTTCTTCATATGAATTTATTTTTCTTCGATGCCTATTTTGTTTTGAGAGCTTAAAGGTGCTTGGACACAGATTTGAAGTTAATATTTTCTCAAATTTTCTGTATAATTTCATGACTTATATGTTCCTATAGCATTTCATACTAAAATATAATAAAAATCTTATTTCATCTCGAAGTTATTAACACTTCAAATTTCTGGGCGCGTTGGATTGACACATCCTTGCGCTTTCACATATTTTAATTTTATTCTTAATACTTAAGAAAAGTGGCAATTTTGTTGTGTATTAATGAAAAATATTAAAACTATAACCCAGAAAATTCAGAGTAGAAATGTTCGAAAGCAAAACCCACTCACAGTATTGTAACTCCGTGCTCAGTGGTGTGTGCAGAGTTTAACAATTGAACACACCTGGTGAATCGTAAACATTAACAATAATAGAGCTCGTGCCCTGTTTACAAAAACAGTTTACGTTTCACGGGTGTGTTCAATTTGTTAAACTCTGTACACATCACAGAGCACGGACTGACAATACTGGTGAGCTGGTTTTGCTTTCGAACATTTCTACTCTGAATTTACTGGATTATAGATGTAATATTTTTCATTAATACATAACAAAATCGCTTCTTTTCTTTAATATTAAGGATAAAGTTAAAATTTGTGTAAGTGCAAAGATGTGTTAATCAAACGCGTCCCGGAATTCGTAGTTCCAATAATTTCCCGATAAAATAAGTTTTTAATTATATTTTCGTGTCAAATGCTATTGCAATATATAAGTCGTGATATTATACAGAAAATTTGAGAAAAATATTTAGTTCATATCTGTGTCTAAGCACCTTTAATAAATTTTTGAGAGGAAATAAAACGAATAAAACAGATTTGTTTAAAAGTGCCATCCTTGAAAATAAGGGTTGAAATGCATTCTTCATCTCAGAGAACAATACCATAAATATATATATAATATCATAAAAACAATATCCTTCAAGCTGTTCTTCAAGGAAAAGCAATTTTCCCACTTTTCCATTGTGAGATTGTATCATGTGTAAATTAATGAATGTATTTTAATAATTGTCTCCCATGATTCAAAAGTTTCAGACCAATCATGTATTTTCAAGAATATATGGTCTATAACACAAACTCAGTGTACATTTGATGAGAGAATGTCAATTTCCCAATATAATCAAAAAACTATTTCATAAATGTCATCGGATTTTCTAAGATATGAAAATAGCGTGCACATTAACTTTTTTTATAAAGTCCTCCAAAAAAGTCCCATTTTTCCATTCATCTGTCGTTAATATCTCTTTGCACAAGATGTCTTAAAGGTTATTAAATAAGATTTTTTTCTCTTAAAAGTAAAACATCGCTAACATTTCTTTTTCAGGAAAGGGGATGATAAATTCCTTAAAGATTTCTACACTTTGCACGATTGTAATGAGAAGGTAGCTTTCATCCAAATGATAAAATATATTTTTCCATTCCTATGCCTCAGGATGTGGTAATTTGGACATAAATTTGAATTTATTTTACATTGTCTATAAATTATCTGTTTTAATTCTGACCCTAGCCTGACCTAGACAATACATAAACTTGAAAACTAATAATATTATAAACCTCTCATCAAAATAATTTTTTGTCACATAAAAATCAGATATCAAATTCAGCTGGGGCTTATCTGATCAAAGTTTGTAAAACTCATAATACAATCATGTATTCAGGTCTTCATTGAGCCCCATGTTCCTCTTGACACAATTACAAGTTATAAATGAAAAAGATTTAATATGTCGAATATTCCATTTAAGCCTGATGTTGGCGTGGACGAAAGATATCTTTTACTTTGTCATACGTGCAAGGATTCAAGGGTTATCTAAAGGAAGTCAAATACAATGACTGAATAAGCTCTAATTGTGTTTACATCAAGTTTATGTAATAAGACCGTTTTTATTGACATTATAATTTATGATATCATTGTTTTATTTGATTGTAATCAATTTAAAGATGACAGAAGCATAATATAGGACAGAGGCTGGAGAATACGATAACTTTGATATTTCAGTGAAATATGATGATAACTGATAGTAATCAAGCTCAAAAGTTCATTGAAACAATACAAATTCGGAGACAGTAAACAAGGACCTCTAAAAACATCACAGTTGAAATCAGAAGCCATGGAGGAGTAAACATCTCATGTCGACTTGTCACTCCCGCCGTGTACTTCTTGTAATGATTGACCAAACGGACAATTCAGTAAAAATAATGTCTGACAATTTGTATGAAAAACGTCAGTCAAAATTCGATTTACTGATACATTGTATTTGATGTGTCATACTTAAACGATGTGCTTTCATTGAAAGAAGGAAGGATATCGATTTGAAAGTCCAAAAATCAAGTATTTCCTCTCAGTTAATAAGTTAAGAGAGATGTGACAGATGGAAAGAGGAAGAGATCGTTGATTCTATAGGAGTGGTTCAAGTGTTGAGGAAATAATGTTTGTTTTTTTACAAATATTATGTCAAATTTCAAACATTTGGCTCTAGAAATTGACCTTGGATGCGGTGTATTTCATTGTTGTAACTGTTAATTGTTATATTCTTTTTGCTGTTTGTCGTTTATCAAAAGACCCACTTGTTGCAATAAAATCAAACATTTTATCAACGTATTACTAGTATTTGTTTTTCTTTTGTCCCGAACTATTTTGCTTGTGTGATTTCTCAAAAAGACGAAAGATTTCATAAAACTGTTAGGGATACAAGGACATGCAATAATAGCTTTTAATTTATTTTTAAAAAACAAGTTCACCTCTCCACTTCCTAGAATTTTAAGCCACCGTCTTTCTAATATCTCGATAAAAGTCAAATTTAAGTCCTTGCACGTTCTCCTTCAAAGGTGAGGAATACACGAAGTTTTGCTTCGACTTTTTGAATTTAAAAATCATTGTTTCTTAGACCGTCCTATTTCCAGTACTGAGGTGAAGATGTTCTGAATCCCATATACTGTTTATAAATAATATCTATATTAACGTTGTAGCTTGTCAGGTCACATCTTTATTTTATTCTTGTCACTACGGGTGAGATGTCACAATATAATATTATATAATATCCCAGTGCTCCGGGGAGGCGTTTGACGACGTCTTTACAGGAAACTCGATCCAAAGTACGCTTGGAAAATTGCATCACCTCACCCCCTCTCTCTCTCTCTCCGATTCTATTTACGTGAAAATTTGATATATGATGCCGGCTTATTTTCTGATCTAATATAAATTGAATCTGATGTCTTACATATTTTCAGAGAAACATATGCAATTGCAATGGAAATATACGTAAATTATCCAAGATTGTGAGCGTGCGACGACAGAGCATAACGGCTTTCTAAAAATATTATTACTATGAAAGATTTTCATTTAAGAATTCAATATTTTAAGGAACATTTGATAAATAATAGCCATACAAAACTTGTTTGATATTGGTTGAGTGTTAACATAAGATATAAACCTTGTCTATGACTTTTTGGAACAACCATCGTATATTTATTTATCTTAATTTATGAAGAATTAAAAAAAAGAAAACTCTTTTTTTAATCGACACTTCCACTCAAACACGTAGGGAGGGGGGGGGGTTAATAAAAACCTTTTTTTTTTTTTGAAGAAAGGGATACCCAATAAAGAATGAACAAGTCACAAAAGTAACATGTTGTCAACACTTCCAGAAAAAAGCATTAAATAGATGAAAAATGGTAGAGCGCTCGCTTCGTGGTTGGAAGGTAGTGTGTTCGAATCACGGTCGTGACTGACCTAAGTCGATTAAAAATAGGTAGCAACTGTTCCTTCGCCAAGCGCTCTGTACCTTGAAGTGAAAGTTGTAGATCCTTTGGATGAGACCTTAAAAACCGAGGCCCCGTGTCACGGTAGGTGTTGGCACGATGAAGAACCCTCACTACTCAATGGCACTGAGTGCCAAGTAAAGCTCAAAATTTGAAGCCCTTCACCGGTATATGGTGACATCTCTATATGAGTGAAAAATTCTCAAACGGGACGTAAAACAACATATAATTAATCAATCAATCTAAAACTATTGTTTTATATTTTTGTAATGATTGATATTGCATATGGTGTTATTGAATCCCATTTGATTTGAGAAGCAAAAGCATATTCTGAGCAAAATCATTTTTTTTAATCTGAGGAATGCTATTAAAAAGGACTTGATTAGCCAATATCTATTTAATTTAAATTATTTATGTCAAATTGGTAGTATCATCTAATAGACCCTATATGGTAATATCTTTTTTATTCAAAAATAAAAACATTTAATCTTTTGAAATAGAAGTAGGTATCGCATGATTGGCAACAGTAATTTTTTTTATTTTTTAGGTCAAAGAAACAGATAATGACCTTGACCTGACCTTGCTTTTAAAATGAAACGGCCCAATTCAATCTAATTGATACTATCACTTAATGATAATGTCGTCTTGAAACTATGAAAATTTCAACAATTTTTAGATACAAAAAATATGATAAGAATCCCTCCGTAAGTCGATTGTTGACTTATTTTATAAAATACGAGTAGATACATGTAATTTTCATACTGCTTTTTACATATATGAATTTATCCGTTTACCTAGCAAATACAAAGGAATCATGTCAGTTGTGACCTGTCAACAAGTGATGTTTATTCCTCCAAGATACTTGATCCCACCTATAATTTTTTTTTCAAGATTCTGTGTTTGTTCTGTTCACAGTAATATTTAATTGGATTTTTGATCTCGATTGCTGTAAGTTATCTAAATACATGCACCTACATCTGCATAGCCACGAAAGTATTCGCTTCTCTCTACGTTATATACTTTAATTTAATTGATATTTCCGTCCGTTTTGTAAACCCCTAATATGTTTCCGTTCCTATCCCCCTATAATTGAGGAAGAAAACATAATACATTTATCTGAATATATGTATTACACTAGAACAGCAGATTAAAAAAATATTTATTGGTTAAAGAAAATGAGTTTCCTGCTGTTTTGTATCTTATCAGGTAAGTTGAACTAAATTATCCTAAAAGGTTTAAGAATTTGTGCTATTTTGTAAATATTCTTGCTATTTGCGTGTGTGTTTAGATCCAAATACGACGAGTCTCTAGATTAATATTTTTGCTGAATTTTTTGCACAAAAAGGATGCCTGGCCCATGCATGTGACCTTAACACATTGCCTCAATGCGTGGACGAAAAAGGTTCCTTCAGCGAGCTTTTGATCAATTTTCAATCACGGAAAAATCTTACAACTGTTGATGCCCAAAACAGCGTAAACGAATATTGCAAGTAAGTTGATAATTAATTCTAGTTAACACTAGAAAAAAAAATGAAAGTAAATTCAAAATTAAATTGCCAAACTTTTTAAAGAAACTAAATCAACAAGAAGATGCAGATGAACACTTTTTTTTCATTAATTTTGTTTTAAATTTGATTTTACTTCACAAAAATGCACATGTGAAATAAATGATATCCTTTTGAAAATGCTATTGCTGAAATTAGGGTGTGTAAAATACTCTTGTTAAATCTTTTACCCTTAATGCTCTAACAAAGTTTATCAGGAAAAGCAGTTCTATGTTAAAATTGATTTATTTTTGTGAAACAATCAGGCGCATCACTGAAATATTCATCATAGAGCCTTTCTGCCTTTTGTTTATCATGGAATAGGTTCCAGGGGAAGCTAGTGTCGTGTCTTCAGGATATGAAAAGATCATGTGTATCTCCAAACAGCCTCTCATTAACCTTGGACATGAGGATTTCTGCTGAGAAATACCTATGCACAGAAGGAAAGCAGGGTACAAAGATTTATGCATAATGCGATTCTACATAACATATCAACAGAAACTATTATACATTTGTATTACTTTCAATTCAAATATCATGAAAACGTTACAGATGAAGATACCGAAAAACATTATATAACGCATCTTCACGTTAGGAGATATATCTTAATCTTTTCAAAACATTAGCTATAAGTATTCATTTTTACCCTTTTCGCTCAAATTATAAAATTCAGAGATAGAAGAAATATAAAAAAAAAATTAAAATGAAATGTTAAAAGTGATGAAATGATCATCTTTCTTTAATAGGATTCATAGAAAACTTTCAGTGTGTGATGAACAAGTTTGTGGTGGATCAAACCAGTCTTCTGTCTTGTACGCAATTCTTTTCAGAACTTATGGAAATAGAAAACCGCAACACTGGCTCTGGTGATTCTAGTAAAGAATGCAGGTAATTTAAATTCTAAAATAAAACCATTACAATTTGCAGCGTTATATATATATATGACTGCCGTCATGAGAAAAGGGCCCTTATTATTTTGACGTCACAATGCGCAGAAAACAAACGTCAAAGTCGCAGTATTGTAAACACGGAAGTAATTTTTGTCGACTGCGTTTTGTGAACAAGAAATAAATTTGGATTTCCAGGTGTTACAAGAAAACCATTAAATGATATGAAATGCGGAAATTTCTATTAAATAATATAATTACACACTAGTACATGCATTTATTAATTATTCTGTTTAAGTATTTTTACTTGATATCACATAATTAAGCTGAACACGACATTGAACTCATTGTTAAAATTACGACGATTTATAGCTATGTGTATATATGATGCATGGCTAAAGATACTATATATTTGTTTTATGTTTAAATTTGAATCATATTCAGTGTAGACTAAGTCTTAATATCAAATGGTATTCTACATACTGTTACACGTATATTTTTCAGAGAGAGAGAGATGGAGAGAGATCAATGCACACACATACACTTCTTTGTTCTAAAAAAATACCTTTATATAAAATGTATTTTGAACAATTTTGAATTGTTGTAAACTAGTTAAAAATACATTGTTAGATAACGATGAAAGCGAAATGAGCCAAATTCACATGACTGATAACAAATAAGAAGCTGATCATTTTGCACCTGAAAAGTTTTTGAAGAGTTATCTGCCCTTGATGAAAAGAAGAAAATTTTAATTTTGTCAAAATATCTGTGGTAAATGATTCATTCTATTTCATATTTTAATAAAAAGAGAGTCTATGCATATTTTCACCAAGAGATTTGCATGAAATTCACATTACTTTTTACAATATCTTAATAAAACATGCGTTGCCCAAAGACGTCAATGTAAAATTTAAGGTGCAATTAATTGGACAGTAATTTAAATTTTGTAAATTCCTTTGATGGGGTATGTTTATTTCATAACACCTTCAAAATGTTACCATGATTAATCATTTCGGACCATTCATTTATTAGGTACAAAATATGGTCTTTATACATTGAATACCTTAACAGCAAGAGAATATGCTAAGGGGAAAATCGGAAAAGGGGGATGCCACGGCTATTTTGCAAAAATAAATTATGATAAAAAAAAAATTTATAAATGATCAAATAAATACATAAAAAAGTGGTCTCTGATAAAAATTACTCTTGTATCAATTTTCTCAAATTGTTCCAATAAAAACTGACTTGAAATTGAATTGCAATATATTTAGGAAATAAATGCAGCTAATTTGGACTTTTTCCAAAAGCATTATGATCAATGTTGAAGAAAATAACAATTACATCGACGGTAATACAAGGATTAAAATATTTATGAAACAGAAGAAACAATATATTAAACGATAGATAAGGCTGTAAAAAAATTTTCAAACTTCTGATAAATTTGAGAATAAATCACTGATAGAGGAATAAGTACAAGTAATAAGTTGTTATGGATGTCATATTCAAATGTTAAGAAAATGTTCAAAAACATCAACCAAACCAGTGGAAAGACAACAATAAAGAAATCTACGCATCTATGTTAAGGCTTCCAGAAGCTTTAAAATGCGTTCAAAACATAATATGTCATTAAGAGGTATGTTTTGGTTTTAATTTATAAGTATTGAACTTTAGTACTTCCAATTTATATAGAAGGTTTCCTCGGCTATATATTAACATATTTGTTATGATATCACATGACTTTGTTGATCACGTGACGGTCATTAATAATTTTTTGAAGTGTTTCATATAAATCGCTTCGGCGCAACTGATTAACACAATAATTATTAACATTTTGTTATATAAATAAACTCATCGTATCCTTGTGTATCCGAAATATGCTTGGGAAAAGTCATAGTATTACTTGGGTATAAAATATTTCGTGAGAAATTCAACTTACCTACAAATTTGAGGGTATTTCCACACAATATCGTAATCTGAATTAAAACAAAGCCAACACACATTTTTCCCAAGCATGATTCAGTTAGAGAACAACCTCTTCTTACAGGTTTCCACAAAAATTCTCAGATTAATCCTCATTAATCACCTGCGCCAGACTCTTTTATACACACAAAATAAATTCTACTTCCAACCACGGTTATAAAACAGAGTACATTTCAAAAGTATATTTTTCATAAGCATTTTGAACATGCCGAATTTCAATCAAGGGTAGGTAAGCGGTGTATGTTTAAAATATTCGGACATATAAGACTTAAAAAACCTTTAACGACCCGCGAATTTTGCAATAGCTATCTAGCATTTTACATGCAGTTTGAAATAAAGTGTCAAGTTCATGACACTCTCCCCGTTATAACACCTCAAGATTGCAGTGACTTGACGTCATTTTCCATTATGACGTCATATTTTGGTAGTCCAGAGATGTGAAGGCACAGAGTGCACTGTGATATTTCTACGGGAAGCCTTAACCTACCTGCGTAAAGTTTGATGAAAATGAAAAAAAAAATTAACACTGGTGATGTTTCGAGCGATAAAAAAACGGAGGTTCAGGCAAAACTTCTATAACCATAAAATATGTCAAAAACCATTGTTTTTTTTTTTTTGTTTTTTGTTTTTTGTTTTTTTTTTTTTTTGTTTTTTTTTTTTTGTTTTTTTTTTTTTTGGCCCAAATTGAATTCGCGTACATCTGTATGTTGTAAAGTAGTCACGTTTCGTGTTGAAATCTTGGATGTCGAGTCTCAGCTCTGATATCTCGATACCCCGTATATCCCGACATTTTTTGAAAGTTCTGTTGATGTAGGGATACTGAAGGAAAAGGATTAAACAAACACACACATCTGTCTGATTTTAAAGAAAAAAATGTTTCTATTTCAGTCGTGTGGTAGCAGGAAAAAATAAGAGTCATGTTTTTTTAATTTCGAGATTCTGACAAATTGTTATTTTTTGAGACAAGAACTAGGAAAAAATGGTTTTTCTATTTTATCTTTTGCTTTCAAGACAAAAGCAGATATGAAGTCGTCTATGAAAGTCAAGTTATTGTGGTAGAGTGACAATCATTCAATGGGATATTGCTTAACCGAATCGCCTTATATACAAAAAAAAGTATAAACATGTGTGTTGGACGTAATATTTAATTATTGTTTAAAGATATAATTTTGTGTAAATTTCATCGCAACGAAATATGAAAAACTTAGGTTTAAGGTTAGCTGAAGCCACAGAGGAAGATGAATAGATGACCTTTATTATGTTACAATATAAAATACATTATATTCAAGCAGGTCCGTAGCTATAGTTTTAAAAGTTGGGGGAGGGTCAACTTCCAAAAATCTGACAAGCAAAACAAAAACCTATACTGACTAATGAGTGGAAGATTGGGGGGGGGGGGGGCGGGGGGCTTCCCAAAATAATCTGATAAGCAGAAAACAGGGGAAAACTTATCTGTACAAATCCTGGAATTTGCCAGTGCTCCACCTTACAGCACCAGAAATTGGGGGGGGGGGGGTGAGGGAACCAACATCTACATGTATAAAAGGAAATTTGCTATAGCAAAATACTAGACTCAGAAAAAGTGGGGGCGGGCAGGCTCCCTCTGATCCTCCCCTCCCCCCTCGCGTTCTACGGGCTTGTTAAGTCTCAAAATATATTCGGTTTCAGTTTCAAATAGATTGCATAAAAATTGTAATGCAACTCTATTTCATTTCGCTCAGAATATATAAGAGCCAACAGCATTACAACCATTTTTAAATTTTACATTACATTGATTTACATTAAAAGTAAGAAGTTGACAAAAAAAATTAAATTTTCATGTACAGAATAAAAGTTCATAAAACAATCCTTCAACATCATTATGTGCCTTATTGTTATGTTTCTACTTCATAACTAAGACAGGCAAAGAAATTGAATTGTATAAACAATGGAAACTTTAATTATTAAAACATTTTTATTAGAGTATTCATAAAAATTAAAAAAAATCCCCTTGGAAGTAGTGAACAGATTTTTTTTTTTTATCTTTTAAAATCTTTCGGTAATACAGAAAATACATGAGGTGTTATTATCCCTTAGTAACAAAGTTATAGGGGATAAATACATGTATATCCGAAAATATTTTTTTCATATCGGGATCGATGTGCTATTTTGCGAGGGGATGTCCCGCTTTAATCGCACGAGGTGCCTTTCTGTAACATCGATATAGAACTTTTTATATTTCAATATTACAAGTGCTTTAAATCTTTCATAAATTGAAGTAGAGTATTAATTATAAAAAGAAAACCTTGTGTGGAATTCAACAAATATTTATTAATTTTTTTACTGAATAAAAACCGTTCCTAGATCCTGTCTAGACCCCCACCCCTCCCTTTACGAAATTACTAGATCTGCTCTAATATAGTATGAAAATAGTCTGCGACTTCCCTCATAAATAATTACATACTAGTTGCTTGAAAGAAAAAAATCCCAAGTTTATATGTGTCAAAACGATTACGGTTATTTAAAAAATGTAGTTTTGTAAAGAATGTTTGGAACCTGAATTTGACGCATGCGACGTCATTACGTTTTCAGTAAGTAACGTCAACATTGTTTTAAAGTGGTGTAGCTGCCCAGACACAGCCAGTTAAACCCAGGTCAAACACAATCCAAAAGGTTCAAAGAAAAAACACCAGCAATCTGGTAGATCAGTTTATAATGTTGACACAAGTGGTAAAAGGCTGTAACAAACATAAAAACAGAATTACAAAGATGAAATACAACAAACATTACTGAACTGTATACATGATGTACAGATGCATATTGACTAATAACCAAGTATCTGTATGACTAGATGACTGATAAAATGACTTAAAACACAGTATTGCGTTTAATACATAATGAGTTATTAATAATTACTCCTGATATACAAGACTTCAGACTCGACTACCTACAGACTGACGATCAAGTTCATAAAATGACATGAATTTGATATAAATACAATATCTGTTAATCTGCATTAGGTTTATACATGAAAGAGACAAATAACTGGACAAATCCATTCAATTTTATCAAAGATAAATACAAATAGTACATATTTTTTCTGAATATTCAATGACTGTAAATTTGGCGCAAAGCGATCACTGTAAACAATCATTCCTACATATCATGAGTGGGTGCACTAATTATAATACCCCAAAAATGATCATGCTGCGCACACTAAAAACCGCAAAAACTTAAAAATCCTTTAAACAAGAAAAAACATAATACATGTGATGGCCTTACCAAAATGCTCATAAAATACTGAAAAAGTGAGATATTTTAAAAATTGATGTATATTTCCATTCAGAAAGAGTCAGGCTATATATATATATATATATATATATATATATATATATATATATATATATATATATATATATATATATATATATATACAATGTATATATATTAGGGATGTCAAATCGGTCAATTTTTGATAATCGGTTACCCGGACGTTTTTCCGATCGAGTACCCGGGTACTCGGTAAAAGTGTAAATACAAGTGTGCTAATTTTCTTGATCCCCGTTAAACCCCAAGGCTGTTTTTATCACGTTTATAAATGTACTATATAAACACCGATTCCAACGTAAATGATTTTTGGCACTATATTTATTTATCATATAAACACAAAAGACATAATTATCAGATCAAAAATTACAAATGGTTTACAGTTCTTGTTTAGAATCTATATTTCATCAAAAGGAGGACACTCTGTTACGCAGGTTTGTGATGATAAGACTAGCAAAAGAGAAGCAGCGGACGTTGTTGGGATCGCTACTCTAATATTATAGTAAGTTTAGTCTAATATTATAGTAAGTTTAGTGTATATAAGGGGAAAGAATTTCATATGTTGATTGCTTCCCCCGTATACACTAAACTTACTACGCTGACTTTCAACATTTTTTTAAAAATATTTAGTTATTTCTAAATATTTCTTCATTTTTGAAGAGGGTAGCGGCATTTCTATGCATGTCCGATTTCGCTGCCGTATATTAACTAAATAATTTAAAAAAAATTTGAAGATAATAGACCATCGATAATCACTGAAAACAATCACTGAAGCCATCCAAAAATTAAGGACCAAGATAGGTGAGAACAGCTTGGTAACTAATTACTGTATATACACAGCCACACGCGATAATGAGTGTTTTAGAGGTGTAGAAGACTACACGGTATAATTACTGTATGCATATTTAAGTTAGTTTTTGATAAGTTTTTGATAAAAATAAGTACTTTGAAACAAGAAAAAATACACATCCGAGTAAACGAGTACCATTTTTAGTATTCGATACACGGACGTTCGATCGAGTACCCGGCTAACCGGGTACTTGTTGACATCCCTAATATATCTATATATATATATATATATATATATATATATATATATATATATATATATATATATATATATATATATATATATATATATATATATATATATATATATATATTGAACAGTCAGGTAATCACTGCCCCGCAGGACCTGACATGCATTGTTACTTGATTCTTTTTACACATAGGGTCATCATGACCTTTCCTTGGTGCCAGCTTTACAATAGACAACAGCTGTATAATTTTCATTACATTTATTAAAGACTTGAACAAAAACATATACAATTTTGCATTACTCATAACTGTGATGGACATCAGGGAATTGGCATTAAATGGCCGCATTGCATAAATGTACAATCAAAAATTAGGGTCCAGGAGGGATAGCTGGCATATGGACTTATAAGTACCGGGCAAAACCAGTGGCCCTGTGTTGGTCACAGATGCCCGAGATCCCAAATTTAGGTACTAGACATTAGGGACCGAGAGGTTTGCGAGCACATCTGTATACCCTGCTTCCGGTGATTGCTTCTGGTCAGCAGTACTTTTACACCCAAGTACTCCAGTACTAAGCCTCCCCTCCTGTTACAAGAGGTGGAGGGGGCCCCAGGCCTGCAGACTTGGCTACGACCCCAATCGAAAACTTTTTACTTGTCTTTTTACTTGACTTTTATTACACATTGCCATAGGTTGGATACTTTGTAGACAACCTGTCTACCCAACAATGTGCCCACCAACTTGTCTGATGGCTGGGCAGGGAAACAACGAGCCAGATGTGTTCACAACCCTCCCACTCATTCCTCCGGACCCGCCACAGACATCGATATGATGTTCCTCCATTACTTTACATTAGGGGATACTTTTCCCTTCCCTTGAATGAGGGACCGCAATCCACTTTTTACGTTATTTAAGAAAGTTCTGAAGCCAAGCTCGGAGAGGTGGGTACCATCAAATCTAATGTCCGGATTGGCAACGGATATGTTTGCATGTGAAATTACACCCCCACCCATTTCTGTGACAAATTTTGAGATATTTTTGTTAATTCTTTTACGTTTCTTGTCTATCTTTTTTCCACTGTTCAATGGAGCTCCATGCCAATAACGGCGTGGTAAGATGATTGACCACACCAGTTTAGTATTTGGAGTTTGGAGTTACCAAATCGTTGGATCCTAGATGAATTACTAAGTAATTTGGGGGTACTTCATGTTTGATGAGCTGTAGGAATTGTGGGTCTAATTCCTGCCATTCCATCCCCCTGCGTGATCTCCATAGCAGTGTGGCAGGGAGGTTCAGGCTTTGTCCCCCTGGGTAGTGTTTGGCTGCTTCCCCTGCCCAAAAAGGAATGGATGATCCTATGATCCATATTTTTAGACCTGCAATGCTTTGGGTTGGTTAGTTTTGGATTTTAAATTGACTATACACATGTCCAAATACCCCCCCCCCCCCCCGCATCGATGGGTAGATGTCTGTAGTCCTAGTAGGTATGGGAATGTTGTTGTGAACCAAGCTACATGATCCTTATGTATTTAAGAAAAGCTACTGATTTCCATCTACCAAACTTCTGAATTTCAGAATCGGATGTGCCCTGTAATGCAAGGTCTGTTGCCCTCCCAATTCGAAAGCTGTGTGTGCCAAAATGGCCTGGTGTTGGTAATATGTTTTCAATAGCCTTTTAAAGGACTGCGTTGAATTGGTATCTCGTCAATGGTTTTGTATTAAGATGAATTAGAAAACTGTGGTTAACAGGGGTATGGGGCCTACACTCGATAAAATCCAAGGTAGCTTTAACTGGGCACAGGGTAGCAAGTGGCTGGCTATGGATAATAAAGATGGTATTCTTGCAAACCTGGTCAGTTTTGGAGTGTGGTATGGTTAACCTTAAATAGGGCTTGTGTGGATGTGCTTGAATGTGTTTGAGTTGTATGCAATGGGATGAATTCTGTGTGTTTGAGTTGACTAAAGTGAATTCCCCTACACAAAGTAATGCAAAGTATGGTAATGAAAAAGCACATGTGAACAGTTTGACCTCGTAAGTAGAGCAACACACTGACTGTAGCGATATACTGTAGATTCCTTATTTTACGCGAGTACTTAATATCGCGAAATGGCTCAAGGGCGTCAAATCGCGAGAACAATAATTCGCGAACCGGTGATTTATCTAGAGATTTTGCATACATTAAAGCACCATAAAAATAAAAGCGAGTATTTTTTTTTTTTCGCGAGTGGTGCTTCTCGCGTAATTACGCGATAATTTATTCATCGCGTATATTTAGGAATTTACAGTAACAAGCTTTTCCAAAATTGGTAGGGTTATTGGGAGGCGGTTGTCTGGAACAACTCTGTTGTTGCGCTTTAAGCCTTGAAGTGCTTTGTTGATTTGGAAGGACTTGGTAGGGTCAGGAAGATGGTTTATTTTGTGGAAGTATGACAATGCACTAATGTAAAGGGACACTGAATTGGGTGACATTTTTTGGATGGATAGGTAGGCTATAAAATATAGTAATATGTTGCTGTGCAGGGGCCAGGTTTGCTGTAAGCCATAAATGTTTAAAAATGATTGGAATTTATTCAGTGCAGCCCGGTAAGCTTTGTAGGTGTTTTGTGATAAGGAGCTATGAATAAGGCGTTTGGACTCAGCAATTAAATTTCCCATATCTGCTTGGGGAGCTGTGTGGGCCACATCTCTGCCTCTGGAGCCAGGTTGCGAAACTTTCCCCACTGTGAACGAGAAATACTGTCAGCTATTTTGTTCAGTTTTGTTGGGATGTGTTGGGCTTTAATTGTGATGTTATGTTGCAAAGTGAGGAGAACAAGTTTTCTGACAATGTTCATTACCCTTGTTGACTTAGATGTCAATGTGTTAATGACTTGTACAACTGCCATGTTGTCAATGTGGAAAAGTTTGCGTTTGTTTGATAACCATGGGTGCCATAACAGGAGTGAAACATATACTGGAAATAGTTCTAAGAATGTCATGTCACGAATAACATCAGAAAACACCCAGTGGGTAGGCCATTTTGAGTAAGCCCAGCGGCCAGCAAAAAGATTCCAACCCCCCCCCCCCCTTAAACCCCCCTGCACTATCTGTGAATAGTTGTAGACTATTATCTGATGACCAAATACCAGAGCATATGACTGTGACCCCATTAAAGTGTTTCAAAAATTGCTGCCATACTGCAAGGTCTGCTTTCATACCTTGATTAACTCTTATCATGTGATATGGTTTTTTGATGCCAATAGTGGCATCAACTAGTGGCCTGCAAAAGGCTCTGCCAGGTGCTACTGTTTTGCAGGCAAATTGAGGAGACCAATCAGTGATTGTAAGGCCTTTAAGGAGACCTTTTTACTTATCATGACTGTTTGAATGCTTTGTCGGAGAGAAACTAACTTGTCTTGCGGAAGTCGCATTACCATGTGGATAGTGTCAAATTCAATTCCTAGAAAAATTATTGTTGTGCTGGGCTCGGTGGTTTTGTCAAGAGCTATTGGTATTCCGATATGGCTACAGATATTTTTGAAAAGGTCGAGGGTAGATTGGCACCGATTAGAATTTGGTGGTCCCGCGAAGAGAAAATCATCTAAATAGTGTAGAATATGGGGGTTACGTGAGCTAGATTGAATGATCCAATGTAATGCAGTTGTAAACTTCTCCCAGATTGCACAGCTGATGGATGCACCGAATGGCATTATTTTGTCAAAAAAGTATTTACCCTGGAATTTAAACCCCAATAGCTCAAAATCATTTTTGGCCACAGGAATGAGCCGGAATGCAGATTTTATATCGGATTTAGCTAATAAAGTACCTGCCCCCAGTGTCGCGATGATGGCTGCTGCGTCGTCCACTGATGCGTAGTGTACTGAACATGCAGCTGGATCTATAAAGGAATTGATTGATTGATGTTCTGGGAAGGACAGGTGATGGATGAGTCTAAAATCTCCATCTTTTTTGGGGACAAGTCCTAATGGTGAGATTTGAAGGGATGGGAATGGTGGGTATTCAAATGGTCCCCCTACCCTCTGGAGCAGGAGTTCTTTATGTATTTTTTGTTCCACTATACTGGGGTTTACTATAGCACTTTTTAAATTTTTTGATTCCCTGTAAATTCTTGGGCCATTGTACTGGAGTTGAAAACCGTTTATGAGAAAAGATTTAGCACTGTAACCTTGTAGATAAGCAGACAAATTGTAAACATCAATTGGAGTTTTCCTAAACTGTTGATATCCTCGTTAGAATTGGGTATTTCTATTCCTGCATTTGATCGAGGGGTGTGATCCGCCACATGAATTGCACGAGTGGACAAACCTGCAATTTGGGTAGAATTTGCATGACTTGCCTGAATTAAAATCGTAACAGTAAGGATTGGGTGCTGAATTTACCTTTTTCTTAGCTGCTGGTATATTGGGCTGTTTATGTTGGGGGAAAAAATTTTGTGTGGGAGATATGGGCTTTTCTTGGGCCTGCATGGTGTAATTGTTGGTGACATGGATCAACCACAGTTCAGAGTTTATGATTCCCCAAGATGAGTGTGGGTCTGACACTTTGCGAAGCTGAAATTGTTCATCATATGTGAACCAACCATTCCCAGATCTGTCGGCTGCCATTCTTACATCCCTCATATATTTCAAAAATTCTTGGGCTCTAGATCTATATTTTTCTAACATAATACTTGTGAAGATGATGAAGGCTGAAGTCCATTTGTCGATTGACAAAAAGGTGCGGGGTTTATGCTTCACAAGGCACATTGTGCCGTTGAGTATTTGTATTTGGCCTTGTGTATCTAAGTGATCTGAGATTTCCCGCGCCGATTTTAATAGTATGGATAGATCGACAAATTTTCCCTCCCAAATTTTTTGTTTAATTTTTAGTGGAACATGGGCGCTAATAGGATCTATAGAACTGGGGGTTTCAGCAGGTTGGTAATCCGAAATGTTAAATGGGGGGCCACCGAATTCGCTATTGTTTGTATGGTGTGTTAAGGCATCTACTGTGGGGAGCAAAATGTCACACTCACCCGAGATGTTGCTCAACGTCTCCTCGTCTTGGCCCTCCAGACGTCCTGTGGGTTCGTATTCGTAAGCCTCATGGGTTGATTCCGCCACCGTTACTGTGGCTGGGGGAGTTGATGTTGCAGTACTGGTCCGGTTTCCCCTAAGTCGTGGTCTTGTGTTGGTGGGATGTCCCGCCTCGTGTGTGGTCCGCTTGGATCTCCTTCCTCGCCCTCTGCCCGGCGAAACAAAATTACGATCGCGCTCCTTTCTGGAGGGTGAGGTGATCATCTGTCTAACTGGCGGCATAGTTGAGACCAGGTAGCGTGTAAAATTGATTTTAATAATTTTGATGTGGATCTCATCTCCTGACACACCCTGTTGCTGGATGGGGGGGAAAAGGAAGTGCTACCTAATTAATCAACTCGTACCAATATGAGTCTTTTTCCTTTTGGATTATACCCAATTCGTTCCACTATTAGTTTTAACGATATTGTAATGTGCTTCCTTCAATTAATTGAGATTAATTTGGTATAAGGGCAAATTAATCTGCCATATATATAATTCCTTTTAAAATGATTTTTTATATGAATTATATGAAATTCACAGGTTATTAGACAAAACTTTGACCTGTATCGATGACAAGGCCCAAAATCTGTGCGGTGGCAAAGCAAGAACTTATATCCATTCTTATATGAAAGCCTCGTTCAAACCACTGACGGAGAGCATATCATGTAACAGTAGTAAGTATCTTTGCAAAACAAATAATTTTAAAATCATGCCTGATTCGGGAATTCTTAAAAAGGAAAACCCTTCCTTAAAGTTATGTCCGTATGATAAAGTACAACAGGCTATCCAACGATGAATTTGACGGGATATTTTATTTCATAAAAAAAATAAAGTTCGCGGTTTTTTAACATGTTGCAGGATAATCTACCAAAGTCGAGAAATATAAATATAAAAGAAATTTTATATATATATATATATATATATATATATATATATATATATATATATATATATATATATATATATATATATATATATATATATATATATATATCACTAGGCTGAAATATGTCATAATAAGGAGATATTACATTAAGTTGACAATATCAAAATGTCATCAAAAACTTTTACGGGATTTTTTTAATGCTTGTACTATTTTGCATACCATCGCATTATTTAAATGCGTACAATTTTAAGACTTTCTGTTAAAGATATGTATTGGAAAAGTTTGACAAAAAGAAATTTCATTTGAAAAAAAGGGAACCTTCTTAATTCTGAAATATGTCATGGGTTTCGAAGAAACTGGACACGAGGAGCATCAATGACGGAATACCATGTTCTTGACAAACTAAGACATGCCAAACAAAGAGTTTCTTAATAATTAAATTTTAAAGCTTTATGGACGCTTCTAAACGCGCTTGAAATGTGTCAAAACAATACTTGTTTACATAGATATTTTGCACTTCAAGTGTGGCCTTTTTTAATGTATATTATGGACACAACCTCTAGGCGCCATTCAGGTCTGAGACATTATAATGAATTTAGGTAAGATAAATTCTTGCCGAGGAATGAAAGGTCTCGGGAGACATCAGTCTGATAATTTTCGTATTCAGCCCTAGAGCATTCAATCATTTACTCCTTTAACGTTTTGATTATAATCACAACCTTTAATCTTTTAACTATGTATATATCAACATAAAATTCTTTATACATCGTTTTGATGCTACGAACATCGTAAGGCTTTTACACAGTTAGTTTATAATGAACAGTTTCTGTATTTACAGGTCAGACGACAATCACACATTGGTGGACTTTCGGCATGATCTTTGTTTCTTTTTCAATTTGTTTCTTTAACGTTCTGTATGATTTCTGATTTTGAAAAAAAATAATTTATCACTTTAATGTCTTTTTTTAAAAAACTTTCTTCATATGAATTGATTTTTCTTCGATGCCTAATTTGTTTTGAGAGCTAAATAAATTTTTATAAGGAAATAAAACGAATAAAAAAGATTTGTTTTCAAGTGTCATCCTTAAAAATAAGGGTTGAAATGCATTAGTCATCTCAGAGAGAACAATATCATAAAAGAATATTCTTCAAGCTGTCGTCAAGGAAATGCAATTTTCCCACTTTTCCTTTGTATCACGTGTAAATCAATGAATGTATTTTAATTATTGTCTCCCATGATGCAAAAGTTTCAGACAGATCATGTATTTTCAAGAATATATGGCCTATAACACAAACTCAGGGTACATTTGATGAGAGATTGTAAATTTCCCAATGTAATAAAAAAAAAAAAACTATTCCATAAACGTCATCGCATTTTCTAAGATATGTAACGTGCACATTAACATTTTTTTTTCATAAAGTCCTCCGAAAAACTATAATATATCTTTTTGCACAAGATGTCTTAAAGCTTATTAAATATGATTTTTTTTTTCTCTTAAAAGTAAAACATCGCTAATATTTCTTTTTCAGGGGAGGGGATGATAAATTCCCTTAAGAATTCTACACTTTGCACAATTGTAATGTGAAGGTAGCTCTCACCAAAATAATAAAATATTTTTTTTCCGTTCCTATGCCTCAGGATGTAGTTATTTGGACATAAATTTGAATTTATTTTACGGTGTCTATAAATTTTCTGTTTTAATCCTGACCCTGAACTACACAATACATAAAACTGAAAACTAATAATATTATAAATCTCTCATCAAACTAATTTTTTGTCACATAAAAATCAGATATCAAATTCAGCATGAGCTTATCTGATCAAAGTATGTAAAACTCATAATACAATCATACATTCAGGTCTTCGTTAAGTCTCATGTTCCTCTTGACAAAATTAAAAGTTATAAATGAAAAAGATTTAATATGTCGAATATTCCATTTAAGCCTGATGTTGACGTGGACGAAAAATACCTTATACTTTGTCATGCGTACAAAGTTTTAATGGTTATCTAAAGGTAGTCACTTTAAATGACTGAATTATATCTAATTGTGTTTACATCGAGTTTATGTAATAAAACAATAAAACCATTTTTATTGAAATTATAATTTATGATATCATTGTTTTATTTGATTGTTATTAATTTAAAGATGGCTGAAGCAAAGTATTGGACAGAGGCTGGAGAATACAATAACTTTGATGTTTCAGTGAAATCTGAAGATAACGGACAGTAATCAAGCTCAAAAAAGCATTGAAACAATACAAATTTGGAGACAGTAAACAAGGACCTCCAAAAAAATCAGAGGTGGGATCAGGTGTCATGGAGGAGTAAGCATCTCATGTCGACTGGTCACTCCCTCCATGTACTCTTTGCCATGATCGGCCAAACGGAAATATCCGTAAACAATTCCGTGAAAATAATGGCCTGATAATTTGTATGAAAAACGTCAGTCAAAATTCGTTTTAATGATTTATTGTATTTGATGTATCATACATAATTGATGTGCTTTCATTGAAAGAAGGAAGAATATGGATTTGCTTTTTGAAAGTGTTTCCTCTCAGTTAATAACTTACAACAGATGTAATAGATGGAAAGAGGAAGAGATCATTGATTCTATAGGAATGGATGATTGATTGGTTGATTGTTTGTTGTTTAACGTCCCATTCGAGAATTTCACTGATATTGAGAGGTCACCATATACCGGTGAAGGGCTTCAAATTTTGACCTTTACTCGGCACTCAGGGCCATTGAGCAGTGAGGTATCTCTATCGTGCCAACGCCTGCTGTGACACGGGGCCTCGGTTTTTAAGGTCCCATCCGAAGGACCCGCAACTTTCACTTCAAAGTGCCGAGCGCATGGCGAAGGAACAGTTGCTACCTATTTTTTTCGACTTAGGTCAGTCGCGTCCGATATTCGACCTCACGACGTACCGATCACGGAGCGAGCGCTCTACCGACTGAGCTACCGTGAACGGTAGGAGTGGTTGAAGTGTGGAGGAAGTAATGTTTTATTTGACAAACATTTGGACAAATTTCAAAAATCAGTTGGACTCTATTAATTGATATATTTACCATGGATGCGCTGTATATAATTGTTATAATTGTTAATTGTTATAATCTTTTCGCTGTTTGTCGTTTATCAAAAGACCCACTTTTTGCAAAAAGATCCAACATTTCATCTACCTATTACTAGTATATTATCTTTCTTTTTACTGAACTATTTTGCTTGAGCGATTTCTTAAAATGACGAAAGATTTCATAAAACTGTTAGGGATACAAGTACATGCAATAATAGCCATTAATTTATTCTGAAAAAAAGTTTCCTTCTGCACTTCTTCGTAGAAATTTAGGCCACTGCCTTTCTAATGTCTCGATAAAAGTCAAATTTAAGTCCTTGCATGTTCTCCTTCAAAGGCAAAGTTTTGCTTCGACCTTTTGAATCTAACAATCATTGCCTCTTAAGCCTTCCTATTTCTGGTGCTGAGGTGAAGCTGTCCTGAATCTCATATGTCATTTATAAATAATATCTATATTAACATCGTAGCTTGTTATGTCACTTCTTTATTTTATTCTTGTCACTGATCATGAGGGTGAGATGTCAAAATACAATATTATATAACATACTGATGCTCCGGGGACACGTTAGACGACGTCATTTGCAGCAAACTCGATTCAAATTACCCTTTGAAAATTGCGTCACCATGATAAATCATAGTCATACAAAATTTGGTTAGTATTGGTTGAGTGTTTACATAAGGTATAAAACTTGTCTACGACTTTTCGGGACAACCCACGTATTTATTTATCTTCATTTGTGAAAAATTAAAAAAAAAACCTAAACTCTTTTTTTTTAAATCGACACTTCCACTCTAACACGTAGGGGGGGGGGGGGGGGGTGAGTAATAACAACTTGAAATTTTATTTTTTTTTTTTCAAAGAAAGAGATACTAAATAAAAAATGATCAAGTAACAGCAGTAATATATTTCATCAACGTCATCAACCATCTTGACAACACTTCCAGAAAAAAGCATTAAATAGATGAAAAATGTGTAATTCTTGCTTTTCTTTCCATCTGTGAAATTAAAGGATGTCTGAGGCTACAGTTTACATTCGTTTTTAATAATTTGCACAGAAGGCCTCCTAGTCACCTTGAATTAGACATGTTCTTGTTTAATTCATATTTTTGTTTCCATGTAAATCTTTTATAATGGTCTAAATGCAAGTTTATTATCAATGTACGTTGTTTTATATTTCTGAAAAGATTATATATATATATATATATATATATATATATATATATATATATATATATATATATATATATATATATATATAGTTATACAACAGGCGTGTTATGGGATATTTCACGTATCTCAGACTCACGTTGTGGGATCCATAGGTGGTTTATGGGTCATCTATATTTTGACCCATAAACCATGTAGTCTAAATTTCACAGAAATGTTTAAAATGATACAATTATCATAAAAAACCAAAAAAAAAATTTTTTTGACCCATAAGGATATATAGAAAAATGTCCCACAACGCAAAATCTATTTTTAGAACAGTCGGTCTAAGTCCCTCGCTTTCAACATTTTGTGTATCTATAAATGTCAATTGGAATATCCCACAATACGGTTTAGTGATACACACAATGCATTGTGGGAGGACAATGGCGGCGTTTAGCAGTGGGAAAATGAGCTGTAAGTATCTTATTATTATTATTAAGCAGCTAGTAGTAGAGCGATTGAATATAACGCATATTTATGATAATTAGGTTCCTGTTACAAATATTTCTAGATCAGTAATATTGTGGCTTTTCCACATTGCATTTTCGCCATTTGCTCCATTCCTAAAAATAGTGCTACACAATTTTTTCATACAGAGTTTTCTAAACAGTTTGACTGTGATCATAAATAAAAAAAAATTTACGACCAGGGTGTGGGAAGGTATCGGGTCCGTTCGCCCTATCTAACCTGTTCGCATGAGTCCATTCGCGCAGGGTCCGTTCGATAATTCTCGCCATATATCCCGTTTGCCTAATATAGCCCTTTCACGATAACTGCGGTACTACTCTTTTGCAGGGCAAAATAACAACATTTGGCAAAGTTTTTGATGACAGATAATTAAATGACGTATATTAAACAATTAATTTTACGTCATATTTCACCAAAATATATCATTTTGCCCTGCAAAAGAGCAGTACCGCAGTTATCGTGAAACAGTCCAATGGTCATCATTATTGTTAATTTTTTTTTATCAAATAAAACTAGTAAAGTATTTAGTATATTTCCTTTCCGTCAGTATTGACTTTATTTCCGTTTTTCATGTTAATCAAAGATGTAATCGGTTTAATTGCTGTTAATTTAGTATGGTAAATTAGGTAACACTTTCATTGTTTTGTTATTTAAGATGAAATATATACATTTGTGGTATCTCTCTATTATATAAACATGCAGAGAGCAAATATCTTCATACCTGTATGAAGTTTTTCGAAGGTCATAGGTCATTATGTGACCTAATCACATAGCGCAGTAATATCTACATAAAAAGACTTACTCCACTAAGCAATATAGCATGTTTTTCATGCATAAAAATGTACAAAATACGCAAGTAAAATAATAATCATTTTATTTACAATGTAAACGAGTGTTTAATACAGTTCTTGATCGATTTTACATAGAGAATAGAAAACTACGTGTTATAAGTTTCATGTCTGAGCTGCATAGTCTCAACGTTTACCCTTATTTTTCTCGCAGACCTCTGAATGTTATAATTTTTTTTCATTAAACTTTACTCACAATAAATTTGAAAATCTGTTGAAAAATATCAATGTAATGTAATCACGCCACAAAGAGCTGACAAACACTGCACTTTGGAAGTTCGGTAGGCACACCTCCATCATCGAGATCGTTGTGACGTTGTCTTAACAATGTAAGCTGTCACCAGTGTCTCCATGTCAACATCATAAATTAATAAATATGCCTTACTGAAATCGTAGATTTTATGTTTTTCATCAAATTTTGATTTCAAGTTATCTGGTCCGGACAAGTGTCTCCATCCATCCCTTCCCGACCGAAATTCCTCCAACTTTTTAGTATCAAACATCGGACGTGTTTCTTGTGTTTTTTAACATCGAATATGGGTTCTCAAGAATACAAAAATTCCAAGACACCAATATGCTCACTATAATTGATCACAAGTAGCCTTTCACAGAATATTCCCTTCAAAACAGAATCCTTTGCCAGATGAATTTGAAGCGTAACCGCTTTTCAAGCCGATTTACACCTAGCGTAATTTGTCAAAATCTACGACGTACAGTTAGTGCAATATTTATATTCGATTACATTCGATTGTCCGTCTCAAATGTATATATAAGTAATAAATAACAAGTTTAAAAACTTCAATGGGAATTGAAGTGGGTCGGTACGTGATCAAATCTTCTGAGAAGGCCTTCGGCCTTCACAGGATTTGATCACGTGACCGACCCACTTCAATTCCCATTGAAGTTTTTAAACTTGTTATTTATTTCTTAAATGTATGTTTTGAAAATAATAAAGGAAATTGAGAATGACATTAATCATGTTGATAGGCCATTTTAATTGGGGATGAGCAGCGTCGGAGCAACAGGTTTATTACTTATCTTTTATTCTCAACTTAATATTGTTATAAAACATTACTAATAAATTTAACGAGTATCACATCGGTTACTCAAGAGTTTCCTTTTATTTCTTCATTTATACTAAAGTTCAAGTATTAATTGGGGATATAATAAATTGTAATCTAAATAGAAAAAAATCATAAAATTCAATCAAATCAAATGAAATTACGAAAAATTAACTAACTATGACAAGTTAACATAACACGTCTGTTACCATACATTTGAACATATTTTAGACGAAATGTCAGTTGAAGTGTAGGCCGTCACGGGTTCGAAATTTACATGTTTTCCAGAATCAAAACATGAAGGCTTGTGAAGAGAAGTGCCTGTCCACTGCTCTAAAGAGAATAACCGACTAACATATAAAGAACAAACAGACTTTGGGTGAACAAGTTAAAGAGCTCGAGCGAACGGACTCTGGGTGAACGAGAATTAGGGCGAACAGCGTCAAGGGCGAACCCATTAAATGATTTTAGGGCTAACGAACATACAATGGTCTGGGAAGGGTCCACATGATGATCCATATGTATTTACTGCCAAAAAATGGTGTGATGCACTGATGCCATGTGGCATGCCACACATTATTATCTACTTTGTAAAGTTCATATCAAACTGCGCTATTAGTATAGTATTCATCATCGAAGTTAGATGAATTTGTAATGTATCATTATGATATTAAAAAATTGGAATTGACATTCAAATGAATATATTGACATCCATTGGAAAGAATTGTTAAGTCATTTTGGGTGGCTGACCACAGCTTTATGGAAAAATTTTACCTTACAATGAAAAACCACATCATCAAAGTTTATTTATCTTTGCCACTCCCTTGATTTCTAAATCAGCAATTTAAAAAAAGACATGCGTTTGGGTTAAATATAATTTTCCTAAATACTTGCTGTGGTAGATGACGACTGATTTTTGAATTTCTTAGAAACAGAAAAATCACTTTTGCTAGTCAGTGTTGTATGATTTGTCAACTCCTGTGGCATTCTTATTAACTTCTTAAATTTAGGTGTCAGAGATATATATGCATTATCATAGCACAAAACTATGACATATTTTAGAATGGCCGGAATATATTTCCTGTAGACCCTTTAAATTTCAATGCATGCATCTTAAACTTTCTTATGATGTATTTACACACAAGTTTGACATGTGTTTTTCTAGGTCTTGTAAATGCACAAAGTAATCTGCTGTTCCTTACTCTTATTTTAAGAGTCTGAGATGGCAGGGGATAGTTTTGTACTAATGACCCAGTAAATTTCTTTAAAAAACTGAGATATCCCATGTGTGATGTGATATTTTATGTAGAAAAATGATTAGAATAATTATGGAACACATTTGGAGTGTAGCAGAGTTTTTGCTGAAAAAAATGATGTGGAACATGATGGTGTCACTATGACGCTTATCTTATTCAGAGTTGTAAAGGCGAAACTAACCCGGAAGACACATGGTCAGTTGCAGAGGAAATTCAGCTGAAAGCATTTAATAGGCCTTAGAAGAAGGTGTGTATCTCAGAGGGAAGATGAATGACCCATATCAATTGGTGAATTTTCATTAGGGCATGCATTGATTTACAGACTGCTGGCTGTTTTATCCTGCCCGTTCAGGCCTGGGGTGGGTTGTATGGGTGCGACTGAGGCCCAAATCTTGGAAAAACAAGCCAAAATTTGGTACATGTGCACTCTAATACTTTTTTATAGGCAGATTACATGTAATTTGTTGACATAATTTGTGAGCCATGGGCATATGAAGTGTAATTAATTAGCCTCTGGAAAACTGTCCCCATGTACAGTCAGGGGTGAGACTGAAATCCGTCATTTTTGAAAAATGATGGATAATCGTCATATTTACTAAGTACGTATTTTCGTCATTTTTGTCAATATGACTTACTATCGTCATATTTTCTTTTTCAACTTAATTCTTCTATCCTGGTTACATAAAAGCGAAATTTGAATTCACCGCTGAAAGAAGAGTGTTTTCGCAAGTTTCATTTCATCCGGGTCACTAATTACTGCCGACCACGTGCGTTAGAACATCAACATGGAAGGTGAAAGTTATTATTTAGCGGTAAAATGTCGAATTTTGGTAGAACTAATTCGCCATTTTTACATGGCTTTTAGCCCTATAAAAACATATAGTACACCGTCTGGAAGAATACGTACTTGTAGAGAAAAGTCTCGACAAAAAGTTAAAGCCATAAAAAAGTAGTGCGCCCCGTAAAACAAGCGAGATATTTCAGTGCGCCCAGACCCTCCATTTTGAAAAAAGACGGAATATCGTCATTTTCGTCTTCTTTCCTATTTAATGCAAATAAATTGACAAATAACTCTTCCACTCTTATCTTTGCTTGGAAAATTTATACTGTCAACATAACCAGTATTGTAGTCAGCTGTATTAGAGAAATGAAGTTCGTTTACGATGTTTTTTGTCCTTTTTTCAGTTGGTGGATCTAACATTTTTCAAAGAGAGGTAACTCGGTATTCTAGAAACACTCTAAATTTTTATGACTGTTTTTCGTCATTTTCTTAAAAATGACGAGTTTAAGTCATAATAAAAATTTTATTTTATGGCTTAAAATCGTCATTTTAAAAATGACGGATTTCAGTCTCACCCCTGACTGATGTACATGTTTTTATGAATTGCATGTATATGTGTACCCCCTCGGCACATGTTTAGCATTAAAAAAAATATCCTCTAGCTGCCACCTGAACATGCTGAATGACTGAGAACAATAGCATTCCATTTTAGATAAGTCGTACGTAAAAGTTCTCTATAATAAAAATAACAATGGTATTATTATGGGGAAAAAACAACTAAAATTGGGAAAAAAATCGTTAATTTCAGGAGAAAGGGCTGATATTCGGACCTAAATTGAGTGTAGTGGTATACTATGTATGTAAAGGGATTATTGCTATACACAATCAGTACAACCGTTATTGCCTCTAGGTAAAACTAAGCCCCTCCCCTCACCAGAGAAAACTGTACAGTTAAAAATCTCAGTCTTTATAACTGGCAGCTGATGGGGCCAAACTGTTTATTACCATTGTCTTCTGCGATAGTTTATCTAAGTTCTACACAACAGTATACGGCAAGGTGGTCTTAATTTTCTTTTATTTCCATTTAAACAGTGTCAAAACTCTGCTCACCAAGTGCGAAAGTCGACTTTCTTGTTGGCTAGTCTAACTTTCAAGATAAATTTGGTGTAATGTAATTAAAACTAATATGAAATTGTATAAAATAATTTAAACTAAGGCCAACATTTTTTTATTAAATGATTTACAGGAGCAACGACTGCGATTTTGGCTATTTAAAACAAATAGAAAATAAAAGTCCCTGTTGTTGATTTTATTTTTAAATTTCCCGCCGATCTTCAATGCAAGTGCCCTAAGTAAATAAAATTGATGTGCAAATAAGTTGGCAATTCTGATTGGCTGCTTTATTGAAAGCCGTTATTATCATCCAATCAATTTACGTCTGTTATCAATTGTTTCGGAAGTGTATAAAACGTGCCAACATGGATGCAGAAATGTCAACTTATACAAAAGTTTAGAATACTTTGTCCGTATACACGATAGTTTTTCCAAGTCAACCATAGCTAACAGGAAAATCAACTGGAGTATGTTCGATGACGAAGTTAAGTTGGAGTTAAAAAGAAATAAAAGAAATTATCAGCCTAATTTTATCAGAGGATATACGTTGACAAGACTGTCACTTTCACTGTGGGTACCGCTGTATACTGTAGTTCTCTTTTACAATTTTGATACCTTTGATGAACATGATAAAAGAATGGAAATTAAAAATATACCTTGGAAATTTGTGAAGAATAAAATGTGACATATCTAATTTGCATGTATATCCAAGAAACGTTTTCAATCTTGTAACATTTTAAAAAGATCATATGCAGTACTGTACAGACTAGAAATTCATAAGTATTTTGTTGTGTGTTAAATAGTTGTAGAGTAGATATAAACAGACACTGCAAACAAAACGGTATTAAACATGCTAATACTGTCAAGCTTTCAGATGTTTGTTAATATGCATAAACATATGCTGTATTGTAAAGTACAGGTTTCATTCATGATTATGGGTTTTATATTGAGATTCTCTTTATAACAATATTTTCCATTTTTGATTCGTTGGTTCATGATTTTTTCAGTACTTTGAGCAAAGTGAGGTTTTCATTATTAACTTTTTTCTTTGGTGATCTTGTTGTGGTCATGATTAATATTTTGATAAGAACATGAAGAAATTCCTTAGATTTCCCCCATTTCTCAGAAGGATTTAATAGTCTACTTTAATTTTTCTGTTATGGTTATCATATTTTAAGCTCTTCACTGAATATACAGCAATTTTTATTGAATAAATGAAAATTAAAATATCGGACACTTTTTCCAATTTTATTTTTATTTTTATTTATCCCCCTGACCCAATTTTTCAAAAAAAAATTCCTGTAAATCATTTAATAAAAAAATGTTGGCCTAATTTGATATTGTATAATATACAAGTAATAAAAACTAAATTTATTTTCAATTGTATAATATTTTTTTAATTTAATTTTTATATCTTTTCAGCAAATTGCAGAGTGTCGTGTCTCACTAAGATTGCAATTTTTAGGCTAAAGAATAATATGATTTTCTTGCACTCTAAAATATTTATGATAATTGAAAAAAAATTTAACGGGTAGATCATGCTGTGACAGGGCACTTTATTATTCTTTGTATGAAACAAAAATTATTTTTGGGAAAAATACATTGTGATTCGTATATTGTGACTACTATATTGTGATATATATTGTTGCATAACACCTGTATTGTTCCTGTAGCCCAATACTTCATCATATAAGTTCTTTTGTTTAAATATAACTTTATACTTTTTATTTATGGTACATATGGTTTTCATTATCATATTACAAGCATTGTTGCATTTGACAGCTTCCAAAGGCTGGAAAGGTACGTTAATGAAGCAGCTATAGATGACCCCAAAAATAATGCTGTTATGAGAAGTTAAAAGTGTTTAACAACTACCCAAGGGTTTGCCTCTTGCAAGGAGAGATATTGATAGAGGGAAGGAGATCAGATATGACTATGTTGATCCAATGGACAATCTTCCTTGGAAACATCAGGTAAATATTTAGAATAATGGATTTTCAAATTTTACAAGTTGCATCCTCTTTGTAGTGCATTTTTTTTTTCAATGTTCTTGGAATTGCAGTAGGACCTTTGGAAATCAGGGGTTGAAATATATGGTAGCCCAATGCCCGGGGCTAGTCACTTTAAGACTCAGGCTAGCTAATTTAAATGTAATGATAGTCCATTGGACTAGCAGAATGGGGAAAAAAATCTCAACAGTTTACTTTCACTTTTCTATGTAAAGTGGTTTCATTAGACCAAGAACTACATTGTAGTTTAATTTGTTTTTGTCACCACAGCCTTTAAAACTTTTACTTGTTATGTTTTCATTTTGCATGAAAAAGTTGTTGGGCTAGTTAGTTTGAGGTTTGGGCTAGCAATTGTTTACTGATCATTAGCCCCTGGGCTAGTGGGTTTTCCAGAAAATTTAAACCCCTGGAAATGGGTAAAAGTGACAAAATATTAAAACTGGGAAAATACAGAAATTGAGTAATCATTATACCTCCTGCAAACAAGGATGGAGGTTGGGGGATAACAGTATATATATAAAATGGTATAACGTCCTGGTCATAACTTTGAAATTTGGGCATTGTACGAGGGTCATTCAAAAAATACGTAGCCAATGTTCCTCCTCGTCATATTATTTTTACAAAGTTAAATTTTTACAAAGTTAAAGATCAATACATTTTCAAATGTAAAAAAATTTATTTTATCGATGTTTGAAGTTTCATTCCATTTGATTAAATGGAACTAATGTTTAAAAGCGTCATGTTTTATCGCCACGGAGCATGGTTAAAAACATTGTAACGTCAGAAACAACGTCGAGAAAGTGTACATCACCATGATCACATTCATGACGTAACTAACTCTTTTGACAAGATTTTAAACTATAGTCTGTTTGTTTGCAGACCGTCCGTCGTCTATTCCAAGTCTCTACCACTCAGAAATTGTCTTTTCCATTATATACAAATGCACGGTTCATTTTTTATATATTTCCTGGTTCCTCCAGCACTTTCAGAGTTTGTTTTAGAGGTTTCCCGAATGCAAAACAAAATTTTATTGCTACTCGCTGCTCCGTGACGTCCTTCAACGTCATTGTTTTTTGCTTTTTTTAATCAAGTCTATCTGTCTTTAAAAATTGATATCTTTAAATTGAAGTGATTTATTACATTATACATTTATTGCATGATCGTGAGGGAAATATGGAGATTTATTCAGCCAAGAAAAATCATATTCCCCGAGGGCTTCGCCTGAGGGAAATATGACATTTCTTGGCTGAATAAATCTTCATGTTTCCCGAACATTCATGCAATAAATTGTTTATTATACTGAAACAAGCAAAAAATTCAAAAATAAACACAAACTTTCAAGTTCCGAAGAGATTGAATATTATGAAAAGCATGACAACGACAGGGAAATATGAAGTTTTATGACCCTGTCATGTGACTATCTAGAACCAATCAGATAACGCGTTGTATAGAAAAATTATAATGAGGTATATTAATACCTTTTAGCATCTGAAGTATTAAATAAAACAATACTAAATTTAAACATTTAAATTTTATTTCATTTAAGGGCCATTTATTAGAGGTATGGCTATAAACATTTATTTAAATGTATAATTAGTAACTAACTCAATTTTGACCCTGCTCCGTGACCCTGTTTTTGTTGCCTCAAATCTTTGATAATTTTGATAAACATCAAGATATATTCCAATTTTATAACTCAAAGTATTTGAATCTGTTGTTAAAATATGTGTACCAAATTTGGTTGAAATATGACGTTAAATAGAAATGTTATGACAAAAGTCTATGAACTTTTGATTGACCCTCGTGGAAGTTCATTCTTTACACAAATGTTACTTTTGACCATGTAACTGACCATGAGCCTTTTGGACTTGGGCAAGGTCACAGGGATTGGTAGTGTAAAGTTACTGTAAGAGAGTAATACATTTTTAGGTCACCTGAGTAAACACAGGTGACCTATTGCCATCTGTTTTCGTCCGTCGTTGTGCGTCGTCCATCGTGCGTTAACTTTTGAACATTTTCATTTTCTTCTCCAAAACCGCTGAACCAATTTCAACCAATTTTGGCATATAGCATCTATGGGTGAAGGAGAACAAAAATTGTGAATTTCATGGTCCCTGTCCCCCTGGGACCTGAGGGTTTGGGCTAAAACCACCAAAATTAATGCAATCTTTAAAAATCTTCTTCTTTACTCCTGGACACCAAGCAGTCAAATTGTTGGCATGATTGTAATAAGCATTGGGCCCTCTACCAAAATTTTGAAATTCATGGCCCCAGGGTCAGGGGTTTTGGTGCTAGGATGGGGCTATATAGATCATATAGTGAAAGTGATTGATTGATTGTATGTTGTTTTACGTCCCATTCGAGAATTTTTCACTCCTATAGAGACGTCACCATATACCGGTGAAGGGCTTCAAATTTTGACCTTTACTTGGCACTCAGGGCCATTGAGCAGTTAGGGATCTTTATCGTGCCAACGCCTGCCGTGACACGGGGCCTCGGTTTTTAAGGTCTCATCCGAAAGACCCGCAACTTTCACTTCAAAGTGCCGAGCGCATGGTGAAGGAACAGTTGCTACCCATTTTTTATCGACTTAGGTCAGTCGCGGCCGAGATTCGAACTCATGACCTTCCAATCACGAAGCAAGCGCTCTACCGACTGAGCTACCATGAACGGTATATAGTGAAAGTGCATTATTTCTTTGAAAATCTTTTTCTCTTCTCCAGGGTATTATTTAAACGAAACTAAGTGCATGGTTATGATAAGCAATGATGCTTTTTTCTAAAATTGTGAATTTCATGGCCCCTGGGTCAAGGGTTCTGGTGTTAGGGCGGGGCTCTATTGATTATATAGTGAAAATACATTAATTCTTTGAAAATCATCTTCTCTTCTTCAGGGTATTGTTTAAACAAACTAAGTGCATGGTTATGATAAGCAATGATGCCATTTCTAAAATTGTGAATTTCATGGCCCCTGTGTCAGGGGTTTTGGTGTTAGGGTGGGGCTCTGTTGATTATATAGTGAAAATGCATTAATTCTTTGAAAATCTTCTTCTCTGCTCCTGGGTATTGTTTAAACAAACTAAGTGCATGGTTATGATGCACAAGGATGCCTTTTACAGTATTGTGAATTTCATTGCCCCTGGTTAGGTGTTCTGGTGTTAGGGTGGGGCTCTATTGATTATATAGAGAAAATGCATTAATTCTTTGAAAATCTTCTTCTCTGCACCTGGGTATTATTTAAAACAAACTAAGTGTGCCATTTTGATAAACAATGATTCCTTTCTAAAAATTGTGAAATTCATGGCCCCAGGGTAAGGGGGGGGGGGGGGGCTCTATTGATAATTTAGTGAAAAAGCATAATTTCTTTGATATTATAGTGAAAATGCATTATTTCTATGAAATAATCCTGTCTTCCCCTTGAACAGATAAACAAAGTGTATAGTTATGATAAACAATTGTGCTTCTTACAATTTTTTTTAAAACTTGTGGTCCCAGGTTTTGGTGTTTCGTGGTGGGGTGGGGGCTATATTGATAATATAGTGAAAATGTGTTAATCCTTTAAAAATCTTCATCTAACTGCATAATTATGAGGATGAGGGTACCTCTACCAAATTTGTGAATTTCATGGCCCTGGGATATGGGTTTTAGTGTTAGGATAGGGCTGTGTTGAATCTGTAGTGAAAATGCATTATTTCTTTGATAATATTCTCTGCTCCTTGGCAAATCGAAGGCAAACAGAATAAAAGTTTTAATAAGCAAGGATATTTTTACCAGATTTTGAACATCAGGACCATTTGGTCAAGTGTTCTGGTCCTGGCCAGCGCTCTGTTAATTTGTATTCTACTGAGAGAAGTTATTTTCCTTTGCCATTCACTTTTGATTAATCACTGTAAATAATGTATTTGAAAGTCAATAGACTAAGATAATTATGCAAGAAATGATATTGTATAATACCAAAAGTACTTTCATAGTTTTAATGATCAGGTAGACTTGTAAATAATAAGTAAATAAGAATGAGACAAAAATAACTTATCTCATTAAATGTTCTTCAAAGGTCTCAATATGGGATTAAAATGGCACAGAAGAACTAATAGTTTGTTAATTGTCTGCACTGCGATAGTGATAAATGGGAGATAGATAAGAATTTAGCTTATAAGTTGTTACTGAATACTAGACTAATTATTTCATTGATCCTGATCATCCTATTTCTCTTGTTTTTGGGCAACAAAGTTTCATCTATCAGTTTATTTTATACTTTATGGATCCTCTAAATTGTTGTATTATACTCAGGTGACCATTAAGGCCCTTGGGCCTCTTGTTATTAGTCCCCAACCGGTGAAACCAGAGGGAACTATAGGTTTCCTCCATGCTTGTACATGTACATTCTTCTTTCTAGCTGTCTGTCTGTCCCGCTGTCTCTGTCAATCTGTCCAACTTGGTTTTCCACACTGTTTTTTCTAAATGCTTGCAAATATTTATCTGACTTTTGGTGTGTGACTTTACCTTGATGAGTTATAGGTAAAGTTTGCATTCTGTTCTGATTCAATGATTTTTGACAAAATTATGGCATTTTCAATTTTTTACTGGGAACCTGATAACACTTGCCGGTAGGGGACAAGTATTGCTTATCATGCTAATGCAATACTCACAGAATGCTTGTTTGAATTATTTGAGTATGTCATTTGATTTTAATATGCATTATTCTACTTCTGTTAAAATGTTTCCTATAAAGTTAAGAAGGTAAGGCCAAAATAAAAATTACCTTTGTTTACCCTAACGCAACCGACCCACTTAAAAATCGTGCCGACTGAAAAGTTTTTTAATAAGATTATTCAAATATTTTTTTTATTGTTTATCAACTTCATAACATACAATTTCATCAAAATCAGTATTTTATCAGAACGGCGGCTTTTGATTTACTCTCATTTGGCGCCCACAACATGTGGCCACAGAGGGTTAGTTCGTGTTATAAAACAATGCGATGTATCAATCTTAATAAATATCTTTAACTTATTAGAATCCTATACTCCTGAAACATTTCGTGAATTAAGGGAGCCGTCTGGGGTATTATTATGTGAAAACTACTATAGAGAAAAACTCTTTAAATTTTATACCATATGAACCTTACATTGACTTCATTATACATGCCAAGTTTAGTGAAAATCTTCAAGTTTAGGGACCATCTCAAAATACAGGTACATTTACTATAGGATTATATTGGAAAATCCATTTATTTAAAAACGTAATTAGATTTTTTAACCCGAGATTTCCCAAATTTGTTAATTTTTATAAATTATGTAAAAATAGTTGCTTAAAAAGAGTGAATACGCTTTATTTTACTATGCTGCATGAAGTATTGCGCAATGAAAACCCCAGTCGCCCCCCTTAAATATGCCATGACTAAGGAGTGTTAAGATGGTATTTGCAAATGTGTTTTCTAAAATTAACGTATGTAGTAAGCATGGCAAAGCCTGCCTCATGAGCAGATTAGGGGCCCACCTTGTTTATGCATATTAATAAAGTTCACTGCATTTCATTCCTTTCGATCTAATAAACACTTCATGTATCAGTATGATTCTATTTTTACTCTATAGGACCGTAGGAGTTGTAAATATGTCTTTTTATACTTATTTCATCTTGATAAATATAATTCAGATGTTTCTTCATTTCTTTTATTTATGGGGTAAACTTCATGACTGTAACATTAGATATATGAAACTTTAATCATTTTAGATATGGTTTGGTTGAATTATTGTTTATTCAGATACACTCTTTTCAAATAGTGTTGAAATCTTTAAAATTGGCCTATGGTAAAGCTTACTGAGATGTCCAGTGTATTTTTCTTTAGTTAGGCCTTTCAAAAAAGGTTGGTTTCTTTGCTTTAAAATACCTTTAAAAATTGATGGATTGACAACATTTGAACACCTGCCTGGTGGAGGGCTCCTAATTTAGACTTTTTGTTGGCACTTATGGCCATTGATCATAAAACCTCTATAAGGGATCTTTTTTCATGATAACAACATCTACATGTATACTGTAACACTGCATGGACCACGTTTTTTAACGTCTCATTCGACCGACCAGTCTCCACATCCCACGTCAGGACCTGTGATTTACATGTACAATAAGCTCCTGAATTACGTCGTGACTCCAAACGAAACACTAGAATTACTGCGAAACGCGAGGCCCTTGACATTTTGTCTGTGTAAGCACTCGAAGATGATAGTAGATTTGAAAATATATACTCGGATGGCAGATGATTGAGTATTTATGAATTTTGTCTTTTTGTAAAAATTCGATTTCAATAAATTTACGCTGGCCTGAGATTTTTCACAAGTTCAAATGAATAATATTTGTGAATTAATTTACTGTATATACTCAGCTATAAGTTGGTTTTTTGGGAGTTAAATTTTGGTCCAAAACTCTATGTCCGACTTATAGGCGAGTCATAAAAAGATTAGTATTTTTCTGGACGGCGAAATGTACTATTTTATAAACATTTCTCACGATTATCGTTGAACAAAGTCTGGATATACATGTATTATATCATTTATGTATTCCATGTATTCTAAAATCATACATGAAGTACAAGTATTTACATATTATAATAACTTTATTTTTATCTTAAGTTTGCATTATACATTTTCCTTAATGATTTAAGATTTAAAATTAAGTATCGGCGTCATTTCTAAAAATATTTAATAATACCAGGTTAAAACATCAGAGCATTGATTTGAAATTGTCAACCAATTCTGGCAAAAAGTTGTACCGACTTATAAGTGGACCAGTGGCAAATCGTCCAAAATAACCTCAAAATATACAACCGGCTTATAGACGAGTATTTATGGTACTATACATGTTGCTTTTAAATTTCATTTGTATGATATTCGGTTTAAAGATCGGTTTCTTTTGTTCTTTCTTATTTATAAAGATATTCAATTTCTCAGAATGTATTTTCAAAACTGCTGTCAGAAAATAAAATTAATTTACCTACCTACCTACCCAACTTGAAATTTTAGGGTTGGGTTAGGGGAAACAAAGATATTTTTAATGATGGCCTAAAATAACTATCTTTTATAGTCTGAAAATTTCCACGCATAGCAAAGCTATACCCCGGGGTATATTTTGTGTTATTATACCTCAACTGTTATTACTCTATATAAAATTAATACCATAAAACTGTCTATTTCCCTGAGAAAATACTATTTCCCTCATCTGAGGACTACTCCCTGAAAAATCGGAGCTATACTCCCAGGGACTACTCCCTCATGAATATTTAATAATAATTTTAACCAATTAAAATGAACAGTGGGTCCCATCCCCACTAAAATATACCCAAACTTTTTAATGAAAGCTATCTGTTCAAGGAATTTCGAGTCTGTGACGTAATGTTATTAGCATATAACTATGACGTCAAAACATTTTGACCTGTGATGTCAAAATCATACTGGAATTCTAGCAAAAGAAGACAACGATAATCCTTCGAAGTGTTCTGAAATTATTTTGAATTTTTTGATTAATTTTATTTTCCTTGGTATTGATGCTTTAGTTATCTTACAATATTTTTAATCACATGCATTTGTGATTATTTAAAAAATGCCTCTATATTTTTTTTAAAAATGTCTAAGTCTCTATGGTAGTTATGGTAGTTAAATAAATCTCCCATGATTGTTTTGTACAATAAAACAGTTATGGAATGGGTACTCAGGAAATATCAAATTTATGCTTCCCCTCGGCAGGAAACTATTTCCCGAGGCGGCGAAGCCACCTCGAGAAATGGTTTCCTCCCTTGGGGAACCATAAATTTGCTATTTCCCTCATACCCATTCCATAACTGTATACTACCCACCCCTTGGAATATTTTCATGCAATTTTTGCTGCCAATTTTGATTTCCTTTGATTAATCTATATACTGATGATGTCATCCTGACTTCAGTAGCATTGTGACATCATCAGGATTTTGGCTCATTCTAGCAGTGTTATCTTATTCCAAATCCATGTTAAAAACATTATAATCATTCTTTTCATGTTTTGCCTATGAAACTGTAGTATCGGGTAAATCCAACCCTCAGAAATTATGATATCAGTCTTTGCCAAATCTTTTTTTTCAGTACATGCCCTTCGGGCAGGTTTTAACCACTTATTATGCTAGCCCCAACAAATACATTGTATTTACATGGCCAGAATTTTATCAAGTAATTTTATTCTTATTTGCCTTTTCATGCCAAGGAAATGATCCGAAGTCCATTTTTATCGATCTATTGTCTTGCCATTAATATTGTTTTCAACCTGTTGACTTTTTATGTCTCCTTTGCAAAAGAGTTCCTTGGAAGTCACGTATTATTTTCAACTTGTATACTTTTTGTGTCTCCTTTGCAAAAGAGTTCCTTGGAAATCGCTGTAGAATAAACTATTGTTAAAATTTTATTTGGTGCTCAACTTTAGATGAAAAATCAGACTTTTAAGTACATTTTATGTTATTGGTATTATTTAATTTGATAATACGGAGGCTTAGGCCTCAGAATTTACATGCCCTTCGGGCTTGTAAGTATGCAATTTCCACATGCCCCCTTCCAATTTTACCAGGTCCCGGGCTTCGGACTCCCAGGATTTGTCGAAGACTGTGTTATACATCAGTATAATAAAACACTTATCCATTGGCTGTGAGTGGGATAGCTCTTTCATCAAACCCTTGACAGGAACTATAGTGTTTCGTTAGTTTTATTTGATTGGTTTTGATATCTTTAATTAAGAAATAAGGTATCATTTTTAAACATCTATCGGGATATAAATACGGGTTGGTCACGAGATCAAATTCCATAAAGCCCGAAGGGCTTTATGGTAAATTTGATCTCGTACCAACCCGTATTTATTGCCCGATAGATGTTTAAAAATGATACCTTATTACTTATATTTACATTTGTGACTTATTCATACTTTATATTTGCCTAATTATAATCTTTAACGCGTGAAACGTTTTATTTTTCAAACTAACGGCACGTATTTGATCCTCTGATTGCGCGTCGACCCTTTATGACGTCACTGAGAAATTACGTCGAACGTTTATGACGCGAGGAACCCGTGTTTATACGGATATAGATACGCATTGCTTTCAATAGTGTTATATAAAAGAAAACATTTGCAAATGTAAATATTGGTGGATAGAAGTGATAAATTTAAGTAATGAATAAGATTTTTAGTTCGAAGTATCTAATTTGGTAATTAAATTTTCAATCTTCAACTAACCGATACTTGAAGATTTCAGATAGATTTGATTAAAAAGTTTGGGTATATCTTAGTGGGGATGGGGTCGAATTTTAGCCCTACTTAGTCACTGAATCTTGAGTAGCTAAACAGAAAAACAGCAGTGTTGTATTTTATGCCTCAGCCACTTATAAATTATGTTATGTTGATTTATGTTAATTCATGCTATAATAAATATATTTACAGAGGTTTCTCATATCCTTAAAGTTTTCAGTATTGAACAATTGCAGTAATTTATACATGGATGGTTTTTTTTAAAGAAATATTTTTTGGGAGTTGATTTTATCAACTATTCTATGCACTTACCCCATGTGCCCCAACCAAACAGTGTTTGGACCTTATCACTTCTCTGAGAGAAAAGTCATCAATGGAAAACAGTCGCTGCTGACAAGAAATAGTACATGAAAATGATCGGGGAATTTGATGAAATACATTCTGAACACATTATTTATCAAGAAAAATATTTTTTTTTTCAATTTCAGTACATTGAAAACATTTAAACTTTAGTGATGCTATGTCTAACTCTCAATAATAGTATTTGTGGTTGTAAAAATTTTCCCACACCCGGCTACAGTACAGCAGGTTTCAATAATCTGGTTCAGCCTCTGATATGCGAGATATAAAGACGTGTGATCAGTAATGTGAAGAGTCCTTTTGCTCGCTGCACTGATTGGCTGATAAAAACTCTCGCTGATGTAGATTTTATTAATTTAAAAACATCTTGAAGAAATCAAAACAAACCACAGAGTGCACAGAGAACCGCTAGCAAATATCGTTACCTTGAGTTCATATTGCACTGGCAAAATAAACACCTGAGGAATAACTAAATTGTCTCTTTCATTTGATAGCAGCCATTATTAATAACTAGTTTAACACAATTTGTCAACAAAATTGTATGGGAACAATAGAATTTATTCATATAACATGTAAAGTTTTATTTTATCATTATCAGCCAGGAAAAAATCTTTTACTGATACACAAGCTCAAGTCCTCTATTTATACACCAATATCATCTATTCAGCAAACCACTCTTGATTCCCTCGCCTTCATCATATGTGAGGGATGAATCGAGGTGTGCCGAGCTCAGTTGCATCTAGCTCAGAAAAATTGACAGAAAACCTCAAGAAATTGTGATTGCTTTTTTTGGAATTGATTTAATCAATTATATGCATTTTCACTTCAATTTTCATGCCACTTCCAATATATGTTCTTTCATGGTGCATGCATTCTAATTTTAAGACAGGAAATTCGCTCTATTATTATATTTATATTATATAATTAAATTATAGGAAGAATTTTGGAGTAAAACCCTGTTGCAGCATTTCTACATGTTCCATAGATTGTGCAAACTAGTCAGGACCTTGTAACTTCACAAGTTCAACAGCTGAGGCATTTTAGTACAGGTATGTGTACCTCTTCTGAAATATTATATAGGAGGAAATTTCAATTAAGACTTGTAGCATAACTTATATTATATTGTCAGTTCTCCTTTGCATGTTCCTTAGAGAGGATTATTGAGGCACACCCTTTTGGAGAACTTGTACTTGTTCCACAAACCAGTGAAGACCATTTTGCAGAATATAAACTTGTTCCACAGATAAGCCAGGACCCAAAGGTGTTCATGTGCGTGTGGCTAATTATTTGCTCTGCAGCTGATATGTGGACTGAATATAAAACATTTTCTACAGTAAATCCATCTCAATCTGCAGAAGAATTTGTTCAAGAAAAGAGATACCTAGAGGGAACAAACATTTCCTCCTGAAAATACTACCAGTACATTTTGAAGTATACTTTATTATGCAGAAAAAAAAATTAATTTCAAATATGAAAAGTCTGTTGATACACTGCTAAAATCAAATACAAATTATGTTTTATTAATAACTCATGTATGCAATTAATGATAAATAAGGACTAAAAAATCGTGTTCACAAGTCTGAGTAGATAAAATATACCTGTTCTACAGGAAAAAAAGAATTATAAAGTGACATCGATTTTTCACGTACCATCTGCCCAGAACTTGTACATCAAAACTTGTATTTGTGTGAGTTTTTGAAGGATTTTTACAATAACAAAGTTAATGAAATCAAATTTTAGTTCTCAAAATTTAATGGTTTATTTTTAGATTGTCAATATGCTTGTTATTTATAGTATCAAAGCTTCAATTGTGTATTATCATTCTCCAGCAGGTAAATATTTCTATTTATTGGTATAGTGGTTGTCCCATAGTCTGTTTGTAGTTTTTGGATCATTGTCATATATACATACATATGTCTGTTCAACTTCTTTGATTGTGGGTCACTGTTATATATTGTTCTAACATTTTACATTTTTTAATCTATAGTTTACCTGTAGTTTGTTTATGGTTTTTGTAGCTTGGAGTTAAGACATTTGTGTATATGCATACATACATGTATATATGGGAATGTTCATGGTTTGTGGATCACTGTCATATATACATGTTTGTATCTGTTCATGGATTGTGGGTCACTGTCATAGAATGTTTGCTTTAACATTTTTTTGTAAGTAGTTCATGAATTTTTTTGTGTCTTTGAGTTAAGACATCTGTGTATATGCATTCATATATATGGAAATGTTCATGGTTTGTGAATCACTGTCATGTATACTTTTATGTGTCTGTTCATGGATTGTGGTTCACTGTCAAAGAACATTTGTGCTTACATTTTTTCCTGTAGTTTGTTCATGATTTTTTTTGTCTTTGAGATAATTAAGACATTGTGTATGTGCATACATATATATGGGAATGTTCATGGTTTGCGGATCACTGTCATATATACATGTTTGTATCTGTTCATGGATTGTGGGTCATTGTCAAAGAACATTTGTTCTAACATTTTTTCCTGTAGTTTGTTCATGATTTTTTGTGTCTTAAAGATATTTAAGACATTTGTGTATATGCATATATATATATATGGGAATGTTCATGGTTTGTGGATCACGGTCATATATACATGTTTGTGTCTGTTCATGGATTGTGGGTCACTGTCAAAGAACATTTGTTCTAACATTTTTTCCTGTAGTTTGTTCATGATTTTTTGTGTCTTTGAGTTAAAACATCTGTGTATATGCATACATATATATATGGGAATGTTCATGGTTTGCGGATCACTGTCATATATACATGTTTGTGTCTGTTCATGGATTGTGGGTCATTGTCAAAGAACATTTGTTCTAACATTTTTTCCTGTAGTTTGTTCATGATTTTTTGTGTCTTTGAGTTAAGACATCTGTGTATATGCATACATATATATATGGTAATGTTCATGGTTTGCGGATCACTGTCATATATACGTTTGTATCTGTTCATGGATTGTGGGTCATTGCCAAAGAACATTTGTTCTAACATTTTTTCTTGTAGTTTGTTCATGATTTTTTGTGTCTTTTAGATAATTAAGACATTTGTGTATATGCATATATATATATGGGAATGTTCATGGTTTGTGGATCACGGTCATATATACATGTTTGTATCTGTTCATGGATTGTGGGTCACTGTCAAAGAACATTTGTTCTAACATTTTTTCCTGTAGTTTGTTCATGTATTTTTGTGTCTTTGAGATAATTAAGACATTTGTGTATATGCATATATATATATGGGAATGTTCATGGTTTGCGGATCACTGTCATATATACATGTTTGTATCTGTTCATGGATTGTAGGTCACTGTCAAAGAACATTTGTTCTAACATTTTTTCCTGTAGTTTGTTCATGATTTTTTGTGTCTTTGGGTTAAGACATCTGTGTATATGCATACATATATATATGGGAATGTTCATGGTTTGTGGATCACGGTCATATATACATGTTTGTGTCTGTTCATGGATTGTGGGTCATTGTCAAAGAACATTTGTTCTAACATTTTTTACTGTAGTTTGTTCATGATTTTTTGTGTCTTTGAGTTAAAACATCTGTGTATATGCATACATATCTATATGGTAATGTTCATGGTTTGTGGATCACTGTCATATATACGTTTGTATCTGTTCATGGATTGTGGGTCATTGTCAAAGAACATTTGTTCTAACATTTTTTCCTGTAGTTTGTTCATGATTTTTTGTGTCTTTTAGATAATTAAGACATTTGTGTATATGCATATATATATATGGGAATGTTCATGGTTTGTGGATCACGGTCATATATACATGTTTGAGTCTGTTCATGGATTGTGAGTCACTGTCAAAGAACATTTGTTCTAACATTTTTTCCTGTAGTTTGTTCATGATTTTTTGTGTCTTTTAGATAATTAAGACATCTGTGTATATGCATACATATATATATGGGAATGTTCATGATTTGTGGATCACTGTCATATATACATGTTTGTATCTGTTCATGGATTGTGGGTCATTGTCAAAGAACATTTGTTCTAACATTTCTCCTGTAGTTTGTTCCCTTATTTTGTCTTTGAGATAATTAAGACATTTGTGTATATGCATACATATATATGGGAATGTTCATGGTTTGTGGATCACTGTCATATATACATGTTTGTATCTGTTCATGGATTGTGGGTCACTGTCATAGAATGTTTGCTTTAACATTTTTTGTAGATGGTTCATGACTTATTTTGTCTTTGAGATAATTAAGACATTTGTGTATATGCATACATATTTGTGGGAATGTTTATGGTTTGCGGATCACTGTCAAATGTACATGTTTGTATCTGTTCATGGATTGTGGATCACTGTAATGGAGTGTTTGTTCTAACATTATCGAAGTTCTGTTATGGCAGATCAGTTATACATATGTTTATGGTTTGTTGTTCACTAAGTAATTATCACATTAATAGAATGTGGGTCACTGTCTTCAGGTTTTTTGTATTCAGATGTGTCTGATTATGGTTTTTGGATCAGTATAAATATATGATATAGGTATGTCATAGAATGTTAGTTCGTGTTTTTACACAAGTAGATTATATCAAAATCTTTAATTCTCTATATCTGTTTTTGATTTTGTTAAATGGTGTTGCCATGGTTACTAGAAGTAGAATAATTTGTAAAATTCTTGTGAAAAATGCTACTACTTTTACAGGTTGACCTGATTTCAATTGAATATTACAAGTTCAGTCAAGTAGAGCTACAGTCTTATCAGAGACTTGGTTATTTATATACCATAAATCCTTGGTTATTTATATACCATAAATCAAATGAAATTTTATGATTAAATGAGGAAAAAAGAATGCTATTCTTATACCTAAGATTCTTTTTTTTAATTCAGTGACATATTTATTTTCAGCAAACCTATCCTTTCGTGTTATTTTATTATTTAAAAAAATAATACCCAAGGTAGTGTTTTTATCAATATCAAGAATGTTCACATCTGTTTATCTTGTATATGAAATAGAATGTCACATCTATTTATCTTGTATATGAAATAATGTATAAAGCATTTTTCTAACTTTGAGAAATAAAATATAATCTTTTACTAATAAAAGTGTTACCTTTTTAGTTTTATCTTACCCCTGCAAATAAAGTTAGCCTGGGCTTAAAATAAGAATTTGATGGGGTTTTTTTTTTCAGTTTCCTAGTGACCCACTGAAAATGCACCCGACCCAAACTTTTTTCCAGCTATTTTGTGTTATTATTATTTTTTAAGTTTTAAGCTTTCTGGATATTGAAACTGTTTCATTTACCATTTTAGATTTTTGGTATTATCAATCAGTGACTTTTAACATGTGGAGCTTGTGTTAAGTAAGCCTATTTTTGTTATGTAACAAAAATTTGAAAACTATAATCTTTTTTTTCCAAAATAAAAATAACTACCTACCTGCCCATTCTAAAAATTATAGGTCGGTAACTGCAAACAAATATTTTTTTAAGCTTGGCCCTGGTATTTAGGAATTGCCTTGTCTGTCTGTTTAACTTCCTGTCTAGATGACCAGTGTTGAGAAGGGATGGCAATGTCATGGCCATAACTTTGGAGGAAAAAAATTCATTTGGCTGCTGCTTATATCTTTTTACACAGAGATGGATATGACCATGGGTTTGTCATGACCTTGACCTGGCATTACTTGAACACAGTCACCAGAAGAAAATATTTTGTGTTATGACCTTTATTAGGTATTATTTAGACAAGGTTGCAAAGAGAAAAATGTATGAAATTTTGGTGTGGGCCATAGCTGTAACAGAGGAAATAATTTAACCAAACACAGAGGCTACTTAAAACCTAATGCTGTTTCAATGAGATCATTTTCATTTGATAAAGGTTGGAGATGGGATGCGATAAACTGACTTGTTGTGGTTTGTGGGTTCCTACCCACTCTGCAATTGCTGTTTATTTTATACATGTATGTTACATATTGTTGTTTCTATCCCCCCCCCCCCCAAGTATACTGGAACTAACGTCTGATTAACGACAGTGTTTAAGTCTGATCCCAGCTTTCAAAAGCAGTACCCAAATCAAACTTGCATAAATCATAGTTCATTAATAAATGCCTTCACCAATGTAAAGTTATAACGCACTTTGAAAAATAACGCACTATGAAAAAAAAAATTTGAATTGCGTTAAAGAACAAGGTATGGTGTTGGCTAAAAAATGCCGCGTTTCAAATCTGCGCCGTTCAAAATATTTTCAAAAGCCTAGAATTTTTTAGAGTTAAATGGTGTATAATTTATGTAAATGACTCCAACGTTTATATCGCAAAAATATCACTAAATACTGTACTTTTTATAGCAGAGCGTCGAGATTTTACGAAACATTCAGACGCGACGTCACACATTTTACGTTCTATAGACGTCTATCTAAAAATCCAAACTTACTCGCCAGGACTATATCTATCTTTGTTTAAGAAAACTAGTTGTTGATGTTGTTAATTTTTTTTTAACAATCGTAATAACCAAAGGGTGTCTCGACATTTAGTTATACATGTAGCATAAAAACGAAAGTCAAACAGAAATACGGAGGAAAAAAGGAAATGCTAGAACTATGTACTTCTTTTCCCTTGCAGTTAGGTTTACATTTTATTGCAGTGATTACGGCTGCAATCCATAAAAATTATAAAAAATTTAAAATTTTTCCAAAAACTGTTAAAGCAATATAAGGTATGTCTGGCTTCTATATTAAATGAAAAAAATCTCTATTTTATCTTATGAGATCTAAAAAACCGTAAAAAATTGTTTTCAGTGATAAAGAATTTAACCTGTTCAGCCAAGTCCCGAACCGAATTATTGCCCCTGGTAAAAAAAAAAAAACACCAATGAGTCTAATCATCGATTCAAATTCAATGTACTTTGAATGAAAATGTTAAACTTAAATAGCATCTTAGGAATGTTAACCGTTTTAAGTACATATATATCATGTTTTATGAGGAAGATTTGGAGCATGTATACATGTATATACATACAAATCATTTTGAAATTATAAAAATCTTTCGCATATTAAAAAAAAAACGATTGTAATATGCGACATCCTGTAAGGTGTATTCTTTCTTTGTATAGAAAAACTATAAATGCACTTCCGATATCTCAGATAAAATGTAACGATGGGGTACCAAGTGTGTTTTCCTTTTTGGGGGATGGGGAGGGGCTCAATTCTGAAGAAAGTATGTAAGATGCACGAAATGTTACAGAGATCCGAATGTCATTATACATATGATATTATAATCTATATCATTATTAAAACTATAAACTTTAGAGTTTAGATTTATGTTTTAATGCACGGGTTTAAACTTATAAATAATCTTAAATAGTCCTAAAGTTTATTATAAACTTTAAAAATTAAGTTTATTCGGTAAGTATACTGAAACTAAAGAAAGTAGATGATTATGTTGCCAGTGTTAAGCAGGAAATTGTTCGGTTTCAGGACAATACAAAGCGCACATGCATATATAATTCAATTCAATTTGTTTATTTACCAATTAAGGGCCCTCATGGGGCAAAAAGAAGGTGCATTGTAAATTAACATATTTATATATAGTCGTATACATGTAATACAATATACATACACACAAGAGAGAAAGAGTTGCATGATTGATATGAGAAAGACATAAAAAAGAAGGAATAAACCAGATAGTTTTTATACATATTTACATGTATGCGCACAGTTACCTGGACTACATGTGAAATGTTTGCGTACATCAATTTATTGAAAAGATGCATCGTTTACGGATAAGACTATAATTTCACAGATTAACAGAAAAGTCTCGAAATTTATTTTTTGACGAAAATACGAAAAGTGTCCAAACATATTTTATTCTATAGCAGGCTGCATGCTTCCCTTCGTAACAACGGATCAGGAGGGATCTGTGCATGTTTCCTCGGGGCTAATTATTTTTTTTTAGTTACTTTACTGTATAACTTACAAATCCGAAAAAAAAATGTAGAGGAGGGGGGCCCCTGGCTTGATCCGCCTATGATATTTGTAGAATGACATACAAAAACCTGTTTGTAAAACATATATATGTAGTTTTAAATAGTTTTAGCAAAAAAGAGACACTTAAGAATTTTAAAGGTGAATCAGAAATATGTTTCTTTCTGGTTTAAATTTTTGTTTTCACCTACCCATGGTGGACAAGTTAAAAATATTTTTATAGATATGAAAACACTATATGACTAACTACATGTACCTGTAGTAAACGGGAAAGGTTCAAGATAACATACATGTATCAGGCACGGATTCCCCCATTTTTATAGACAAACAATCCCCCCCCCCCCCCCCAATCTGTCACTGACTTAATTTTGTAAATAAACATGGGTGCAAATGAAACAAATACATGTATGTGGTGATTTTTTACGCAATATTCGCAAAAAGATATTTTTCGAGATGTTCGCAAACGTTGCACTTTTTAGACAGTCGGGAAACAAACTGCCTAGTAGTCGAAAATGTTTTCTTACAAACAGAAATGTTTTTGTCATATGATTTTGTTCAACTGCTTATCAACTAAAGCAGAATTACATATTAAAAGGCCATATCAAAAGTTTATCGTAAAAAGTATTGTTATTGTATATTTTATTCACAATCACATTGGTTGTCGTAAGTAGCAGTCCAAAGCTAAAGGAATAAAAAAAATAGACACATAAAGTCCAATATTCAACATGACCGCAGGAAACGGGAAGAGGGCAATAATTTTGCCGATACATGTATATATATACATGTAGAAACATATCTACATTATGCTTTTGCCCTCTCAATAATAACGCCTGATTTGTGTGTGTGTGTGGGGGGGGGGGGGGGCTTGTTAGGGAACTTTTGCTTCGTAATACCCCTCTCTCCAACTGAAATTGTTTGGCTGTGCCCCCGAAACTGAAATTGCTTGTACGAGACTGTTCAAAGCCACAGAACTTTGTATAAAGGCAGGTATACACACAATTTGTATACTGAGTATGATACTTGTAAGTATTATTTTTAAAAGATTCTAAATAGACGTTGATAAATTCACGTATAGTTTTCCCGCAATATTTCTCTCAAAACAATTTCAGTATTTGAACCACTTCTTTTCTTTGGCGATTCCTTTAGTTTGTATTTCATTTTTCTACCATAATAGAACAAACGTTCTGTATTTTTGCATTGATCTGATCATGGTAATGAGTAGCTTATAGTTAATGACAAAATATTATAATATACTTTGTAATTATGGAAATATGTATATAATTACGTAAACATACATTTTTCGAATCAAAGCAACTGGTAATATAAACAAAAATAGGATGCTTAATACATGACCAACCATCTGGTTGGGACGAAAGGCAAGCTAAGATTTGTATTTAGAAATAGAACATATTGCACTTTTTTAATACAGTTTTATAAGATTAAAAAAAATATTTTGTTACACTGTATTAAGAGTGTACACACAATAAGATTTTGAATTACAATAGAAATATTATTATATAAATCTTACCGTGTGTACCGACCTTATAATTACATATATATAACGATCGAGGAACGTAAATTTCTAGACTTGTAGAATAAACTTTTATAAATAAATATACAGGCCTTAATAAAATATTCTTTATTATCTCAGTAATTTATTCTTTGTTTTCACATTATATAAAATATATATCTTGTTCTTTGGGATAAATTATTAATTATCATAACTAAAATTTGCAAGAATATTGACCAAACCGTGCACATTTTCGTTAATTAAATATGGACAATCTTAACCAAAGATTTTTCTTTTCAAAGTGCGTAACTTGGTCCCAAAGAACAAGCTACGGTATTAGCAGTAATTGGCCGTAAAAATTGAGATATTTTAATCTCTTTTCTTTCGTTTATGATGTTGAACATTGAAGTAAGTAAGATGCGAACTAAATTCCACAGGCACAAAAGTGACACTTCGGGTAATTTTCGGTGACGACGTCACTACAGGATCTGAGATATAGACGTTTTAACGATTTCTAGGGATTGTCTTGATTCTCGTAAATGTTATAAAAGGGAAATGAATGGATGGATACTTGTTTAATAGCACAATTTCGTTTCTTTCTTATTTTATCCAGTCTGTAATAAGTTCGGTAGATGTATGGGTCGATAAGTGACTTAAAGTATCGCATTTTTCTTACGGAAAAGGTAGCAATTATATTTTTCCATATCATGAAAATTCTCTCTCTCTCTCTCATATTCATCTGTCTAACTATTGTGAGCATGTATGAAAAAATGGTTGACTCGTTCATTTGATAGTAAGAAAAATAAACCTTAATCCTCAGGGTTCTAATTGGCTACTAATTTAGTTGCCATGGCGCCTAAAATTTTTGATTGGCGTCTAAAATTTTCTATAAGTCGCCAAATTGGCGACCATTTAAATTGACTTGGCGATTCTCAAATTCGGAACTATCAACATTTTCATTTTTTCTTCTAAAGAGGAGGAAAGATGATTAAAATTTAGCAAGGGACATATGTTGTGTTTTCTTTGTCAACTTGGTTATTTTTTTTTTTTTAGACATGCACTTGTGAATGAAATTTCGCATCGCATCAGTGCACACAGAACTCATTATATAAAAAACCCCTAAGATTCGTCTTAAGACGTGTCTAAGGATATTTCTTAGGACATACATGTATCTTAGGAATATCTAAGATATATCTTAGGGTGTAAACCGAAAACGTCTTAGAATATCTTAAATAGTAAAGATGTCGGTAGTTCCATTCTAAGTATTTATCTTTTTTCCATTTTTTTTTTTTTAAAACAAGTATTAATTACATAAAATTCCTATTTCCAGATTCCATTATTTACATGTGCGGATGAAGGGGGGGGGGGGCTCATTGAGTCAACCCGAGTTCCGAGTCGGATTTTTTTTTAAATGAGCGTGTCCCCTCCCCCATTGGAAAAAAAATGCTTGGATTCACAATTAATATGTATTATTTATTTATTTTTTTTCAAATTTAATCTTTAGAAGAACTTTTTTTATCGATGTCCATTCCATATATTTAGCAGTTTACTCCATTCTCTTCTCAGTTTTTGTGTATTGAGCTGTAATTATATACATGTAACAGAGATACTTATTACAGTCTAGTTAGCGAAATATAAACAAATAAAAAATTCTATTCAGTGCATAGATATTTGTTTTACTGGATCAGTAATTCAGAAAAGAAATAAGTACTATCACTATTGTTACATGTAGGTACATATACATGTATTCCTCTTTGAAGAAACGATAAAATTAAACCCTGAAAGATTTTATAAGATTAATCATCCAAGTATCGAGACCAAGTAGTAAATAGATATAATTTTCAAAATACTAATATCATTTCTTGTCGTTTGATCCCAGTTGATCACCCTCTCTCTCTCTCTCTCTTAACTTAATTTAAATATTTTCAATGATGTTTCTTCTTTATCATTAACACCGGCTACTACCAATACATACAGCAGTAAATGCTATTGTAGTATAAAAACTATTAAAAGGAAGTCCGAAATTCTTAAAGGTCAGCAAAGTCCGGGGGGATATTAAAAGTAGTATACGTGACTGCATTCTCCCTCCTCCGCCCGCGTCCGAATAAAAAAAAAGAAAGAACAATTAATTCAAAAGGGTTTAATTGAACATACTTCAGAAAGTTTTAACCTTTAAATGCATATTTTTTTTAATACATCAATCAATGAAAATTTTACCAAATATATCGGATTTAATTAAACAATGTTAATTTCACAATTGTTAGTTGTTTTCCTGGCAACTTCGCCTCTCAAAATTACCCTAGATATATCTAATATGATAATCTCGTGCTCTTCAATTCTAAGATACATGTAGCTTTATAAGCATGCCTGCAAAGGTAAAACATACAGGTAGCAGTACCGGGTAATCGTTGGCTTTAGAAAATAGACAGTTGTTTAAAAGCAGTAAATTTGACGGGTGATTGGTCAATTAAATTCTCACTCATTAGAGCCATCTTCTAGACATAATGGTACAAACGAGACGTGGAGACCGGTTCTTCAGATGAAACTGTATAAATCGAGGTCCCGTGTGGCAGTAGATGCTGGCACGAAAAAAAACCCTCCCTGCTCGATGGTCTTGAGTGACGAGATCAAAATTTGCAACTCTCCATCGGCAAGTGGTGGCGTCTCCATATGAGTGAAAAATTCTAGAGAGGGGCGTTTAACAACAAAGAAACAAAAGAAAAAAAACGAACTAGCATGAAATATAAATCGCGTAATTATTAATCCTTCATGTTATTATATTAAACACTATTTCATGAAAACCAAGTTTCTTAAAGAGAAATTATCGATTAAGACTTTGTTTTACTTCCGTCGTTAACCAGACCAAAATGTTCGAGTCCATTCTGGCCAGTAAGAGAGAGTCATATGCGGACTCCAGACAGTGGTTTGACACGATGGAGTTTTTCATTCACCGTAAACATGGTAAAACCCTTTGGCATTTAGCTGGCTTTTATTTCTTGTTAATTTTTTCTTTACGCTTGTAATTCGCAATACTGTAGGTAGAAAAGGTTTTGGTCAGAAAATTGTGTCCAGGATTAGTGTTCATCACTTTGATAAGTCTCGTTACCGTAATTTTGAGATATCTGATAAATCAGCCTATTCTTTTTTCTCGTTATATGTACTTGTCCAGTTGTACAAATTATCTGGTGCCAATGTAATTGGTGTGGAGGTTGACATATTTAGCTCACCTGTGCTATGTACGGTAGTGTAGATTCAAGTATCTTCAAATCATGACCCCCGAGGCTAGGTTGGGGCCACTTTGAGCAGTCAAAGTTTCACATAGGAATATATAGGAAAATTCATTAAAAATCTTCTCAAAAACAGCAAAGCGATGATTAGTCATATCTATATGGAAGCATTGTCATGCGATCTGTACTGATAGACGGCAATATGCGCAGTGAAGGTACATGTAGGTACACACTGTACACATTGTAATGAAAAAGTGACCCACGTACAATATTTGGGGGGGGGGGGGATTTTCTACGTAGAAATATGACCCCTGGTCAATATTCTATGTAGAAAAATGACCCACTTTTTTGTAGAAACTATGGCCATGAGGTCATTTTTCTCCTTGTGGATTGTAAAAAAAAAAATGGGCCGTAGAATAATGACCCTGTGTAATTTTTGATACAAAAAACTGGTTTTGGTGTGAATATTCTTGTTGGGCAATAAATATACATAGGGGCAAAATCACAAAGCCTTTTGATATGAAGTGTTCATTCTAAAAGGTTTAAAGTTTAAATAACAAAAATTAAAAGGCTATACTATACTTTTCATCAATAATACAAGATGTTTTATCCCCATTACAGGACAACATGATGTTCTGTGACTATTAGAGCAAAATTCGCGCATTCTTTAGGTTTGTTTTATCAAATTTTATAAAATAAGTTTCCATAGTTGTCATTATTTAAAAAATCAAGATAATTTTCTTAGCTGTTGTCAAAAAGAGAAACTTATTTAAATAAAGAATGTATAGTTTCCATAAATGTAATCCTCTTTGATTTTACTCTGGGTAAATAATGTGCAAAAATTCAAAATAAAGTCTGAAGCGTTTTTTCTTCGGAAGTTATAAGAAAGGTTAACGTTTTTGAACCCTACCCAAATAAAATTGCATGAAACAAATGGGCGATTAATGGCTAAAAAAATTAGATATCATAAATATCTTCTCAGATTTCTTTATTGTTCTTCTCATAAAAATGTAGGAAAGATTAAATTTATGAAAATAACAGACATGACTAAATCAGTATGCCTCTGACATTCGAACTCAGGGACCAGGCAATATTTATCACCAGGGTCAATCTAATTAAAATTAGATGTTAGATCCGCTCGTATACTCGCTACACTAACGTTAGTGTGTGAGCGGATCTAACATCCAATTTTAATTAGATTGCACCAGGGTGGGATCGGTGAAAAAACCCAATAATAATACTAATTGATTTTAAAAAAAGTCTTGCTCCCACACCTTAAAGAATGAAAAAAAGTATAAGTCCCGTCCTTGTTTAGAAAAGTCAAATTAATATTCCTACATATATAAAATGATCTGAATTATCAGCACCTACATGTATCTAAAGGGGTGGGTATAGATGACTATCACTTGTAGTTACAGACTCCATTCAGTTGAAGTAAAATTGGCATTTTCCTTTTCAGAACCAAAATATTTTGGAAATTTAAATATGATTTTGGGATAACATGCAACTTGGAAATGTATAAAAGACGGGTTAAATCACGTAAATAAAAAAATATTTGAGCCATATTGCATTTGAACAATAAAGGAAGATGAGGGATATCTCTGATAGCTTTGGTACACGCCTTGAAAATCTAATTATCCCCTCGCAACGGATTTGGAGGGTATATAGTAACGCAATCCATCATGTGTATGTGTTTGTTTGTGGGTTATGTCCTGTGCGAAACGGAAGTGACGTAATTTGCATCGGGATCGATGTCGAATGCTCCCTTGATATATAGACAAGCTTTTTGCGAGGAGATGCTCCTCTTTGCGATGCCCTTGTTTAATTTATTTTTAATATGTATTTACAGGTGTGAAAAATCAGTCTTAGAATTCTTAATGCTACTGATTTATAAAATTAGAGCTTCTGATATTTAATGAAAACTTGAATTTTCATACAAAGCATGGATCCATCAATCATCATGTTAGGATCTGTCAATCCATATGGGTGTGTTCTCTTAAATGACCATAACTTTTTTTAAATTTTTCATTGAAACATGGTAAATATGGTGTTGCTTTACTAGTTATAGCATGTACTCTCTTTAACTAAAAATAATGTATTGTAAAAAAAAAAAAAACCCTAAATTTCCTTTGAGAGCATCTATCATCGCGTAAAGGTCAGTCAATTGCTTTTCGTGTGTTCTCTTATCTAACCATAACTTTTTTTTTTTTATTTTTCAATAAAATAAGGTATATTTGGTATTATTTTTCTTATAATAGCCTATACTTTGTACATCTAAAATGATATCTTAATTTCCAGACAATTTAGAAATGTTAAAGGATACAGATGACAGATTATCACTCAATGTCAGGTCTAAATTGTTGAAAATGGAAGGAACCTGTGATTCTATAGGGCCTCTTTTAGGCCTGTAAATTACTATACATATATCACTATGAAATGTTCTCTGAATTTTTATGCTGCGTTTGACCAGCACTTAAGGCGTCAATGATTTCAGTTAAGGAAAGTGGTCTGTTACCAGCTTATCTTTGGGGATTTACAAACCAAACTTATATATACGATGCATCTTTTTTAAAAGTCATTTTTCAGATCTTTGAGACCGGTTAAGGAAATCTTTTTGGTCTGTTTTCAGCTTATAAAAAGGGGTACACAAATTAGACTTCCTCCTGAGGTGCATCTACATATCGATGATCACTTCAATGGGTGCTTTGCATGCTGTATCTGGCCTACACTGCATACTTCTGTGATTCATTAAGAACAGTATTTAATTTTCACTTATTACAAGGAGTTTACAAAGCAAACTTCCTTAGCGAATCTCTGGACGTTCTGTTTAATGCATTTGTACAAATCTTTCTTCTTTTTGAGCATGTCCCACAGGGTGCTCTATTTCTCTTAGGACACAGCTCTAGTTCTTACAGGTGCTTTGATGAAAATTTACCTCGAAGAAAAAAACCTATGTAATAGTCTGATAAAATGATATGTGGTTTATTTAGCTCTGTAAAATCATATTCAATTATTTGCTATATATATATTTTTTGCATCCACACATGGTTTGTGGGATATCTCCCACAAAGAATATATATATATATATATATATATATATATATATTGCTATGGTATGGTTTGTGGGTTCCTACCCACAAGTATGTTATATATAATTATCTACTATATATCGCATCTGCCTTCTTTTTGAGTATGCCCCACAGGGTGCACTTACCTCTTAGGAGACAACTTTGATGAAAATTTACCTCAAAGAAAAAAACTATATACTAGTCTGATAAAATGATATGTGGTTTATTTTAGCTCTATAAAATCATATTCAATTGTATGCTATATATAATTGTTTTTAAATCAAAACATGGTTTGTGGGATATCTCCCACAAAGAATATATATATATATATATATTGCTATGATATGGTTTGTGGGTTCCTACCCACAAGTATGTTATATATATTATCTACTATATATATCGCTGTGGGACATATACCCACAATGTAATGACCCACAACGTTATCTATAGCTTTGAAACCAAATATGAGAAAACTTTATAATTTTTCTATATTTGGGATCTACATCAAAAACTATTCTTAAAAATATGTTTCCTTTTGTAATAAGCCTATTACAAATGCAGGGTCCCATAAACCATGTTTATGTGTCATGACCCGCAAACCACGTCAAGTACGTATATATATATATATATATATATATATATATATATATATATATATATATATATATATATATATATATATATATATAGGGATGGCAACGAATATTCGAACATTCGAATATTCATTCGATAAGTTGATATTCGAATATGAATTTAAGATTCGAATATTCGGTGTTTTTCAGATTTCATAAAAAGAAGTACTGTGATTAATAAATTTTGATTAGAACAGTGCTGGAATTATCCCTGTTCAATTTACTAGCGATCAATTTCGATCGCCTGATTTCTTTCACTACTTTCTTATCTTATAAATCTTCTAAATTACATGTATTTTGTTTTGAGTAAGGTGTTGTAAAGAATTGTACAATAATGCTTTATGTATAATACAAAACTTACTTTCATAGCTTTTATTAGTTAAAGATACGATCGGATCTAGAATCGAGGACAACAAATGAAATCTAAGAATATCTCAAAGGCGCGAAGAGTATACTTATCAAAATAAAATTAATTGATCATGGAATGAACGTCCGATAGAATTAATCTGTAATTAATATTGTAAAGGGCTTAATTTCAGAATAAATGTGTAAATTACTTGATTATCTCGGGTTGTGCATAATTTATATTCATTATCGGGAAAACAGTTAATTACCTAGGAAAATTGTCTATGGAAATATTTGTTTACATTGTATCAAAGATTATAATCATATCTCTTATCAGGCAGATAATTGTAATTTAGTACATGTATTGAAATCTGAACAGTATACCTTTACGGCTATCTTGCCTTTTTTGAGACGACTGGTTCCTCAGGTGGGGCTACTATAAATACACGTTTCATTTGTTAAAATTATACTTTTCTACATTTAAATCAATTATTTATTTCAAACATTGACAAATATCAAATGGAATTTCTTATTTTACACCTTAAAAAGTCTTCATACAATTTTACTTCCTATATAAGTATACTTACGAGAGTAGGATGATGCATATTTAAAATAAAACAGATTTTATTTATTTTATCGAATATTCGAATATATTCGAATACTTTCATTGAATATTCGAATATGAATTATTGACAAAATTGACATCCCTAATATATATATATATATATATATATATATATATATATATATATATATATATATATATATATATATATATATATATATATATATATATATATATATATATATATATATATATATATATATATATATATATATATATATATATATATGGATTAATCCGTTTACCCAGGAAAGACAAAGGACTCATGTAAGGTGTGACCAGTCAACAAGTGATGTTTATTCCCCCCAAGATACTTGATCCCAACTATATTTTTTTTTCAGGGTTCTGCTCACAGTAATATTTAAAGTGAAATGTTCCTCTGATAAGAACGATAACTTTCCAAGGAAATTATTCCAAGGAATCCAATGAATTGTCTTACCAGAGTTTTATAATGAGGACCTTCATATAGTAAATTCAATCAAATCTGAATTACATGTATGTTGCAAATATTGATTACTATTTTCTTTAGCCAATATGTTTTATAGTTACATATAATAGTTTTAGAAAAACATCTGCACTTATTTCTTTTAAACTGTTGAAATTGTGGTATTTTTTTTATTTTATCTCTCAATTTTGTTACAGAATTATTATCATTTATTAAATGCAGAATTTTCATAATGATTTAATTAATTTTTTTCCTTAAAATATTTTGAAGAAAGATAACTCCTGTAGATGGAAAGATAAATTTTGTAGATAGATGCATTGTTATTACAAGCACAGAAAACAATGTGATATTCTGATTTTAAGGGGCCTGGACACAGTTGCAAGGTTTACTTTTTAAATTTCTATACTTATTCAAAAATGAAACCAGTTGAATAAATTAAATTTACACTGAACTTACATGAATATTCTAAGAATTCAATGTCAACGACATTCTTTTTAACAGCACGTCAAACATCTGTTTTTGTAAACATGGCACGAGCTCTGTTATTGTTATTGTTTACCTTTCACCGGGTTTGTTCGATTTTTTAAACTCTGAACACATTACTGAGCACGGACTGACAATACAAGTGAGTTGTGTTTGCATTTTCGCATATCTACCCTCAGTTTTCTAGATTAAAGTTTTTTTTCATTAATAGACAACAAAGATGGGTGAACAAGGCGTGCAGAATGCCTATAGCTTCAGATATTAAAAACATCATATTCAATTTGTGAATTAAGTATTTAAAGTAAAGTTCTCATATTGAAATTTATGAAATTATGATAAACAAAACTTTTCTTTGGAAAAAAGATCTCGGAAAAAAATATTCTTTTATTTAAAAACTAAAATGGCATTCGTGGGAGTCGAACCACTGACAATAAAAATCCAGAGTATTATATTGCTTTGAGACTAACACGCTAACCACTACGCTACACAGCTCATGATGAATAGTGGCATTTAAATCATGTTTGTGATATGACCCTTGACTTTATGAACTTCAAGTATTTCTCGGAAAGATGCGAATACTTTGTCATAAAAGTGTACTTTTAAGGTATAATAGGTCTTTGCTCCATGTTTTTGTAAACCAAAAAATGCATAATTTCATGCAAACTTTTAGGATTTTTTTCAAAAAAAAAAAATGGAGCGAAGATCCACTCATATCGAAAAATTTTGTTAAAGTATGAGAAAATGATCCTTTTGTCCTCTTTAGTGTGTGTATGCTATTTCGTAGGCAAATAATTTCAGTCTTTGTGGGATTTTTGTAAATTGTAGAGATTTTGCATTAAGTATACTTTAATGTTAGATGAAATATCAAATAAAATTTTGATATAGTTGAGACTTTATTTTTCACTTCATGTTTGTTGCACTATAGGCACTTCGCTTGCCTTGTTCACCCATCTTCTTTCTACTTTTCTGAAGTATCAAGGATCAAGTTTACATCGTGAAAGTGCTAGTATACATGCTAATCAAACGCGTTCCGAAATTCGTAGTTTAAATAATTTCCAGATAAAAGAAGTTTCTTCACACGCTTTTATTAAATTTCTGTGTGAAATGCTATAGCAATATATTTAAAGCGATGATATTATACAGAAAAACTGAGAAAATGTCGACTTCAAATCTGTGTTCCAGCCCTTTAAAAAGCAACACTTGATTATGTTTTCTAATATGAATTAAATATGTATGACAGTAAATATTATTTTCATATCCCTACCTCATATTTTTAATTTTATATTGAGATAAAAAAAATTATTGATCTTTCTATCCATTGTCTCAAAATTTCTCCATATCATGATTAGACATAATATTCATTTCTGAAAGAGTAAGCAAGGTTCTATACTTCAAACTATTTTCCATTTGAATCTAATGCTATTGTTGTTAATGAAAATCGATGCTGGGAATTTTTGAAAAAAAATGGTGAAATTTAGAGAAGACGGATTTTTCACCTTAATTGGATTTTTGAGCATTATTGCTGTAGGTTATCAAAAATACATTCACCTACATATGCATAGAAATGAAAGCATTTACTTCTCATTCAGTTATATGCTTTAATTTAATTATTATTTCCGTATGTTCTGTAAACCCCTCATGTTTTCGTTCCTATCCCTCTATAAATTCAGGAAGAAAGAATAATAATACATTTATCTAAATATATGTATTACTCTAGAACAGCAGATTAAGAAAAATATCTATTACTCTGGGAAAATGAGTTTTTCTGCTGTTTTGTTTTTTAGTAGGTAAATAAAACCAATTTATCCAAAAATTTAAGGATTTATGTTATTTTGTAAGTATTTTTGAAATTTGCTTGTGTGTTTAGAGCCAAATACATTGAGTCTCTTGATTGATTGTTTTGCCCATTTCTTCTGCACAAAAGGATGCTTTGCTCTTGCGATTGACCTTTACTCATTGCCTGATTATGGGACCTTAACTCATTGCCTGAATGCAGACCTGGGGTAATGATAATATGTAATAGTACACTTAATGCATTATAATCATTACATTTTTTCAAAGTAATGGGATGTAATGTGTAATGGATCCATCTTTAAACTACAAGTGATTGTAATGTAATGCATTACTTTAAAAAATATGTCAGTAATGACCATTTCTTTTCAATTACATTTCAATTACATTTTGTATTTCATTCTCCGTTTATTATTGAATCTGAAACAGATCAAGGCCACTGAAAGGTTATTGTTTTATCAATAATGTTACAGTCTTAAAATAAAAATCTTATATCTTACATTTTTCTAAAAAAAAAAATGCTTATTCAATGGTGATTGATAGACATACTAAATAAATGTTTTAAAAACTTCTTGACAGAACAGTTGTAAAATCAATTGAAGAGAGACAGAAAAAAATATTAAAAGAAATCATTAGGTTTCAAAGATAGCCACAAAACAAGTGACATTGATACATGGTGTTGTGACTACCAATAAATATACAAACTTAATTTTTTTTTTCTTTACGATGTTCATTCTGGTACAATGGACTTAGTAAGCAAGATACAAAGTCAGTATGATCTACTTGAAGACATAAAGGTAAACTAAGGCCAAATGTAAATACTGATATTGTCCGTCATTTATTTTTGGTAGCTTGAGAGTCACCTCTAACTTCAAACCCTATATTTAGGTACCGGTAATTATCACCTTTAATTGTGTTAAATTTATATCTTGATTGATTATGCCTACTGAGCTGATTACAAGTGCTAATTCATTAAATTATAAATACATACTCGTTTTACATTTATAGCATTATCATTTAATTAAATATAAGTTTACATAAAACATATGATGAAAAAAATAAAACAAAGGAACGAACAACATAGACTGAGCTAAACTACAACATTAAAAGTGTTCCTGACCATTTTCTTTGTCAACTGTAGACTGGTAAACTACATGAACACGATAATTGATCCCAAACTTTTAAATACCACTCTGACTTATAGCTATAGACCTGAGGGAAAGTATTGACAGAGCACAAAGTATGAGAAATATAATTTATAGATAAATTGTGTAGTCATAAAATTTATGTTTCTCTCTTTAAAATGTAATGTGTAATGTAATTCATTACTTTAACAAAAAAATTGTGGTTAAATGAATACTTTTCTGTATGAGAGTAATGGTAAATGTAATTGTAAAAATTCCAAAGTAATTGTAATTTAATGCATTACATTTCAAAGTATATTATTGTAATTTAATGCATTACATTTCAAAGCATATTGATCCCAGGTCTGCCTGAATGTGTGACCTTAACTCATTGCCTGAATGTGTGACCTTAACTCATTGCCTGAATGTGTGAACTTTACTCATTGCCTGAACTTGTGGACGAAAAAGGCTAGCGATTTTTGTGATCAATTTTCAATCAAGTAACGTACTTACAACTCTTGATGCTCAATTCAATACGGCGTACACAAAAATTGCAAGTAAGTTGATAATATAATTCTACTTCTCAATACTAGTAATAAAAGAATAAATCAAATTCAAGATAAGATTGCCAAACTTATTAAAAAAGCAAAATCCACAAGAAACTGAAGATGAACATTGTAGGTAAGTGCAGACCTTTTTTATTTATTGATTTTACTTCACAAAATGGGAAAATTTAAAATAATTGATATCCTTTTGAAAATGTTATTGCAGAAATTAAAGTATACAAAATACTCTTGTTAAATCTTTTTAGTTAGCTAATGCTTCAACAAAGTTTCTCAGGAAAAGCAGTTCTATATTTAAATAGATTTTTTTTTTTTTGTGAAGTTTGCCACAAACAATCAGGTGCGTCATTGAAATATTTATCATAGAGATGCCCCTGACACTGACTTTTTCTTTTTGTTTGTCATGGAAAAGGTTCAAGGGGAAACCAATGCCATGTCTTCAGGATTTCAAAAAGATCATGTGTATCTACAAACAGCCTCTCATTAACCTTGGACATGTTGATTTCTGCTGTGAAATACCTGTGTACAGAAGGAAAGCGGGATACTAAGATTCATGCAAAGTGCGATTCTTCATAACATTTAAACATAAACCATTCAAATTAGTGTTACTATTACATGTATGTTCAAATATAAACAAAAAGTTATAGATGAATGTATCTCAAAACATTTTTATTACACATCTTAACGTTATGATATATACCTTAATCTTTTCAAAACATTACTTATAGATACCTAATTTTACCTTTATCACCCAAGTAATAAAAATCAGAGATAGAAGAAATAAATAGTCAAAAATAAAAGGTTAAAAATGATGAAATATTCATCTTTGTTCAACAGGATTCATTAAAAACTTTCATTGTATGATAAACAAGTTTGTGGTGGATCAAACCAATCTTCTGTCTTATAAGAAATTCTCTCCATAACGTATCGAAATAGAAAACTACAAAACTAGTTCTGATGTTTCTAGTGAAAAATGGAGGTAATTTTTATTCTAATATAAAAGCATCAGGATCTTTAAAGAAAAACTTGATCTGCTGCGTTAATATTCATGTATAGCTTTCTGTGACTCAATATTTTGAAATAGATGTATTATCCTACCGGAAATGAGTAAAATAGAAGCAGTGTATATCTTTTTAAATAAGAAAAACATTTTAAAAATATATGTTGGGGCTCAATGACATCCAATTCATATTATATATGTTGTTTTCTTGAAAATGATTAAAGATTTGGATTTTTAAAACTCATATACTTTATTAAGTTTAAAATTATTTTTATGGCAGGGGATGCTCACTCCTCCATGGCACCTGATCGCACCTCTGATGTTTTGGAGGTTCGTGTTTGCTCTGCTCCTATTTTGTATTGTTAAATGGACTTTTGAGCTTTAATACTAATTGTTATTTATACAATGAATTGTCGACGGATTTTTCCGTTACTTCCCGATCATGACAAGGAGCACACGGCGTATGTGAACGGTCGGCAGGGGATGCTCACTCCTCCGTGGCATCTGATCCCATCTCTGATGTTTTGGAGGTCCGTGTTTGCTCTGCTCCTATTTTTATTGTTTAATGGACTTTTGAGCTTGAATACTGTTCATTATCTCCATATATTTCATTTTATAAAATGCACAGAGTATTAGAGACTATTATGACCTGTATTGATGACAAAGTCCAAAATCTGTGTGGTGTCAAAGCAGCAACGTATATCCATTCTTATATGAAAGCCTCGATCAAACCACTGACGGAGGGCGTATCATGTGACAGAAGTATCTATATATCTTTGCCTTACAAATTATTTTAAGTTGATGCCTGAATTTGGAATTCTAAAAAAAATTAGATATGAACTCTTTTCATTGAGGTTAATTCCGGTTTCCTTCTTCACTGAATGGATAAATAATACAAATTTTTGTCTTTCAAAATTCAAATATCTTTGTTTTTAATACATGCTTTTACCATGGAAAAAAGTGATATCTGTTAGGATAAACCGCTTAAGTTTATGTTTGACCAAGATGAAAATACGAATTTTACGTATCTAAACATGTTTTTAAAATTTCTATTAAGGGTTAAACAGACCGGTCGTTGAACTTATCAAGAAGAGATTCCGTAAGAATAAAAGCATTTAGAGCTGAAAATACCTCATCATTAAGAGTTATCAAAATCAACATTCCAGATGACTATATATCATAAAATTCGTATTTCAGGGTAATATTTAACTTTTAAGATCTAAATCTTGCTTGTAATTACAATCATTTTTTACTTTGTCCCAAATGAGTAACATTTGAAATGTTCAAAATTTCAGGTTATTCTCCAAAAAAATATCTCAGAAAAGTTAATACTTACCAGAATGGTGAAAATTCAGGGTACCATGGCCACTTCTAATCTGGGAAACATTTGCATTTTCATACTCTACCAAACTTTCATATGAGCATTTTAACTTATGTATTACAATGGTATTTCATTACAGTAAATTTAACAATGAAAGAATCAAAATTATTTGCTTGAATTTTTTTGTTTTTATCAGTAAAGATGGTCATGAAGACCATGACTTCAAGTAAGCAGAAGTTTTTCGTGAATAAAAAAGATGATGATAACGAACAGTAATCGAACTCAAAAAATCTACAAACAATACAAATCTGTGAAAAAGGCATAAAACACGGACCGCAGGAAATTTCAGAGATGGGATCAGGTGCCTAGGAGGAGCATGTCTCCCCCTTGTCCGGTAACACCCACAGAGAGAGGTAAACAGAATATTTCGCAAGTCAAATTTAGTTTTAAAAAAGACCTAACAATTGGTATGACAAACGTCAGTCAAAATACGACCCAATGATAGGCTTTATTTGTTAACAAGGTCATTATAAATAAAGACCATAAAATTTACGAAATGCTGACTTTAATGAGGAGGGTGAAGATAACGAATAGTGATCAATCTCAAAAATCTACAAACAATGAAAATCTGTGAAAGGGCATAAACACCGACACCCCCCCCCCCCCGGAATTTCAAGAGGAAGGTGCCTAAGACGAGTCAGCATCCCCTTTTGACAGATCACGTGCGCCTGAGCTCTATGTATTGGCCAGATAAACAGAACATTCCATAGTCAAATTAAGTCGAATTCACAAAAAAAAACTGTAAACGAAGATGTTGAAATCTCTGTAATATTACTTATCTGTCAGTAGCCTACCTAGTTCAAAATTTCATCCTACTCAGAGCATGCTCTTGAGTATCGAATAAGTTGAGAAATGTAAAAAACATATTTAGGTTCGGAATATTCCTACATAAATAAGGAAAGTTGGAAAAGCTGAAGTCGTCTCGTTTGTCTTAGTCGTCAGTTGGCCTTTATCGTCTATAGTCAGTAAAACATCAAAATAAGAAAAAGATTTGGAAGACTCTGTAGTGTCTTTTATTTCAGGTTCATTTGGATATATCGAGTCGACAAATGAATGGAAGTAATTATTGTCTATTGGTAAATCGTCGTCGAAATATCTGAATGTCCACTGAAGAGCATTGAAGTCCACAGCTAGTGTTTTCTTCTTCTCATGTAGAAGTTTTTGAATAAATTCTGTTTCATAGAAATATAAAAACAGGTCGGATAAAAGAGCAATTAATGCCAATGATATCGAAATTTCAACAGTTTGTTGGAAAACCTGGTCTACGAAGACTACATAAATTTGTCAATTTGAAATAATTTGCAATTTTTTTCTAGGAGGCACTTTTGATTCAAATGCACAATAATTACTATTTAATAGATTAAGAATATTGTATCAAAATATGCAGCATTGCCTGTTTGTCAGTTGTGTGTGTCCTTATCATAGCCTAGTCAGAAAGTATGCTAGAATCACATCTAAAACGTTAAGATTACTGTAGGCTTTGACTCGGAAATGAGCAAAAAACAATCACTGCTTAAAGTTGCAATGTACTGTTAAATAATTTTTATTCTAACTGACAAAACGCGAATAAAAGATGTTGCGAAGAATTGTTTTACAGTATTGAAAAAAAACATAGATAATGATGAATATCTTATGTCAATGGTCAAATGGAAAACATTTCTTTTACATCCAGGATTCAGAAATGAATATATAGATCTAAAACTGAAGGGAAAAAACTCGGAATAACAAAATATGCGCTAATATTAAAATAGCTTATCGGGAATCTATGCATTGAGACGTCACGTTATTTACCCCAATTCTCAATTGAAAAATACAGGACCCGTACCATGATAAGTCAATTAAGCCCTGTTTGATTAATTTATCTTGAACAAGCAGACAACTCAGTCCCTCTAGGCAATTTTATTTAATCTATTCTGGAGAGAGGGGAGTCAAACATGGTTAATAATCAACCAAAGGTTTATCTCTAGATTAAAGGTTGAATTGATGTAAAATAAATGAAGGCAAGAATAGATATCTTTTTAAAGCGAACAAATGCCTGGGAAACTCATTTCTTTGAGATACAAAGTACACTACCCTGTGTCATTTATTTTTTTTTATTTTCGGCTGATTTGCATTGCTGGGTATTGTTCCACGTTCTGTAAATCAGAACCAATTTAGTGTATAGAAAAGCTAATGATTTGAGAAAAGTTTCAACGATATCAGTTGATATAAGTTAAAATGATAGCATTTGAACTGAAATGAAAAAGTAATAAATCGAAGTAAAACAGAACAATCGCCAATAATCGTTAGTTGATCATAACCTTAGAAAATCGTACTATAGATAAGATAGATGATTAAGCTAAGTGCAAAATTGTTCTGATTATGATTAATTATAAAAATATATGTAAAGTATAAGATAAAAGGGTGCTATGCCTTCAATTCCATTCATGTGAGTTTCTTTTAAGTGTACCAACATGGTTCTAAATTCAAATTTTTGAGATTTTTTCTTATAAATATACAACTTTATTTTTTTTTTCACGTGTAAGTCAAACCTTTCCAAAAAAAAAATAAATAAATAAATCCAAAATAAACTAATGTTTAAAATAACAGAATTTGGGAATTGAAACCTTTAATTTTGGATCATCTAATAAAATTTGCTGACATTATCAAGACGAGCCTGTTTCTTTCGCCTTTGAGGATTTCAGAGATAAGAGTCGATTGTACTGTAGTCGTGTAAGCCCAAATCCTGAACTGCTAAGAATTGCGTTGCATGATGCAACCCTGGATGGCAATATATGAGCAGTGTTACTGAGAAAGCCTTTACGATCTTGGAAAAGCAAGAAATAGATAGGACGGACTAAAACTTCGCGAACTTTCTTAGAAAGACGTGGAAACAGCTAGGGATGTCAATTTCACTCAGAGAGCATAGTTATAGAGGGTCTAAGTTTTAACACCAATAGACCAGCTGAAAAAAATCTCTCAATTTATTAACTAAAATCTAAAATTAATATCAAATGGTACATTTTTAACGATTAACGGTAAAATAAAGTTTTAGTCGATAGTCGGTATGACCGAGCCATGGTCGAGTATTCAAACACTCGTTGACATCCCTAGAAACAGCTGTAAGAGACAGAAACCAATAAAATCAATTAAGAAACCAATGGAAAGGTAAAAGTAAAATAGTTTGGAGTCGCTCACTATATGACTTTGATTGATGATCATTTTTCCACCAAACAGCTAGACCGCGGGCTGGAGAGAGAGGGGGAGGGAGAGAGAGAGATTTCCTGCATTGCATAACAATCGAGAACACTGACAACACAGACTGGCGTAATTGTGTTGTAAAGTGCAAAATTCTTTCATCTATTTCACAGGAATTTGTGCATTTGACTTGTCTTCCTCATGATAATACATCATACGGTAAGGCATTTATCAATCTGTCGTCATCAGAAGTGGGAGTGTGCAATGAATTAAATTGATTCGACCCCTAAGTGTACTAACGACTAGTGAATGGATTTGCACAGGAGTCTATGTACATTTATTCAGATTCACATTCATCAAATTAATCGCAATGCACTTGTAATCAAAAAAAAATAATTATAATACGATTTTCATGAACTCTTTTCTGTTTTTTTAGTGCAATTGAATTTATGGATTTATTTATTCGGACAAAGTATGCATCAAACAAATTCTGAAACAAATAAGCATTTATTTGCATTGTTAAATGATGTCATATATCAGTGTTATAATTTTTTACAGAGTTAAACTTCTTGAAGAATATGATTTCAGTACTTCTCAAAAACGTGTGTCGACATTTTAAAAGTATGGAATTATAGGATTCAAAATGACAACGAAGAATGTCCGTAAAAACTATAATAATTGGGATATGAAATGTATAAAACTGTATTGACTAATTAAATTATAGAGAAGGGTGTATTCTTTCAAAAATTCCATTAATGATGGGACAATTACATCATATAGATGCAAAAAATAGATCACAAGCTTCAGAAATAACACAGCAAATAATGCTGGAATAATAATAATTTTTGTCACTTGTATACCAGCATTTATTATTCTGCCCTGGATAAGAAGTGAAATGTTTCCTAAATTTAGGTCAAGTTTGATTCACTCTATGTTTGGTAGGCAGAAATGAAGCAGTAATTATGAGATCCTATTGAAATCAGTAAGCATGGAATATTTTTCGCTTAATATATCCTTCGCAATTCTGTCAAGTAAACATCGCAATTTTTATTTTTATCAATATATTTTCAGTAAACTTTTGCTTATCCAATTATTGTATGAAGTAGTTTCAATATGCATTACACACACAGATTGCACAATTGTTTGGACAACGTGCTCGTCATTGTAATGAATCATCATCCAGTTTTACAAATGGCGAATGATTTATGCTTAGTTGAAAAAAATATTTATGACAACATTGACGAGGATTTGGAAACTGACAGATTTCAATATTTCGAGGAATCATGGTTTTAAATCGTCTAGAACATAAAAAGACATGAACTTTCTTTTTTCTCCGCTGGTTTTATTGTCCTTGGAAATAAAGCCTTTCACTGAAAAATTCAACAACAGCAAAATAAAAAGAATAATTATTCAAAATTTCAGAAATGCATTAAAAGCTTATGAAAATTTTAGGAATCTCTTAAAAAAGAGTCGAGAAAGTATTGTACACATTTTTATGTTATTTCAAAACGTTTAACTCCCGTTAATCTAGTAAATCCATTAAAAGTATATTTCGGTTTCAACTTTGTTTTGCATGCGACAAAACAGAACCCTGTTTTACAAAAGAACTAATGAATAAGTTTAATATTTTTTTCTTTAGTCCATAATCTTGCCAACAATTTTGCGAGATTATACTTATATAAATTGAATTCCTCTTATTCACTTTAAACTCGCAATTTAATATAAAAAGGGATCAAACAATTTGCAAAGATAGATCTTGATCTTGATCGTAAGTTCTTTTGTAAATCGCGTCCCAGATATATATGTGCTAAATAATCAAATTATCTCAAGAATTTGAATTTAGAGCTCTGACAGAATATATTTTTAGTAACTCCAAACCTAAAACCAAAGGACTTGCATAGTAAATAGACAACTCATTAGGTTTTCTAACGCAACCATGCATATCTGTCGGAAAACACTTACGTATTGGTTTTTCCATTTTGCATTAAACAATTGGTATAAAATAAAGTATACAGTACTTGGATCATTGTAATTCAAAAAGCATGGAATATTTTATGCTTTTATCTCTGACCATTATATCAGGTAGGCATGGTAACGATAATTTTAATCATATAACTTGCAAAGCAATTGATGACCAAAGATTCTAGAATTTTACTAAGCATACTTAAATATGTGAGAAACCTGTATAGAGCTCTTATACCATGTTTATATCGCGAGCTTTACTCATAAGTAAATGATCTGCGTATGTGTAATTACACTCCTGTAAGCATATCTCGCTGGATGAATGCAAAAAAAAAGTACGCATGCATATTTGACTAATTAAATTATAGAGTCAGGGGCTGGCTCAAAACTAATCATATGCAAAAACAAATATTATGTGCTAAATGGTTCATGTGAGGTGTTTTCTGATTGAGAAAAATTTTCAGTAAGCCTTTCACGGATGAATTGATTAGTCTTTTTCTTAATTCTAAAATTCTCCAACCATTTTTATTCATTAAATTTTATAAGAACATCGTCTCTTACTAGATGCTCGATTGTGGTTTTCTTTTAATTTTGCGCTCCGTGAAGCATCATACTGTAATCCCAATGCTCTATACATATGAAAGAAATTTTGCGATCTGTGAAGCATCATACTGTAATCATAAAGAATTTGCTTTCTCCGGTATGAGACCATATTAATGTAAATCATGATAAAAAATAAATAAAATTCTACATTACACACGTATTTACCAAAAGTAGATAAAATCACGGGAACAGGCGTAGTAAAACTACTTATGCACACAGAAATAAATTTGCACATGAGTAAAGCCTCAGTCAGATTTCCCGTCCGATGACCGTAGACCGGTGGTAATCGGTGGTGTGAGCGATGCCCCAACATCAGTCCTCATCGGCCAAGTAAACCTTAACATCTTTCAAAGCAACAGGCATACCCCCGCCGATGATCGTAAGGCGAGTGACTCCAGGGGGAATCATCTTTTACCACCGTGGCACCGATTACCGGCCGGACATCGACAGGACATCGGATAATTTTCACCGATCATCCTACAATGCTCGGCCGGTGACGCTCATACATTTGTGAACATCGTTCGTACATTGGTCGACTATGGGCCAATGTTTGATCGAAACATCGACCGGTGATTGATCGCTCTCTGTTGCCCACCACTCTCCCCCGATGACCTCAGATTCAACGGACACTGGACGATGCTCGGCCATACATCGGCCGATCCTTGAAAGATGTGTTAATAATGGGTTGCCGATGAGGAGCAATGTGGGGCATCGGTGGAGACATCGCTGATTTTTAACTACAACTTATTTTCTCCCGATGACCATAACCGATTCGCCCGATGGCCTCAGTCACCGTCTGATTACTATGAGTGTCCGGCCGGCAACCACGCCATTTTTTTCAAAAAACGCATCGGTTGCCCATCGTATACCCTATCGCTGGAAAATGTGATTGATACTTAGATACTCATGAGTATGGATGCCGGTAGGTCCCAGGTAGGATAAAATATATTTTATCTGGCGGCCGCCACATAAATAACTGGCAGCCGCCATAAACTTATCTAGCGGTCGCCAAATATAATTTTCTGGCGGCCACCAGAAAGTTAACTTGCGACCTCCAGATAACTATCTGGTTGCCGCCATATAATTTTCTAGCGGCCGCCAGAAAATTATTTGGCAGCCGCCAAATAAGATTCTGGAGGCCGCCAGTTATTTATGTGGCGGCCGCCAGATGTAATATTTTCTACCTGGGACCTACCGGCTTCCGTACATGAGCGAATTCACACCAAATAAACACAGTATTACATGCTTGCCCGTGTAAAGCGTCATCATTATCTCTTGAAAGGCGATATATATCTGTGCTTGTTTTTAGTCTAAAACACGTTTAAATTATTTCAGGCACCCTTGCACAGAATTGCGACAATACTGGGATTCTGCATTGCATGGAACAGTTCCCAATTCAAGAATTTGTGAAAAAGTTCAATTCAACAACAGATTTTGAGACATTAAACATTGAAAATGCAGTGGATAGGTTTTGTAGGCAAGTTTGATAGCATTATTTAATAAAAGCCTGTAAGCAAGACCATCTTCAAAGACTAAATATCAAATTTAACATTTTTTTATGTTTCAGTATGCAAAATCAGTTAATTAGATGTATGGAGGGCTACGCTGCCAAATGTAAAATTCCAAACACACTTACCATGGATACCTCGTTGTCTGCTGGAAACTTCTTGTGTTCTGAGGGAAAAAGAGGTAAAGTGAATTACGTGAACTGATGCACATCATTCAACAAAATGAATGGCACCTTCGGACGACCATTAAATTCTAGATGGTCAGCTGGCAAATTTTGACGAGTCAGATTATTTATTTTCATACCATGGTGATTATTTACTTGCAAAATAACCAAGGACAGATTTTTCTTTTACTTTCTTACCTGGAAGTAGTTGCATTTGACATGCAACTTAAAAATGGAAATCTGCCAACTCGAAAACTCTATTTTGTAGGGATATAATGGGCATTTACTACCAGTCAAGGTCAAACATTTATTTCTTCCCAGTGGAGGGGGACATTTTTTTTCAACAGTTTTAAGTACACACTATTTCACCTCTGATGATTTTGGAGGTCCGTGTTTGCTCTGCTCCAGATTTGTATTTTTTTAATGGACTTTGAGCTTGAATACTGTTCGTTATCTCCATATTTCATTTCATATCTTCCAGCAACCCTCCCCTTCAGAATCAAATGATCGTCTCCGTAATGAAAATGTTTACTTCAGTTTTATCTTTTTCACTCATGCAAATAAATCAGATAGAAATTGAATATTTTTTAAAAATTAAATTAAAAAAGTTTCAATTCCACATATATAATTATATTTTTCTTTGTTTAATAGGTTTCATTGACAATTTCCAATGCATGGTGAACAAATTTCTAGTGAATCAAAATATTATTATGTATTGTACGGACGTCATTCCACAACTTATCGACAACAAAGATGACAAAACTGGTTCTGATGCTTCAAATGAAAAATGCAGGTAATTTTCCAAAATAAATAAATGAATAAAAGTTTTATATAATGAATCAATAAAGGTTTTGTATAATAAAGGTTGCAAAAGTCAAACACATCTACACATCATCATTTGGAAATTGCACTGATCAGCATTGAATAACTTTGTTTCATAATCTGCAGAGTTTTAGAGAAAATGATGGCTTGTATGGATGACAAAACCAAAGACCTGTGTGGTGGCGAAGCAGTAAAGTTTGTTCACTCTTATTTAGAAGCCACCACCAAACCATTAATGAAAGGTGTAACATGTAACAATGGTATGTATGTTTGAATAAAATGGGAAATTGTTTTCTTAGGATTAAGATGAAATTCCTCCCTACGAACGAGGACTTTCACATTCCTATATCAAATGTGATCAAAATGTTCTTCTACGTCTTGATATCTCTGAGTGGAAAAATTCAGCGTGAATCTAGAGTTGTCTGAGATTTAGCAGGACATTTCAATCGGAAAGTTTCTGAATTAAATAATTTGAAGTTTTGACACACACACACACACACACACACACACACACACACACACATATATATATATATATATATATATATATATATATATATATATATATATATATATATATATATATATATATATATATATATATATATATATATATATATATATATATATATATATATATATATATATATTTTCAACTGTGAAATACTGTGATTTATTTATTGAATAAAAGTTATATTCTCTCACAGTGTGAAGGATACCAAAAGTGATATTCTCTCACAGTATGAAAGGATATCAAAGTAAGTAAAAAAAAATAATTTCTGGCCTGTCATAAGACAGAGGTAGTAACTAACCATCTTGATAGAGCTAAAACTGCAAATTTCTTCCCAAATATATTGCTAAAATCCATGCTATGTAATGCTTTCAATCTCACAACTGTTAAGCTATGACGTCTCAACCGCTCAACTATGACGTCAAGCTTATGACACTGTGTTAAAAGACAGGGGCAAAGGGAAAATCAAAGAAAATGTAATAAACAGAAAATTCAATGCTTTGTAGATGAATATGGAATTTTGACATCTATATATATATATATATATATATATATATATATATATATATATATATATATATATATATATATATATATATATATATATATATATATATATATATATATATATATATATATATATATATTTTTTTTTAAAATTATTTTAAATAATGAATTATTTGAATTTAGTATTAGGTGTTTGATTTCATATTATATTGTTCCTCTGTCGAATATTTGATATGAATTGAATTGACATTATCAGCAATTTTCTCTTTCAATTGTCTAAAATCATTTTGCTAGTCAAAAAAACCTTCTGTCTGTATTTACAGGTCAAACGACAATCATTCAGTGGTGGACATTTGTCATAATGTTTGTTACTTTTTCAATTTATTTCTTTGATATTATACATGTTTTATGACATGAATAAATATTCAACATTATATTGTCGTTATCAAAGATTAATTGTAATTAAGACCCATCTCACAGTTGATTAGCGTTTTCGTCTACATTACCTAACGAACGATAATTGTTATAATAGACCACCAATTACCAGTGATAAAAAAAATGATTTGGGTATATAACTACAGTTGATTACATTTAAATAGTTTTGTTTAAATATCTTTTATTGAAGTGATTAAAATATATATTTTTAAATTCCCAGTAGGATTTTTGCAGCCTGTCTTAAATAAAACTGTTTAATGTCTATGTTCTCTTGGGTGAATTTTAAACTGCTTTAAATTTTGTATATCCAAATTGAATTTCCTGTTACTTTTATCTTTTATTCTTAAAATGTTGCTTCCATAATTTTCAGCAATAAATAAACCTTACAGTGCCTTGATTTTGATCATCTAAAACAAAGTCCTCTTAAGTGATCTTGCTTTTCTTCTTCTTTCAACTACAGTTCCGCTGGATATGTCATTATTATTGGTGATGTTAAAATAGTTGTAAATGAAGACCTTAAAGCAATAATCTTTAAAGGTCCTGAATACAGGAGGTCCAATCTTTCAATTGGCGATAGAACTTCATTTTTTTCATGAATTCTGTTCAAGATTATGCCAGACGCTGGCCTAAATATGAAAGGGAAGACCTGAATGTATTCAGTGTTTTAGAGGTATATCAAAGAATCGTATTAGAAAGTTAACAGGCAATACGCGAAACATCTATCCTTCTGTTTTCACTTAATCGAAGGTGAGATAGCTCTTTGATAAAAGAGTCAGAAAGAGTACATAAACAATACGCTATGGTTCCATCAGACAAGGTTTGTGACAGCATCGTCTATGTTTGTAAAGCTCATTATTATGACTGTATTTTAGAAGAACTTGGTTTTAATTCTACCTCTGGAAACCCAACTTATACCCAAACTTCACTTTCTAAGGATGGAATTCTTCAAAATCACATTTCAGTGTTTAATACTTTTAACAATCCAGTCAACCAAGGTCAGTTCGATACACCCTATATATAATGGATTCCTTATCTTCAAACAAACAAAGAGTCGCCCGCGTGGCGCAGTGATAAGAGCGTTTGCTCTAGAGTCGCACCGTAAGGACTTGATATTTACGTCGCAGGTTCGAATCCTACTGCGGGACGTGGAGTCCGGTTCTTCGTATGAGACTGTATAAACCCAAGTCTCTTGTGGCAGTAGGTACTGAAACAAATAAGATTTCTCTCTGCTCAAAGGCCGTTAGTGCAAGATTATTTACCTTATAAAAGTAATTTCGGTACTGGCTTTACCTCGAAATATAGAATATACTCAAGCACATGCTATGAGTGCGATCAATTTTGAAACCCAAGCAGGCTACTGACAGATAACTTGATGTAACAGGGATTTCAACAACCCCGTTTAAAGTCAGCATTTCGTTTATTCTATGGTCGTTTTATGGCCCTGTTAGCAAATATAACCTATTATTGCGTCGAGTTTTGGTAAAGTTTTTTCATACCGATTGTTAGCCATTTGTTTTTATACATGAACTTCATTTGACTAGGGAATGTTCCGTCTACCTGATTCAATACTTAGATCTAACTTTGGATGTGACTGGTCGACAGGGGATGCTTACTCCTTCTAGGACCTGATCACATTCCTGGAATTTCCGGAAGTTCCGTGTTTTATCCCCGTACAAAAGTGTTTATTGTTTGTAGTTTTTTAATCAATCACTGTTCGTTACTTTAACCTTTTTCATTATTCCTTCTAGAAATTACCGCTTGATATTTTTTAATATAAAGACATTTTCAAAATAAGCTGCATTTTTCTTTTTCCTCGGACTTGTCGTACGTGTTTTCATAGATTTTTTAGGGACGAAGTCTAACGACAGCATCTCTTTCTTTTGTGGACAGATAGATGATAATATACGTACTCAGCTTTGTTAAGGAAGGCCTGAGTTCACATCTGTGATGCACCGTATGGGAAGTTTCTTTGTGACATCATTGAAAGTTTAACAAATTTAATCTTGCACAAAAATCTATTTCACCACATGATGATGCGTAAATAACAACTTGCATTCATTAATTTTATCTATTATTTATGAAAGCATGTAAAATCACGTTTGATAACAATACTGCCGAGTTATTAGAAGCAAATATTGTGTCATAAATGACGTCACTAGCCTTGACTTGACGCTGTACAAGTGAACCAGAGGCGTGGATCCATTGGTTTAATAATTACAAAAATGCTTACATAAATATAAAACCATCGCCAATGCTTAAATCTAATCAATAAAATTAAAAGAAAATAATTTATTTCCAACAATAATGTAGATTATCAATTTATCTCGGTGCTATGGAACTGGACAAAGACAGAGAATGTAAAGAAAATCGCTAACAGGATAAGTGTATACCTGATTAACCTCAAAAGTGCAAGGGCATAGACTAGACTGAGTGAGCTGAAATATGGAATATCAATTGCTCATATCATGTATATTTTGAAAAGTGCTGGGAGCTGATTCTGGTCGGAATAACATTATTTTTATTCATGACAGAATTTAAGCGAAGTTGTGTATTTCGGAAACAGCCCACACTAGCTCCCAGCACTTTTGGGGAAGCCGAAGTAAATCTTTTTTAATATGTATCAATTTTTTTCTCCAAAAAATTTGGGTATGCCTTTGCACTAGCCTCATTTTCTATCTTCAGCTGAACATTTCTAATTTTATACAAGTCACATGACACACAGCTGATACATGCAATGTAACTGGTACTGAGTAAGCCACAAACCTATCCGTTATGGATACCTATATTACCTTTCCTACATGTTTACAGTTACTTTGTATCAAAGATTTTTTTAAATAATACGTATAAAGAATATACTAAGATCGCATTTTCCATTTCCTTCCTTAACATAGCTGAGTAGCAGGCTATTTGGACTGCTGTTACAGGTGTAACATATGAAATTTGGCGATATCGTTAGGAAATACATATACTAAGTAAATACATACCAGGTAAATACATGTAGTATTAAATACGTTAATTCAGTCGCCTTAAAACAGGTGGCTTCAATAGAAACTTTTAAAAATGTAGCAAAGGTAAAATAATTTTAAAAACTTTTGTTATATTTTTAAGCAAGTGAAAACTGCGTGATAAAGCTGTTATATGTATTTTGTTTTCTAGTACATATTTTATTCAACAGAATTTGTTGAAACGCTATAACCTACATTGTAATCTTACAGGTAGTTTTTGAGATTGAACATAATTAGTTATCATCACCTTTCTCATTTATGAAACTTCTTATTTTAGTTTCTACTTTCAACAGCTTGAGAATTTCTGACGTTTTGTCAATGTATACTTGTTTTGAAATTATTTCTCGTAGGTTTTTTTCACGATTTTGACAATTATTTCTCTCAAAAAGTCTACATGTGAATCAATATTTGATTGAATTCATATCTAAAACAGTGTAAAACATTTGACAGCTGCATGTTTATCATGTAGTCCAAAACAAAATCGCTCGTGGTTTGTAGTTGGATATGATTTTTATCCAAAATGTTCTGTTTTTTCAGCCCTCGCCTAGGCTCGGGGATAGAAATCACACAACCCTTTGAATAAAAATCATATCCAACCACAGAATATGGAAAATTTCGTACATGCACGTTTATATAGATGTAGTTCAAATATAAAAAATAATCAATACCCTTGATCTAAGAGAAACATGTATAATGATGCTACTCAGAATCTTGATATTTTATCCAATCTTGCTAAGTGAACCATAATTGTAATAAAATGATTGTTCATAATAATAAGTCTTTAAAAGGTGAAGACAACGAACAGTGTTCAATCTCAGAAATCCGGTCAACAAATAGAATCGTGAACAGGGCAAAAACACGGATCTCTCGGAAATCGGAGGGGGGATCATATGCCTAGGATGAGAACATTTGTAAGCATCCCCTCTCGACCGGTGACATCAGCCGTGATCCCTATGAATTGATGAGGTATACGAAGTACCCCGTAGCATAAAGCAATGGCCTAACAGTTTGCATGGAACAGTCAAAATAAGATCCAGCAATAGGTTGTTTTTACAAACAGTGTCATTATAACGACCTTAGAGTTTGCGAAAAGCTAACTTTAAACAGGGTTGTTGAAGTACTTAGAACATCATTTTTTTTAAGTCAGTTACACGCCTCGGTTTAAAAATTGATCGAACTTGGAGCATAATCATGCGTTTCGAATTATTTGGAGACATAAACACCATATGCAGGCAATGTTGGAATATTACTACATAAATAAGGAAGTTGACGATGGAAAAGCTAAAGTCGTCCTGTTTGACTTACAGCTTAGTCATTTATTGGTTGTTATCGTCTATGGTCAGTAAAACATCAAAATATCAAACAGATTTGGCAAACTGTGCTGTGTCGTTTATTTCGAGTTCAATGGAATATATCGAGTCGACATGTGAATGAAAGAACCTTAAAAATGATAAATGTTCGTCGATATATCTAAGTGTTGAGTTGAAGGTCATTGTAAGAGTTTCTTCTCATTTAGGTTTTTTAGAAGAAATTCTGCTTCATAGAAATAAAAAAGAAACAGGTCGGCTAATAAAGGTGCACAATTAGTGCCCATTGGAATTTCAACAGATCCTTGAAACACTTGGTCTCCAAAAACTACATTAATATTGTCAATAAGGAAATACAGCATTTTGTATTACTTTATATATAACTTTAGAGTATATGTACGAGGCCATAAAGTTCAATGACATATTTTAAATTTTCTAAATGATGACCACACTGCTAAAAATGTTTGATAATATTTTAATACAGACAATGATTTAGAAAATTTATAAAAATTAAAATAAAACCACTATTTTTTCGAACGCTGTAGGTATATATGCAAACCACAGGGCCCAGTCTAACGTAAAGTTTGTTTATCATGCCACACTGCCTAGTGTGTGCGATAAAATCTATAAATAGGCCGTTAAACAAATCGTATACACAGGCTGCAATAGCCCAGTCCGACACTGCACCAGATTTAAAACAACAACAGGAATATAGAGATATCCTATTTTCATTACACAACAGTGGTTTTTCACTTCTTGTAGCATGTCCCACATTGTGAAAAAAGTTGAAAATTGTATATACCAAATTCCAGTAATCTGAATAATTATTTTGTTTCTGCCATCGTTTTAACCATATTTTGACCTAATGGACAGCTGCTTTTTCAATAAAAATGGAACTCGTAAAATTACTCACCTTATCATTGGTCATTTGCAAAATTATTTTGATAAAAAATATTCTGATTATACACACAAGTACTTTGAAGCAGATGCTTGAGTTTCTGATCGAAAATATTTGTGTCGTTTTTGGATATCAGGTCTTTTAACAACAAAATATGGATATAACGAACAGAATTCAAGCTCAAAGTCCATCAAAACAGTACAAATCGGGAGCCGAGCAAAACAGACCTCCAAAATCATCAGAGGTGGGATCAGGTGCCATGGAGGAGTGAGCATACCCTGCCGACTGGTCACACCCGCCGTGTGTTCCTTGTCAAGATCGGGAAATAACGGGAAAATCTGTCGAAATTTCCATTGGTACCAATTGCGCCCAGTTAGTATCAGACCTTTTTTGTGTTCATATGAAGCAGATTAAAAAAAAATCATACATGAGAAGATATATCGACGACGCATTATCAATTAACAATAGTTACTTCCATTCATATTTCGACTTGATATATTCCAGTAAACTTGAAATAAAAGCTTCCACAGAGTCTGACACGTCTGTTTCATATTTTGGATATTTTACTAGAAAAAGATAATAATGGTAACCTAACAACAAAGCTTTATGATAAACTTGATGACTTCAAGTTTTCTATCGTCAACTTCCCTTACTTATGAGCAATGCATCCTTATCTTCCGCATATGGGGTTTATATTCCCAGTTGATATGATACGCAAAAGCATGCTCTACGTATTTTTCTAAAAAGGGGGAAGCTCTTGACAAAAAAGTTGATGAAATAAGGATATCAACAGTCTTGTTTAAAAGTCATATTTTGCAAGTTCTATGATCGATACAATGACATTGTCAGCATACAAATACAATCTATTAAGTAATGTTGACTGACGTTTTTCATACTAATTGTTAGGCCATTATCAACACAAAGAATTGGCTACGGATTTTTACGTTTTCCCGATCATGACTATAGCACATGTCGGTGTGATCAGTCGACAGGGAATGCGTACTCCTCCATGACACAAGATCTAACCTCTGAGGGTTTTAGAGGTCCGTGTTTGCTCTGTTCCCAATTTTTATTGTTTCAATGGACTTTTGAGCTTCATATCTGTTCGTTATTTCTATATTTCATTTAAACATAATTTTATGTATAGATGGTGTTCCATTTGGATGGTCAACGTCGCTTTTTCTGTCACTTTTACGTTTTTTTATTTTTATTTTCTTAATATTTTCCCTAACTGTCCGACAAGTGACACTTAACATATTAGAAAATGACGACAGTCGCTTTATTTGTGTCATGTTTAACAATTTATTAAGCTTTTACTTGTTCTATGAAAAAAATACATATAATCATTATAATCTGAAATCTTTAATTCATGCGCACTATCTGCAACCTGTAATTTTTTGCACAAATATTGAGTTCAAACAAAACCAAACTATTCTGAGGTAGATTTTCATAACAAATATTCTGGTATATAATGAGTACGTCCAGAACCACTTAGTTTGGAAAAAAAAAATCATCGTCTACGAACTTTTTGGACAACCTTCGTACTTGTATGTAGAATCAAAATGATTTTTAAATAAAATAATTTTGTAGAAGATCAAAGCTTGGCTCAACACTTACTGGATCCTGTAAATTACTTTTTTGCAGGAAAATGAAAAGGAAATAGTTGAAATATTTTGTTATGCATTAATTTTTTTTTTATAGCGATTAGGTTAAAAAATCTAGCCTCAAAGAAAATTATTTTCCTTGATTTAAAAACATTAAAATACGATCAAACTGCGAATTCATTGAACATTGCCGTTTATTTTAACGTTCAAAGTTCAACTTCACGCAAATTAACTTCCAAATTGAGACAAAAATTGTCTCTTAAGCACAGTGTGATGATGGCTCTTAGATAGAGGTTACCTTTTTAAGTATGATATGGTTACATGTATTTAGCGCTGTACTGTCCCACTGGTTTACCTGAAATTCGTGGGACTAAAACACAACAAAAAGCAGGAACTATTTCTCCTACAGACGTCATAATAATGTAAGAAATACAATGAGATATTACAAAAACACACGTCGTGCTTTAACCTTTATATCTAACAAATGACATGTGGTAGAGTATATAATGTAAAACAATAAAGTTTTCAATCATTATCACACAGAGATGGCACCTTTTAAATTTCTCCTGTTAATAATATTTGGTAAGTAAGTTTTCCTTATCTAAATTGAGAATTTCAGAAATTAAATTCTTATATACAAGCACATACATAAAATTAATGAAATTAATATATTAGTTTACTTGCTGCTAGTAAAGAGGACCTTTCTCCTTGAAAATCATAATTAATGAAATGGGCACTTAAATTAAGGCTACGTTCCATTTTTTAAATTTTTTTTTTAAATTTTGATGATACATTTAAATTGCATCAAATTTATATTTTTTAAAAACTGTGAAACGCTTTCTCTACCCTGGTATTGTTTTTTTTTCCCCCTATTTATTACAAGAATATTACAGGTGAAATAGTTGGGGTTTTTTTTAATTTAATTTTTAATTCTACATGTGAAAATATTTTCATATACATGTATTTATTACACAGGTATCATCGGAGCTAGAAGTCAACAATGTGATTTAATTGGTTCTTTGCAGTGCATGGCGTCTTTCTCATCAATTCCAAAATTCCAAATATCTGCATACACAGACGAGTTCAAAGGAAGTCCAAAAACGCTTGTGCAAGAAATGTGTTTGTAAGTCATTTTGTCTTTTTCCCTAATTATTTTAAAATACAAGAAACAACAAAAATATTACAATAATGTTTCATTATATAAAAATTAGTAGGTAAACAGATGTGTTATTACTAAATTGCTTCACTGATTTTAAAAATGAAAGACTGTCACTTCTAGTTTTTAAATTAGTTTATTTTACGTTTGATTTATCGTAGAAAACTCAAAGAACTCTATGACTGTGTTGGGGACAAATTACTAGGATGTGCACCACAGTATCGTCTCATCTACGAAACCGCAGTGTCGTCCGGACGATTCGTTTGTGGGATCGGTAAACAAGGTAGGTTTAATTACTATCCCATAAAAACGACGAAAAACTTCTGGCCTATCAACATATTTTATTCATTATATGTAAATGAATTATAAGACGTCCATAGTTAATCCTACACATAAACCTCAAAAAGCACAATATTTTTAAAACATGACGTAATTAATTGAGTTACAGAATGTCAGTAGGATCATTGATGACTCGGGATGTTTTACTCAGAAAGTTATGAAAATTGAGTAATATGTATGTTTCTTTAATGAAATCAATTCTTCTAATTTGTGCAGTTTATCCCAGTGTTGCAATATTGAATCTAGTTCATAATATATAAAGACAAAAAAACCCTCTTTGATTCCATATAAACATTCCCCGTCAAATGGTGTGCATGGAAGACATATAATATAATTTTTAACAATTCCGTTTTACAGGGTTCATAAACCATTTTAGATGTCTGACTACACACACTATGAAAAATAACTCCTTCAGATGTGGCGGAAGAATAATAACTGTTATCAGAGAAATATTTTCTAATCCAACTTCAGTTTTGACCGATCTTGTATCCAGAGCAGACGAACTTTGCATGTAAGATATCTTTTTTTAAATAGTAAAATTTCTCCTTTGGAAATCAAACTGTAACAATCTGAATTTGCTTGTACGTTGTGATACAGAAATTTCAGATATAATATTTCTCAAAATTTGTGCAATATATTGTGTTTTTTAACAACAAAACAACTTCATATTTTAAAGGAATTTTTTGTCTAATTTAAGTAACTCTAATGACACCTTGAAGTGTGTTGTCCAGTCTACATCCGGTCAATGTGGTGCTAGTGCAGCATCATATGTCCAACAATACATGGATGCTTCTGTTTCACCTCTGCGATCCTTCTTTTCCTGCGTAGGTGAAGTTGAAGGTACGAGTAGTCTTTTTGTTAACATTGACATTGAAAAAAGATTTCAAAAGAATACATATCTGAAACAAGTGTGTATTCTCAAATATAATTTATTTATATATTCCAGAACCCTATAGAAATTCATTATCTTCAGAAAAGAAGGCCACAGACACTGAAATTCCAAAAACTCAAGATCAAATTCAAGGTTCAACATTCTCAAGAAAGTCAACTCCGAGATCTAAAGGCCCTCCTACACCACAGCATGAACAAAACCACGTATCTGATAAAGACGTACCAAATACCGAACCAACAAAAAACACCGAATACCCACCGATACCGAAGGCAGAGCAGATTCTGGGATCTGAAACCCGCTTAATAAAATCAAAGCTAATACAAAATGCAGTTACCGACCAGATATCAGTATCTGAACCAGACTCGTTAAAACCTAAGCCAGAACCAAACCAAGCACAGTTTTCCAGAACGAAATCAAATCGCGATAACGTTTCAATTATTCGAAAACCAGTATCAAAAGCTCCTAAAAACACCAAGGAAAGATTCGAAGTAAACATTGACAAAATACAACAACGAGAGATAAAAACAATCTCAGATCTGAAGAAACCGGAGCCTGTTAACACAATAGCACACCCCAAAGAGAAATTAATTAATAAACCAGAGCCTAAAAACCCAGTGGCGTATCCGAAAGGAGATCTACTTAATAGACCAAAACTTAAATCTTTAAATTCATTTGCATATCCGGAAGAAGAATCGATAAATAAATCAGAGCCAGAGCGTGTAAATCCAGTGATTTATCCAGTGGAAGAGCCAGTCATTAAATCAAAGTCGGATCCCGTAAATCCAGTCATGCATGAAAAAGAACCATTTAATAAACTACAGTTAGAGCCTGTTAAATCAGTGACACTAACGGAAGAACAAGTAAATGATCCAGAAACAGAGCCGGTGTTTCCTGATATGAATGGTATACCGGTACAACCAGAGGAAGAACCGATGAATGAACTGGAAACGGCGTTACCTGCACAGGAACCAACAACTGAACCAGAACCGGCGTTACCTGACAAGGAACAAGCAAGTGACCCAGAACCAGCGTTACCTGAACAGGAACCAACAACTGAACTAGAACTGGCGTTACCTGAACAGGAACCAACAACTGAACCAGAACCAGCGTTACCCGAACAAAATCCAACAAGTGAACCGGAAATAGTGATAACTAAAACAGTAAACCAAGAACCAATTCAAAAAGTAGTACTGCAGCAAGATGTTAAGCCCACAAACCAGAACTCATTTGAATCGCCTAAACTTGTACCTGACCGTACATCACCTCTGAAAGCAGATAAAGGATTGTTTGAACATGAAAAACGGAATCTACCCTTGTTTAACTCTGTTAAAATTAAAGAACCGAAAAATGTATTACAAAAGAAACCGGAACATAAAGAAATACAGTCAGAGCCTGTAACACCCTCTTTCTTTATCAAAACGCAGCGAAACTTGTTGTCCCCTGATTCTCTACGCCAAACAACTCCTTCTCCAAACGATAGCATTTCAAAGAAGAGTCAAAAAGAACAATCAACTATTAGTGAGTCTGTACCTAGAATAATACGTGTTCGCGTGCCAATTCGTTTTCAGAGACTTTCCTCTACAACTACCTCAACTACAATTGCCCCTGTGGTGTCAGCCAAAGTGTCTCAAACTTGCAAGAAATTTTGCTTCCGGTTCCGGGACTCTAGTCGTTTTACCATATTACAGAAACAGCGATATGATCTTTTATGTGATAGAACTTGCCGTGCTGGGAGTTGCCAAACCAGTATCTGTACAATGAACTGTGGCTGTCCCCGAAAGTTGGTCTGTACGTATACAGGACAAAGACGGCGCTGGGCAGGGGATGGCTGGTGTAATAATCTATGTAGACAACGTTCACCATTGTGTAGACAAACTCAATGCAGATGTCAATATGCCTGATGTAAATCTTGATGTTTATTATTGAGGAATTCCACTTTATTTTTATATTGTATGGCGTGAAGCACAAACTTTTTTATCATGTTCTTTTTTTATATATATTTTTATAAATAGTTATTAAACAAATTAAATAATTTTTCCTGTTATCTTTAATTTAAAATATGGAGATAACGAACAGTATTCAAGCTTAAAGTCCATTAAAACAAATCGGGATCAAAGCAAACACGGACCTCCAAAATCAGAAGTGGGATCAGGTGTCATGGAGGAGTTAGCACCCCCTGCCGACCGGTCATACCCGCCTTGTCATGATCGGTATATAACGGAAAAATTCGTCGACAATTCAGTGTGTAAATAATGACCTAACAATTAGTGTGAAAAACGTCAGTAAGCATATGACTTTATGATACATTGTATTTGCTGACAAGGTCATAGAACTTCCAAAATGATGACTTTAAACGAGACTGTTGATATTCTTGTTTCATCAGCTTGTTTGTCAATAACTTACCTCGTTTTAGAAATTGTTCATACGTGGAGAATGCTCTTGCGTATCGAATCAACTGAGAGATATTCACCCCATATGCAGGTGATAACAGTATATTGCTGCGTAAGTAAGGGAAGTTGACGATTGAAAAGTTAGTCATCCCGTTTATCATAAAGCTTTGTTGTTAGATTACCAATAACGACTTTTTCTAGTTGTCAATCAGAAACTCATGCATCTTTTTAGTAACAACTTCAGAGTACTTGTGTGTACATTCAGAATGTTGTTTAACAAAATAATTTTGAACAATGACAAGGTAAGTAAATCTACGAGTTTCATTTTAATTGAAAAGGATATTTGTATCAAATGATACATTTTACAATAAAAAGACTATGATTTCGTGTACATATATCTACATTTAACAACAATATCAAACGTCGAATAATTTTGTGGTTGCTTCCCCTTTTTTACACTTAATTTGCTTTTTGCGTTTGCTTTTTCATAAATTACTTAACCCTTTACAGGAAAGGTTTGTCATACATCAATACTTATTCTGCAGATGTGTCAAATAAGCTGTGTTGATAATCAATGGAAACTTGATCATCCGACATTATTGGATTTATATATGATAAATTCGATGGTTAATATGCTAGGTATACAAAATCAAGACATCTTTTGTGTTTCAGGTCATTTTAATGAAAATCAATGCTTCACTGAAATACCCATCCCTTCATAATCAAACCATGTTAATTCAAGCAATTCCGTTATTTTTCATTGAATATCAAAATAAGGAATGACTGTAGTTGTAAATGTGTCATTTATTATTGACAAAATGAAAGCACATGGAAAGGTGGATATCCTATCTTCTTATAAAACTTGAATATAAACCTGGTCTTGGATCTCTTAAAACATAATGATAAAAACACAAGTTTTAACACACTTATTGTGAAAAATGTATGTTTTACAATTAAGATTCGATGTCAAAAAGCTTCTTTAAATTACAAAATAAGATATTAAAAAATATTTGGTGATAAATAACATACTTGCGTAAAGAATGACCATCATTTAACCATCACTTTCTCCAGCAAAAAAAACATATTTTAAAAGTTTTCTGTGAGAATTTGTCAATTTTCAGAAATTAAACATAGTACCTTTAGTTAGAGGTTATGAGAAAATACAAAAAATAAACATTTTCGAACTAACTAGTGATATACATATATGTAGTGCAATATGTGTCGTTGCAGTAAATATGCCATGTGCAATATGATATAAATATAAAAATGTTAAACTTTCGGCAAACATGTATAAAGTTATCAATAAATAATTTTTCAAATATAATCGGAGTCCTGATTTTTCTACGCTTTTAATGGTACTTTAAAAGGTTGAAAATAGGAGAATATACCATTTTCACGTATTTACTTAATAAATTCCTTTCTCATACCAAGCATGTACTTTATATGAATTATAATTATAACTTATTTTATTTTAAATTATATTGTATTTCATGCTGAATAATTTAAAGGACATTTTAGCATCTCCTTAGATAGTTAATAGCATAATTGTATGATACAAAATTATTTATTTATTTATTGAAATACATGAAAAGGTGTGACTTTTCTTTTTATTTGAAGGTATCATATTTTGTATCTTCCAAAAAAATATCCATCTATTATTTCCCAATTTTTAAAAAATTAAAGTGTTTAAAATATTTTTTTTTAGTTGCTGACGAAATTCTTTACAAAATTTAATAGTGATAAAAGAATTGTTTATCCTTCTTTATACAGTGCTTAAATCATTTATATGTAATTTGTCATAAAAAATATTTTGTGCAAGCTAATAATTATAAGTGAGTAAAAAAAGTACAATAATTTTGTCATTATGTACTTTTTTTAATTTACTGCTACATGTATTTTGAATTCAAAATTAAGGATATGACAATTTAATTGTGAACCACTTTTTCAAACTTTGGGTAATTTATCAAAATTGAGGTCAATGAGTGGAAAGAAGAGATCTTTCCAACCACCGAATCGTTTTATCTGTCACCACATATTACGTCACTTACCTTCCTATTTTTTTTTTATTTTTCTGCAAAGCACCAACATGAACGATTTTCAAAACCATAGTATGTGACAAGATATTTATTAGAAAAATATTTGTAAAAAAAAATGAAATTAGTCTTATTATTAGTTATCAACATTGGCAATTCATTTTTCCTACATGTTTGTTGTTTATTTACGACTAAATTTATTTTTATTAAAGCCTGGCTCTTTCGTTAAATGTATCGTAAAGATATAAATTTTCTTTCACAATATTTTCACGATATTTGTTCTTTGACGTACTTTACACATTTCACCTCCTTCTCGAGGAAATGTCTATCATGACAGATAGACGCATGTAAAATACAACCCACAACAAACCAAGTGTGTCATGTTTTGTTTACGTAATGAGACACGCTTCACAGATTTTCCCAATAAAACATTAGGAATGTCATTCAGCCGGCATTACTACAAAAGACATAACCCCATCTACAATTGTCAAAATTTACTACGATTTCCACAGTCAAGAGGGATAACTCATAGCCGTTCAATTATTCTTTTTATCCATAATCGAGAAAGGCAATGTTCTTACTGAAGACGTTGTTGTGTATTAGTTTTGCAACCGGTATGTATGAAATATTGTATTTATGTTGAAGTTGCTTCTAATTTTAATGACGAATTTCAATTTTAGTTACTTATTCAAAAGAATTATGATGAAAAATAATTTCATATGCATAACTTGAATTGAGTGTTAAAATATAGATTCATCCCACTGAATTGCGCCAAATAGAGAATTTATATCAATAGAACATTATGTAGTTTTCATGTATCTTAGCTCTTTTTATATATATATACATGTTTTACTTACCTTTTATTAACACCGATCTGTCTTCATAGCAGGAATCCTCAGTCAAACTTGTGACATAACTTCTGCCAACAAATGCTGGTCTCCACTTACTGCCACGATGGGGGATTTAGTCCCAAGCTCGACCCCAAAGCATATTTCTCCATCTTTTAAAGTCAATAATGTATGCAGGTAAGGAGAAAAAAGTTGTAAAGCACTCTTACGCACCAATTTCAAAGAAATACTGTATGTGTACTTAAAAAAGCGGGCTTCATATTTTAGCGGCTTTGGCGCGGACAACGATGCGCTAATTCCTGAATACTGCTAATAAATCATTTTTTAATACAATACATGGCACGGACATGTGAAGAGCTAATTCATGATTACACCAACAACTCCATACCCCTTGATTGCGCTAAATTTTGAATACGCCAATTTATGTACACGTACAGTAATCTGATTTCTATCGTACTTTTTTTGCAAGAATAATCATTAAAAGCAGTTTACTAAACCACAGTAACCATATCTTTTTGTTTTTTAGAAAATTTAAAAGTATTTATCTTAAAGATTATATGAAAATATTGCAAATAGACATTTTTGTACATACATTTTCTCATAAATTAAATATATTTAATTTCAGCGGACTTCATAAAGTGTTCAGTTGTTCTGAAAAGAAAATGTCGGCATGCAATCCAGAAGACCGTCTTCTTTATGATACTGCGAAATCATCGAGTACCTTCCTCTGCACACAGGGAAAACAAGGTTTATCTTTATATAATCTAATAGCTGAAAAGCTTGATTTTTCCCATACTTTTATCAGGTGATTAATTTTTTAGGCGTTAATAAAATTTGGGCCACTACATATTGTAACATACAATGTTCCTCATAATTCTCTATGTCTATTTTAAAAACATGTCTTACATGTATTTGTCAAAAATTATCTTCAGATAGAAAATAAAGTAGCAATTGTTAGAAGCTTGGCATGCTCGAAACCATTAAAAATATTCAATGCTAGATTAATCTCTCATAATAAGAACACTAATTCTTTAAAACAAGAAAATTTTCATTTCTTTTTTTAATTTTATTATTTTTTATTTTACTTTTAACTAGGATATATTGAGCATGCCCACTGCCTGTTTAGCGACGCTTCACACAAGAGTATGAAGAAATGTACATCTGAAGCAGTGACTTTGATCCAAAACTTCATTCTACCGATGTCTGATCTCTCGGAATTAAAAGGAATATCAAAGGAATTATGTGGGTAAGCATTTATTGTTTAATTTAAAGTTTATTTCTTCTTAAAATAAAAGACATATTTTGTTATTTTAGTGTATATTTAGGCATAAATATTTATATAGGTCTTAGAGCAAAAATTTCAATTGCTGTCATTTTACTGTACAGAATTTTGGAAATCATATTTTACTTGGTATCATTTAAAAGTGCAATTTTGGAAGCCATACATCAATTGATTTTATTTTTTAAAAACAATTCTCATTTTCAGGTTTGCCTCCGCTGTTCGTTCCTGTCTTCTTCTAACAGCAAAAGAAAATTGTGGGGAACCTGCTGCCTTATATCTTCAGCAATACATTGATGCCACAATTAAACCAATGTCTGACTTTCTGTCCTGCTCATCGCCTAAATCAGTACAAGGTAAAAAGATTCTTAGAAAAACAACAAAGAATAATCTTAAGGTTTTATGTAAAAGCTACACTATAGATGTTTTAATTCATGACAATTCAACTTAATAATAAATAAAAATAATTGAATAATTGATCATAATTCTAAAATATTTATGTTATTTGTATAGATGTGACATATTTTCCCTCCTCTGATAAATTAAGAGGTAAAACTGTGACTCAAACAACAATGATCCCAACACTTCAAAGCACCCCAAACATCCCTAGTTCCTTTATCAGCCCAAGTGGACCAAATGCAGACATTTTAAACGCCATACAACCTGAAGAAATTGTGCAAAGTATTCAAACAAACGTGCCAAAATGTGACCGATATTGTTTTGTTTTCAAACATGACTTATCACCGTCCTTAAAACCGGGATATGATGATTGGTGTGAAATTAACTGTCGCCAGGGATTCTGTCCACAGCGGACGTGTACATGTAACTGTAACCCAGTGCGGAGGAAGATTGTGTGTGAAGCGATGGACCTGAGATTTAAGATGCAATCACGTGGTTCAGAGTGGTGTAATGCTGTTTGTAAGCAAGGGTTTTGTCCAAGGAATTACTGTAAATGTAGAGTTGAACTGGAATCACAATATGTTCCATCTCCACTGTGATTATTTTCAACTGCTTCAAACTTGGAATCAATTCTACCTCAGCATTTTAAAAAACGCAATACTTGAAAGAATTACTTGCTATGAAATCCAATGTTATGTATATAGTCATGTTTTCTAATCTATTATTTTGTAAAATTAATACGTTATAATCATGAAAAAATACTAGTTTGGAAAAAAAACAATGTATTTAAAAAGTGCAAAGTATTGCAGAAGACATTTTGTTTTAATTCCAACTGGTATCTTTTCAACAACTCTTTTGTCTTCATTACTAGCAGACAGTAATTCCAAAATTACATTCGCTCTCTCAATTTTTTAAGGAAAACAAGTTTATATTATATGACACCACTTTATCTTTCTTGGAAAATAACTATTGTCCCCAAAGCAATAAAGGTAGAACATATTTCAGTTTAAACATCAGATAATGTTGTCATTAACCTCACAATCATTACACTTTCAATAATGTGCTAGAATTTCATCGGTTCTAATTAATGAATAACAAATGATTAACTAGTCTTTTTTTAAGATAATGCTAATGTTTAACAAAGTTGTGAAGATCTCAAGCAACAAAATTTTTGTTGATACTGAGAGTAAAAATACCCTCCAAAGGCGAGAATAAGGTGACACGATAAAACACGCAAAATAAGCGTGTAAAAAGGTGCAAATGTTATAACTTATAAATAATCGTGTGACTGTTTTTAAAATATGTGACTTTGTTCAAGTTTTAATTGTCTTATACATGTATACGTGTGACTTATTTTTTGATTGTCTCATAAATTATGATAAATAGTTAAATACATTTTTTGAGTCTTGTTGTGATTTTTGGTTTTACAATAACCCGGATTATGATTGATCTCAAGATACCTGAAAAAAGTACTACATTTCTAACCATCACAGCATTGTGTTTTATTATCTAATGGCTTAAATCGGAGATACTTTGATGCAGCAGTGAGGACGATGCGAGATGATGATTCAATATTCAACGATGGTTAGATGATTTGAAAGTGATAACTCATGGGAATATTTGGGGATTTTCAAACGACTGAATGTTTCCTTAAATCTTCGATCGTTATTGCATCATCATCATTAGCTAATCATCGTATCATTTAATTATCATCACCATTATTATTGTAAAAAGCAATGTTTCAACCATTGATGTACAATGAATTAACACTGTGGTTTATTTCTCTACGTGTACATTTCAACTGAACTACAAATATGTTTTTTTTTTTATTTAACATTTTCTGTTTGAACATAAAATTTATATACTTTTGTATACAAAAGGATGTTTAAAATTATGTATTGAAGATTTCGGGGTATCGTTTTTTAGTGATATTGTTTGCAAAGCTTGTGAAGTTTATAATGTTACTAAATAAAACTAAGATATTTGTTGAAGATCAAACATTGTGCAGCTGTGCGAGATGAACGGCACGACTTGAAAACTTCACATCACCTTGTGTTACTTAAATCATTTTACATTAACTGATGGCAACTAAAAGGGTATTCGGTGATTATTTGTCAGGAAAGAAAGAAGTGACTGAAGTTAGCATTCGGCAAATGTGCCTCCTGTTAGCTTTATTTTTGTCTGTGGTCTATACTGGTTCAGAGCAACACTGAGTGCACAAGTAAAACTGCTAAATGGCCATTATTTTAAAAAAAAATGTAAAGATAAATAGCAAAAATCATTCTCAAAAATCTAATTAAACAATACAAATTGTAAGCAAAGCAAACACTAACCTCTGTGAACAGAGGTGAGATGAGGTGTCACGGAGGAGTGAGCATCCCTTGTCGCTTGTCATGATCGGGTAAACAGGAAAATCCGTAGGCAATTCAGTGTGTTGATAATGGCCTAAAAAATTGTATGAAAGACTTCAGTCAACATTCGACCCACCAAATAGATTGTAATAGCTAACAAGGTCACTGTATCCACCATAGAATTTACAAAATCTTAAATTCAAAGGAGATTGTTGATATTTTTGTACTATCAATTTATTTGTCAGAATCCTGCCTCGTTTTAGAAATTAGAACAAAAATAGCAAGGATAGTCACACTAGAGTTTGTTACTTGGATGTTTTACTGACTAAAAGACGTGAATTGCCAACTAAAAACTAAACTAGTATAATCATAATACAATGATTTCAGCCTTCCATCGTCAACTTTCTTTAGTTCTGCACCGTTATCACATGCATATGGAATCGGTACACATCAGCTTGTTCTGAGAACAATCAAATTTTAAACTGATGCAGGGTACTGGCGAATAGTTGATGTTACAGGGATTTCGTTTAAAGAGAGATTTTCGCCTATAATATTTTCTTTTTAAGAAAATATGAATTAATCTATCATTGGGTTGATGTTTGACTGATACGTTTCGCACCAATTGTTAGGTTACTGGTTTTATACCAATTTAGACTACAGACTACTCAGTTTACTTGATCAATACAAAGTGCTCACGGCGGATGTTCTCCTACTTAAGCCACCTGATCGCACCTCTGGTGTTTCCAGGAGTGCATGTTATTGTCCTGTTTACGATTTGTATGAAATTGTTCAGAGGATCGAAATTATGACTGTTCGTTATCTTCACGTTTTTCATTAGTGAATTTGGAGGATTTTGAACGATATAATTGCTGATTAAGATAACATGTCCTGATCTCTTGATAAAATGTACATAATTGAACATTTTTGCTCTCTTTAGAGGTTCATCTAAGAAATTAAGATATTTGAAAATGTGTATATTCACTTTTGAATGCATTCTGACCTTGGTATTAAGTATCTAGACTAAAGCAAATCCAGAACACGTCAAAACGGATGAATCTGAGATCTATACGTTTATTCATAATGTCATCATATTGACAAACAGAACAAAGAGAGATAACTTGAACTGACAGAATATTTACTGAAATAGTAGGCATAATTAGTTTGATGAAAAAATAATTCTCATTTCTTCGATACTTTGTATGAAAGGAAACTACATACAGGTTATTGACAAAAATGAAAATTAATGAATATGTAATTTTTTATGAACATATATCATTTGAATTTTATCATTTCAGTTTTAATATATACACATATGTCATCATGATGACAATCGTGATCGTGCCAATAAATAACAGGAAGTACTAACATAGTCACTTTCACTGATAATGACTAGTGGTTTGTTATTATGTAACGAATACGTGTAGATTTTATATGCGTGTAGATGGTGCTTACGGTGCGGATGTTCGGAGTACCGTGTCAATATCAGATGTTTGTTATTAGAATTCAGTTTTAGTTCAAATAATTGTCATCTTGATTTCATTTATCATATGTAATAACATTGTACTCAAACTTTGTCCCAGATGTCCGTGCTGTTGCATTTATAAACAAGACAGTATGGATACTGCATGCATTTAAATCCATTGTTTTACCATAATTTAATACAACCAGAATTTTGTATTTCAAAGAAATGCGATTGTGTATGTAAAAATTATTTTATTTGATAACATATGATTAAGGTGTGGATTTAAAACTGAACTTTGCCTTTTGATATCCTGTAAGAAAAGTGATACTTGTACATCAGTAACTTGTTTGTTTCAGTTAGAATCCACAAACGTCATAAAAAAATTAATGTCTTTTAGTCAGTAAAGTTTCAGCAAGCATATCATGAACACATGTTATATCCATCCAAAACCTCTGAATTCTATAATCATCATCAAAATCTTCAGTATCTTAATGAAAATAATGAAAAATAGTGTTTTAATTTTTATATAACATTTACTACATTGTAAAACATTTCAAAATAATATCCATCATTCATTACAAAATAATATCCATCATTCATTACAAAAAATCGATTTGCTCTCTCTCTCTCTCTCTCTCTCTCTCTCTCTCTCTCTCTCTACCCTGATATGTTCATTATGGATTCACTCATCAACACCCACTGTTATGGAATTCCCAACTGTTTATGGCAAATCTGCGAGGGACTTTTTCGGGGGAAGTCCTGTAGGTTTTTGCTTTTCTTTACTCTTTTCCTCAAACATCAGTATTCTACAATAAGATATTACAAATAGAAATTTGTGAATAATTTCTTATAAAATATTTTTTCCCAATAATTTTTCCCAATAATTTCATAGATTTTTCGGCTTAGTTTGCAGATAAAAATAAAATGAAAGTAATTCAATATTGTATTTTATCTTGTCTGGGGATGGGAAGTCTTAGAAATGCATATGACTGCAGCATTTGACTGATATAATTCATACTTTTTAACAATACTTTTTAAAGTATTGAAGAAGAATTATATATTGGCTACCTCTTACAAAACCAAAAATGAAAAAGTGAATAACAATTTCATTTTCTTGAAAAAAGGTTATCAATTTGGCATCATTTTTGCTTTTTACTGGCAAAGGAAAAGCGAGTTCTTTGTGCTAAAAACAACTGTGGAATTAAACTTTAACTTACATCTTAAGGATAGAGTTTTTCTTTCCAAGCATCATACTCAGAAATTCTGTGTAATTTATAGTGCCGGAGTTATCCGTGTCGACTTCCGCTATCATTTTCTTTAATTCCAAGTGGGTCTTGGCCTGCCCTAGCTTTTCCATCATTTGCTTTAACTCCATTATATCTATTTAAGGAAGCATTTTATGTAAATAATAATCTTAATATATACATTGAAACACCTACCGACCGAAGAAAAAAAATATCATGATTCTTACTCTTAAAAATTAAGAAAGTTTAATTAATGTATGTAGAAACAAAAGCAAACTTTTTGGCACCGTAATATCGAGGTTAATAATCCCAGTATTTGCGTTTTTTCAATATAGAAAATATAGGAGTTAGCATTTAGGTTTTAGTGCTTGTAGAATAATTAACCTTATTAAAAAATCATCAAATCTTAAAAAAATTACCGATATCTCCAGAGTCGTCCAGATCATATTCCATAAACTTGGCTACAACAAAACAAAACATGATACAGTGCATACCACATCATTTGTTTCATTATGTTTTCTTTAGGCTTTCTAATCAATTCAAACAGGAAGATTGCATTAAGCACACGTATATTTTCTTAATTTTTTTTATTTTTTTTTTCTTGATTGCTACAGGCACCTATCTTCCTTCCAGCTCGTTGTTCTTATATCTTGATATCTAACGCATTTTAAGCCATGCCGAATTTAAACTTTTACCTACATAATTACAGGCCCTCTCTGGACCTATAAATTTGTGTACATACCTTTGTATTCCACTAATTTCTCTTCCAAATCTTCAACATCGCTATATGCTTCACCATCCACAAAGTCCTTGAAACAGAAATATTTTGCTATCGTACAACGTACATGGACACAGATCTTTTGTAATTTTACTAGAATTTTCTGTAGTAATCTAAATTTCATAGAAATACATGTCTATAATGATATTTATATATCTAACCTTATTGATCTGGTCCAATGCATCTTCTTGTTTCTTCCTTAATTGTCCATATGTCTTCCCTCCTAAAAAAACATTGTACATGTTTATATAAATAAACATTCAGGACCTATATTGAGGGGAAAAAACTAGGAAAAGGATTGTATATTTTGATTTTGATAATTTACCACATACATGATTCATGTACACAATTTAACATTAGATCATTCCCTTTCTTGATAAATATACAATCTATATATAATTTTAGAGTATAAAAGGAAGCTATGGGACTTGATTGCTTTGTCAAATGTACGTAAGTGGTACTTATAAAGCTTTCCGGATTAAAACAGTCGACTCTCATTCATGGCTAATGATGAGAAGTCGTGAGCATCTTAATTAAAATCCATCCACTTTCAAACTCGTAAATTTTCATTGGGAAACCCCTTGCTAACAAGCCCACTGTGGATATTAGTTGAAAGGTTTTATTCTTCTCATTTACAAAAAAAAAGAAAATGTTAGACAACTGCATGATATGGAATAGATATTGATCAATGTCAAAAGCTTTTGTCTGTCTTTAAAAATCAAATCAAATCATCCACATGCACTGCGGCACTTTGATGTGTGACATGACCTAGATACCCAGACATTTTTATGTCACTACAAACGCACAGTCGCATAATTAACGGGATATTTGTCAATGACTTTATCTTCAGCACAGATTAATCCTTTTTTGAGTAGTCAGACGTATACACCATGTATACAGGCAATAATTTTTTTCTCGTCCAAATTTTTAAATTATAAAGATATTACAAGATATTACAATATTCCTCTCTCTCTCTCTCTCTCTCTCTCTCTCTCTCTCTCTCTCTCAATATGGACATTGCCTACACTTTAACAAATGGAAGGAAATAAACTTATTATTACACATAACGAGTCCATCCCTAAACCAGGTCACATCTTAATGGATTGCTTCACTGGTAAACTTGGCCCAGGGGGTCTTGTCATATAGCAAAGCTTGATTGCACATCGCTATAGTTTAAACTACAAAATCTTGTAAATGTGTGCTATTAACATGATTTTTGTAAACTTGCAAACTGTTAAAATTCAAAGTAAAAATGGTATAAAGTTTACGTATAGTCATTGCTACAGGGAGTTCGTTTATATACGTATATACTAGGGTCATTTATAATTATGTCGTGTAAACTTGCTATTTTGAACGTTAAAAACTGATATTAAATTGATATGTATAGAATTTTTAACCTGAAATCAGGAAAAGTAATTCGGTATATTTATGATCCAGGAGTGTTAGGGAAGTTATATAGAAAGAATATTTCCCTGTGATCTCTAAAATAAAATTAAATTGTTACCTTCCTACTATACTATCAAAATTTTGATCAAGTAATCATATACATGCATAGATATTTTTAAAAAAATTAAAATGGATTTATCAAGCAGAACAATTCACAGTCTATATCGAAAGTATGTTTGACAAAGAAAAATAAAAGGAAAAAAATAGCGCTAGCCCTTAAATTTAATGCCTTAGTTTAAAAAAGTTGTACACAAATTTAAGACAAGATTTTACCTTGTCTATCGTTAAAGTCCACAGGCATTTTCTCAAATTATTCCTTCTTCCACAAATCTCAATACACAAATGCCCGAATTACGACGGTCGACTTCCCACAAGTCTTTAAATAGGCTAGTGCCCTAAGTCAGCGATGTTTAGTAAGTTGTATCTTAAACTTCCTGTTTACTGTCACGTGGTGCTCGTAATAAGTGACACGTTCATATGCCCATATGCGTACAATTAATTATTTGTATTAATTACGCATATTATTTTCATTATTTTACACCCACATCATGTTACCTCTTTTAGAACATTTTTTAAAACCTTAATATTCATTAAATTTAATGTTTACTCTATAATCTATCTTAGATAGATATGCACTTTTATGATAAAGCATCTCAGAGATTATCATTATATATATATATATATATATATATATATATATATATATATATATATATATATATATATATATATATATATATATATATATATATATATATATATATACAGTATATATATATATATATACAGTATATATATATATATATATATATATATATATATATATATATATATATATATATATATATATATATATATATATATATATATATATATATATATATATATATATATACAGGGTGTTTCATAATATATGTTACATTTTGAATCTTCTATTTAACAAACACAAGAAAAAGATACACACAAGTGTTTTTATCAACTTGATGCATATATCCATAAGATTCATTATGTACAATTACCAACTAAAATATTAAAAACCGGACGAAATCTCAAACATTAATGAAAACTTGAGAAATTTCTAAATTACGTCATTTTTGTTACGTTGAATTTCAAAATGTCAAAAGTCCACGTTACATGTTCTTAATGACCTCCACTATTACACCTACAAATGAAAGTTGCTTTTCGAAATTTGTATAACCTTGTCACAAATTTTTGCTTAGACACTCCTCATTTGAAGGTTTGTTTCTTTTGAGCTCATTCAGTATCTGTTGTCTAGGATTGTAGACCCTAGGCCTGTTCCTAAAGACCCCCCTCCCCCAGAAAAAAGCCCAAAGATTGAGATTGGCGAATGCAGAGAGCAAACTCTTTTCTTGGGGTATTGCATTATTGAAAATTTGTACGCTGATAACTTCATATCATATTTCAAAGTTCAATATATGATGGAAATGCTGATATTGACAGCATCAATTTCTGAAAACATCCGTCTGACAGTTTTCTAAGGAGTTTGCTAAACTATCTAAGAGTCTCCACTTTACCAATTAAATCTTCGGTTCTTGAAGTCCTTAGGCTTTCTGGAGTTATTGTGTCATTTATCGCATATTACCCGTCCCTGTCCTTTAACCTTGTCTAGCCTTCTGATAAGCATCCTAAAGAGCTTCCATTCTTTTGGAATATTTCCTTCATCAACTTCTGAATGAATATTGGCGACATGTATTGAAAAAAAACAGCTTTGCAATTCAGCAATATGTTGATAAGTTAAGTCCATTTCGAAAAATATTCAAATTATGACATCGGCGTTTATGTCACAATTAATCATTGTATTACAATGATTTCCTTGACTTTTTCACATGGAATAAAAATGCAGGATTTGATGTAAAAAAAAAATGATATATAGTTTGTAATAGAAATATGATAGGTAAGAAAAATAATTAGATTTAAAAATGTAACATATATTATGAAACACCCTGTGTGTATATATATATATATATATATATATATATATATATATATATATATATATATATATATATATATATATATATATATATATATATATATATATATATATATATATATTTATTTATTTATTTATTTATTTATTTATTTTAGGAATGACTCTAATTCTTAGCCAAATTATTCAAGAATTAGAGTCATTCCTTATAATTTAATTTTAAAATCATTAAATAACTATGGGTGTAAAATTTCGTTGGTTTTTATTAGTTCAAATTTGCCGCTCAATAATACAACCGTAGTAACGGAAGAAACGGAAGTGATGGGAAGCGAGGGGAGGTAAAAACTGATACATAGGCCTAGCAGCTTGTTTACATGTGGTAAGATCGAATTATTGTTCGAAGTTAAATGTATATTTATTAAATCTGGAATTTTCCATGAATCCCGAGGACTGGAAATGAGAGGGTTGTATGCATACAGATGATTCAGCTGGTTGTCAGGGGCGTGTGTCCCCATACCAAACCAGGTTATACAGAAATAATTTGTGTTCCTTTTTGGATATTAACCAATCACAGGCTAGAATACAAACAAAATTAAATTATATATATATATATATATATATATATATATATATATATATATATATATATATATATATATATATATATATATATATATATATATATATATATATACAATCGATAGTAAGTGATATTACAAGAGTATGAAAAAATATGTTCACATCAATTCATTTCTATATACCATTGAAGCTTCTTATTTGTAATTTCCTCTTAAAAGCTCCGAGTGAAAGATAGAATGTTACAGTGTGACCCCCTCCCTTCTTTTCGAGAAATTTTTCTTTATTCACTTTTTTTGTAATGATTTTATTCCACGACTACTCTCGTAAAAATTCTCAATAAAAGACACATATCTTAATATCCAATAAAACTATGCACCTACTACACTATGACATAGAAATACTTTTTTATAGTGTGCAACAGATTGGGGTATTTAGATGTCCTCCTTCGAAGTTACTATTCATATATAACATTGCATTGATGTTGAATTATCATTGATAATGATCTTTATGTTTATAAATGTATAAATGATTTGTTACATTATGAAGAGGAAAATGCACACTCGCGATTAAGTTGGCAGAGAATGGAGAATTATATAACATTATAATAGAACACGATTACGTATTTTGGATTCACTGCTGTAAATAGGATACAGCTACGTATGCAAAATCGTGTTCCTTAATCCTCTTTTATATGTGATATTTAGTAGGACAAATAAATATGTTATTTTCCTGAACAGTTTTTAATCCTGCTCTAATCAATACTGTCCTTGATGTAATGAAATGAAATGAAATGAGAAGGTAACGAACAATAATCGTGCTCAAGAGTCCAATTAAACAATACAAATTGTGAGCAAAGCAAACACAGACCTCTGAAAACAGAGGTGGGATCAGGTGCCATGGAGGAGCAAACATCTCCTGTCGACCGCTCACACCCGCCATGTGCCCCATGTCATGATCGAGTAAAGGGGAAAATCTGTAGACAATTTAGTGTGAAAATAATCACAGCGGCAAGCAACATACTTTACTTGATTTTACGTGTGATCACTTTGTATACAAAAGGAATAGGAAACGTCAGCTCGAATTACAAACTGAAAAACACTGTACTTTCAATTAAATACCTTCCAGCAAGTCTATTAACGACTGGAACCATACAGCAACATTTATTCTTTAATAAAAATATTATCAGGGTCGTTTACAAAGTGTTTAAGTCGTGTTTCACAAATCCGATATCTTGTCAAGCTTGTTGATGTAGTTTAAGTCGTCCACTAAATTCGCTCAACAATGCATCTAGCCTTTAACGGGGACGTGATTGGTCAACAATGTTTTTCTAGAACATTTTAGACCAATCACTTTCCGCCTTACAACTTGCATGGGGTTTCCTAAGATGTTGTCTGTTCTCGGCTCGGGTCTCAATGTGTACTGAATTCGGAGAGATGGGGTATAATAATTGTAAATATCAAACGAGAAAGATGGTTTTCGTGAAAGCTGAATCTCTTGTTTACGTTTTCCAGCATCGGAAAGACTTCGAAACAAGATTTAATGTGCGAGTTGTACCTCGTTTTAGTGGACGACTAAAGTAGATCGACACACACGATTGGATATGAACTTAGTACCGACCCTGTGAAATTAATAATCTAACAATTTGTATGAAAGACGCCATTCAACAGGCACTTTGTACCCCCGTTTTCTGCTACGTGCCTGGTCAACATTCGACATAATGATAAACTCCATCGGCAAAAGAGGTCATTGTATCGACCATAGAACCCGCGAAATGCCGACTCTAAATCTAATAATGAAACTACGGCAACAAAATTACATGTACATGAGAGGTATACATTAAATCAGATCGATTCTATTCAAGGATGCATGCCGTATACACTACACAATGTCTATTCCTTTTTAGGATTTAGTGGATATACTTTATATCATGTCTATTTAATGTATGGGTTTATCTGGTATACACTACAAAATGTATATTCCTTTGAGGATTTAGTGGCTATTCTCTTCATCATGTCTATTCTATGTAAGGCTCTATTTGGTATACACTACACAATGTCTATTCCTATTTTAGTTAGTGGATATACTCTATATCATGTCTATTTAATGCAAAGGTTTATCTGGTATAAACTACACTATGTCTATTCTTTTTCAAGCTTTAGTTGATATACTCTACACCATATCTATTCTACGTAATACTCTATTTGGTGTATACTACGCTAAGTATTTTCTATGTAAAGCTCTATGTTGTATACACTATACACAATGTCTATTCTTTTTTAGTAAGTTGATATTCGCTACACCTTGCCTATTCTATGTAAGGATTTATCTGGTATACACTACACAATGTCTATTCGTATTAGGTTTAGCTGATATACTCTACACCATGTCTATTTTATGTAAAGATCTATTCTATTAACACGACACAATGTGTATTCCCTTTAAGGCTCTGTCTGGTATATACTACATAATGTCTATTCCTTTAAAGGCTCTTTTTTGTATGCACTACACAAAGTCAATTCCTTTTAAGACTATGTTTCGTATAAATTACAACATGTGTATTCTACGTTTGGTATATACATTTCACTATTCTATATAACGCTCTATTTGGTATATACTACACCATGCCTATTCTATGTAACGCTTTATTCGGTATACACTACACCATTTCTATTCTATGTAACGCTCTATTCGGTATACATCACACTACGCCTATTCTCTGTAACGCCTTATTCAGTATACACTTCACCATTTCTATTCTATGTAACGCTCTATTCGGTATACACTACACCATTTCTATTCTATGTAACGCTCTATTCGGTATATATTACACCATGCCTATTCTATGTGCACTTCCAGTAGGTATATATACGTTACAGCATGCCTATTCTGTGTAACTATGTAAGGTTCTAGTATGCACTACACTATGACTATTCTATTTAAGACTGTAGTTTGTATACTTTATTTATAACTGTAAGCGTGTAGTTAGTATAGTTAATATACGAGGGTTGTTAGAAAAGTTCGCGGACACCTTCAGTTGATTTAAGGAAAATATATTGTAAACTTTGAAGAATGACGTATGTCTAATTGAATTCTTATCTTTTGCTCATTAGTATGTAAAAGATCATGTCCATTTACTAACATTTTGAAAATATACTTCGATTTTTACTGCGCGGTCATCGGATTCAGGGAGCAATCACTTGACGTTTTATGACGGTAGGCGACGTGACAACCTGATTCCAGACCTGTGAAGATTTTTCACAGTTGTAAATATCTTTCATTTCTATAGACTTTTTCTGTCCTTTTCTGACTTAAAAATTAAATAAGTATATCAAGACATGTTATATATTTTTTAATGTCTTTTGTGGCGTATCGGATATTAGTGAGATCTTTAAAACAATGTCTACGCAGTTCAGCGATCAGTTATGAGAAACAATGCAAAATCCATTGGCGCAACGTCCATGCGATGAGCAGGATATTGGGGTATCGCAGGAGTTGATAATCAAAAATGCCCATCCTTCCATTAATTCTTACAAAGTTGCTACCACTTGAACACTTTGGTACTAGATACGTGTAAGCCATCCCCAACAGAATCTAAAAACATTTTAGTCTCTTTCGGGCATTTCCCTGTCTGCACACATATTTTTAATAGCTCGGTGCTCCAAGACGTTCAATGACGTTACCATTTCTTGGCTATGTTTTTACGCATTGATCATCTATAATTAGTGATAAAATAGTCATAACTCCTCCAATTTAATTCAAAATTTCGCCAAATGACGTTTCATAAATACCTTAGCGAGAGGTGAAATATAATAAATCTTAATGCGCTACAACAGTGCAATTTTTAATTTCAAAATTATGTCTCTGAAATGTAAAAGTGCGAAAAAGTAACATGCTCCGTGAAGCATATTTTATCTAAATAATTTCGCTGTTTATTTTTTAAAGATCATCGGAAAACACCAAATTTTGGCATATTAATTGGAAAATACGTATAATTTTTACCTGCAGAGTTTTACTGATTTCATGCAAATAGCGCGCTCACAATAGAACTTGTCCGCGAACTTTTCTAACAACCCTCGTATATTTCATAAGATCTATTCTACGTAAGGCTCCAGTGGATACACACCACGCCATGACTATTATATTAACGCATATAAACTATATGTAATTTTTATTATAATATTTATAAATAAATAAAAAAAAAAAATAATATAAGGGTCTATAGTAGATATACACTATAAAATGTCTATTCTGTAAAAGGTTTTAGTACTCCAGGGTATATTATAAACCATGTTTTATCTTTATAAGGTTATAATGTAGTAGGTATATAAATCTTACTATTTTGTAAGTTTCTGGTGGATTTAGTTAAACTAAACCACATCTATTCTATGTCAAGCTTTAGTGGACATGTATTACATATCTACCCAACAAATAAGGGTTTTAGGCATAAACTACACAAAGTATTGTTTTTCTTCGTAAGATTCTAGTGCATATATACTATTCGACGAGTTTATAGTGAGAATGTATCTATGTTGTTTACAGTATACAATGTATATTCTATGTATACCCCATGTAGTGTTGTCCCAACTTGAGTTAACAATTTTAGAGGTGACGTAAAGCAAACAAACTTATATATAATGTTAACATCTAGTATACGCATATAGACTTCATAATGTCTGTTCAAAATAATTTTCAAGTTATGTTACAGTGTATTATCTTATTAAATGTAAGTTCAAATGTGTATACATTACATTATGCCAAATGTATGTAATGTTCTATAGTGAGTGTTCTTTTTGTCTTTTGCAATGCTCAGATGTTGTTGTTAGCGTTTTTAATTTTTCTTCTTACCTAACTAGGTCAGCGATTTACGTTTACATAATCGAACATCGATATTTATTTTCTTCAAAAACATAGAGGCCTGTGGGAAATAATTTAAGGCTACTGTAAGTCACCCATAAAACATTCAAACAAAAACTGTGTATTTACTTTAGGAAGATTAATAACATCACAGAAGGCAAGCTTACACAAGATTCATGAGTACTGATGTCTTCAACCCTGCTGTCCATTCCCCTTTTATTTTTTATTATTTATTTATTTATTTATTTATTTATTTATTTTTGCAAAAGAGCAGAATCAGAGTTTAAAAAATACTTATGGGATTATGTGCACACGTTATTGAAAGAAATAAAACAGTAACGCAACTTTAACTTAAATCTTAAAAATTAAAATCTTTGAATACAATTAAATATCATTCACAAGAGTATGAAATTTATATGTTTTAGGTTTAGTTAAATTGATTTTTAGATTATTAAAATGAGTTTTAAAAAGACTAATTACACATATAATGCAGCATTTACTAACAGGCTGATCAATAATCGAATTCTTATAAAATCAAATAGGGAAAAGCTCAAACAAATTGCATTTACAAAAAATAATTTCAAATATTAATTTCAAAAATAATCTCATTCCTGTAAAGTATAAAAATTATCTAATTTTCATGTTTAATTCGAACAAAACACGAAATATACAGAAATCTGACTCTCGAAAGGTAAGCGATATTGACCGAGTTCAAAAAAGAAGGTGATGGGAATGTTTTAATTACTACATATTTTACATCTTACTCTTTCATAGTAGTTTTGCGTGTTAGTTGAAAATCTTAGGAAGTGTAGGCGTCCTTTTTAAAAGTTAATGTATATCATTTCAAATATACCTTAGTCCTAATTTAATCAGAATTTATTTCAATTCGGTGACTACACATGTGTGTTACAGATATGCAGTGTTATCTGAGGTCACTCTCAAATTTCAAAAATCTTTGAAATACAAAACACGATTAGGTGTGGTCAATAAACCATAATAAACAAAATAAATTGACCATATTAGATCGTTTATTGTATTTCAAATTTGTTTTAAAATTCTCACATTGAAGTTATTCCTTTCTATTTCCCATTTTCTTGTAAAATGCACTATAAAGTGTTCAACTAGGAATAAAATATTGTATTCAGTTAGAACGTCTTTAGTTAGAATCCTGTGCCATTGTTGATATGTTCTTGACATCTTGAAGTTTTACAAATCGTCGGAATTAATGAAGAATTTGAAAAGAATGCAATTTTTGGCCTCTCATTTTCAATTACGTAAAAGACATATAGCAAGCAAGAATACTGAATAGTTAATTCCGACATCCCTATCATATTTCTTTGAAATTCATTATTATTATTTATGCAGAGATTATGTTTCAAAATAGGAAGCGTGCTATGAATAGCATTTTTAGAAAAGTTAATGTGATATCCTTGAGAAGAAATGTTTTTCAACTTGATCATTTTCATCCATTATTCTCTCAAAAAGTTCTTTTTGTTTATGCAGTAAAAGAACGATTCTTACGAAACCCTCTTAACTCGTTTTACAATAGTAAAGAGTAGATGTGGTAATGTATTCCAAACAGGGTCTTAAAAGGAATAGACATTGTTTAGTGTATACCGAATGGAGCGTTACATAGAATAGACATGATGTAGAGTATATCAACTAAAACCTTAAAAAGGGTAGATTTCCCTTTCCAAAAACACTGAGAATATATGTATTTGGTTTGTAATTGACATCTTATATATACTTTATTTCTTGTACAATTGCTTTCCAATTGAGAAAAGGCTTTAATGGCCTTCTGCACTCCTCGAATGCACCATTTTTAAGGCATCCCAATAAAATTTAAAATCCGCATACAAACGAAGCAGCATAAAATTCTTTACCCTTTGTGTTTGCTGGTATCCCGGTGAGCTTGAGATAAAAGATACCACAGAGTCTGAAACATCTGTTTCATATTTGGATATTTTTTTTAGAAAAAGACGTTAATGTTAATCTAACAACAAAGCTTTATGATAAACGTGATGACTTTAACTTTTCAATCGTCAACTTCCCTTACTTATGCAGCAATATACCCTTATCACCCGCATAACGGGTTTATATCTCTCAATTGATTCATTCGATACGCCAGAGCATGCTCTACGTATGAACAATTTTTAAAACGAGGTAAGTTATTGACAAACAAGTTGATGAAACAAGAATGTCAGCAGTCTCCTTTAAAGTCATCATTTCGTAAGTTCTATGGTCGATACAATGACCTTGTCAGCAAATACAATCTATCATTAAGTCAAATGCTGACTGACTTTTCATACTAATTGTTAGGCCATTATTTACACATTGAATTGTCGACGGATTTTTCCGTTATTTCCCGATCATGAAAAGAAGCACATGGCGGATGTGACCGGTCGGCAGGGGATGCCCACTCCTCCATGGCACCTGATCCCACCTCTGATGTTTTAGAGGTCCGTGTTTACTCTGGTCCTATTTTGTAATGTTTAATGGACTTTCGAGCTCGATTACTGTTCGTTATCTCCACATATTTCATTCGATATAGTAAGCGTACGAATTTAAAAATGTCAGATCTAAAATTTCATGATGCATATGTCATTTTGAGTATTTATTGGGAAAGACAGACGTTTACAGAAGAGGTAACTGGGTTATTGTTTCAAAAGACAGGTTCACCAACATTTCCAGTGAATTGGCTTTTAAATTATATCAAATTAACAGGTTTTGAATTTTAATTCATATGCTTTTCTAAGTGATAAAATCGACTGTTTCTCTTCCAAACATAATTCCTTTTCCTTTCTACCCATGGTTGTTTACAGTCCGAAATTAACTAATGCAGACGACAAAATACGTCATCAACCACTCACGTGATAAATGCCTGTTCTAGTGAAGTTAGATATAGAGTAAGAGAAATAACTCTACATTCGTTTCTGAAAACGATGTCTAAAACAAACGCGTTACCGAATTTCAGTCTGAGCGACGCCATGTTTTTACGAATACTTTTGACACGAGACTGTACATGGATTTTCTGTTATTTTTAATCTTGAAAGAGGACAAAATGGACAATATTTGTACAATTTTGACGATAGAATTTACAGAGCGCAATTCTGCTCCAATACAGAATTTATATATTTCATTCATTTTATAGTTTTACACACTGTATCAAAACATTGAGTTGGAACAGACCTGCGCTCTATGACTTTTAATTAAAATATTCACGTAAATCTCAAAATCATTGAAATGTTTAATTTGCGTAATCTTCTTGACGCCATATCTCACATTTGACGCCATAGCTAATGAAAATAGGTAATGTTTTGAAGTCGCAGGTATTCCGCTGGTTAAAAACATAAATATAGACTTCTCCATCTGAGTTTGATTTTTGGGACGGATATTGATCATTTCATTATAAAGTCCTTTTAAAATTGCCCCTTGTATAGAGGTTATAGCGAGTAGCATTCCTACTATGGTCTTTACTTGTTATGATTTTTTTATAGAATAGAATTAATTTAAATTCGGACGAACGAACGTCGAAGTGAGGGAGAATTTAATTTAGATTCAATTCGTTGTTTACTTGCTATAAATAATTATCATAGAACACGTGACTAAGTAACTGTAAACACTTCCGGTCATTTACATTCTTTATCGACTCTCACTGTAACCTCAAAAACGTATATTCACGCAGAAGAATGTAATATTATAACAAGAAGGAGACGTTGTCTGAATACCAGTTCTTGTTTGTTTAGTTGACAAAAATAATTACACAATAGATTGAATAATATTGGTAAAGATGGTAATATTATAATTGTGTATTAATTTATGTATGTTAATTGATTTAAGGTTATAGCGAGTAGCATTCCTACTTTGGCCTTTACTTGTTATTACTTAGAATATAATTCATCTAAATTCAGATGAACAAAGTAAGGGAGAATATAATTTTATTCACATTTACTTTAGAATTTTTAGGCATGTATAGATTTAACAACACAAGAGGGATAACTCTAAAGGACACATATAACTGGAGCAGTGATTTGAGGTGGCCACGTCACATATGATATAGAAAAGAAAAATGGAATATCAAATGAAATTGAATGTTATAAGAAACTGGATTAAATCTTTGGAATAGACCACTGTATATAGCACAGGAATATATATGTTTAATCCTATTTTTAGACAGATAACAGAAAATTTTTAGGTGTGTATGTCCTATGACCGATGACACACTCAAGACGTTATTATTTTTTTTACAAAAAGAGGCCAGTTTATTTGCAATTATATAAAAAGTATGCAATGTGATGAATTTAATTAACTAACCTGCACATTTGTGAAGAAAATGTGTAAAAGATTATAATGATAGTACTAAGTACATTTAACTACTTTCATTTTCACAGGTAATACATAAATTATTAAGGACGAGATTCTTCCACAATAGAGAAGTTTTTATAACATTCATGTTTTAGCTTCAACATGTATCCCAGCAAGAGTGCCCAAGATGTCGTCCGTTGTGACCTTTGAGAGACCGCTATAGTGCAGATGCACTGCGATTACTGTTATGTCAATCTATGCATTTCTTGTGTAGGAAAACATATTTTTGATGACTATGACGAACATAAGATGGTCCCATTCCAACAGAGAAATTCAACCTTGATTTATCCTAAGTGCAAAACACATCAAACAAAAAGATATAAATTTCATTGCAAAGAATGCAACACCTCTGCGTGTTCTTTGTGTATTAACTGAAATACAAACTGAAATAGCTAGACTGGATGGAGAATATGGAAATCTTGTACAACAGCAGTAACAAATCATGGAGAAAATGGCACAGAGAAATCGACACCATTGTCAACAAAATGAAAGCCGAAATTGGAGAGATGAAAGTAAAACATATGAGCATTTTAAAAAAGCATTTGAATGATATCAAACAGATTCAAAATCTTATTGGACAAACACTACATAACCTGAATAGAATTGAGGAATCAAATGAATTATCCATGACCATGGAATACAGTTCTAAAAACAAAGAATTGAGGAAACTTCCTTCCAAAGTTCAAGTTTCATTACCAACGTTCAGTCCAAAGACAATACATTTTACAGAACAGATTTACGAGTTTTTTGGATCTTTGACACCTTTATCCACAACAAAAGAAGAGAATGGCTACAAACTGAAGAAACCAGAGACACCAAATAGAGAACTGCTGGAAGAACCTAAACTCATCACTACTATAAATACTGGGTATGAAAAACTCCGCAGTATTACTTGTCTTAGTGAAAAAGAAATGCACAAGTGCTTACCGAGTCGGTGATTTGAAATGCTTTAACAATGAAGGTTCACTCATCAAAACAATCAGTACAAAAATAGAGGAATTGCCAAGTGATATAACACTGACAAGTGATGGGGATCTAGTGTATGTTGCATGGAACACAAAGACTGTGAATAAAGTGAAGAATGGGCAGATAGAGGAGGTTATCAGATTACAGAACTGGATACCTACAAACCTCTGTGTTTCCTCCTCAACTGATGATCTCCTGGTTACTATGTGCAGTGATGATAAAACACAATCTAAAGTTGTCCGTTACTCAGGTTCCTCAGAGAAACAAACCATCCAGTTTGATGTCAAGGGTAAACCTCTATATTCAGGAAATTGCAAAATTAAGTACATCACTGAGAATAGAAACCTGGATATCTGTGTGGCTGACTGTGTAGCTGGTGCTGTAGTGGTAGTCAATCAGTCTGCAAAACTCCGATTTAGAAACACTGGCCATCCTTCTACTACCAAGAACAAACCTTTTAAACCTCCCGGGATAACAACAGATAGTCTGAGTCAGATCCTTACAGCAGACCATAATAACCACTGTATCCACATACTAGACCAGGATGGACGATTCCTCTCTTTTATAAATAACTGTGATCTGAAAAATCCATATGGTTTATGTGTGGATAACAGTGACAATATGTTTGTTGCAGAGCATTATAGTGGAAATGTTAAGAAAATCCAATATCTGAAGTGAATGACACATAATTTTTTTAGATATGCTACACGAGGTCATTTTCAACAAATCTTTTTTTTTTTCAAACAAAATAATTCATTCAGTGAATTGCATTCAGAATCAGACTATATTATTTATTTGAATAATGCCTCAAAAAACCAAATATCCTGCTTTAATATTATCAAACTAAATAAAAATAAATAAATAGCAATTGTTTTTTATCAAATTAAGACGCGGACAGTTCAGAAGTTTTATTGGTTGAGGTGGGGGTTTATGCTAAAGAATAAACCGGTTTATGTCAGTAAATCACAAAATTTTACATTTATGGAAACCATTAGATTTTTATGAATACTGATATATAAATGATATCCAAAATTTATTAAAAAAAAAAAAAAAAAAAAAAAAAAATTAATTTATTCATTATCATTGTTTTCATTGTTGTCTTTATATATAGTATGGTTCATTTCAGTCATTTTTTCTCCTGGAACTTTGATGTCTGTTTAAATCCTCTTGGACCCTCAGAAAAAGCGTTTTTGTTTTATATGCGAGACTTTGCATGTATATGTAGTTTGCAACCAAAAAAATTGCTATTAATTAAGATGAAGATATATACATGTATATCCATTGTAAAATGCAAGCAAATTTGAATGAATTCTTCAGTTAATCAACTTTTATTCACTTTCAATAAATATTTTGACGATCTATCCACAATCGCAAATATTTCTTATCCCCAAGAAGTTTATCACTTAATGTATTTGTAAAACTAGAAGGTCCGTTTCCGCACGTGTATTGTCGTGAATGGCATCGCAAATTTATTTTGAATGCATACTGGAATATTGTCAAGTATGGCGAATGGTGGTTTTTGTACAAAAACCATGATTTACAGAATTTCTCTTATATTTAAGGTAGTAGCCATATCATATTTTGGAAAATTATTGGTAATGTCCTTTAGAACTGCAATAAGGTTTTGGGATTTTTATTTCATACTGGGGACCGATTAGGGATATCCTAAAAGTGACTTTTTTTTAATTTGATTTGAACATATTTTATTGTTTAGATATTACAACAAAAGGATCGGACACACGTTCTTAAAACTTAGAACGAAAAATAATGTTAAAAAATTAAACTACACTTGAACCAAAGGTCAATATGATTATCTTACATAGGTTATGCATGTACAAAATTGATTTGATGTAGTTGTACAAATGAATCTAAATATATAAATTCAAAAACGACCAGATCTCTTAATAAACAATTGCACATTTAAAAATAAACTTTCATTTTCAGAAATGCTAATCGAATCATCTCCCCATAACAGTACGTGAGTGTCTACAATACGTAAATTAATCATTCTAAAAATAGCATTAAACAAATCGTTTCTTGGGACAGTGTATTTCGCACAAGAAAAAAAGTAATGATATGCGTCTTCTATTTTTCCACAAGTGCATAATGGACTGTCAATGATGTTATACCTAAATAAATCTTTATTCAGAACACAATTGTGTCTTAATCTAGTATGAATTACATTCCAGTAACGAACACCAAAAGAAAAAAAGGCAGGAGTAGGTGTTTTTTGAGAGTTTATACAGTTTTTGAAGGAACCTATAGTAGTGGATTGTCTTGTTAGTGGTAAAGAGTTCCATTCCCTTATTGCAATTGGGATAAAAGATGATTTATAAATGTTTAATCTACACTTAGGGATGCAATAATTTTGTGATTGTCTTGTTGCGTAATTTGATTCGTGTGATCGAATGTTTGGAAATATTTCTTTCAGATACTCGGGTACCATATTATGAAAAATTTAATACATAGTTGTTCTTACTTTGGACATTCTTCTAATAGCAAGTGGTTCCCATCCAGTTTTAAAATAGAGAGAATCTCGCGATGCCAAAGAAGTTAATCCAGTGGCTATTCTTGCTGCTGCTAACTGTAATTTTTCTAGTTTTTCGGAATCTTGACAAGAACACCCACACCAAACTTCAGTTGCGTATTCTAACTGAAGTCTTATAAAAGTAGTATATAAAAGAGATAAAGTTTTAGCACTTACCCTGAACTGCATTTTTTTAAGTAGACCTATTTTTTTATATGCATTGGCAACGATAGAATCAATGTACGCTGACCATGTAAGGTCGTGTGAAAAGAGAATACCTAAGTGGTTGTGTGATGATACAAAATCTAAATAACAGTCCTGAAATTTAAGCCTTGGTAGATCGACATTTTTCTTAGTGCTAAAAAAGATAGCTTTGATTTTCGAAGGATTAAATTTCAATAGCCACTGTTTAGACCACTGTTCAAGTTGATTTAAATCATAATTCAATCCTACTTGAATATCATGTATATTTTCAGAACAGTTATGTAAAGAATTATCATCAGCATACAACCTGCTTAAACTCGACATATTTTCAGCAACATCATTGACATATGTCAAAAATAAAAGTGGTCCCAATACAGACCTCTGAGGGACTCCAGCATGTAAAGGTTTAAAATTAGACATAGTATTCCTATGCAATACCCATTGTGTCCTTAAATCTAAATAACTTTGAAACCATAGCAATATTTTGTCACTAACACCATAAGTTTGTAACTTAAATAGAAGACCTTTATGCCATACCCGATCAAATGCCTTAGACAAATCACAGAAAACCATACAACAGTGTTTTCCTTCATATATAGCTTTAGCTATGTAATCGTATGTCTCAATAAGCTGATAAACAGTTGAATGACCTGGTAAAAACCAGCCTGATATTTATAAAAAAAAGATTGTTTGAATGAAAATAATTATAAACATATTTAAAAATGACTCGCTCCATAATTTTACCTACGCAGCTTAATAATGGTACAGGTCTATACTTTGATAATAATGATGGGTCACCTTTTTTAAATACAGGAAGTACATTAGCTACTTTCCACTGTTTAGGAAATACACATTCTCTTAAAAATCTATTAAACAGAATACACGAGGGAAATGAGACGCTAAAAATAGTAGCTTTTAACATTTTATGACTAATATTGTCTGGTCCTATGGCCTTGTTCACAGAGAGAATAAAAATTATATCAATAATGTCTTGCTCAACTATTTCAATACTATTAAAAACACTATTACACAATAAAGAAAAAACTGGTAGTGCTTGTTCAACATCATGCAACGACGAAATCGAAGCAAAATAGTTGTTTAACGCCTCAACTTTGTCAATATCCCTATATGAAAATATGCACATCGCCATTTTCTGTAATATCCTGCAGCGGTGGTATTTCGGACCTGACCTTCGTAATTTTTTGAACTTTTGATACTTGCGTCGATAAGATTGGTCTCTATATTGTTATAATAGTTTGCCATCGCTACTTTTTTTAACAATACTAGTATTTATAATTTAATTTATAGAATAATTATTGTGGCTTGTTTTGCAAGCGTTCATCTTCAAATATCAATAGTTTTCTTTGATTCGGCTAATGAACATAGATTCACTTTCTATACCTATATTGATCCACTCCTTAAAAGGATAAATTCCGTCGTATTTGATGGTACCTATACATACTTTTTTAAAGATAAAATCAATATAAACAACAAATCTTGCTTAAACAAACAATTGGAAGAAACAAACTCGTTTTGCATTTTATTGTCATATTTCATTTAAACATCATTTAAACTACAATAGTAGAACGAAATTAATTCATTTATATTCAAAATTTTTCAGCAATCTTATTGCCGTGATTTTTTTCCAAGATGCCCTCTTCGGCAGCAGACTTATTTGTATAATTTTAGTCTGGTTTTATGCAACAGAAAGCTTTTTTGAAAAAGTGTTGAAACACATTTAATCATATTCGCTACTTTGAATCCATTTTACTAACACTTATACATAGCACTTCAAATGCTTTACGGAATTTCATTACATTTTTAATTCACTGAACAATAATGTTAATGACTAGCGTTAGAAGGCTACCGTGCATTGTTAAATTCTAATCAGGGTAGCAGGTTCATATCTGAAGTCCGGCACTGACCGTCTGGCCAGAGTGATGTTTCCTAAGTTTCTGCTTTCTGTAAAACACACCACACTGAACATCGTCTCCAAAGCTTCCCGTCTTCCACGAACTCTTTTGGACTGCGCATGCTTACAGGAAGCAATATGTGCCTTCAGTCCTCGACCATAGAGGTAAATTTTTCTGCATTTTGGATTTCCCGGACAAGGCCACATGATAGGCATGGTATTGTTCACTGTCTGAAAAAGGAGATATAATTGTGGAAGAATTTTATTTTGGTTTGTCTTTAAAACAGTATCAGTATTCCTAATATATATCAATATACAACATTCTTGTATTCAGAATATTTTTTTTTTTAAAATACTGGCGTGGACTTTCTAGAGTTCATGGGTTTGAATGCGCCATACATGTATTTGATAGAGCGTTTTCCAAAGTGTAACTTTGAGTACACTTCTACAGCATATGAATTTAATATATTACTGATATTTAATGTAACAGTTGAGTGAAAAATTTGATCTGAAACATTTTTAAGATTTAAAAAATCTATACATAGAGGTAACTTTAGAATAAAGGGTCCTTTAATAAAGCCATTTCACGATGACATCTTAATCTCTGCATTTCAACAAATATTGATTAAATTAAAGCAAATACATAGGATTTAAATGCACATGTTTGATTGTAAGTATTTAATTACTCGGTAGCACACATGCTTTGACAATGAAATTGTTGTCCACATAAAAATCGGTAAGACCTGTCAACAGAATTTTAATTCTTTATATTGGTGACCTCGCAAAACAAAGTTAAAAATTCCAACAATTTGAATGTAGAAATTATTAATATCTTCATATTTAATAAAAACATATGTTCCTGATAGGTGGCACTTCCATTTCATAATGATGTAATAGATGCAGTTTATTGAAAGTCATCTACATGTAACAAGATGCAAGGAATTTGTCACAATTTAAAAACTCAAACTGAAAAGGTTAATCATGAAAATCTATTTTTTCCAAAAAGTAAAATGCATGAAATACAAAGTTGATGAGTGCAATAGCAAATAATATCGTATTTTGTCATTGAAACCTGGAATTTAAGTTGAAGAAAAAATAGTCGCCTATCAAACATTTAACTCCGTGTACTTCAGCTTCATTTGTCATTATAAAAGTATATCTTTGATCGATAAAAAAATATAAAAAGAAAAAACAAAAACCTTGGTATTTCTCCACTTGTTAATCACTACCTATATTTGAATTATTAGGTTTATTTTCTTAACACTTCTACACACTTTTTGCGTTTTACTTTCTTTTTAATATTTTACCTACCAATATACTTATGAAAGCATCACTTCAAAATCCAGCCTCTTTAGCTATCCATTCCCCAGAATTAAGCTACAGGAGTATTTACGGTTCGTGTCTAAGCGTATGCAACAGATCCCGATTGTGGTCATTAACAACGCATCTAGATACCTAAACCACCTACCTTAATATAGAAGGTTTAATTAAGATACACCGTCCCTCATTTATAATTAAAGCATGGGAACATTTGTTGCGATTTACCCGTCGATAAACATCAGGCGTTAAAACGTTGACAAGGATCTTGCACTCTGGCAATAGGGTGCCTTATCCAGGAGAAAAAAGAAACAAATCGTCGGGTTAATCTTTGTGTTGAATGGTCCAAAGGTTTTTAATACGCTTGCCTCGATATCTACTCTGGTTAGTAAAAAGGAATATTTAATCAGACTTCATTGTAGAACAATGCTAATCCGTCAATGGTCTTTATTTGTAGTGTATTATTTGTAGATGGCTGATAATTGAGGGCAATGGATTTCATTTATGTCAAGGTAGAAAGTGTGTTAAACCTAACTAAGATTAATTGATTCAAATATTTGAAGTAGAAAAAAGTAGGAAATATCTTAAGGCCTTTGGAATAAATACAACAATAGGAAAACTTTGTCATACTTTCACTTAATGGAAAGAATTGCATATTTTAGCTAGAATTTTCTTTGCATTTAACTAGTGTACATGTACGAGTGCATAAATGTATCGATTTATCTGCCTTTTTTAAATCTACAGACAAAGTAATATAATTTTAATTTCATTAGGACCTAAAAATTAATATATTTAAAAGCCAATTGAATTTTTTAGCTTTAAAAATGTATGAAAAGAAAAATGTGTATCCATCCAGATACAAATTTGTTGTCCATTGACTTCCAGGTCCTAGAATATTTATTTAACCTTTCTGTTGTCCTCTTGGAACCACCAATAGTTCAATACTGGGAAAGACATGCGATGATTTACTCTCCTGGCTTCCGGAGGACATCAGAGTACATGGATGACTTTACTTGTTGTGGTACGTGCAGAGTTCTTCGCTAGTGTATTGAAAACTCTTGGTTCTTTATCAGTCATTTGAACTTAAGTTACAAATAAGTTTCTTCCTCTGTCCGTCGAGGTGTCTGTTTTGTGTTGTTTTTTTTTCCTCCAGAATTAAAGGACCAATTTCTACCAACCTTTGCAATAAGCACCCTTTTTAAAGGAAAAATACCTTTTCCAAATGAAGGGCCATTAGCTGTAGCTCTAAATAATTAGTCGTTCGTGGGGATCATTTTAAAAGGACATGATTCTGCATGGAGAATCACTGGCTCAAAAAGAAATGTACAAAACATTTCTGAATAGTGAAGATTCATATTGTTAGGATTATTGCAAAATAAAATAGCAGGCTTACAATGGGTCGGATACGTAAAGCATCCCGAGATTTATTTGAGTCGGTGGGAGTATAATGGCGGAGCAATTTAACTTCAAAGATTGACTTAGATGTTTACATACAAAAATCTTTATACAATGATGTACAATGAAATGTAGATATCAAGTTTATTCAAAAACTTATTCAGTAGTAGGACATCGTCAAGGATCAAGAACCATTTTTTAACAAAAGTTATGACATGTCAACCGTTGCAATATTCGATCTTTTCCATTTGCATTGTATAAGTTTCCTTTTGTATTGTAAAATTTTCCATTTGTATTCTATAATTTTTCATTTGTATTGAAATTTTTTTTATTTGTATTCTATAATTCTCCATCTGTATTTTATATTTTTATATTTGAATTGTATAATTTTTCTATTTGTATTGTATAATTTTTATTTGTATTGTTTAATTTTTATTTGTATTCTATAATTTTCCATTCGTATTGTATAATTTCTCATTTGTATTGTAAATGTCGGTATTGATAAATGTTTGTGCTGTATGTTATCACTAAACATCGATGAATAAAACCATTCCATGTGATATTTTTTTCATAAAATAGTGATATTTATGCTTTAAATAAGGGAAATCCTGAACGATCCGCTCCCCTAGATCCCGAATTCTCATTGGTTGTCCCAAAATAAAATCGATCAAGGTCAGTAAACATGGCGGATAAATTCAAGTTGTGATGTTGACATACATGAAAAATAACCGATATATTGATTGTTCTGTATATTTTTGGATCAATTCATGTCTTGCATAACTACATTTTATGAGTTCAGGTAAGATATGTTAATAAAATACCCACTTACTGATAATTTGAGCCGAAATCTGTGCGGCAGTGAATCACTCCAGCACTTGAACCATTACGGAGATCCAAAGTAGTTGTAGCCCTCTCCCCCCCCCCCCCCCCAAAAAAAAAAAAAATCGGAGAAGGCTACATTATTGCAGTTATATTTCTTTGTACCTGTGATGTTCAGGTTTGACTAACTATCCAGGGGTCGACCATGGAAAGGTCAACCTCCAAGAGGTTTACTTTGTTCATATGCAAGGACATAGAGAGGTCAACCTCCAGTGGTTTACTTTGTTCGTATGCAAGGACATAGAGAGGTCAACTTCCCAGAGGATTACTTTGTTCACATGCAAGGACAAAGAAAGGTTGACCTCCCAGTTGTTTTAATTTGTTTACATGCAAGAACAAAGAGAGGTCAACCTCCCAGAGGTTTACTTTGTTCATATGCAAGAACATAGAGAGGTCAACCTCCAGTGGTTTACTTTGTTCGTATGCAAGGACATAGAGATATCAATCTCCCACAGTCTACTTTGTTCATATGCAAGAACATAGAGAGGTCACCTCCCAGTGGTTTACATTGTTCACATGCAATGACATAGAGGGGTCAGCCTCCCAGCGGTTTACATTGTTCACATGCAAGGACATAGATATGTCAACCTCCAAGTGGATTACATTGTTTACATGCAAGGACATAGAGATGTCAACCTCCCAGTGGTTTACTTTTTCATATGCAAGGACATAGAGAGGTCAGCCTCCCAGAGGTTTTTATTGTTCACATGCAAGGACATAGAGATGTCAACCTCCCAGAGGTCTACTTTGTTCACATGCAAGGACATAGAGAGGTCGACCTCCCAGTGGTTTACTTTGTTTATATGCAAGGACATACAGAGGTCGACCTCCCAGTGGTTTACTTTGATCACATGCAAGGACAAAGAGATGTCAACCTCCCAGAGGTCTACTATGTTCACATGCAAGGACATAGAAAGGTCAACCTCTGAGTGGTTCATATTGTTCACACGCAATGACATAGAGAGGTCAGCCTCCCAGAGGTTTTCATTGTTCACATGCAAGGACATAGATATGTCAACCTCCCAGAGGTTTAATTTGTTCACAAGCAAGGACAAAGAGATGTCAACCTCCCAGAGGTCTACTTTGTTCACATACAAAGACATAGAGAGGTCAACCTCCAAGTGGTTTACATTGTTTACATGCAAGGACATAGAGAGGTCAGTCTCCCAGAGGCTTTCATTGTTCACATGCAAGGACATAGAGAGGTCGACCTTCCAGAGGTTTACTCTGTTCACATGCAAGGACATAGAGAGGTCAACCTCTCAGAGATTTACTTTTTCACATGCAAGGACATAGAGAGGTCAACCTCCCTGTGGTTTACTTTATTCACATGCAAGGACATAGAGATGTCAACCTCCCAGTGGTTTACTTTGTTCATATGCAAGGACATAAAGAGGTCAACTTCCCAGAGGCCTTTGTTCACATGCAAGGACATAGAGAGGTCAACCTCCCAGTGGTTTACATTGTTCACATGCAATGACATAGAGAGGTCAGCCTCCCAGAGGTTTACATTGTTTACATGCAAGGACATAGATATGTCAAACTCCCAGAGGTATACATTGTTCACATGCAAGGACAGAGAGATGTCAATTTCCCAGAGGTCTACTTTGTTCACATGCAAGGACATAGAGAGGTCAACCTCCAAGTGGTTTACATTGTTCACATGCAATGACATAGAGAGGTCAGCCTCCCAGAGGTTTACTTTGATCACATGCAAGGACATAGAGAGGTCAGCCTCCCAGAGGTTTACTTTGTTCACATGCAAGGACATAGAGAGGTCGACCTCACAGCAGTTTATTGTGTTCACATGCAATGACATAGAGATGTCAATCTCCCAGTGGTTTAATTTGTTCACATGCAAGGACATAGATATGTCAAGCTCTCATTGATTTAATTTGTTCACATGCAAGGACATAGAGAAGTCAATCTCCCAGAGGTTTACATTGTTCACATGCAAGGACATAGATATGTCAACCTCCCAGATGTTTATTTTGTTCACATGCAAGGACATAGAGAGTTCAACCATCTAGAGGTTTACTTTGTTCACATGCATGGACATGGTATAAGTCACTGGACAGTAGTGGTACAGGTTACAGTGGATGAATGCCTGTCCTGAATAAAGGAAAAAAAAACAAGTATTCTCTGTTGTTGGAGGCTGACCACCATTGTAAGTTATTGTTTGTCATTATGCACAATACCCACCTGAATAAGGCATAAACTAAATTATGTTTGTCTGATAAAATTGGTGACCCTTATGATCATTTTCATAAGAGAAGGACCATATCTGTTTACTTTGCATAGTTTATTTAGATCTCTAATTCCTCCCCCCCCCCCCCACCCCCCATCCTGGAATCAATCAAATACATTTCACTTTACAAAGGTAAATGACGAGAAACTTGGACTCAGGTCAGCCTAATGGCTCATGTGTCATTTGTTGCTAGATTACCGACATGTATATATTGTGGATATTTATAAGCCTTTTTTTAGAGTAGTACATATTACAATTGAATAAAGACCATGACTTGCAAGAGAATATTTGAGAAGTACGATTCAAGCGAGATAATTCAAATTCGGACACGAAAAAGTAACTGTATGGTTCACTATAGTCGTTCCAGTCATGCTATTAATTTAATATCACTCTACTAATTACATGTATCTATTCTCTTTGATGCCTGGCTCACTGCTTACCAAAAAAGGAAGAATTTGATACAACTCTGTCACATGACGCCAATCATGGACTGGCAGGTCGTTATCATGCTGTACAGAATTCAGAGTTTCAGAGGAGGACTACGGATCACCTAAGATGCTACTTGGTACAATTTCCATCCAAAAAACTCCATTTTTTTTTCAATAGATACGGTCCTCTTCTTTGCATTCAATACACTAGCCTAATTTTAATTGTTGTATATTAGAATCCCTCTCTCGTGGCTGTTTATTATGTCTCATTATATTTTCTGGATTTTTTCCGTGAAATAATTCGTAACATAGTCCGTGACTGGGTACAGCACGATAAATCAAATCTGTCAAAAGCACTATCTGTAGGTAGAATTCATCACAAACAGAGATATATTTTACTCGTTTCTATTTGTTCAACACCTTATTCGTCTCAAATAATGCACCACTTCGTTGAAATAGAACTGCATTTGTCTCTCAATATTTAATTTCGCAAACGCTATGTAACCTTCAACCTGCATAACGATATACTTTCAAAACTCCATGATTTATAGAAACAATCAAAACACCCTGTTTGTATTTGTTCATTTTTATTATCATTTCATGGTAGTATAAAAAAATAATCTATGAAAATATTATGTACATACTTACATACAATAAAAAAATCACAATTAAGGCGCCTTACCTATTCCCCCGGTATACGTAGTTCATAAAAATATGGCTTTTAGACTAGATATTTTCTAGAATTCAAAAATATTTTATCAAGGAAACATGTATAAAAACAAAACAATTAATGAATTTGACATGTATTCAACAGTAGTGGAATTTTCTAGGTTATACACCAAAGTTCTTGGTAACAAAGTGACATGATAAGGTTAGAGAAACAGAAGTTTATTGACCATTCTGAAGATTTCTTGGGTAATATGCCTTCTGTATGTGAAATCATAATTATATACATGGCACGAGAAAACAAAGTTCTTGCATACGTAGAAGCGTTAGATTTTAAAAGCACTTATGTTAAAAAAAAATACATGTATATGTATATGATCTATTTATACAATATTGTATGCCCATTACAGGTAGATATATACATAAAATACATTAAATGGATGCCTTTTCAAGCGGTCTTGCATACATTCGTTAATTTTCATTGAATCATATACGTACATTCGATTTAAAATCACAAGCATTTATACATTTCAACTGCACTAACAACGAACAATCATTTTGGCATTAATGGCACGAGGTTACAGTTTACAAAGTAAAATTGTAACAGTATAATCATATAATAATGATAAAAACAACTTAAAATATTTAATGATAACATTGTTTTTGAGCATTTATACTGAAAAACACGTCAATCAATTTAAAAAATCCTGCAAACTAGTTATTCCAAATAATTTATTACTTTAAGAATGTAAAAAAAAAATCATCATGCATGTATATCATAATTCAGATATTTGTATTTTTGGTCTAAAATGTGACCCATGGTTATTTTCCGGTTACTTTTCTGTACTTACTTGCGTAGAAGACTAGAACAGATTTCAAAGGGGAAAAAAGAAAATTTAAATTAGGAAATGCACTGTAATATTTAGATACGAGTCCAGAGAAGATAGATAAAAGAAGATATTGACAGAAGCACCCAGCTCAATGTAATGGAGGCCGCTCCAGCTATTCTGCATTTCAGCGTGTCGTATCTGTAATAAGAAATTTAAAATGTTATACATAATGCAAATGCATGATAAAAAAAATCCTACTGGTCTGGTAGGATTAGGATGCACGTAGTTCCAAGGCATCTCAAGTACTTTGTTTGTCCCATGGTAAGTATATATTTTCAATTGTTTTGATTATTCTAAATATGAAACATAAATACGTAATCAGCAAACATAAGCGCGTCATCAGCAGACGATACCTATTGGGCTCTCCTCGTAACATTTTGTTATATTCCTCTTCCATCATCTGACCATCGAAGAACCAGCTGAGGTCATTGAAGGGGTACTCGTAACCTTGACGACACTCGCACTTGTACCCTCCTCGGAGGTAGCGCTGGGTGGGGGTTTGTAGAGGTAAAGGTATACACTGCAAAAGAAAAATACTTCAAAGTTGAGTTGCGAGTTGTTATTAAATTCCTTCTTTAGACATCATAACACTCGTAGATTGACGTATTTATCTTTCAAAAGAGAGCTTGCATCTATCGTAAGATTACAAATGCATTTCGTGCATGCGGCGAAATAAAACAAAAAAAGACTGAAACTTGAAGCTTTTGAAAGACGCAAATAATGAGAAGGGTGAAAAAAATAATCTTTGCATGCAAACTAAATTCTTGATGATAAAAGAAATTAAAGTAATATTTTAGGGAGAGATACTGTTTAAAAATACATTTTGTTAACAGTAGATATAGTACCGAGAAATATACATTGAAGGCTGTTTAAGAATATGGCGACTTTCCTCGAGTTCATTATTGACACAAGGGAACAACCACTATACTTGTCACGTGATTATTCCGCCAGTGCCAAGAACGACCAACAGGAAAAACTTCCGCTTAGAGAAAATAAAGCAGTAGAGAAAGTTTATAAATAAAGAGAAGCTACTTCATGCATACTAAGATTATAGTTGCAATAAATACAAAAATATCTAAGAATACATTAATAACTTCTAGGTGGAAACTATAGTGAATATCGCCAGTTATTTGTGTTTGAACAGTACATGAAGGTTTGCTTCACTTACATATTGCGATTTAAAGTGGCAACGCGCTGTGTTTTTGAATGCATTTGCCACCGAATAATCTCCAGGACACTGATGGATTTCTAAGAAGTCTAACTTGACATCAACTGTAACCACTCCACTGAAAGAGAAATAGAATAAATGTTACTACGCTAGTACCGGTATACTTAAATATTATACAAAAGTAAAAACTGCTTTCGACTAATAATATATGTCCGGACTTACTGAAATTCTAGCCGAGTCTTTAATGCATTCGTTCCAAAGAATGGTGCTATGTATGTCACGACCCACTCATCTACCATTCCATCACACTTAAAGGTAGGTCTCAGCCATTCTCCGTGTTCATATTTTGGAGCAAAATATTTTAATGGGTAGTGCTCCCATCTCACTAAGCTAGTTCCGTTAGGGTCAGAACGAACCATAGGCTTGGCGGTGTATTGTTTCAGGCCCTCAAAGTTCGTTTGCCATCTTGCCTTCATGTCTCTAAACCACCTCTTTTGGGTATATGGAGATTTCAGACCAGCATAGTCTAAAGCACGGAACTTTTCCAATCCGTCGGTATCTGCAGACATATATGTGTATGCAAATGGTCCGAAGTACTCCCGGGTGATACCGTGTACAAATCGGGGATCAGTGTTATTAATAGGCGGCGACATTCGGAACTTGTAGCGATCAAAGAAAACGCCACTGCCTAGAATTTTGAAGTTGCTCATGACATTTGCGAGAACTTCACCAAATATGTGTGTCTCATTTAATCTCTTGTCTCCTCTTACACTTCCGAAGTCTTCATATTCGTCGATGTTTTGAAGGAAATCACACAGAAAGTGTGCCAATCTCAATGCAGTGCGAGCCTCGGCTTCGAATCGTTTGTCAGCGCCATATCCTGCATCACCCGGTAAGTACAACTCATAATCTGGCTTTGTCATGCAGTTCTCTTTATTCGTGGTTTGCTTTCGGTATAAAATCTTTTCCATTCTTGAGTACATTTCCTGATCAAATAGATCTCGTTTATGCCTCATAAATCTCTTCTCTCCGGGGTACCGAGGTATAAATCTTCGCTCCTGCATTCTTTGTTTGACTGTTTTAAATGCAGATCTCTTTGCCACCAACTTGTTGACTTTCTTTGAGGCAGAACGTTTTTGTCTTTTCCCTGCATTCTCTGTAGTAGATAGTTTTCCCATTGAAACACGCGGGCTAGAGTCAGCAGCAGAAATGACGTCAATGAAACGGTCCTGAAGAGAGGAAGATCTTTTCTTTCTTTCCACAAAGCTTGGCATCTCATTGGGAGGCACCATTTGTTCTACAGTCAAAGACAGCATGTCACTGCTTATTTTTTGAAAAAAAATGATTGACTTTAAAAAGACACACATTTTTATTATAAATGTCAATACTTACCTTCCACAGCCAGACAATCAAACCAAGCGTCGTATTCGGTCCCGGTAGCCTGCTCAATTTCAATCCCAAGGAAAGGTCCGTCATGCCACCATGGGTAGTAATATCCGGGCTTACAAACGCACTGGTAACCGCCCCGACGGAAGCCATAACCAGGTATCACTTCGCACTGTGGAAAGAAAAGTAAACCTTTACTTGACTTAGTCAATTTCCAGTTAAGAGGAATAAAATATTTCATGGATTATTTCCGGGGAAAAACAGACGATTTGTAGAATTCCATATCTGGAATTAAATGAACGTGACAAAATTTCTTCAGTTAGCAACCACAATCGAGAAAACTTGTCCAGTAGGAATTTCCAGGATTGATACAGCGGCGAAATGTCCCATTAAGTTAGAGTGGCGCTGCAGTCGTTGTTCCCAGAGGCCGCGGCTCTTGGTTTGATGTCGTTCAGATCGACAAGGGGGTTGAGAGGGCGTCATGTATTATTCACGGACCTTTAGAGCTTTGCCTTAATTTACAGGCTCTGTGATTGATGTGTTGGATATTGCAATTGAATAATTAATATTAGTATTTAATGAAGCAGGGATGACTATGTATCGATTGGATTAGCACTATGTTTACCTGTTACACTGAGATTTAAAAGGTACAATTCCTAATGCGTTAGGAATTCCCGGCTTTCACTTTATGTGAATGCAATGAAATATCAGGCATCAAAAGCTAACAACTTCTGTTAACGGATCAAACTTAGATCTAGATGGATTTATACTAAATGTGTTTCAGATTTCTAGGTTTTACCTGGCTGAATAATTACAATAACCAATGTTTTGTTCCAGGTGGTTTAAACTGCGTTTCGTTTACTTTCTTTTTCTTTTCTTTATTTTTACCTCAGGTAAAAAAATACTTTTTCTTCTTTTAAATACATTTATTACAACTCGAGCAGTAATCATCAGGAAAAATAGCTTTATCATTGTATAGTATGTAATATAAACAAAAACTGTAATGCAGCTGAATGGTCGTTAATTTACAATATCGAGGATTATTTTCTGAGGGTTTATATTGCGTTATTTCATGTATGAATGGTCCATTTGCGTGACAAGGTTCCCATATCTCGCATGATTAGATTCTAACTTTTTTTTTTCTAGAGCATTATACAAATACAATTGCATGGTATTCCCATACCAGTTTTAATGAAGCGCTTATCTCCCTTCTTTGTTCGATTGACAGGAGGAATTATCTATACTATTTTTGATCATTTTTGGTGTAATAATTAGATTTACTACGTAATTACATGACAAGTTATCAATAACTTCTGTCTTTCAAAGATAATAAAAAATATTTTTTGTCGTTATATAATGCAGCATCATATCCCATGAGTATTCGTTGTTTCATTGAAATTCTAGTAAATAATCATTGAATCGGTTGATATTTTCCAACAGAAGCTAATTTTTGTACATGGATCACACAAGAGAATTCATTTACAATTTATAAATAATGGAAATCAACATATCTGGAATTGAATGCATCCCTCATAATATTAAAATGTAAGATAAAGTTGAAAGTTTTTTTTCATATAGGATATACTAGTACATAGAGGTGCATTTCTTTCCATTTTTCTTCACATGAAACATAAAACAATGAAAAAAAAATGATGAAAAATGAATAAGAAACAAATTTTCTTGTCTCCCACACAGAACAGTTATATTGCTTTTTTTTCATTATTCCTTTCAATTGAAATCTAATAAGTACATTTTAATTGTGTAAAATGTATAAAAATAGACTCTTGAAAATGTAACTTCATATATTTCTAAAACTTTTCAGACCTTAAATTACCTATTTTGAACTATAAAGATACATTTTCCCACTTTTCGTCATTATGTATGTTGGTCAAACATAAAATTGTACAAATAAACAGATATCACCTATAGAAGAGGCACCTATTGAAGCAAAGATACTCAAATTTTAGAAGAAACAAATTGTGTTATCTTTAATTGCTAACATTCATACATATAGTAGAGACATGTCCAAAAGGAACTCACCATTGTGGTTGGTTTGCATCTCGCTGTGCCAGCAAAGTAATTTGGTTCTGGATTACCATCACTGATGGGACAGGGGTTAATGTCTATTCTCTCAAACTCTATATCCATGGCAGAGACCGCTACAGTTCTGTCCAAAAAAAATACAAAAAAGATATGTTTAAACTGACACACTGTATACAATCCGATGTTTTCAGATGCATTAATACCCATGTCCTATGCACACAATAACTGCGGAGTCTTAATTCCCTTGGTAAATCTGGGTTTTGTTGAATAAACTCCATTATCTGTGTAGTGGATTGTTTTTGAGATTATGGCGTTTTCTTTGCAAACAAAAAATCCCAACATATTAAGAGAGTGAATTGCATGAGAAAGGAGAATCGTAGCGTAGTTTGCAATTTCTGAAAATACTTGCTGATTAAAGATTAATGGGGAGGGGGGGGGGGAGGGGGTTACTGATCAAATCAAACATCTCTTTAGTATGTACATTATGAGCGAATAAGAATGATAGATGACGAAAAACTATTATACCTTGGTCTTCGTAAATGAATGAAGGGAGAGTATCGCGGCATGTACTCCACAACAGGTGCGCTGGCTGTTACTATCCATTTATTGGACCTTCCACAATCGAAGTAAGGTTTGCTCCACTGCACCGGAAGTGACGGAGAATTCTCCTCTCGGTCGTTAATTCCTGGCTGTGGCGGACCAAAATAAGGAATCGCCACAAACTCATTATCTATAAACGTCCCAGTTTTGTTTGAAAATTTTATACCCACTACATAAGTAAACTTAGTCAATGAATCCTGCTCTCCCGTGATATCTGGCATCCAAGGTGAGTACCACGGGGCTGTTTTGTAAGCCTGATTGGAGTAGTTTTTGTTCCAACCAGCCCCGTAATCATGAATATCCACCGTCCTGTTCGTGGGTTCTCGGAGGTAGTTCGTTGTTTCTGCGTAATCATCCTCCCTCCACGCTCTTGGACCAAACAATGGCGTGGTCTTGTTGAAATCTAAAATTTTGTTGTACCAGTTTGGATAATAACAATGATTATCAAAAAAGATTGCGGAACCGTTTAGGAACCCTTCACTAGCAGTCACATCGGCTGTTGCCGACATATATAAATACATCAGTCCAGGCTGATAGTTGAAATCTACTGATCTGTTTAGTCTCTGGTAGATGAAACTATAATAATGAGCCCTATTCAAGGCCATGTTGTGCAGATGTAGAAGTTGAGATCTGTTGGAGTATATCACTGATGTAAGAAGCATGTTGTAGCGCGGTTTTTGCGACACTGACGCGCCAGGAAGCTCGAGCTCATGTTTGGGTTTTGAGCGACAGTTCTCCTCGGTTACAGAAGACAACTTGTCCATAATCTCATCAAAATTGTCTGGCCTCATCCATTCAAAAACACTTCTCCCTGATCCAGTCCAGACGAAGAACAGGGCCAGAATCACGCAGGTGAAGGCACACCTGAGAAATCCCATCGTTAATTTGTTAAGTTCCTCAAGTTTTCACATTATGTACTAACGGAGTGAAATAAGCAACGCTTTCTCACCTGCTTCACTTCCTCAAAATTCAAAATGGCGGTCGGAATTAGCTCACCTATTCAAATAAAAGAAGACGCTTTCAATTTGTGCGCATGCCTCAGGTATATGTTTATCAGGTGTGTCAACAAAAAGAGGCCCCAAAGGGATTTTATGGAAATGTTCAAGTGTAATTAACGTCGGTAAAAATGTCAGGATTCATACAATTGTTTAAAATAACTGCTATTCATAAAATAATAATAAACATGCATTTTTTCACCTGTAATTATCGGGTTTTCCAGGTGTAAAAGCATGCCTCACTGCTGTCCGTCTTTCTGGCGTCATGTTTACATTTCTTTGTTGGCTATGGAAATCGATACTATACGACACACGTGGTTCATTACTACGCGAAATATTTTAATTATTAATGAATCTGATAAGGATGCAAAAAAACATTCACTAGTAAGTGGCCTTTGTTTAAGATCTTGTTTAGGATGAAGAACCTAAGCTTTTACGTCGCAGGTCATTTTACCTTGGACAGGTAATTACACTGCAATGTCATGAGTCACGCATACCTTATATGACCCAGATACAACCTATTTCCACTATTCCATTAACGGTACACATATCCGCATTTACATAAAACCTGTACAACCTAGATAGTACTGCGTTGAACATTTATATTAATGATTAAAAACAGTGTATTTCTTGAATCTTATAAGAAACTTTTCAATGTGATATTTTGCAATTCTATTTTGTAAACGATTTCCTCTGGGGATGCTCTCTGAATCATAGCTTTTCTTACAATTTCAAATATTGGGGATATTGAGAAGTGTTCATCTGTTCATGAGGCTCTGTAAAGGGGTTTTTTTTTTTCGATTGCAATTTATGGATAAATGATAAGAATCGGGAATTATGTTGCAAGTTCCTATTAATTTGTACAGTTTTGGTTGTTTATATTCAAACACCTTAAGTTTGTTTCTCTGTTTTATGTTTCTAACTTGTTGAATATACTTGACAGTAAATAAAACCTATAATTACTGAATTTTCACTGTTCTATGTCTTCAGTATTTCATAAGGTTAAAAAAAATAAAAATGTAAAGATAAAATATTAAGATTAAGAAAATATAAATATAAGATTTTATTTATTTATATTATTTTATTATAATTAATTTATTTATTATTATTTTTTAAATATTTATTTATTTACAATATGTTAAAACTTAATTTAAAATTTGACGTTTTTAAAGTCAAAGTTTTAAGTTAATGAAGAATTTAAATTCAATTTACATTGTTTCAATTGTAAACTGGCAAGTTGTTTTGAATATGTGGAATGTATTTATATGTACATGTATACATGTATAATATGTTATTGGCTTATTAACAAATAAAAATCTATTTTTTTTAATTAGATAACTGTATTAATTGATTTCTCTTCGACATTTGAAAAGATATCAAAATTAACGGAACAGGACATACAGGTAAGCATAATTAGTCCATAATAATTGCTTATTTACTAATTAATTTTCTTCGCGGGTTAGCGGTCAGAGTCTTGACACAGGTGTGACACTGTTCCACGGGTAACGGTAAACTGTCCGTCGTCTCTAACTCAATGTCACGGTGTCGGACACTGACAATTAGTGAAGTATTGGACAACTTTGGGTATAAAACAGAACTGTCCGGGAATAAGCAGTACTTCCAAAGTTTTACCTTTAAGCTTAGTTAATTTGCAAAAAAGACAAAAAAAATACTTAACCAGGATGAATGTCAATGACTCTCAAGTTCTGCTTATAGACAGTGAAGTCTTGAATGTGCCAGACTCCGGATGCGAGAACGAAGGTATAATTTATTGTATAACTCGTCCTTTTTTTATTTAAAAGGCAATGACACATGTACATGTACGTTTGCATGTATTTAATTTTGAGGGGGGAAAATGAATAATCATGCACGCTTGTTCTTTGAATAAGACAAGTTAAAAGATATGTATGTCATAAAGGAGTTTTTCTTATAAACATAAATATTTATTTTTGAATTTTATTAACGAATTTGTTTCATTTTACAGGATATTCTTCAGGTTATGATTCGGCTTCAGAACATTTCAATTCCGACAGAGAGTCCGATAGGTCAATCTCTGAGATCACCAAAGACGGAGAGTCAGCAGTTGAACCGGAAGTGATGAAATACAGGAGTACTCAGGAACTCTGCAACACCCTCCAGTACATCATCTCACTTCCAGACCTCTGTGACGTTATGTTCCTCGTCGGAGAAAAGCGTGTTCCAGTTTATGGAATGAAAGCGATTTTAGCCACAAGAAGCCGAGTTTTCTTCAACCTCATCCTTGATGCTCAACGACAATCACCTTTGTCTAAGAAGTCTAAAAAGAAAAGCAAAGAGAACTCAACTCCTTCCAACCATATTGTGATCGAAATCAGAAACTACCAGCCTGATGACTTCAGAGACCTAATTACTTTCGTCCATTGTGGGAAAGTCAACATCAATACTTCCAATGTAACAGGACTTTATTGTGGAGCATCAGAGTTTGATCTCTCTGACTTAAAGATTGCCTGCCGAGACTTCACAACAAGGACCATCAGGAAGGGCAACACGTCGGCCATCTTGAAATCAACGAAGTTCTGTCTCGCTCATCACCGTGCTGCGGCAAAGTTCGTCGAAAAGATTCACGGATATCTGAAAGCCAACAACGACTGAAAGTAACAAAATGGAGAAAGGCAACCTTACCCAAAGGTTGCTTATAAAGAATCTTGAAAGATCTGCTTGATCAAGCAAAGCCCTACTTGCTTTCCTCCAGTCGAAGAAGACGAAGAAACCAGGAAGAGCACGGGATTGAGGAGTTGAAAAGGAAGAAATGTTGAATTAAATGACCTGCGAACTTTGTTTGAATGTGTTTGATGAATGTGTTCACACACAAGCATTAACTATTCATATAACTTTATTTGTTTTCTGCTGTGAATAAAGTATTTTATGTCTTGATAAATTTTTTATGACAATTAATAAATACTATTAGATTTAAAGACTTGATCGTGTAATTAATTGCAAGAGCTTATCTACTTTCATAGATACCAGATTCTTAAATTCTAACACAGAAATGCACCTTGTCTTAATGCACAGTCTAGAAAGACAATGTGTTCTGCTTTGATACGTTGTTATTTTGACTATGCCTGTTCTTCTTGGTATTGTGGAGTACTACAGTAAACAACAATTTAAACATAAATTCCAAGTGATTTAAAATAAATAAGGAAGGTTTTTTTTTTTTAAACCTTTACTTAGTCATAGAGAGAGTATTTCTTGTAACATTTTAGACATTTTAGACTTTCTGAAATGTTAAGAGTTTATGATAGAGTTACACAAAAAAGATTATACCTTTTTTTTTTTTTGGTTTTTTTTTTAAAATTTTTTTGGTTTTTTGTTTTTTTTTTTTTTGTTTTTTTTTTTGTTTTTTTTTTTGTTTTGTTTTGTTTGTTTGTTTGTTTGTTTTTTTTTGTTGTTGTTGTTGTTTTTTTTTTTTTTTGATATATATACATGTATATCATTAAAATACACCAGCTTACGACTATGACTATTTTGTACTAAATAATGATATTACTAGAAGTTCAGCTAATAAGAATATTTATATACCTGTGATAAATTTAAGGTTCATAAACCCTCTGCTCACTCATATAAAATGTTTCTTTAACTCTTATGATTTTCCTAAAAAAATGTATTTTTTAAGTAAGATATAAACAGTTATAGCGTAGCTTGCGGTGCAAAATTGGACAAAAAAGACACTTCAACTTGACAAGATTATAAAGGAATAATAGACATTTATGTCATTTAGAGTTATCTCTCTTATCAGAGTATCGATGAACCTTAAGGTAAAGTGTCGTCAAGACTAGAGACTAGAATGAATTGCCATTAGAGAGCAAGGAGACGAATATTGCACAAATTTAAGAAAGCTGTTAGATCCTACTATAAGCTACAATTGCGAGAGATACAACACGATGGTTTGTCTAATTATATATTCCGTAAGTATTATGGTGATTGTATTAAGTTATAAATGCACAAGATCAACCTTTGAAACATGTTGGATTTTTTTCAACGCCTTATGCAATATTCAAAGTACCTTGTCTAAATTCCAGTGTGTAATTTTTTATATATATTCATTAGTCTCCTACCGATGAAACCGGAGAAAACACATCTGTCAGTCTGTCCGACTTGGTTTTCAGCACTTTTTCTATACCCTTGCAAATATTGAGCTGATTTTTGATATGCGAGTCTACCTGGACAGATTGCAATCCGTTCTGCTTCGACACATGTAATATTTGATGACTTAAAGATTGCTTTTTAAATTCTAAGGGAAACCAGATTACACTTGCCGGTATAGGAGAAGTATATTCCTTACGTAATACTCTCAGGTTGTTTGTTAATATAATAATTATAAGGACCTCAATAGAAATGAGTTTGTTTAAGCTTTAAGGGCTATCAGCCTATCCTGAAGAAATATATATCACCTGTATTCATATAATTTATGTAAATATCTTCCATATAGATCTTTGTCAGTTTGCATAGTGCTGAGGTAATATGTCAGGTAATATGTCAGGTTTATATCTTTTGTTTTATACGTGTAGTCATGAAATTCTATAATGATTTTTTACCGGAACAAGATACAACGAAAAGAAAAATGTTACAGGTCAATTACTCGTCATCTATTGTCTTGTAACTCAACCACAGTGAAACTTCGATCAATATACTTCACTACACAATTTATTAATTTCAGAAATGTTACACATACGTCTTTCAGATTGGTTCGTCCAAAGTATCACGGACTTTGAGTCGAGGCATTAGTCAAAATTTGTGAACATGCAACGTCTGGGTCAAGTGCATGTACATGTATGAGTTTTAAGTGCCCCTCCAGTCTGTAAAACATTGTTTGCATAATCTTTTTTAAGATATCATACTGCAATTCAGATTGGCCCTTGCTTGCTTGATATGCAAATGCCAAATCAACTAAGGAAAGACCATCTGATTCGAGGGAGGGGGGAGGGCAATTTTTTTTTTTAAATTCAGAATATTTATTTTCAAGTCAATCAGGGACAGGTGATTTATTTTGCCAAAGGTTTCAGATAATTATATTAATTAAGAGTAACAGCACATGTACATGTGCATTCAAAAGGCCCCAACATTCTGGTAAACTCTAGATTAAACGAGTGATTTAATCCCGCAAATGGAATCGCAACTCCTAAAGTTATGCTTATAATGTTTATTAGTTTTAAAAAAAAATATGAAGCTTGGATTTTGTTCATGCACTTTCATTTCAGCCTTTCAATCCATTTATACCGGAAACCCGTTTTAGTTTTGTACTTAATTACTGAAAATATTTTGTAAAGAAAAAGTGGAAAATAAGTTACAATGTTATACCTGCTTTTATGCAAAGGACTTGAATCAAATTAACTGCATGGATTAAAGATGGACACATAATGATGTGTATATATGTAATCCATGCATTGAAGGTCACCAGGAGAACAATTATGGGGAATAGACAGACTCAAAGATACAATATATTTGTAACAAAAGTTTTATCAAAGATTTTACTTTTGAATTTGACATGAATTCGTAGAATTTCACAACATTTAGTTCTACTACTGTCTTCAGTGTATATACTAATTTAGTTTTATAAAGTCCGGTGTTCTTCAGGGATCAATTCTTGGTCCCTTGCTATTTCTCATTTACTTAAATGATATTGTGTGTGGAATCAACTGCGTGATTAAACTGTTTGAAGTTAAAATGCTTCCATAACGGTTTGCGGTCAAACTCCTCATTATCTTTCGAATCTAGTCCCACCACAAAAGCAAGATAAACATAATGTAATCATTCCTCTGGATAAAAGAAAGTGTCACATTAAACAATTCGAAAACAGAACAGATCATTACCATAGTTTTTTTTTTTTTTTTTTTTTTTTTTTTTTTTTTTTCTCAACGAATCAGATCAACTTATTTACATGAAAGTATATTAATATTTACAAATAATAAGGAAAAGGGTCAGTACAAGTTTCTAATTTGTTTTTGAATCCTTGAGCTTTTCGATCTACATGTATCTCAACTATATATCTGTACCTTTTGCTTGTTCTTTTCAAATAAAATATGGTTTAAACTAAATCAATCTGATTTACATCTTCGACATGAATGAAATATACATATATGAATTGACGATATACAGTATGCCGTAAGTGTCTACATATGTTTGATATGTACATATTGTACAGTAATGTACAAGTATTCCATAATCAGACACACCATACTTTATGTTATTTTCGAGAAATCAGAGACAGACCCTCAAAGACGAACATTAAAAGGGATAATATACATGTATTTTGTGCCCACATTAGACGCTACCAAAGAGATTCGTAAACAAGAGCTTCGCGTACATGTATAACTTTGGAAGCACTGATATCCTTTCGTTTAGCTATACATGCTACAGCTCTCTGAGAAATAAAATTAGGACAGACACACCAGAGAACTACAGATCTATCCACTAAAGAAAAAGAAAAAAAGACTCCGATTTACGGCGGCACAGATTCATTTTTTTTTAAAATTTATTTTATTTTATTATTTATTAATCTATTTCATTTATTTTTATTATTTATTAATTTATTTCATTTTTGATTTCTTTCTTACTTGTTTATTTATTTTTACTTTCATTTCTTTTATTTCTCTGTGAATTATAACGGGGAAGGGGGTTGAAGGGGGATGTAGAGAAAGAATTCGAATACCAAAGGTTGATATTTTTATCTTGTCATCCAAAAGCTACATCTATACTTTTATAAATGTCTTTGAAATATTTTGTATGTTCGACAATCACTATAATTATAATTGTTGTATATATTATGGGGAAAGGTTTTTCTAAGTTGTAAGAACTTGTCACCAATTCCTTTTGTACTAATTATACAATAAAATATGTTCAAAACAAGCTATGCGTCTCCAGTAAATTTGAAATAAATAGATACATACTAATTGGGATTTTTGGTCTTGTACCTACACATGATAATTTAACAGTGCTAAGAAAAATGTTTCGTTAAAAAGCAATATAAATTTATAGTACACACATTTTGGTATTGTCATAAAATCAGATTACATGTAATGATCACATCATTCCATGAAAGACTGGTTTAATTAATTTATCAGAAGAAATTCTTTTAAAATGTACTTTCCACGTACAGTGCTGAACAAAATAATCAAATATTAATAACTGTCACACATCAAATTGAAATTAAAATAACATTAGAATTTAGTTTAAAAAAAAGTGTGTAAAAACATTCGACCAGTATGACCAACGTTAGGAAACGATATTTGTAATATCAATTTTTATTGAAATGTTCTAATTTTGTCTTAAATTGAAATATTGGACTATCTAAACTTTAATGAGGAGGAACGTCGAAACAATAATAAGTAAATAATTATTAAGTAATACTGGTAATTAACCAATTATCAATTAATTTTCGTGGCGGGTTAGCAGTCAGACTGTTGACACAGGTGTGACACTGTTCCACGGGTAACGGTAAACTGACCTTCGTCTCTAACTCAATGTCACGGTGTCGGACACTGACAATTAGTGAAGTATTGGACAACACTGAATATAAAACAGAAACTGTCCGGAAATAAGTAGCACTTCTAAAGTTTACTTCACACAATTCGATATATTTGATACAAACATTTTATCCAGTCAGAATGAATCTTTCAGAGTCCAAGATGCCTTTGGTGGAGAATGAAGACTTGAATAAGTCTGATTTCGGATACGACAACGAAGGTATATATGAATTCTCATATAACAGACTATAAAATTTTCTAAACAGCAAATCCATTTCAATTGTTCATATTTTTTATTCTTAATTTAATTTTTTATGACAAATTAAATATATATAGCAATAAAAAGGTTTTTAAATTTTAACATAATACAAGCTCAAGTTTTATAATTAATTGTAAGTTTTAAAAGTTTCCCCTTTTCTTATTCAATAGAGGCGCAGTGTTTTAAGATAGATATATTACCCCGTACATCTTTTGTAACATTAACTTTTTATTGTAGGCTGTTCTTCTGGTTATGAATCGGCTACAGAACAATCTAGTGCCGACACTGACAGAGAGTCCGATACATCAATCTCCGAATTCAACAATGACGAACTACCAGCTGCTGAACCGGAAGTGATGAAATACAGGAGTACTCAGGAACTCTGCAACACCCTCCAGTGCATCATCTCACTTCCGGACCTCTGTGACGTCATGTTCCTCGTCGGAGAAAAGCGTGTTCCAATTTACGGCATGAAAGCGATTTTAGCCACACGAAGCCGAGTTTTCTACAACCTCATCCTTGATGCTCAGCGACAATTACCTTCGTCTAAGAAGTCTAAAAAGAAGAGCAAAGAGAACTCAACTCCTTCCAACCATATTGTGATCGAAATCAGAAACTACCAGCCTGATGACTTCAGAGAACTCATTACTTTTGTCCATTGTGGGAAAGTCAACATTAATACTTCCAATGTAACAGGACTTTATTGTGGAGCATCAGAGTTTGATCTCACTGACTTAAAGATTGCCTGCCGAGACTTCACAACAAGGACCATCAGGAAGGGCAACGCGTCGGCCATCTTGAAATCAACGAAGTTCTATCTCGCTCATCACCGTGCTGCAGCAAAATTCATCGAAAAGATTCACGGATATCAGAGATCCATCAACGGATGAGACAGGGGAAATAGAGAACTGGAGAATCTTCGCCCAGAAGTTTCATTGTACCATACGTCATAGATCACTATGTTCCACTAAAATCTCATCTCCCATCCGTGCCGCGACCAAATCGAGGAAGAAGAGGAAAGAAGACGAGGAACACAGGAGGACGCCAATTGAGGAGTTTCGGAGGAAACAAAAGAGATTCTGATCTTGTTATTGATTGTTTTTATTGTGAACTGTATATTCCTTTGTGTATATGAAAATTGAAAAATGATAAATTAATTCAAAAAACGTACTTGTCTCTCATAATATTTCCATTTATTGCCAGCCGGTTGAAGCGTTCATTTGATTGGCCAGAGAAACCATAGAGTCTATCATGTTTTCATCTGAACTTGAAATAATCACGACAATGTTACTCTTTTGTAAGGAAAAAATGGAAAACATCAAATATTAGAAATGGGGTAAAGCTCCAATGGGTGACATTTTTGAGATCAAGCATGAGATCAAAAATCATAGTAGATTCCGAAATGTCACAAGTAATGCACATGTGAAAAAACTAAAGACCTGTCTCTTTAGGTGCAAAAGTTACGACCAACGTTAATTTTTTTTTTTGAAAAGTATGACAAACTTCAAGGTTAAGGTCATAAGGTCAAAATCATCATATATTGGAAAAGGTCTTGTCACAGGTAATGAACAAGTAAAATTGTAAAAATTTGAAAGATCTGTCTCTTCAGGTGCAAAATAAAACGGCCAGGGTTACAATTTTTGAAAACTAGGGCAAACTTTAAGATCAATGTCATTAGGTCTAAAATGATAGTACTCCTTGAAGGATGTTGTCACCGGAGGTGTAATATGAAAAATGAAAGTCAAACCTTCTCTGTTACTACCAATGTTATTTTAAAAGTAGGTCAAACTTCAAGGTCACGGGGTCAACAACTATGGAACATTCGGAAAGGTCTAGTCACAGGTAATGCAAATGTGAAATATGTAAGCTTTATCTTCTCTCATTCACAAGTTAGTAACAATGTTTTATTCAAAAAAAAAAAAAAAAAAAAAAAAAAAAAAAAGAATAAGTCAAACTTCAAGGCCACGGAAACAAAAAATTATGGTACATTCGGAAAGGTCTAGCTACAGGTAATGCAAATGTGAAATATGAAAATCTATCTTCTCTTATCCAAAAGTTATTTTAAAAAAATGTCAAATTAAAAAAAATAGTCAAAATTCAAGGTCAAGGTCATGGGGTCAAAAATTATAGTACACTCAATTAGGTTTTGTCACATGTGAAATACAAAAGCCCTATCCTCTCATTCAAAAGTTATGAATTTTGTGAAAAACAGACAGATAGGCGGACTGACAGAGGGACAAACAGGCATTCGAATGCGATTAAATGTCCTCGCACTTTCGTGAAAGCGGGAAGCAAAAAATAAGAATTGCGTTCACAGAGTTTCAGTGGTACAATGTTACCCCCTCTCCCTTTGCAGAAACACATACAAACACCAAGAGATTTGGAAGCACTTTTTCCTAGCTTAGATTTATGCAAGGTCTTTTTTCATTTCAGTTTCAAAAGTCCTGGGCAAAACTGGTGTTTTGTAGTAAAAGTTCTCCATAGTGAGACTTCCCCTGAAAGACTGGATATATGGTGAATCTTCCAACAGGAAGTGAGCCTCTCCAGGGAAAGTCTGCAATTTTATATATTAATAATTCTTTTGGGGGAAGACTCGCTACATGTATATAGTCACCCTACCCCCACCACCCTCCTTTCCATGTATAACAAGGCTTCTCCCTCCGCTATAGTTTCCAGAATGCTAGTATAGTCATCTTCGATCTTATGATTATGAAAACAGTTTGTTGTTCTTTCAATCTTCGGAAATCACCTTAGAAAGGTAACAACAATTGATTACAGTCAAATATGATGTTATTTTTTCTGTAGGATTTTTTTTCAATTACATATATATCTAAAGCTGAAAGAATTACTGGCATGCTCGGATCTAAAAAGGGCGTTTGGTTCGGGAGAGGGATCCTGACCCCTTAATTCCCAATTCCCAAGATTTTCAATGTTATTGAATTTCTGTGGTAAAGCAACCCCCCCCCCCCCAAATGAGTTTGGACCCCTTCGTAAACACGGACCCCTCGGAAATGGATAAGGAGAGTCATATGTTAGAAGGAAATTGGTTTAGGAAAGGGATTTGTCGTATCCTCACCAATCCACTCCCCATATCCCTAAACACGAAATAGCTTTTCAGGTTTGGACAGGATGTCCCCCCCCCCCTTTTTTTTTTGCTTCTCAAGCTGTTTCCAAGTCTGATATTTTCTGAGTTAGTAAGGACCTCGACTCCCCCCCCCCCCCCCTTCGGGAAAAATTCCTGCACCCACGTAATTTAGTAAATTATGTCAGCTAAATTTTAACCCACCCCCTTTTCAAAGCATGGTCGTAGGAACCGGGGGGCACGGGGTGCGTGCCCCCCCCCCCCCCGCCCCCAATAATTTTGCCGATATATAGAACACTATAGAAAACATAGCTGCTATATGCTTGTGCCCCCTCAATATTAATGTCTGATGGCCTTTTTTTTTTTTTTTTTTTTTTTTGCTTGTCAAGGAATTTTGGTAGTTCATAGTCCCCCCCCCCCCCAACTGAAAATGTATGGTTGTGCCCCGTCAAAGTGAAATTGCTTCCTACGGGTTGGGAAAGACTTCAGATGTGATTATATTAGATTAATTTCATTTCGATGAAAATCTGTTTTTTTTAGATATATATTTTTAATAATTCTCTTCTTTTGTGTCATTCTATTGTACATTATTCTAATGCAATCGGAAAAGACAGGGGTGGGATGGGGGTAACCATATAATTTTGAGTAGAATTTATTTATTTATTTATTATAATTTAATTTAATTTAATTTAATTATTTAATTTAATTTAATTTAATTTAATTTAATTTAATTTAATTTAATTTTATTTTATTTTATTTTATTTTATTTTATTTTATTTTATTTTATTTTATTTTATTTTATTTTTTTGGCGTGCGCGTAAAACATTCCGGAAATGCGCTTTCCCATTATTTTCACTCAACTTTTACCGTTCGCTAAATACTTCCTCTAGGAAAAGCTAAACAATTTTTTTTCTACATATATTTCTAACAGATATTCATAAAGCAGAGGATTTTGAAGTTGTTATGTTGCCATTTGTGTAAAATGTAATTGAACTGTGTTCTTGATAATCATTTTTAAGTACAATGATTTGGCGTGTTGTAAGAAAACTGAATTTTCCAAGTTAAATAACTCGAAAAACACGAGGATATGACTACAGCGGAATCCAACGACTCGATGACGGACACATTGTCGGCTATCAATATTGACCAGTTAACCAGTGCAGCCATGGGGGCGTTCGGGCAGAGTGTAGTTGGACTGTACGGACAAAATGAACCAGCCTCCACACATACCACAGGTTCAAAATTTCTCTGATTTGTTCAATATTTAACAGTTGAGTACTAATAACTAAACTTTCCTACTTTTAAACAAACACCTGATTAAAATACTCTTTAATTTGAATATATAAAATATATAAATAATAAAATAATTCAAAGTAAAAGGGATTGAAGTATGGACACCCATATCTTGATATATTTTTTTTTAGTCGTTCCAGTTCCTTCGTCGTCAACAGTTATGACAAGTTTATCTCAAACTGTTCCACTAATGGTCTCTATAGGAATGGGAGATAAACAAAACAGTACACAGGGTAAAAAAAATTACTTTTGAAACATACAATGTAGTATTTTGAAAGATGTTTTCTTAGCGCCTATAGCCTTTGGTAACACATTATGTGAACACTAAGAACTCATGACTTTGATATATAATACCTTGCAGGAACATTGCCACCACTGAAGTCATTGATTCGACACACAGGACTGCAATCAATTCGTCAGCTTCTTTCCCCCATCACACCACCAAGTGCTACCTCATCTATTGTGAGTACATCTGAACAATCCCATAATTCAACGATAGAGGGGAACAGCATCAAAGCAATCCAAGAAGTCATACCTGTTGATAAGTCTGTCCTTTCAGGAGTGTTTCCCCCAGACTCTTCTTCTACAGCAAACTGTCACCAGACAAGTGCCCTGTTATCACAGCTGGCAACCCTAGCTCAGGGAAATGCCCAGGCCAACCAACTAGAGGTGTCAGGCATAGAAAATGCTGATCAGTTGGAGGGTATTGATGGCAGTTTTTTGCAAAATCCAAATTCTAATACTGATGCACAGATAGCTGGTCTTCAGAGTATGATAAATCTAATCCTGACTAATCCGTCCTTACAAAACAGTGCAACATGTCAGGCACTTTTAAACATTCTTAACCAGTCATCTGGTGAAACTACAGCAAATTCGGACATTATTCCAGTCTCGCAAAGTGTTGACATTTGTCATTTATTGAACAGTGATGGCTCTGTCCAACCAGTTCCATCAAGTAATGTGTCTCTACCAGCAATTCCATCCATCACACAGTCAGCTGGATCTACCATTGCTCTGGCCTCAATTGTACCCAGTATTCCAGTGTGCATTCCGTCCTCTCTTTCAGTAATCTCATCATCTTCATCCAACCAATCAACTTCAGCCCCATCATCTATTGTCACGGAGACATCACATTCTCAGCCAATTGATGCCTCACAGGTGACCTACCTAAGACAGCTAATCAACAACCAAGTTTCTTATGCTGATACAGCAACCCTGGGACAAACAGCCAATCAAATGATCTCTGTTAAACAAGATCCCTCCCTGGGCTCAATTCAAAACCCTGCCCAGTCACTGCTGATCAGTGGGGATCAGTTGGAGCAGTTCTATGCAGTCACTACATCTTCTGACACTATGGCAGTGGAGGGCCTACTGCAGTCAACCTCTAATACACAAGTGGCAGGTTTGTTTCACTGTATTCTTTTTTTACAGTACTTGTACATTCTGTATGTGCTAGTACTTTTAAAGTTTGGCATTAAAATATAAATGATGTACTATTTAGCACTATGTTGATTAAGTTCTAAATCTTTTGTATTTTTCATGTATAATACTGTGATAAAGTAATATTTTAGTGGTAGTTATGAATTAGAACACTAACAGGGATCGACATTAACGGTTGTCCGATTGCCCGGGACAAGTAAATTCTCAGTTCGGGCAAGTGAAATCATCGACATACTTGTCCGATCGGGCAAGTGAATTTTTCTCACACAAATGTACATATTTATTTAGTTTACATTAATTTATAGATAAAACAATAAATTGAGCACTTGATTTCTGCAACGCACCTGACTGACAATGTTTTGCATTCGAAATTCCTTGGTAGCATTTCTGGATTATACCGTTCATTTAAAAATCGAGTTCGTTGTTTTCTTTCATAGGAAATACGCTCTACGAGTAACAACATTTTGTTAAACTTCTTTTTAGGAAATTAGATTAATCACGCACAGAATATAAGTACAGTGTAACACGTTGTATCCTGATCAAGGTAAGATGTATGTTCCGTAGCAACTATCTTCCTTAAGCGTTGCTTCACAGTTATCGCTGAAAATCACGAATCACAAAATGATCCTACCGCAAATAATTTTCAAAAATATGAATTTTTAAAAAAGGAAACGGAGGGTTATTGCTGAATGGCAGTGTGAGTTAACAGGTTAAATTTACAAGTACAGCGATATACATTTATGTACAAATACAGGATCGAAATTTTTTCAGGTACCCGGTAGCTCAACTTGCCAAATTGACAGTAGTGTATATCGTCACATTTTTTCTTTTCATAACGCTTGCAGTAATTAATAATTTTCGTCTTAAGTTCCATCCTAATTTTGGGCAACCAAGTTTTGCATTCGGACAAGTCAAAGTTTGAGATCACTTGCCCGAAGGGCAAGTGAATCTGAAAGTTAATGTCTATCCCTGACTAAAGATCGCATTAAAGGTGTCAAAATATAAATCTTGCCAAAAGAAGAACACATTCAGTCTAAAATTTCTGTGTGTTTGCACCCATTTTAAATTACTCGTTACAAGAAATAAGGATTTTTAAGATTTATAAAGAATTGTGAATATGTATAAAATTTACCGGTATGAATAATTCCAATGGTTTTACTTCTTTATTTTTATTTCTTAATTGAAGAAACTTGATCCAAGATATTTAATCCAAATTTCATGCAACTAATTAATTTCAAAATTTTAAAAGTGAATGCTACATTTAAAGACATTGAAGTTTTAAATTGCAATCTGCCTGAGTAGCAGACATAACCAGTTTTATTTTATTATCTTTTGTTGTTGCTTCCTTAATTTTATATCACAAAAATTACATGTACAATAAAACTCACTTATAAGGAGCTTGGGTATAAGGAAATCTCTGTAAAAAGGAAGTTATATCATTTCTTATCCCTCATGTCATAACTGTCTCTATATATGAATACAGAGAAATTTGGTTTAAAATATGGGTTAGAACTAAAAATTTATGTCTCAAGGATTCTATTATAAACAATTTTTACTGAATGTCATTCTTCATTAAATGTATTCATCAAATAACTATGGTGCAATATTTGGCTAGACATCATCAGATTGCAGATTTTGGAGTGTGGTTTTTTTTTTTCAGTGGCTACGATGAACTACCAGGACTACGCTGCCATTCAGAATAGTCTTACTAACTACCTCCAGTCCTCCGCGGATACGGATGATGTCACACTTCCGTCCAACCTCACCATAGAAAACATCAACGCAGCTATACAGTCTGAAGGTAGCCACAAAGGCTGTGTGACCTTTATAATTATTAGGTGTTCATTCTCAATGAAAAAAATTTACATGTATAAGATAGGTGATGTTAAGATATATGTACATTATGATGTACGTAAATGATCATTATTGTATATAAATTAACCATAGGTAGCTCTTCAGTGCAAAGTGCAAGCACTGAAGAATGTGAATGGAAGACAAGTCATTTTATCTTAACATGCATTAAAGTTTTACTGTATACAGGGTTATTTTCGCCCCATATTATTTTTGCCCTTTCACACTTGCAAACAACTTTGCCCCGTTTTAAATTCGCCCAGTTGCAGTTCTGTTTAAGAGATTATACTGTGTTCTTTGAATTCGCCCTGTTTTAAATTCGCCCACCTCTGAGAAGGGCGAAAGGGGCGAAAATAAAACGGGAGCGAAAATTTCCCTGTAAACAGTATCTTGCACAGATGTTCATGAACTTACTCAAACTAAGATATACATTATACTTGTACCTGTGAGTACACTGTAGATCAGCATGTGTCCATTGATTAATGTTAATTATACATGTACATACATGTATGTATGGATGCTCAATTGCCATTTCATTATTTCAGATCCAAAAGTTAAGAAAACCCCATCAACTCAAGCTGTAGACTTTTCAGTAGACTGTAAGTTTGAATAATTTTGAAACATTTCAAACAGGTACCTTAGTATTCTCCAAATTCATTAATGTGTTGTTGGCAACAGTAATGGGTTTTATTGATCAGTTATTTATTTATCAGATAGTTTAGATGACTTAGATATAGACCTCTTATAGAAATAATCGAAATGCACTGCCCAGTATGCATTACTCTTACTTACAACCTATATTGCCCCCATTGACTCTATAGAAAAGTTAGTTGTGGATATACATATACCATGATATAATTTACACTACACCACAAAACAGTCAAAATTGTATGGTATATCTTTTACTTATTAAACATCTAGGTTATTAGCTACATCATTGATGTGCGGTAGCAACTGTTACATGTATGTCTAACCGACTGTATTAACTCTTTCCTACTCTTGTCACACCATGTGTAATAACTAGATTTGCTCTGTTTTAGATTGTGTTACCTGTGACAGTTCTAAGTGCACCTGCCTGAGTCCCGTTCAGTATACCCACATTACAGACAAAGTCATCCCCTCCAGGGCTCGTCTGTCTATGCCAAGCTGTCTGGAAATCAGGCTCTCAAAGTCTTCTATGTCCTCACAGAGTAAAGTCTTAACATTTTTCAAGATGAATTAAATGAAAAATATTTTTTAAGATGATTTAAACAAAAAAAAATATTTTATGAGATGGATCACTGTTCGTTATCTTCAACTTTTTCCTTTCAATATCTACTCATGTTAGACAATTATGGTAGCTCTTGGACACAGTCATTCAGCATTCTTATTATAATAAGATTTAATGTGATTAAAATCACCATACTGAGTATATGTATAGTAAAGAAATCTTGTCCTTTGAAAAAAGAACCTATGTCTGTGTGCTAGAATAAACACAAAACTTGAACACTTAGAAAAATGATTGTACTGGTAGTTTCCTATTTTTATAAATATTACAAAGTTGTTACTTGTTGGTTTCAGCTCCTGAAGGTGTCTATGCACTGAAAGGTTTGGGGGCACATACAAAGTTTGGACCACTGATTGGGAAAGATATAACAACATTAGAAACAGAAGGATCATTCCCAGAGTGGAGAGTAAGCCAGGTTTTATGCCCCGCCATGAATATGGCCGGGGCATATAGTGTTTGTCATGTCCTTCTTCTGTCCTTCCATCCTTCCATCTGTCTTTCCGTCACGCTTATTGTTTAGCTCTGTTCAAAGCTAGGTTTCAAAGAAACTATCCAAGATATTTTTATCAAACTTCATATGTTGAGAGATGTTGATGAGAGCTATGCAACTGCATCAACATTTTTTGACCTTGACTTTTCCTTTGACCTTGACCTCACTTTTCTTAAATTAGTGTTTAGCTCAATTTTAAAGATTCCATTCAATACAGTGTTATCAAACTTCATATGTTGATACATATTGATGAGAGAGCTATTCAACTGCATCAACATTTTTTGACCTTGACCTCACTTTTCTTAAATTAGTGTCAAACTTCATATGCTGATACATACTGATGTAAGCTATTCAACTGCATCAATATTTTTTGACCTTGACCTTTCCTTTGACCTTGACCTCACTTTTCTTTATGTGTGTTTACTAAGTTTTAAAGAAACCATTCATGATATTTTTATCAAACTTTATATGTTAATACATACTGATGTAACCTTTTCAATTGCATCAACATTTTTTGACCTTGACCTTTCCTTTGACCTTAACTTCATTTATATTAAATTAGTGTTTAGCTCAGTTTTAAATAAACCATTCAAAATTTTTTTATCAAACTTAAATATGCTGATACATATTTGTGAGAAGTATTCAATTGCTTCTAAAACATTTGACCTTGAACTTTCTTGTGACCTTGACCTCACTTTTCTTAGATTTGCATTTTGCTTAATTTTAAAGAAACCATTTAAGATATATTTGTGTAAGTTTATGCACTTATACATAATTTGGTGAGAACTTATCATCTATATCCAACTTTTTAGATTTCAATTTCAATTTTAAAGAAACTATTCAAGATATTCTCATCAAATTTCATACACTAATACAAATTTTCATGTTGCATTACTAATATACCCTCTGCGGGGCATTCATGTCCTATGGACATATTTCTAGTATTAATTAGGGTCCAGCATGAAAGTGTGGGTGCCCTATAATAATCCCTATGTTTGTCCATCCACCCATCTTCGTTGTGTCAACACTTTTATGTGACACAATAACACAAGTATCTTTTAACTTTATGCAATGTATTTGCAACACAGATGAGTAATGGCTAAAGGTAGACACCTTATTTTTTCAGATGCTGTGTAAATGAAATTTTGAATTGGCAGATATACACACCTTGGTGATGCAATCTTGAATAACATTTATGTTTGGACTATTTGACTACATGTACTATACTAATAAGGTCAATTTATGGATTTTGACTTTGGGCTAAGTTGTTTCATTATCGTGGGACATGGAATTTAATGTGGATTTGTCTAATTTTCAAAATACACACCTATGCTTGTGAATATTTATTAGCTCATCTGAACAAAAGTTCTTATTTAAATCACTTCATCTTATGTCTTTAAGGATCAGATGACTTTTAAACTTCATATATTCAGTATATGGATGATGACACATTCACAGTTTATTTACTGGGTAGTATCCCAACAATATTAGCTGAATTGGATTTACTTTCAGGTAATGGCAGAAAATGATTGTCACTATATTACAACTGAGGATGAAGAACTTAGTAATTGGTTGAGATTCATACGCCCTGCTCAGAACATCGTGGAGCAGAACTTGATCGTACATCAGGTGGGAAGGTCGTTGTTCTTCTTTGCCAAAAGAGACATCAGAGAAGGGGAAGAACTCTTGTACTGGTTCTCCAAGGAGTATGCTGTGATTTGTGGTAAATGTTTAGAAACTTAAAAAGTACACAGTTACATGTATATACCTGATAAAGAATATAATTACTTCATAAATGTGTCATTCTAATAACCATTTCATAATGTGAAATACTGGTATCATATTTTTTGAGTGCATGTACTCTATTTAAAAATTTTGCTCATAACTCCTTAATAAAACTTGCATTTCATTTGTCAGATCATCATCAGTGCAGAATATGATGACACAATGGTAAATTAGGTTGAGAAAAAATTGAAATTAGTAGTAAATGAGGGCAAATATAAGTTTTTAGAATTGATATTTGTATGTGTATAAGCATTAAATATTCATTTTTTTGAATTTCACTTTGTCATAAATCACACAAGGTGATGTGTACATACAAATTTTCATCAGTATACATTGAAAAATTTGTAAACAGACCTTGTACATTTTATAATGCAGTGCATTGCTAAAAATGATCATTCAGTGCATAAAGAATCTCCAAAATGAATAAATTAATCCATATATATCCTGATGTACATGTATAAGAACAATTTTTTTTCCTAAAAATAATGGTGTAATCTCGAAGTAATATTTCTAAATATATAATTAGTATAGGTACATTAACATATTTCTGTTTGATCTCTCACAGGTTTCTCACTGATTCCCAAACCAGGAAGTGTCAACGAGTGCCCAGTCTGCGCCAGAATGTTCCGTAAAAAGCAGGGTCTGAGGCAGCATCTTGCAGACATACACAAGGAAGCCCTCTGTAATCCAGTGGATGATAATGATCCTTTCTGTCTGAAATCCAAATCCAGGAAACAAAAATCCGATCCCTTAGAACTCATCACTTGTCCATTTTGTAAGAAAGTGCTGGCCAGTAACAGTAATCTCAAAAAACACTTAGCAGTCCACAAAGGTAAGGCTATAAATTTCCATGTTATACAATGTATTCTGTAAACCAACCATTATTAGCATTAATTTGTATGCATGATACATCAGTATGAAATCCACACAAGACTAATAATTTTTGCAACTGATGAAACATTCTATGTAAATATGCAATTGAATATTAAATGGTTCATGACTTCCCTTCGTAGCAAAACTCATTATTTGCAGAGAGCAGTTACAATTACCTGATTCAATAATTTCCCATGTTTATGATCTGCTATACTTCTGTATTTTGTAAAACGGAGTTTCTTATAGTGTGTTAGAAAATTGTAAGCACTCAGGTTAATACAGAGTTATTTCCCTTTTTAACTGAAATACATATTGGAATTCTACGAGAACATTTTTAGCTCACCTGAGCCGAAGGCTCAAGTGAGCTTTTCTGATCAAAATTTGTCCGTTGTCTGTCGTCGTCGTCGGCGTTGTTGTCGTTGTTGTTGTAAACTTTTCACAATTTCATCTTCTTCTCCAGAACTACTGGGCCAATTTCAACCAAACTTGGCACAGAGTATCCTTGGGTGAAGGGGATTCAAGTTTGTTCAAATGAAGGGCCACGCCTTCTTCCAAGGGGAGATAATCATGAATTCATGAAAAATTAATGGCATCATTTAAAAATCTTCTTCTCAAGAACCACTGTGCTTGAAAATATGAAACTTATATGGAAGCATCCTCAGGTAGTGTAGATTCAAGTTTGTTCAAATCATGACCCCTGGGGGTAGGGTGGGGCCACAATGAGCGATCAAAGTTTTACATAGGAATATATAGGAAAATTCTTTAAAAAGAACAGCAAAGCCATGATTGGTTATATTTATGTAGTAGCATCCTCATGTAGTGTAGATTCAAGTTTGTTCAAATCATGACCCCCGGGGGTAGGGTGGGGCCACAATGGGCGATCAAAGTTTTACATAGGAATATATAGGAAAATTCTTTAAAAATCTTCTTCTCAAGAACAGCAAAGCCATGAATGGTTATATTTATATGGAAGCATGCTCAGGTAGTGTAGATTCAAGTTTGTTCCAATCATGACCCCCGGGGGTAGGGTGGAGCCACAATGGGCGATCCAAGTTTTAAATAAGAATACATAGGAAAAATCTGTAAAAATCTTCTTCACAAGAACAACAAAGCCATGATTGGTCATATTTACATGGAAGCATCCTCAAGTAGTGCAGGTTCAAGTTTGTTCCAATCATGACCCTGGGGGTAAGGTGGGGCCTTAGGAAAAATTTGTAAAAATCTTTTTCTCAAGAACAGCAAAGCCATGATTGTTTTTTTTTTATGGGTGCATTCTCAGGTAGTGTAGATTCAAGTTTGTTTAAATCATGACCTCCCAGGGGTAGGGTGGGGCCACAATGGGCAATCAAAGTTTTACATAGGAATACATAGGAAAAAGCAAGCCTTTTAAAATCTTCTTCTGAAGAACAGCAAAGCAATAATTAGTCATATTTAAATGCAAGCATCCTCAGGTAATGTAGATTCAAATTTTGTTCAAATCATGAACCCCCAGGAGAATAGAGGGGCCATAACAGGGGATCATAGTTATACAAAAGAATATAAATGATATATCAATAAAAATTGTCTTCCTAAGAACAGCATAGCCATTATTTGTCATATTAATTCAAAAGCATCCCTTTGAAGTATAGATTCAAGTTCAAAATAACCCCCCCCCCCTCCCCCCTCAAACCACTTTTATAACAAAACTTTTCAAGACTGAACTGATTTCTGCTTTTTCCTAGGCAGAGTGCTCAGGTGAGCGATGTGGCCCCTGGGCCTCTTGTTTCATTACTTGTATGTAGTTGAGACATAATACTTAATTCAATCAATAAAACAATCATGCACTATGTAAAGTATGTAGAAAAAAAAGAAGAGATTTCTCAGTTTGATAGGCTGAAGCGTATACTTTTGTGTATTTTATAGAAGCAGGTTTGAAATTATGTATCTTTTTTCAGGTGAAAGAAATTTTCAATGTGAATTGTGTCATAAATCTTTTCGACAAAAGGCACATTTGGAGTCTCACATGGGAATTCATAAAGTGGAAAAACTCAGGTGCACATTTTGTGAAAGAACGTTCAACCGGGACACAGATCGAAAACTCCATGAGAAAATCCATACGAAATCTGGTCTTTTTCAGTGTGAGTCCTGCGAAAAGACCTTTACTAAAAAGCAAAACTACAAAAGACACATTCTTATTCACACTGGACAGAAGAACTTTCACTGTGAGTTATGTGACAAAAACTACTACACAAAATACCATTTACAGCGGCATAAAGCTAAATGTCGCGGGGTTGACAAGTATCCAATGTACTTACAGATGGAGGAAAGTGTTTATAATCAGAACGAAATACTAGGAGTAGAGAACAAAAGCACTCTATAGCTAGAATCATTTTGAAATCTTTAAGCTACGCGTCAATGTCCTTTTATACATCCAATGCAATCTTCATTTACCAAGTGTTTCACTCCCAAACCCTTGGGTTTGTGGGGAGTCCAGCAAATCAGAAACACTTGGTAGCATAGATGATTCAGAGCAAATGTTGAGTATTGTAGCATTTGAGGAATTTTAGACATATGAAGTAATGCATAGAAAAAAGAGGAAATAGAATAAGCACATATTATTCTGTTTTGTATAAACTTTTTTATGCCCCGCCATGAATATGGCCGGGGCATATAGTGTTTGTCATGTCCGTCTTCCGTCCTTCCGTCCTTCTGTCCTTCCGTCCTTCCGTCTGTCCTTCCGTCACACTTTGCGTTTAGCTCTGTTCAAAGCTCAGTTTCAAAGAAACTATCCAAGATATTTTTATCAAACTTCATATGCTGATAGATATTGATGAGGAATATGCAACTGCATCAACATTTTTTGACCTTGACCTTTCCTTTGACCTTGACCTCACTTTTCTTAAATTAGTGTTTAGCTCAGTTTTAAAGATACCATTCAAGATAGTGTTATCAAACTTCATATGTTGATACATACTGATGTAAGCTATTCAATTGCATCAACATTTTTTTGATCTTGACCTTTATTTTGACCTTGACCTCACTTTTCTTAAATTAATGTTTAGCTCTGTTTTAATGAAACCATTCAAGATATTTTTAACAAACTTCATATGCTGATACATACTGATGAGAGCTATTCAACTGCATCAATATTTTTTACCTTGACCTTTCCTTTGACCTTGACCTCACTTTTCTTAAATAAGTTTTTAGCTCAGTATTAAAGATACCATTCAAGATAGTGTTATCAAACTTCATATGCTGATACATACTGATGAGAGCTATTCAACTGCATCAACATTTTTTGACCTTGACCTTTCCTTTGACCTTGACCTCACTTTTCTTAAATTAGTGTCAAACTTCTTATGCTGATACATACTGATGAGAGCTATTCAACTGCATCAATATTTTTTACCTTGACCTTTCCTTTGACCTTGACCTCACTTTTCTTAAATAAGTTTTTAGCTCAGTATTAAAGATACCATTCAAGATAGTGTTATCAAACTTCATATGCTGATACATACTGATGAGAGCTATTCAACTGCATCAACATTTTTTGACCTTGACCTTTCCTTTGACCTTGACCTCACTTTTCTTAAATTAGTGTCAAACTTCATATGCTGATACATACTGATGAGAGCTATTCAATTGCATCAATATTTTTTGACATTGACCTTTCCTTTGACCTTGACCTCACTTTTCTTAAATTAATGTTTAGCTCAGTTTTAAAGAAACCATTCATAATATTTTCATCAAACTTCATATGCTAATACATACTGATGTAACCTTTTCAACTGCATCAACATTTTTTGACCTTGACCTTTCCTTTGACCTTGACCTCACTTTTCTTAAATTAGTGTCAAACTTCATATGCTGATACATACTGATGTAAGCTATTCAACTGCATCAATATTTTTTGACCTTGACCTTTCCTTTGACCTTGACCTCACTTTTCTTAAATTAGTGTTTAGCTCAGTTTTAAAGAAACCATTCATAATATTTTCATCAAACTTCATATGCTAATACATACTGATGTAACCTTTTCAACTACATCAACATTTTTTGATCTTGACCTTTCCTTTGATCTTGACCTCACTTTTCTTAAATTAGTTTCTGAATCAAACGTCATATGCTGATACATACTGATGTAAGCTATTCAACTGCAGCAATATTTTTTGACCTTGACCTTTCCTTTGACCTTGACCTCACTTTTCTCAATTTGTGTTAAAATGTTGCATTACTAATATACCCTTGGCGGGGCATTCATGTCCTATGGACATATTTCTAGTTTCAGGTTATTTTTTGCAAAAAATAATGTTATACTAGTATTAACTTTAAACTTTACAAGAAAAGAAGGCTTCTATGCTTCAGTATTTTATTTAATTTGTTTAAAGTGCTGTTTTTTATAGTTATTTTATAACCTTTTATAAAGTGTTGTTTTCTAAAATAAGTATTGTTGTTTGTTGAACATAAACCCTAGCTAGTGTATGCTTAATTATCTTTCTTGTCTGCAACTTCTTAGCACATCTGGGCCAAAGGCTCAAGTAAGCTTTTCTAATCAAAAATTTTCTTAATTTTTTCTGCCCATCCAATTGGTGTCTTGTCTGTTAACTCTGTATTATTATTTCAACCAAACTTGTTAAAAAGCATGCTTGGATAAGCAGGACTCAAATTTCTCCAAAAAATTTGGAAGCAAGGGAGGGAGACGATTGAAATTTTTTTATAGGTTTAATAGGTCATTGATAATTCTTTCTATAAAGAGACATGTCATCAAAAAGACCAAATTTATGTGAAAAAAATTTTGCTAGAGAGAGCAATGTGATGCAGGAGAGGAATGTTTTTTTTATACATGGAGATTTTTTTTTATGGAAATGCAACCATAGATGCACTAAAGTAATTATTGTCTCATCTTGAAAATAAATTTTCATCAATAGACTAGTTATGGGAAATGACTTTAATTATTTATTGTCTAGGAAATATACATAAGATTTATATCTGGTATAAATGCAGTGCTATTGTCTCACCGAAAAAAGTCACATGAAATATAATGATTTACAGTACATTGTACCAGCATTAATATGAATTGTTTTTGTTGCTTTAATATTAAAACTTTTATTGTGTGTTATGGTGTTTTCTTTTACCTGTTATTTGGCTGAAGTTATATATGGCCATGGAACAAAGTATGACATGAATCACCACAAAACAGATTTAAATATAAAATGGGAGGTTTGGATGATTTTCAAGATTACTCTAAATTGATTTTTTTTATTATATATACAGGATTGATATCTCTAAGAATTATAGCTTTTTACTGACAAATTTAGAAGGCATTCTGGAAGTGCATATCTCTGTAAGCTTAACAGTTATACAGGACATGCAGGTCATGTATTTGAAGAACAAAACTACTGTGAAATTCCTAAATTTAATGAGGGTCTAATTTTTGTTGATTTCGTGGTATAAAGATGCCCACAAATATGTTAAAATTCTATACAACACATCAACAGTATAAAGTCTTTTTTTACCTACAAAATCAAATTCTTTCATACCAATATATTTTCCTCAAACTAAAAAATTTGACCCCACGAAAATAAGTGATTTTACAGCATTGCATATTTAATCAATCATGTCAGCTTTAAGCATACATTCTGGTGTTACTTTTTTCATGTAATCTTCCAACTTAAAAAAATAACAAACATGGAAACTCAGAAATTGTTCTTCCTTTCTGGGGGGTGGGGGGGGGGGGGATAAAAAGTATTAATGTGAGTCAATGTTTTATTTGTCTTGAATCCTGTGCAGTTCATGCACAGAAATCAATTTTGATGATGCAGCCGACATGATCTATTACAGAGTTTAGCTGGTGATAAATTTTCACCACAATTTACAGAGAGCTCAGTAACCAGTAAGATTTTTTTTTCGTTCTAACAGCATCTGAAATACTGTATTTCATCAACATATCCTTTTCTTATTGGCTTTAAAAAGAGATGCATAGGTACTCCATTTCATACAGAATTGCTTTATTCTGATTCAAAATGAACAAGTAAAGGTAATTCTAGCTACACATATGTATTTTCAAGAAATGAACAAATTTCTATAGATTGTGGCAGTTTTCAGTATACCAGTACACGTCAACATTTACTATAAACATAAAGATATTAATATCAAATCAATGTAAACTGCTTTTTTACTAGATAGGTATAACAGACTCACTTTCAAGACAGCATCTCCATAATTAACAATTTTATAACTTGTGAAAATATCTTGTAAATATTAAATACATCCATTTTTTTCTTCCTTAACAATTTACATGACAAAACAAATAAGAATTAATTAAGTTCCAGTTATTTTATGTCAAAGGCCATAACTCTGATACATGTGTTAAAAATTGAGTTCTTTTCACAAATGAAGCCCTTGTGTCATAATGCAAATATAATTGTTAATTTTTAATTGCACATTCCAATTCTAATACATGTAAACATATTCTAGTTTTATATAAATGCTCTGATAAAATACAAAAGTATGCATAATGTACTCAACAAAAACAAAAATCATATTTACCATGTATTATCATGATAATACAAGCAATGTGACCTTTTTGGATAAATAATCTTTTATTTTGGTATATGTTACAGAGAAAAAAAATGAAAATACGTTGGTATGATCATTTACTGTAGGTGTACTTTTTTCCGTATGGGATTAATTTATACTACGTATGCAGACTTAAAATGCATTAAGGACATGTAAACACATTCCAAGAAAAATCTGCATAATTTTCTACCCACAGATTGAACAGAAATTCTGATTTCATGGAATTATGACCCCATGGAAAAAAGTTTGTTTTCAGTATTTTGGTAAAGTACAAGATTAAGGTGTGTCATTTGATTATACATGTACTCAGTATATACTGTTATTGCAATAATGCAATTAGTGGAATAAGTAAATTTTACTGAGTCAGACACAACATATTACACATGTAATTATATTCCATCCTCATTCATACCCATATTCTCAGTCATACGGCTAGAGACTACTGAGAGAAATAAACACCTAGTTTCAATTTACAATCAACTAGTATCATGATACTTTGTATATGTCAAGATTTTTACAAAAAATAAAGACAAAAAGTCCATTAATAAAAGGGAAAAAAGGGCTTTGTGCATTTTACATTGTTGTTTACATTGTTGCAACAAATAATGTATAAACATTTAATAATACTTTAAAAAACACCAAAACATTATCACACAATTCCTGGCACCAGTAAATGCTCATCATACATGTAAATCTAATTTAATTATCAAATGTTAAATTACATTAGTCCTTTCATTATATGTATATAATATACATGAACATAATTATAATCATACATGTGTCAAATCGGAAATCTCGGTGAACAATGCCAAATATTCCTGAGATTTTTTAAAGAGATATTTCATCAACCAAAAAGGCATTCATGAAAAAAAAAATGAAGGGGAAAAAAAATGGACAATTGATTTAAAGCAGACGAAAAAATTGTTCCTTCTAAGTTCTCATTTTTTACAGACATACCAAAACTTAAGACATATTCATTACCAAGCATTCACACTGAGAGCTATTGAGCTTTCCAACGTTCATTATTCTGTACCAAAATACTTCTGTCCAAAATGATTAGGTGCCACAGGGTGAACTTCTGATGTCAAGATGGTCACTTCTGGATATTTATTCTGGACCAAGCGAACAGCTGAAATAGAAAGAGTAAGATTTGTCTCTGATAAATGCAGTTATAATATTATCATAAATTATGTATCTAGAAATACAGGGCTAACCAATGGTTTATCTATTCAGTTTGAAAATCAAACAAAATTTTATATTCTACAAAGTTTGTATAGCATAACAATGAGCCTATACCACAGGCACTTGTTGTCACATATTTTTCTTATTGAAAAAATTAACCCGTCCCCATACCTTAAAGTTATTTACAAGGTATGGGGTTATTTTTTTAATATATACGTGAAAAATAAATAATGTGAAAATCCTGTGCTTTTTCTATAGCTGAAACAAAACAGAAATAAATACTAAAACCCTGAGATTGATAAATTTGAAAATTAGCAACTAATAAGATAACAAGCTGGTTGGAGCTAAGACTTGAGTTCTTTACTAACATTGAATACTATCGTTATTACTTTGTCATGTATTTTGCTTACCCTGTGGAGTTGTGAAGAGATTCAATAGGATGATATTTTCCTCCGGTACTTTGTGGTCTGTGAGTATTGCACAGGCCTTTACTACAGTGTTCCCTGTACCTGGTAAGATACAAAAATAAAATGTTCCAGATGGTGTGAAGATCCAATGGATGCAAATTTGAATCTGGTCTTTAAAACTTAAAAAAGTATGACTTTGGCCAAACTGAAAACCTTGACCTTTTCTCAATAATTATATATCTCTGTATAACTTAAGAGGGTGTGAAATTCCTATTGTAGCAAAACTATACTCAATCTTTGATCTTAGCACAACAAGAGACCTTCATCTTTTGTAAAGTCTCTGTCTCATGACTTTAAGAATAGGTATGTGTATGGTGTTAAATTTGTGAACAAGGTGATTATTACACAGCCAATTAGAAAATTATACATGTACCCATTATATCCTGTTTTTTCCCATCTCAAGGGCATAAGATACTATAGGACAACAATTTGAATATTACACACGTTAAAACTATGTTTATACTCATGACTGTGCTAATTATTACTTTCCCCATAAAGAATAGAAACTCTGAGACATACACTGTACATGTACTATAATCATTTTCTGTGATCTATACTAGAGAGTCAGATATTCTTCTGAAGTGAACAATATCATACTTTATTATACTTTCATGTTAAATACTAAAATCTGATTGGTTTAGACGCATTTAACTATCCGTAATGTTACCCTCAGCGTTAGCAACACACTTAGCAACGGGTAATATTACGAAAATATCACATGCGTTCAAATCATGCGCGTACGGTTCACCGTAGAATTCTCAAAACGTCAGTTGTGCGTTTGAAAGAAGCAGCATAAACGACTTCATTAAAAGCTTGCGTCCGATGAAGCTTACTTGAAAACAACAAACGACAGACGAAACATCCTTGCGAGTGCAAACTTTAGATGATAAAGGACTTTTTGAGTAGCAAACAAGCTATAAAGAGGTTGGTAAATCTTTTCCGAAGCTTTCTTATTGAGAAAAATAGAAGCGGGGAGTTTGAAAGCTTTCTAAGCGTGAACTTAACGACGATCTCCGAATTTTTTTATGACATCCGAAATCAATAAGACATTCAGTATAATAAAATAAATGGTGCACGTTTTTGAGGGTAACAGTTGAAATTGACACCCCTCGGAAAACCATTGTCAACCTCCGCTGACGCGTCGGTTGACAATGGTTTTCCTTGGGGTGTCAATTTCAACTGTTACCCTCAAAAACGTGCACTATTTATATAATAGTCCATCAAGGTTACCCTCAGCCAATGTTAGCCAATGGTCATACAGCTAACAGTAAACCTCATACAATATAGGTGTTTCACAGAATTTTCCAGTACAAAATACATGTAACAACAAAAGCCTTAACTCAGCTACAAATCACTGATGGTTTAACATGTCGGATCACTATGTCAGGCTTTCCTATGGGGGAAATCATTGAGATGATTCCATGTAGTCCTAACTAAAAACTTGGTGAGCCTAGAAAAATATCCATTTTTCCAACAACAGGGTGTTATACCACACTTACTCAAGATGGGGTACATTAGGAGCACCTTGCGGTCAGCAATATCAGGAGGGAGTTTGGCATATACAATCTTGGCCTCGTGTGTGTCCTCGTCACTCTGGATGAGGATTTTTCCAATACGTATCGACCTACAACAGTCTCGAAGACCTTGCTCCATCGCCTCTCCTGTCATAGTAAAACAAAGAAATCTGGTCAAGTTTACAAATTTCTTAAATTCATTTACTGCCTGGAGATTTGTGAAGGATTGTAAGACATACATGTACATTACCTTTCACATCCATGTATATATATAAAATACAGTCTGAATTAAACTTGATTTGAAATTACATAAAGTATGAAGAAACACCAAAAATTTTTGGCATTTATATAAAGTTTACTTTTCATAGAAAATTATTTCCTACAACATATTGGAGAATACTAGCTCTAACACATAGGTTGACTCACCACTTCTCATTATGCTGACCCCACAATTTCCTTTCTCATATCTTAGACCACTGTATACCTGTCCTGCAATATAACCCAAAATATATGTTATTATTCAGAGTTTATTCAATACATCTTCTTGACTGGGTGTTATTTGAAAAACATGTATATGTGAAAGGAATGAATTTGAACATGTTGAAAACATGAACTTTGATTTTTAAAAATTCAATAATTCTGTCTACACATTAAAAATCTTGGTATTTAATTTAAATGACTAATACATGTATCTCCTCTAGATAGGCTTTGACATTTTATTGTACAATGAATATTATGTATGCAAACTTTATGTCTAACACATGGGATTCATCATTACTATATGCAGTAATTCTACAAGTGAAAAGAAGGACTACCCACCCCCACCCCCCCCCCCAATACTCAACTTACCTGTAGGAGTGGTGACCTCGCTTGATCTGTAAGGAAGTTGATTGAGACCCTCCTCAACTACAAGGCGAATCTGATAAGAAACATTATGTTAAAATGTCAATCATAAGTAATATGTACCGGTACAAGAGTTGGCAACAATATATCATTTTTGTAATACACGTCAAGTGTTAAGAAAAATTCCATTCTGTGATAAGCAACCAGATGACCAGCTCGGCTATTAATTACTGGTAACTTTTAAGCAGGGATAGTAACTTCTTTATTATCAAAGAATTATCACAAATATGATCTTAATAATTATGAATATTAATAGGAAGGGCAAGAAAGATCTTTTGTCAAGTTTAATTCCTCGGCAGTAATGAAAATACTTTAGCACTGCATTTTCTTTGATATGTAGTTGAAGCGTACTAAGGTATTACTCTTAATTTTTCATATATTTTCCTTACCAATCGATCTGCATAAAAAATAAAATCCCCTCGTGATGTTGATCTAAAAATAGAAATTTCACATTTTAATAAAAAATTGAATGTACATCATTATTATATATATCTTTATTGTGCTATTAAATGTTCTTATTCATAGGACATGCAGCTATGTTAAAGTTGTTGGAAGCTTATACATCATTACATTGCAAGCTAGCCCAATTTCTATTTTAATTTATGAACTCTGTATGTAAGTACAGTCAATTTGCACAGAGGGTTCTATTAGATATATTTTGACAGTCACAATGTCACATGACCTTGATGATCAAGTTACATTCAATTATATTTTTTAAATGTGTTGGATGTCAGTTGCTTCTATGCAAGTGATTAACACTGTCTTTTTTTTTGTTACATAAATGAACTCATTTTCTAATGTAAAAAACCTGAAAAGTGCTAGCGACGAACTTGTCAATGAGTAGTTACATGCACATGTACCTCTTAAAGAAAATATTTTTATATGAGAATTTCAACTTGCAATGAACCCATGTATTTGTTGGTACATGTATTTTCTCTATAGCACTGCAATTAATACTAATACTGAAGCAATCACAACAGCATCCTAAATAAGATTCAGAAAGAGAACATACAACTTATTCCTCCCAAATCAAGGATAATGTGTTAAATTAATTCTTATCAATCACTTGCACCAGTCAGTTACATTATATAATGATTACATTAATGATAAATGCTACCTGTTACATGCAACTTTACAATTCTATTTCTTTGTTATCATATTGATACACTGAATGCCAATTTAGGGAAATGAAATAAAATATTGTTAACTTTAAAATATGAAATAAATAAATATAACAAATCCTCAAACCGCGGACAATGTAGACATATGGATTTTACAATAGCATTCATTTTACATGCACTATCAATTAAGTTGTAAAGTTTTATGACACTCTCCACATCATGACAGCTCAAGTTTGCAGTGTCTTGAGATCTTTTCTTGGTTGTTCAGAGAAGAGACTGCATACGTGCAATATAATTTTTGACAGGTAACCTTAACCTACCCACACAGACCAGATTACACATTACATCAGGACATTTAGGAAAACTTTTTAGATATACAAATTATAATAGTAGCTTTCCAAAGGAAAAACGATATGGAAAGGTAAAATCTGAAGATAACGAACAGTGATCATGTATCTAAAGAGTCCATTTAAATAATACAAATTATAAACAAAGCCAACTAGGACCTCTGAAAACAGAGGTGTGATCAGGTGCCATGGAGGAGTAGGCATCCCCTGTCGTCTTGGGTTACCTGCCATGTGCTCCCCTTGTCATGATCTGGTAAACGGAAAATCTGAAGACGAATTCAGTTTGAATTACAAATTAACAATTTGTAAGAAAAATGTCGATCTACATTTACCTAGCAACAGCTTTTATTTGCAAATAAAGTCATTGTATCTACTTCTTGTCTAATGTGTATCATAAGTTATGTTGCACATTAGGCCTACTGTACAATAAAAACATCAAATAATTTAACCTAAAGTATGTTCTGTTCAAGATATCTGAACCAAAAAAAAATACCTAAATAATTTTATAAACTTCATTATGAATTTGCTTCATTTTATAACCTCTGAGACATAAATGTCTTATGTCTGTATAGTGGCATAGCATATCATGTATATTGCATTGCTTGCTCTGATATTTAGATATTTGGTGAAGGGGGGGGGGGTTTGCTTTTTTGAGGGGGGGGGGGGGGTGACTGCCTAACAACATGAACACCACTAAATATAAAAATGTATATTTGTTCAATTACATCTAGAAGACCTTTGGCAAAGTTTTATTCTCGTTTTAATGTTTTAACACGTGTTTGTAAACAAAAGAAATTACAGTCGATTACAACAGAAATATGAAATGACACTAAACACCTACTTGTCACGTAACACAGTCTGTAATTCTCTGACGTTGTCAGTTATTCTCAACTTCTTAAACTTTGGTCCGAAGTCAGTGTCCTCATAACTATTGTGATGTACATGAGAATTTTGTATTAAATCTGGCTCCATCGTAATCCTCGTGCGGCTTCCCGGAAAATTGCATTCAAAACTAACTCGTTCTCAGAAATGAATGAAAAGGAATTTTTTATGTACGGAATATCTATATGTACTCACCGGAAGTGAAAGTACAGCTGAGGGAATGACAGGCCTTGCAAAAATACTGCAATGTAGACAATGTTCACATAGAATTCTGAATTTAAAACCCTTATGCCAAAGCAGTGTACCAAAATACAATCTATGTAGACAGTATTTACATAATTTCAAACCCGTGAGTAACATAAGGTCAGATTTACGGACGTTCACTTTGACTGTTTGAATATGAAATGGAGATACATGTACTTTTTTATTATTCTTAAATCAAAAATTTCAGGGTCATGCTCCTGAGAAAGCTGTACTTGGAAGCTTGTGTCATGAAAATACTTTTCTGAAGGTATGTGTATTTGTAAAATTAAAATAATATATGGAATATACATGCCTTTAATTAAGATGGGTATGCATTAGTCCGAAATATCTGACGTTTTCCAGGCTTTTTTCACGATTTTGATATTTTACGTGCCAGGAAAACATCAGAACCGGCGCCATTACAAAAACTGGAAATTCGCCGCCTCCAACTGGAGACGGCATTCTCGGGTTGATTTTCGATACCTGCGAACCGAATTAAATGCTGAATTCACAACTTATCAATAGTACAATGCCTTTAATACTCACCAGCATCGTTTATATGGGTTTGTTTATGAAAAATACAATCTGGTGAAAACCATTTTATCACACAGTCGAATTTCTTTTCATTTCGTGCATTTTAAACTCTTGCAAAACCAAATCGAAATGTGGAGTGATATTTTCTTTTCATCGATATTGGTGAGTACTAGGGGCATTCTGGTACTGATAAATAGTAAGTTCGGCATTTAACTCAGTTTGCAAGTATCGAAAATCAGCCCCGGTTGGAGACGGTGAAATTTCCAGTTTTCGTAATGGCGCCGGTTCTGACGTTTTCCTGGCACGTAAAATATCAAAATCGTGAAAAAAGCCTGGAAAACGTCAGATATTTCGGACTAGGTATGCATATGTTGATGGTATTAAGGTAAGGTTTGCAAGGTGAAATTGTGGTTGTCTTTCACTGAGTTTTCCACTGGAAGATTTTTCTAATGAATCCCTTTTCACTTCACTGTCTTTAAATTGCTTGAAGAATAATTTTTGGGATTGAAATTTACTATTGTTGTCAAATCGGACAATTTTTAGTAACCAGTTACTCGCTTATTTTTCCGATCGAATAACTGGTTACTCAGATGGTTTTTCATTGACAACACTAAAATTTACCTCTTTTATCTCGAAAACACCATGACTTGAATGACTACGCATGTCTACATTTGTAATATTTACTTTTGTTTCAAATGCTCGGATGATCCATGGCATCCTTGTTAACAATATTTGAGTTATCTCTTTGTAATCACAAACCTTACCTTAAATAAAATGTTGCTAATGCCTTGACTCAATGCCTTGACACATTGGTAGCTTTTATGTTCTCTTTCTTTCAGCGCTCTTGGAATAATGCTGTTGTTGAGGCGAGAGTTTTATCTACAAAGCCTGCAGCTAAAAAGGAAGATGAGAGAACTCCTGATGTCACCAATAAAGAAATTCGACGATACCTTCTTAGTTTTATCTGGCCTAAAGATGATTGGTTCATCAAACGGCGCATCATATTAACAACCTCGCTACTTCTTGGCTCTAAGGTTTAAATTATTTATTAAAATGTAGTGGTGGGAGGGGAAGATTAAAGAGGAGAAGGAAAAATTTGCATCCTTGAAAGTGTGACTTTTTAATTGTACCATTCAGGTTAGGTTACCTGAATGAATTGTTCTTTCTACTTGACCTCTTTAATCAAATTTTGTTTATTTTTAACATGGTTAGTAACTTTTTCGAAGTGAAACAAATGTGCTTCAAACTTAAATTGTTTAATTAGTTACACTGTAGTAGTTTATTTATCTTTGTATTCACTTATAATGAATTAATTTGTCACACCTTTTTTGCTTTTATTTCAGGCCATCAATATTTGTGTGCCATTTATATTTAAATATGCAGTAGATTACCTTGGAGATAAAGAAAACTTCCTGGACTTGACCAGTGCCCCAACTGCTGTCTTAACAGTAGCTACAGGATCCATGTTAATCTGTAGGTTTTAAAATTCTCACCATCTTTAGTTTATGCTCTCTTTTGTTAGTTTTTTGTATACATTTTTTTTCAAGCCATATTGATTATTTTGAATTACCCGGTACTTAACTTGCCCAAATAATGCCCTTAGAGTTCTCAAGCCATGTTATTTTTCATTTCAATTTGGTCAGAATAAGGGAGTGATTCTTTGATGGATAAATTTTCCAGTTTTCTTAGTATATTTGTCACTTTTAATAGACTTTCTATCTCCTTACTTGTGTAATTTGATTGAATAAGTTTTAGTTTGAAAAAAAGGAAAGAAAAAGGAATGAAAAGTAGATATATGTTATGTTTTCAGTGGTCTTCAAAAGTTATCTTCCTTGATGCTGATTATGACTTGACACAATACATACATGTACATAATTCCATCTGTAAGAGTAATTTTATAATCTCAGAAATATTAATTGTAGATGGCATTGCCAGGATTTTGTCCACATTCTTCAGTGAGATGAGGAATTATGTATTCAGTGAAGTAGCCCAGAGTTCCATGAGGAAAGTTGCCACAAATATTCTGAGGAACATGCTGTACATGGACCACAAGTTCCACTCCTCCAAAGACACCTCAGATGTGTGTGAGGCCATCAGCAGGGGCACAGAGTAAGTAAACATACTGCTTACAAAAATGAAAATTGTATACATGTACATGTAACGTAGGTTTATGTCTAATTTTTTTTAAGATTTTGCTTTTCTTTTTTTCAGAGGAATGAACACAATGTTAAGGATGTTAGTTGTGAATATCATTCCTTCAGTACTGGAAGTTTTGCTTGTTTCTAGCATTTTGGTAAGTGATAAATCATCCAGTTCCATTGGTCACTTATATATTTAACGAAACACTCAAGAAGCAATAAATTCTAAATATTTTTGTGATATTTTTTGACAGGGTTATAGGTTTGGTTTGACCTATGCAGCTATAACCTGTGGAACTATCATTACCTATGTAGTGTTTACTCTCCAATACACAGAAAAAAGGTAGAGTGTAACAGAATTAGATTTATATATTTCCATAGAAGGTGATTACTGAAAATCATATTCAATTTGCTTGACTACCATTAATATGAAGTTAAAAATATGTAACAAAGGAATAAATGGTATCATCACATAATGTGGTGATAAACATCACCTTGAAGTATAATATGTACTGAACTGGGGAAAATGAATAGGAGAAACAGTTGATAATACATTCAAATACCATAATATAGACATTGAAGAATGAAGACATACTATCTGTGCAGGTAAAATAGAATTCTTTAATCAAAATTGTTGCATTTTATAGTTTATATTTATAAAGCAAGTAAATTTCTTGGCCAAATACACATGTATGTGACAGAGTAGTGACTTCTCTTTGTAGGAGTAAAATAAGGCGTAGTATGAATATGGCTAAAAATGCAACAAGAAGTAAAGCCACAGAGTGCCTTCTGAACTATGAACTTGTAAAGGTAATTTATAAATATATATTTATAAAAGGCAAAGACCAAAGGGCAATAACTATTATAACTAGGCCTATCACCTCTCAAGATGAAAAATTAAGATCACAAAAACAAATCTAATTTCTTATAATAATTTTAGCTTTTCAACAACGAAGATTATGAAGCTAAGGTGTATGACAAACTGACTGGGAAGTATATGGATTTAAGACAGCTAACAATGAAGACTCTGGCCTTGTTAAACAGTGGACAGAATCTAATATTCTCCATCGGCCTCACAGGTGTCATGGCACTGACTGCTCAAGGAATTACACAAGGTACAACATGGGGTTCACAGCAGGATAATTAGATATAAAAATTAATAAATAGATAAATCACTTGGCGACATTAATGCGGTGTAAATTATTAATACTGGGGTATATTTTTCTTTAAAGTAAACAGGGAAACACTAATGCAACTGTATGGTACTTAACGTTTTGATTTGTGTTAAATTCTCCATATTTTCATCAAAATGCAGAGATGTGGCCCTTTTTTCCCTTAACTATCTCCACATATTTCACTATACACTATTATACAATGAGAATCTATATCCATATTAAAGATAAAGGTTGCAGCCTTAATGAATCATGATTTGAATAGCAATTGTGAATTATACATGAAATTGTATAAATCACTTTACCCACTTAACCAACAAGCTTTCTGTGTACATTAAAATAGGAAAGAAATTTTCAGTCCATGGAGATGGACCTCACAAATTCAAATGCTTCAAGTGTTTACTGATGACATACCATATATATGATAAATGTATTACGGTATATATTCTTGAAACTCAGTTTACACTTATAATTGAATTCAGCATAAAGTAAATTACATAGTGTACTTTCTTTATATAAAATCAGAATTGAATCTGATATTTTATAGGTGTATAATCATTGCAGTTAAGTGAAAATGTATCTGACATTCTGCAGGTACTGCCACCATTGGGGATCTGGTGATGGTCAATGGACTCCTAATTCAACTCTCCACCCAGCTAAACTTTGTTGGATCCACCTACAGAGAACTGTCAGAGTCAAACATTGACATGAAGGAGATGTTCAAGCTCATGAAAATGGAGACCAGTATCAAGGTTCTGATATCATGCTGTCATTATTATGTTTCACCTATAAAATTATTCTAATGATAAAAAATGTTGACTGAGAAGAAAATTTTAATCATGAATATCTGACTTAGGTGATTGCTTTTTCCCCACTTTTTGAGCCATTTCTTTTCAAATAATGTGCAGAATACAGGAATTTTATTTGATTTTATCCTAAAAAATCATCTGCTTGAATTTCCATCATTTTTCATATGCTGTTTTTCAGAGTCTTCCAAATGCCCCACCACTGTTTGTTTCCCCTGACTCTGCCTCTATCGAGTTTGACAATGTTCGCTTCGCTCACTCGGAAGAGAGGCAGATTCTTGATGGACTGTCTTTCTCTGTTGAACCAGGGAAGAAGGTGGCCATTGTTGGAGGCAGCGGATCAGGGTAGGTGGAAATCTGTCTTGTATTGATTCAGATGTTATATGTATAGCCAAGACTGTCACTTGAAATGTATCCTACTCGTTTTGATTGAAAAACTACTCTTTTTTTCTCCTCTGCTCATGTTTAACAGTATTATGTGATATTAAACCATTATATGTGTTGACAAGGACAAACTTTAAATTACATGTAATGCAATGTATCAGGGTTTTTACCTATTTTTGATGGATTTTGATGTCAAAAAAGTGAATTTCTTTTGGGGGGAGGGGGCGGGGATATTAAATCTTATAATTATTGTGGCTGTTTCAATTTTTCTTTTTTGTGATGATATTTTCAAATTTTCTGAATCTTTTTCTTTCTTGTTTGTTATCACAATAACATCCCTTTAAACCCACCTTTAAACATAAATCCCTCTGCAGTGCCCTCCCAAACTGATCAGTTTTCTAGCTTTGAATTGTAAATACTTCACCACCAGGCCATATCAACTTTAGCAATTTTTTTTTTTCAAAAATGTTATCTTAGTATAATCAGGAAGCCCTAGCACTCAGTACTGGGCACAAGTATTCAAAGAAATATTCTTTTGTGTATTTTTTTTTTAAAAAGAATTGTTTTTACTTTGTTCCAGGAAGTCCACCATTGTTAAGATGCTGTTTAGGTTTTTTGACCCTGATGAAGGTAGAATCCTCATTAATGGACAGAACATCAGGGACCTTGACCTACATAGTGTTAGGCAAGTTATTGGAGTTGTACCACAGGTAAATTGTACCTTAAAATCCATAATATTACAATTTTTAACACTTAGAGAAGATTCCTGTGTTATATTAATTGCACTTGATGTAAAGAGAAAAATACATGTATGACAATTGATTTCACATGTATATTTCTACAATGTATTTATGTAAACAAAAAGTTGACTACAAAAAGAATTATATTTTATCAAGGACTGTAGCATGTTATTTAACGAGACCTTGATGTATAACTTACAATATGGAGACCACAACAAATCTCAGGAACAAGTTATGGAGGCAGCCACCATGGCACAAATTCCTCCCAAACTTCTCTACAATATGGAGATGAAGTTAGGGGAAAGAGGAAACAAACTTTCAGGTGAGAATTTTATCTCCTCCCACGCAACAGTGTAATAAAGGAAATCCAGGTTTTACACCACCGTGATGTGAATTATTGTTCAAAAGCTCAGATGCTGTTCATTTGCACTATCCTAATTGTCTATACTTTGGCAATATAAATGTCACTTATAAAACTGTAAGCAGTGACAGATTATCAAGTATGAATCAGTGATAAAAATATCTAATAATGTCATATTCTGGAAACAATATTTGAAAATCACTAAAACCCAAGTTAAAGATACTCATAAATTTAAATATTTGATCTACAAGAAACCTATGTTTATTTTTTGAACACTGTAAGAAGTGGCAGATAGAGAGGGCTAAGGAACAGACTTCTTTTTGCTAGCAGTAGTACAGTAATATCTAATAAATAATTCATTTTTTAGTTTGACTATTATTGTGAAGTATGAGAATTAGGGAAGAAATTGTATAATTTTATATTCTGAAAACTATATTTGAATATCACTGAAAGCCAAGTGACAAGTACATTTAAAATTTTTTTTACTACAATGTGAATGGTTTTTTCTTTGGGGAAGATGACATCAGTGCTACCTGATTTACCTGTCCAAACTGTGATGAAATCACACAAACATGAGGTGTAAATAAGGAAACTACATTGTCTGTACTGTATGCAGAGTTATGTATGGTTATGTCTACTTAACACTGCTTGAGAATTGTTCTTTGCTAAAACATCCATTGTCATTGCTGTGCCCATTTATATTTGGTATGACTTGCATGTCAGTAATTTAGTTCAACTATTTGATTGATTTTTTTTTTTTTACTTTTGGGTTGTTTTCTAGCAATAATGATTTAGATTGCTTTAAAAGGGAGATAAATTTTCTATGTTTATTTTAGGAGGAGAGCAACAACGAGTTGCCATAGCCCGGATGTTAGTTAAGGACCCCATGATTATAGTTTATGATGAAGCAACATCATCTCTAGATACTATTACAGAACAGGTATGTTTAACATATGAACACAAAAATAATGAATTAGTTTTACATTCACTGGCATATGAGTAGCTTCCATGAAGGGGACAAGACAACTGTCTAAAGATTTGACACAAGTAAATGTTGAAGCAGAGAAATATTCACAAGTATAGCATAGGTATCAAAATTTGCTGATATTTCTTGCATGCAAATAAAAGTTGGTTTACTTGTACAGTATGTGCTTCAGAATCAAATTTTCAAACAAATAACATAAGCACTGTAGAGCTTTTGACCGACATGATTAGTAATAGATAGAATGTTCTATCGTTAAAATGATGTTGTCCTACGGACCCGGTTTAACGATAGTGGTGAGGGCTTGTCCCGAGACACAGTTAGATTATTCTAACTAGATTAGTAAGACTTATACATAAAATACACAAATGACAATATACACATTTAACATAGTTAAAATTACAATGGCATGCAGTACAACAGACATAATTTACACACACAAAAACACAACAAAAAACAACACATATAGCTTGCATTTACATAGGACAATACATAGAAATAAATATGAATGAACGGTGCTGTGTAGATTTTGAATGCAGTCATGTAATTGTCCTTTTGTGTTTTAGATGATTCTGTCGACTCTGAAGCGGGTGACAGAGGGTAGAACCACCCTAGTGATAGCACACAGACTCTCTACCATTGTGGATGCTGATGAAATTTTAGTGATACGTAATGGCAAGGTTGCAGAGAAGGGCAGCCATTATGAACTCTTAGCTAATCCTGATAGTCTGTATGGACACTTATGGACTAAGCAAAGTCACATAGCACAAGGGCACGTACCAGTTTTAGATGACGTACATTAATTTATGTGTTGTTTTAGTTTTAATTAGATAAAAATGAAGGAATTTGTGAGGATGTCAAACAATTTGTACTTGTTCAAACTGATGTAACATGCTTTTTATTTTGCTTGTCATCACACAATGAGTAAACACAAGATGCACTTTGCTGTGTATTTATGTAATATTCATTTTTTAAGAAGCATTAGATAATTTAAGATAATTTAAGATCCACCAATAAAATCAACACCTCTTTTCTCACTGGCATTTTATTACAGGGTCTGCCAAATGTGTCATTTTAATTAATGTGTCTGATTTGCTCGGACATGAACAATGAAATTATATAGAGGCAAACTATATTGGATGAAATTATTTATAGAGATGTGAAAGTTTTTATTTATTGTATTGTCTAATGGCTATTGCTTTTATCTAATGAATACCACAAGCTGTACATGTACATTTATGTTGAACATAAATTAAAAATGCTTATAAAAATTAATGTATGCTTCTCCCACTTTTGTTCTTAAATTTCTGTTCGTTTTTATCAGAAAAAGGGTTTGATAGGAGAAAAGAAATATTTAGAATTTGCTGTATTTATTTGTTAAGCCAACTTCTGAAATATGCATGAATGAACACAAGCTGTCCATCTAGTGGGAAGATTATGGGTTTATTTGTTTTTTTCAATGTCTTGTGAAATGATGGATTGAAACTCTCATGCACTTTTATGATGTACTCCATCAAGCAATCAAGAACCTTTTGGAATTGATAAATTTCTTTTTTTAGGAGTTTATTCCTTTCCCCACCACACTCCCTTTTCTATTCATTATTTAGGGTTCCTTATTCCAGGAAAATTGTTTGTGTTTGATGTTAAAAAAAATGGAGATATATATTTATATAGGTTAGAAATGATCATTCTACTGGTGTTTCAAACTGTGTGATTCAGTTTGTTTACAATAAATCATTACATTAAAAGGCAGCATGTTTCTGTAAGTATTGCTGATCTGTAGTAGTTACTAGTATGAATAATGGTATCTGTATGGGTATAAATACAGATATTTTCCACTGATACAATTTGTGGCAGATTTTGAGTGAGGTTCACCATCAGAATCTGATAAAGTAAAATAATTCCGATTCACCACTCTGATTTTCATTATTTTTAAGTAAATCACCAGGATTGAGTAGATTGGTGATTGTAAAACCCGTATGTAGCTTCTTTATCAAATAAGTTGAGAACATCTTTAGAGGATTTAATTAGAACTCACAATTAATTAAGATATTGGTAGGTTGATGATCAGTTCTGATGGTATCTAGCACAGTTAAAGTCTTTGAGAACAGATGGAGTATGGCGCATATGGTGACCAATTTCTGGGATGAAGTATTTTAATACAAAATAAAATGAACGTCTGACAGATTGGACTATTTTAATCCTTGAATATTTTTGAGAAAAACCATGCAGAGAATATTTGTAAATCACGCTACCCAGTCATTCAGAAACCAATGTAAACTCTCCTGTCTACAGTTTTCGATGTAATTTTTGGCAAGTCGTTTTTTCCATGATAGTTCTTATCCGCCGGAGATGCCCCTTTGATTCAAGATAATTTCTAGTAGGATACAGTGGCTCTCATCACAAAAATCTTACAATTAGCTATAGGATAAAAACTTAAAACTGAACATTTTGGTTTAATAAAGATATTTTATTCATAAAATCTAATTAAAATCTAAAAAGAATATACATATATTGAAAATGTAAGATTTTTTTGTGACCTACTACATCTCAGATACTTGGAGAATGGAAAAAAAAAACTTGTCTTAGTAGTAAGATTTTTCGTGAAAAAAGGTCCACATATGAATAAATATTCAATGGATATTACAAAGTATAGATGTAAAACGGGAAGGATTCTTTTTCTTACATCAGTGTTTCACTACATCTGATTTATGTTTAATTCTAAAGCATTTCTTCTTGATGGAACAAGGAAATGAACTTGAATGTTGTTATCACATTTCCTCCCGAGTTATGTCTTCGTCTTCATCTTCCTGATCGAGTGTATTTAATCACAGAAAATAGGCACAGCATATTTAAAGGTAGGAAACAACATTAACTCTATTGATTTTAATTAAGCTTCATTATTGTCATTTTTCCAGAGTCCCGTTATTAAGGTCGTAGGTTTGGATACTGAGGCTATAGTTGGTTTGGGTGATTTTTTTTCTTTAACTGCCTACTCTCGATCTGGAAATATTCCAAGTATGGAACTGATTGCAGAATATTTAATAGAATTAGTTTAAAAGGAATAAAATTGATGATGAAATGGGCACTGTTTATATTTACAGGAAGGATCCTTTGGAAAAAAACCTCGCGTTTTCACTCCCAGCCCCCCCCCCCCCTTTCGTGTCCAAAGATGAAGGTCTAAATATGGGATTCTGGATGTTATACAGTCCCTTGTACAAGATTTACCTTTTGATAGTATTACATCCACGGCCACCATTTTGGTCGGGCTAGTTATATTGGTCCAGGGTCCTGTGTCTTTTATTGTAAGTGTGGTCTTTGAATGTATAAAAATTGAGTCAATCTAGTTTCTTGAAAAAAAATATTTAGGCCTATCAGGACACAAACAGAAATTTGAATAGTGAATCCACCACAGAATACGGTTCGCTATTCGATTAGTGAATGATGAATAGTGAATACCGGTAAGTTTCTAACTTCTGATTGGCTATAGAATTTTGTGTGAGAGTTTATCATATAACAAAGTCTTTATTTTAAATCTAAAAACAACGAAATACAAAACGCTATGATAAAACCCCACTTTCTTTGGATTTTGGGTATTCCATGACCTAAATGTGAATAAGATTTAACGAGGTTCGCTCCTGAGCTTTTGAGCAGATTTATATCTTACCCTATATTTCAAAAATTCTGCGTAAAGTTTGAATTCTTACAGTAATTTTGGATTCTACAATGCCAATTAAACTATATTCAGTTAAAACTCCATGACTTAATTCCATACCAAAAGCATTAAGTGAGGAACTATATTTTGTGGCGGAAGGTTTTTTAGAAGAAAATGATCATTTTTTCTCTTTCGAAGTATTTAAAGTATGTTAAGTTTGAATTCCTATTTCTCCATGCAGTCTGCACACAGAGTTATTTTGTGAAGTGAACTGTTTTATACTGGTCCTAAATTATATATTTAATAAACTGTCATGAATTTTATCATCATATTTAATAAATATAGCAAATATATTTTGAAAGTCAAGAAAAAAATATCCCTATTTTAAGCTTAAAATTAGCACTATTTTAGTAATATCTAAAAATTAACATCACAGACCCCCACTTTTTATTTTCTTTTCTGAATATATAAGATACTTTTAACATTTCTTCTTAAATTCAGTAAAATGTCATTACTTTCAAATGATATTTTTGCTTGTTAAATTTTTAATGCCAGAAAAATGAAATTTTTTGAGTGCAAAAAGGTCAAATAATTGAACATGCGGAGTAATTTGAAAATTTTTTCGTTGTCACAAATTTTTAGGTGTCTATTCAAGATGACATAAGTCAGTGTTTGTTCCCATAATTTACTTGAATAAAAAATATTGGAGGAAAAACTTCAAAAATTGATTTATGTGTAAGACGTATTTACAGTGCAAAAAGGTCAAACTAAATGCTCTGTAGCGCCAAAAGAAGCGCATTGACCCCCATTTTTTGTTTTGATTTTTAATTAAGCTATGTGTATAAATTCAGAAAATATACTTGATAAAAAATTCTCATTACTTTTGATGGCAGGATCCAACCTCCTTAATTTATATAAAGATTGTTCAAGAGTTGTAAGACATAAGTTTGAGTTTGTGAGTAGACGAAACCAGGAGCAAAGCAGATTCAATATTTAGCTATATACGAGGGGTGATCAAAAAGTTCGCGAACTAATTGAATTACTTCCTTAAAAGAAATAAAATGAGGTTTCAGTGTTCATTATTTTTTCAAGTAGTCCTCTTCGATTTTGCCATTGTTCTGCCCATGCGCGAATCACGTGATCCAGGCGGTCACGTGACATGCTTCGTAGCGGTCTGTTCACATAAGCTAAGAGATTTTTCCGAGTCTTATATTTCTTACCATGCAAGTAATTTTTTATAACAAGGACAGACCATCTGTTAAAAATGGTCAAATCTCGGCAATAGGATGGGTGGATAAGGATATCCCTTCCCAGAATTAGCATGGTGACCATCACAACCCGAGTCTTCTGTCTCGGGAGCGTCGTTTATCCAATGTGGAAAAAGTATGGGCGCCTTCTTTTTTTCATATCTCATATGTTTAAAGTCTAATGTAAACGATATTTTAGGAATTTAATAATTATATTATTGCTCAGATATTCAACTATTTTTCTTACTGTAACTTGGCGATCTTTCAAAACAAATTGCCCAACTAAGGACACATCTTTTTACCCGCTTGCTTTCCCTGGGCAACAGAACAAACATCATTTTTAACCATCTCCCTGCCTTCACTAAAACATTCAATCTAATTAATGATTGAACTTCTGGTAAGTCTTTTGTCTTCATAAACCTCGTACAAATTATCATATTCTACTGCAAAGGAATTTCCGAGATATACGTTAAACTTTACAGCCGTTCATTGCTCGAGCTCGACTGAGTCAACCGTTTTTTATCACAAGTGACCTACATACTGACGTCATTTTCACATTGTGACGTCACAAACACGGAGCAAAACATTATATTTAACATCTGCTATTTATAGAACATGTGTATGACTATATGTGTGCCAAATTTCATTCTGATCTGAATTGTGGGTTTCTAAATACAGAGAAAGTTCGCGAACTTTTTTATCACCCCTCGTATATATAACTGAAGTACCCGGTAATTGAAGACAGGTAACTCAAGGTAAATCAAGAATTAAAAAAAGCTTGATCCTTTTGATCAATCTTTATTAGGAACGGAAGGCAGTTGTAACAAATCAACATTTATATTTTTTGTTTTTATTTTCAGGAACTGTATTATAAGAGATGAGTCATCGCTTTTCGAATTATTGGCCTGTATTGTGTCACACCTATACTTTCAAGATCGGATAGAAGTTTTTCTTCCTTCTTGTAGATCTTGAATAAAACATTAAATTCAGATAAGGGCGACAAACGGCATTTCATTAAATTCAACCAAAGAAGATTGAAATTGCGAAAGCATTAAAAATCAGGTTCTCAAAGAAAGAAAAGATTGAGTCAAGGAAAAGTGTCGATTTCTTTCACACCTACATGCTTTTCATAATTCAATGGTAATTTAATGTCTTCAAACTTCACATTTCTTTTTATCTGGAGCACCAGATGTGCATGTACCAGCACTCGCAATGCTAAATCCGCCAAGCACACTATATAGATGCTAGTTGTACAAGCAATGAATGCAGGTAACAGTATGTCACTTGCAAGCAACACGTCTGTTAATTCCACTACAGAAGATCCTGGAATTAAAAGTAAAGGGTTTCTTGGAAATATAATAGTTATGTTTATTTTGGCCTTGATGTTCAACATTTCTGCTCTTGTCATGATCATCAGGTCCTCAAAGTCCCACAGATGGAGTGCTTTTTACAGACTAATGGTGTCATTGAACATCACAGACTTATTTGGTAGTATCACATGCTTCCCAGTACTTTTGGCTACGTATGCCAACAACGTCGAATGGCAAGGGGGTCAACAGCTTTGTAATTATACCGGGTACATGATTAGTTTTGTCGTCTTGTCGTCTGCTGCCATCGTAGGCACCATGTCGCTAGAAAGGTTCATTGGAGTTTGGTTCCCATTCTTCTATAATAATCCCACAGCAAAAGAAAGGCGAACGAACATTTTGCTTGGAACAGTTTGGGTCACAGTGGCTTTCATCTCCCTTCTTCCTATCATCGGATTTGGTGAATATGTTTTACAGTATCCGGGTACTTGGTGCTTCTACAATTTCAGAGCTCAAAATCTGGCAGACAAGATATATGCATACATGTACTCTGTATTTTGGATTTTAACCATTCTTTTTACTATTATATTTAATTTAGTCAAATTAGTATTGAGGCGAATCAGAGCACAGGACAAGAAGAAACAGTATGACAAAGCCAACAGAAATGAAATTTATTCCATCATTCTCCTGATTATTATTGTCATAGTAACAGCCACGTGCGGAATCCCTATGGCGGTAAGTGTTTTCCCAGAAACACGTAAATTTTGCAAAAAACGTATTATGTTATGCAATTCTTAAATGAGCTAAATGACAAAAAAGGACATTTTCATTGGAAGGCATTAAATATGTGCATTAAACTGTTATTGTCATTATAGAAACTTCTTTCCCATGACAAAGAGGTATAAAAAGTAAATATCTACATCCAATGAATATTATTTCCTTTATTGCCTATGAAAACCACGGTTGTTTATCACTCAGTAAATGCCACTAACCAAGCTTTTCCATCGATGAAACATACAATGACATACATATCAATAATACAATATTTAACGGACTTAATTTTACTTTATATGGTTATTTATACAGATAATATAAACAAGAAAAAGTCTTTCTTTCTTTGTCAGTACGAGTATTAACATTGCAGGTATTGCAGAAAAAAAAATACTTTAATTTATTTAACTTTAAATTTAAATGAATTTTTTTTCTACAACAGCTGCAACATTAATTCCCCTACAAACAAACAACCAAAAAAAGCAATTTTTTTTAAAAATTACTGCAGAGTTTTATTTCTTTATTGACAGGATCGTGACTTCAACATTTTCTTTTTTAAGTTTTAGTAGTTTTTTGTCAAAGGTAGATGATTGAATCTGTATCCGTATACATAAACATAAAAGAAAACATTTTTGAATGTCTTCAGGTAAACCAACTCTGTCTACTAGCCATCTTTTTCTATTCAGGTGAAAATTGCACTTGCTGAGGCTGGGAGCAGGAAGTCGTGTTCATGTTGTTTTGGTTTTCATTCACTGAAATAATAAATGAAAGACAAGCAAGTTACTTCTTCTGTCAACCCCCTCAATATAAATGGCTTCAAGTTATTTTTAAATCAAAAATAGGCATTATTGCAGTATATCTATTCAATTTAGGAAAAGCACGTTTGACATTTGACAATTTTGAAAAATCATAGGTAATAAAAGTTTAGAAAATGCATGCCGTTATTTATTCTCCACTGAAATTAATTGCACCTGGATAGTGATTCTCAGAATTGTTACGATGATTAATTAACAGAATGTAAATTAAAAACATAAATTAATCGGAAATACTTTTATTTGCACGGGTGTAAATCAAATTGATTTAAACTTTTTGACTTCTTATCCTTCAATGTCAGTTATATAAACCATAGGGAATGATCAAGTAATCGAAATTAATTTTTTTTTCCAATGCAAATTTGTTTTGAAAATCACATATTTTTTACGATATGATGTAATTAAAAAAATATAGTTCAGGTTGGATAAAAATTACTTATTTTGACGCGGGTGTTGCATGCATGCATTTCCCGAGCATATTGGAAAACAAATTAAAGATTTCACGAATATTAACTATTAGGATTCAAGATATAAATGAATACAGTACACGCTGCATATGTTTTGAAAGAAATTGAATAAAATGATTTACTCTAAAAGGCAATAAAATGTAAGGAAATTCGGATTGTGTGGGATCTTACTAACTGGTACTTAACTATAACTTTCACCACGTCTCATCACTGTTTGTTAACTTCATTCAAAGTATTTACACAAGAATTCGTTATATATAAAATGTTCAACTTAAGAGCGAATATTTTAGGTGGTGTATAAGATGAGAACTTTACAAAGTCAATTCTAATACAGAAAACAATTTGGATAGAATTCAAGCTTGCTTTATGATATATTATTAATAAACTATGGAGGCTAAAATAATGCAGCATAAAAGTCAGTTATTCTATTTCCAGATTCGAGCCATTGTGAATGAAAGTGGATCTATGAAAGACAATAGCGCCGATCTCCATGCAAGCAGGATGGCCACCTTTAATTTAGTTTTAGACCCCCTCGTCTACATTTTCTTCCGTAGGGAAAATCTCGAGTGTCTGTTCCGATTTATAAGAAAAAGGCACGGGAGATCCGAAAAATCGCCAGAGCAGTGCAATAGTACCAGTACTAAAACTGACAACAAAGCAACATCTGCTTCCAACCAAGAGAAAATTGAAATCAGTTCATCAACCTGAATAAACAAATTAAAAAAAAAATTTAAAAAAAAAAATTAAAAAAAAGCCTTATAACAGCTTATGACTTTGTCTTCATAACCATATAGAAGAAATTTGAAGGAATTCAATCCTTCCTCTCGGTACTTTGTGATACATCTGTAGACTCTGAGATTGTAGGTGTGGAAGGTACAGAAATTACATGTATACCCCCCCCCCCCAAAAAAAAAAAGAAGAAGAAGAAGACAGAAAAAAATGTTTAAAAGTGTATGAGGCGCAGAATTTTACAGTGAGTTTGATCTCATTCAAATGTATATCTTAAAGATCTTTATCATTGCTAGTCATATAACATCACAAAACATGTTTATTTAGTGCTATTCATGATTTTGAAGAGTGACAGTAATTGTATATCGACATTAATCAGTTCGAAAAGTTACTGTTACAGTATCTTTACTTTATCTCTTGATTATTTGTTATTGAATTTTTTTGTGCAGTATTTATAGTTTATCAAAGTCGTCCTTTGAAATATTTTTTTTTAAATTGAAAATCATACAAGTTTTTCAAGTTATTTGTTTTTCTGCATCATGATTTTGCATAATAGTGCATGACAAAATATTCATTTCATGGCTCCTTGGGCTACGATGGACTGCAAAAGGTCCTAAGTTTACAACTTCATTGAAGGATAAATAACACAAACAGAAATTTGATGCACGGATTGGTATATATTTTTTGACTGATATTGAAGAGAAATAACACAAAATAATGAATTCCTAAAATATAAAGAAATTGTAAGTATTCTTTAGTCTTCAAAATTGAGACGCTGTAACATTTTCTGTACTAATCTTTACATTTTATTTCAGAAGTATTCTTCGGAGTTCAAAATTGAGAATGTGTGTTATTTTTCTGTACTATCTTTACACACTTTTTTTTCAGACATTGTATGACATTATTACAAAATCATACAAAAGTACTACATGTATTTACCTTGGCAAACATTATTCAGCTTATTTTTATGAACATAAATCCAACTTTCAGTAATTGTCGAAAGTTGCAGTAATAGTACTTGTTTGGGTAAAACAAATATCTTTTTGATTTTGTGTGAGATTCGCTAGCAAAACATGATGAAGCAAATTAATTCTGATTCACTCTCTACAATTTGTTACTGGTATTTGCGCTCTAATCATTTAGATTGAATATATTCGTGGGCCAAAACGATTATGTAAATTTCTTTTTTATTTCTTTTTTTATAATCATACATATTTGTAAAATTTAGGACAAATTGAATGACGAAAGCTGTGTGTTAGTTGAAGGTTATTTAAATTTTATCCACTTGGGATCAGCGGATGATTAATTTCCGTGAAGAATTATTTTCAGATCTTTATCTTAACATGCTTAATGACGATTAGCATCCATATTGATACCCCTCTTTCCCCCATGGCTGAGGATCAGCCCAAGTCTGACTAATTAGGTTACCAGTACTTAAAATCGGTTAAAGACCAATACAGAGAATATTTGAGGACTACAGCCACCGAGCCTTTCATATCAAGAGAAAATCCAGATACCATTACATCTCTCCTGTCTGTATCTTACAATTTATCATTTTATTTCTTATGTTTTGGCATTTACCTTTCTTCCATAGTTGCATCGGTAGTATCACTTTGTATGACATTATATGGACGTAAACCTGAGGAAAATTTAAGAAAATTTAGTTTTCTTTGAATTCGACCTTACTTCGGTGTTTTGCTGACTGGAATATATGTTACATTTTGAAAAATTTCTTAAGATAGAAATATAAAATTATGTTAATTTTGAATGTAAAAATTAACTTTGCATGAGTTGTCCCTTTGTCTTCAACTTCCTTATCGAGAATGTGCGATCTGTATGAGGCATTAAAAAGTACTGTTTAACTTGTACAATTTTCAATTATTCATGGTTATTCTAATTTTTGATAAATGGTTTATTAAAATATACAAGTAGGGGGTTACTTAAAAAATATGTTAATTGCAAACATCATTAATGCAACTGTACTTATTGTCATAATTCCAGAAACCCCTTTTTCAAGGGCGTTGATTTAAATGCATACAGGGACATAAATAAAATTTTATTTATGTCTCTGATGCACATGTTTAGATAATGATACTTTATGATTGAGTGTAGAATAAGGCTCTTTAGATACTCATTATGGCATAAGATAATCATATATCAATGAAATAATATTTTGTCATCTCCCAGATTATAAATTCAGCACTTCATTCACTGAAAATGATCACAAACAATATCATATAATTAACACAGTAAATGTGTCCCTACCCATTAAATCTTTTTGAAACTCTGTTATGTTATGTGTTAATCATTATCAAACATAACTAAAACTGCTTATTGCATTCATTACTTAGTCACACCTAAGAAATTCTAACGACAAGCTGACCCTAGTAAACAGGAGAGAAATACAGTTCTTTCCCGTCTATTTTCAGGAACTGTATTAATAAGAGCGGAGTCATTGCTTGTTTGTTCTATTGACCTTTTCTGCGTCACACCTCTTTTTACAGTGGGGTTGAATTTAATTTTTCTTCCTTCTTGTAAATTTATAGTGAGCGAAACAGTCAGTTCAGCTAAAGGCGACAAGCTGAATCTAAATAAATTCATCCAATGAAGTTCGATTGCCAAATATATAGCGTAGAAATCAGACTGACAAACAAAAGATCTTGCCAAGGAAGAGAGTCAATCTTTGAATTATTGCTTTATATTGTAGTTTGATATGGTATTTTGTCACTTTTAGCACCATATGTACATAACAGACATGTGACAGAATTGTCGATCCAGAAGAATACGCGAGTCCTTGCCATGCTTGAGTTGTATCTGATGAAAAGGCGATTAGTACAACCATTGCTAAATGTACCTTTTAATGACTGTTGCAACCAAACCGTCTCTTGAGTCCACTACACTTTCTTTACTCGTTAGTAAAATATTAACAGCAGTGAAGGAGAAACTTCAGGAGTACTGTACAATAACATATTCGAGAAGTGGTGTAAATCAGATGTGGATACTCAAAAACTCTTAGAAAATTTGAAATCACAAAATTTTACCAAAATCAATAAAATCAAAACGTTCGACTTTTCAACACTTTATACAACCATTCCCCACGATGAATTAAAATCCAGGTTCATTGACATCATAGACAGCTGCTTTTTCAATAAAAATGGAATTCAGAAATTTACTTACCTTGTCATTGGTCATTTGCAAAATTATTTTGTTAAAAACATTCCGATTGTTCACCCGAGGACTAAAGTTGATATTATATAGATGCTTGAGTTTCTGATTGACAATATCTTTGTATATAGTTTTTTTGAGATCAAGTTTTCCAACAATATGTCGGAATTCCCATGAGTACTAATTGCACCCCGTTACTAATTAGCAAAACTTTTTTGTATTCATATGAAGCAGAATTTATTCAAAAAGTTCTCCATGAAAAGAAAAGTCTCTTGCTGTGTTCTTCAACATTTGGATATTTCGAAGTTTTATCTATTTACAACATTTATTTTCATTCCTACGTTGATGCGATATATCCCTTTGAACTCGAAATAAAAGACTATAGAGTCTGATACATTTGTTTCTTATTTGGATATTTCACTAGAAAAAGACGTTAATGGTAACCTAACAACAAAATATATGATAAACATGATGTCTTCAACTTTTCTACCGTTAACTTCCCTTATTTATTGTCTACGGATTTTTCCGTTTTTCCGATCGTAACACACGGCGGTTTTGGCCAGTCGACAGGGGATGCTCACTCATCCATGGCACCGGATCCCACCTCTGATGTTTTAGAGGTCTGCGTTTGCTCTGTTCCTGATTTGTATTGTTTAAATAGACATTTGAGCTTGAATACTGTTCATTGTCTCGATATTTCAAGTAGCAATATACCATTATCACCTGCATATGGAGTTAATGTCTCCCAGATGATTCGATACTCAAGAGTATGCTCTATGTACGAACAATTTCTGAAACGAGGCAAGTGTTTGAAAAATAAGTTGTTGAAACAAGGATATCAATAGTCCCGCTTAAAGGCAACATTTCGCAAATTCTATAGTCGACACAATGACCTTGTCAACAAATACAATCTATCATCAAGCCGAATGTTGACTGATGTTTTTCACACAAATTGTTAATCCATTATTTTCTCAATGAATTGTCTACGGATTTTTTCCGTTTATCCGATTATGACAAGGTGCACACGGCGGATGTGACCAGTCGAAAGGGATTGCTTACTCCTCCATGGCACATGATCCCACTTCTGATGTTTTTAGAGGTCCGTGTTTGCTCTGCTCCAAAAAAATTGTAATGTTTTAATGGACTTTTGAGCTTGATTATTGTTCGTTATCTTCATATTTCATCTATGTTGTACAACATTTTTTGCTCTGATCATGATCATCATGTCCTTAGGGCCCCATAATAGAATGTTTTCCAGGCGTCAGAAGTCAATGAACATCACTGATTAATTCGGTATTTTTACGTATTTTTCTTCCCTTTGGTTACATACGCCAATAATTTCGAATTGCAAAGAGAGTCAGCGTGTTTGTGGTTATACCGGGTACTTGATTAGTTTCGTTGTCTTCTCTTCTGCCACCTTCACCAACGCATGTCAATAGAAAGTTTAAAAATTCATTTCAATTTGTGTCTCATTCTTCTTCAATAAAAGTATAACAAAAAGGGAGGCAGACTGCATTATCTTGGAGATAATTTGAACTTATTTGGCAGGGTTCCGTGAATACATTCAACAATACCCAGGAATCGGGTGGTTCTATCCCAAGTTTCTGAAGGCAAGATTTGCGCATTCCTGTACTCCTGAAATTTTATTATTCTTTAATTGTACTATTACATATAACGTATAATAGTTGCACAAACTCCCTCGTAAAGTTGGTAATATCACATGTATATTGTAGAAAGAAACGATACAATTTGCTGAAAAGTGTCAACTCAACAGTCCCACCCCCCTCCGTTTGGTTTCATGTTTAGTTTCTTTTTCTTTCTTTTTTCTTTTGCTTGAGACGATTTTAGATTCTTTTTGAGTTTGTATCGAAATATCCCCCCCCCCGGAAAAATTCTGGATTTTTTACGAAAAACCCTTTTGTCCTTTTATCAAAAAAATCTGAAGTTTTTGCATAAGATTTTAACTTAATAATCTATTACGACAAATTTTAAGTGTTTTTCACGATCGCATTCGTAGTAAATTAAACTTAAGATTTTACTTAAGACAAATGTCACCCGCGTGGTGCAGTGGTTAGAGCGTTTGCTCTAGAGTTGCGGAGTAAGGAGCCAATGATCCTTACGTCGCTGGTTCAATCCACTGCGGGATGTGGAGACCGGTCCTTCGGATGAGACCGTATAAACCGAGGCACCGTGTCGCAGTAGGCACGAAAAAGATTCCTCACTGCTCAATGACCCTGAGTGCCGAGTATAGATATAAATTTGCAGCCCTCCACCGGCAAGTAGTAGCGTCTCCATTTGGGTGAAAAATTCTCGAGAGGGACGTTAACTTACGCGACAGACCTCGTCCCAAGCAAAGATCTCAATATGCTTTATAATCCTTAAAAATGCTGATGAAACTAAAAATGAAGTTTTCACCACTTGAAAGAGAAACAAACATATTTGACAACAAATATCGATCAAAATAATTGAATTTAAAAAAAAGGAAGTTTGAAATCTGACGTCACAATCACATGTCTGTAGATGTAAAAGTAGGTCATACATGTACGAAAATTTTGAGAGAAACTGCCATCGTGAATATTTTGCAGTATAATTCATTTAATTTTTCGACAATAATTGTGAAATAATATAAAATCCTTTCGTAGGATGCATAAAAAAGTTCTATTAAACGTTTATTTAGATTTTATCTGTTATAGTTTTTAATAAAAACCGGCTCTAAGATACTTACGAGAGGGTTAGAGCTCTCGTAAAGTTACGATAAATTTTACACGTAAGATTCGTCGTCGATGAAAATTAAGGGCTACAGATCTTAGTCAATTAGTAAAGCACATTTCATTACTTGAATCCTAGGTAATAAAAGTTTTAAGAAATGCATATTATTGTTTTTTATTCTCTGAAATTTATTGCACCTGCATTTTGATTCTCAGAATTCGTCGCTATGATTAATTACTTTCATTGTTTTTAAATCTAATTAACTTTTTTTTTTTTTTTTTTTTTTTTTTTTTTTTTTTTAGTTATTATACTTTAGTACATTCAGAAGCAATAATCATTTCCGAGGAATTCAGATCTTTGAAACCACCTCTGAAGGTGTTTTAGTAATGTGCGACTCGTATAGTTTGTAATCTTGTGCTGAGATAGATGCATTTCATGATAATGGTGTTAAATGATATCTACTATCGAAAGCCCGTGAGTGATACTGTGGTGAAACTTGTTCGACGACCAAGCTTTTGAGGCATGAAACGTGTTTTTAATTCTATTCATGCGTTAAATGTTTTCTGTTGCATTGCTCCATGGGTTTTTTTCCTACCTGAATAATAACAATTTCAAGAAATACTAACGAAAGATTGAGTTTAAAATCATACAACTCACCGTAACAACCTGAGGATTTTTTTCTTTATATACATTTAAAAAAAAAAAACAACTAGAGCCAGGCCTAGAATTCCTACAAAAGATGCATATGACACAAGTACATAAGAATATAAATTTATGGAAAAAAATTATCGCAACAAGTTTCCCCCCGAAGAAAATATGCTATAAATTGATGAATATTTTACAAGTAGTTCAGACATGTCTGCTACTTTTGAATATTTATCACAGAAAAGTAATTATTCTTTGGTAATTACAGGTGTTTGAATATATATATGTAATTGTAGAATTGTTTTGAAAAACAACTAATATGGCTCCTAACCTTTTTGTTCTTTCTAGCATACTTGACACAAAGCCATTTAAGACATCTTTACTAAAACCAAAAATCCTTTAAAACATTTGCTGTAGAGAACAACTATACAAGATGGACTAAATGTCACATAACTGGAACATTTCATTAAAATATACTGCCCTTGTATAATATTAGATATGAAATTTTTTTTTTCAATAGCGCCTCTGAAACAATCACGATAATTATAGGGATGATTTGAAATATAATTCCTTTAAACTATTCACTAGTTTTTCATCAATGACTGAAATAGGAAATCGCTAAAATTCAATTCCATTTCCAATATTAGAACTAAAAATGAAAAAGTTTCAAGATATAAATGTAAACATAAGCATGCATATATTAAAACATTAAATAAAACTAAAAAGCCTTTTTATAGCAAGATTTACACTTTGGCAATCTCATTTTAAAGTATTTTCGCAATGCTTCCTTATATATTCATACCAATGGTTAGGCCTTTGTTTTAATACTGATTTGACTATGGAATGTTCCCTCTACCTGATCAATACATAGGGCTCACGGTGGATGTGGCCGCTCAACAGGGGATGCATGCTCCTCCTGGGCACCTGATCCCACCTCTGATATTTCCAGGGGTCCGTGTTTTCTGCCCTCTTCACATACTTGTATTGTTTATAGATTTTTTTGAGATCGAGCACTGTTGTTATCTTCACCTTTTTCAATCCTTATCTAATAAGAAATAAACAAGTTATAGCACAGAAAGACATAATACCAGTATTTTAATGTTCAGACATCTGCAGTATGATTCAGCTTAATAATATCCTTAATCAATAATTACTTTGTTTTGTATACAGAATGTGTGGTCGCACTAAATGGTCTTTAAAATGACAAAAACAAAATAAACATGCATGAAAACTATGCATGTAAACACAATTGTTAGATAAGAATTTCTGACGTATTTCTCGTCTCGTATTTCTAAACAAAAAAATGAACAGGATTAAACTATAATTTTTAAATAAGAACACATTTTTGAATGTTCTTTTGATAAATTGTTGGCGAAATTTATTTGTACGCCTTGCAGATTAAATGGAAATGAACTTGCATATGAAATAAACTATCTGGCCATTCATCACATATTACGGAAGTTCATCTTAAATTCACAGCAAAATGTAACAAACAATATATATATATATATATATATATATATATATATATATATATATATATATATATATATATATATATATATATATATATATATATATATATATATATATATATATATATATATATATATATATATATATATATATATAAAGTAATATATAGTAATATGTAATAATATATTGCATTAGATTACATCAGTTTTTCTTAAACAATTTACAAAATTTTCATGTGTATGTGAAAACAAATGCTTATCATAATGTTATAAAGTAGTTTCATTTTGCATATTCTTTATTATTAATTCAGACAGAATTTATTCGTTTATGAAAATAATTTGAATATACAGGAAACTTTCTTGGGACACAAAAACATCCCAATAATGATGTTATTTATAGTTAAAAGGTTGTTAAATAAAAAAAAAATCACTCTACACTATAAATCTGTATTTTGTAAGAAAAGAACATGTATATTTTTAATTTGGTTATATTTTTTCCCACAGAAGAGTTTAGTGGAAATAGAAATTTATAGGGCCTTTTGAAATGTTTTGTCAATAGTTTATACAGTTTTTATAAAGAATTTGCCGAAAGCTTCATTTGTTTATTTATTAAATGAGATAAATAATGCCATTTATGAAATCGACTAAGACATATTTTAGCAAATCACTGAGAAACATTTTGATTACTCACAGTTCACAGAAAGCTTTTTGTATCAAAACATGTTTTTACCGAGGTAGATATTTACAAATCTCCATAAAGATCCACATTTTAATTACTCTATTTGAATGCATAATACTTTGTATAGGAGTTTATTTCCGGAGCAGTAAATTCGTCGAAAACATCTTTCATGACATTAGAGTTATTTACATTACTTGCTTTGAATAGACAAACCGTATGCCTGTCTCCATATTACACCCTTATTACGATTCTTTCTATTCTTTTTATATTTCTATTTATCGCTATATCTACTAGTATTACAAATCTGAAATATGTGACACAAAGGCACCATTTTTCATTTAATAACAAACAAAGAAATATTTAAGAGAAACCGCTAAATTCCCCTTATGTTTCAGATACTAACAATATAGCATTTTACTCTGTAGAAAAAGAAAACAAATATCAAGCATTTGAACTCCATGCTTTGAACTCAGTTCTTTTCTTCTCAGATTTTTCATGAATACGATTTTACAATTTAGAAGGCACGGAATTCGTGATACTTTCATTATGATAATTTTATTGCTATTGCAATCTCCAATCGATTCTATAGGATGCAAAAATCTTCTGAAAGTTTGAAATCCATTTCCTTAACTTAATGACTTACTTAAACATGCACTACATACAATTACTGATCATTCGATTAAGGACAAGATCTTAAATTTACATTGTATTGTAAATATCTTTGAAAAAATATTATAATAATAAAAAATTATCATTTCTAAACTTTTATCGGGATGTAAATACGTGTTGGTCATGTGGTAAAATCCTATAAAGATGGAAGATTTGATACGTTCCAACCAGGATTTACATCCCGATAAATGTTTTAAAATGATACCTTATATTTATTGCGACTTATTTAAAACAAATATATGCGTACTTAATTTTTAAACCAATGAATGAAATATGCAGATAACGAACAGTTATCAAGCTAAAAGTCCATGGGAACAATACAGTTTGGAAGCAGAGCAAAGACGGACCTCTGAAAACACTAGAGTTGGGATCAGGTGTCATGGAGGAATAAACATCCCCCGTTGACCGGTCACAACCGTTGTGTGCTACAGTGTGAAAATAATGGCCTAACAATTCTGCTAACAAGTTCATTGTATCGACAATAGAATTTGCGAAATGTTGACTTAAAACCCGACTGTTTATATTCTTGTATCATTAAACTTATTTGTCAATAGCTCGTCTCGTTTTAAAAATTGTTCGTACATAGAACATACTCTTGCGTATCGAATCAACTTGGTGACATAAACCATGCAGGTGATTAATTATACATTTCTACACAAATAAGGAAAGTTGAGATAGAGAAGTTGAAGTCATTAACTTTTTTTTTTTGTTAGTTTGCCATTAAAGTCTTTCTCTAGTAGAATATCCAAATATGATAGAGATGTGTCAGAATTTGTGGTATCGAATCAACGTAGGAATGAAAATGAATGTTATTGATTAATAAAACGTCGTTGATTTATTTAAATGTTGAATTGGAGAACACAGGACGAGCCTTATTCTTTTCACATTTAAGTTTTTGAATAGATTCTACTTCAGAGGAATATAAAAACAGGTCGGCTAATAAAGGATCAATATTAGTGCCCATCGAAATTCCAATAGTGTGTTGTAAGATCTGGTCTCCAAAGACTATATAAATGTCAATGAGAAACTCAAGGATCCTTTTAATATCAACTACTTGTGTTAAGAACCTTATTGACGATACAGTTGTCAATTATATTAAAAAGCTTAGTTTTAATTGAAATGGTTGTATAAAGTGTAGAAATGTCAAATGTTTTAATTTTGCTAACTTTTGAAAAAAATTGTGATTTTAAATTTTCGAAAAGTTCCCTGGCTTTATTGAGAATCCTCAGATGATTTTCACCACTTGTATGCTGCAGCACAGTACGTCTGAAGTTTCTCTTTATGCTATCAAGTGTTGAGATTTTTTCTATAAGTACAACGAGTTATAATGGCATATTTAACTGCTGAGACTGTCTTTATGTTAAACTTTGTGCTTACTATATGATTTCCTTTTTTTAATCTTTCTGTCTATGCTATGAAAGGTTTGTTAAAGTTTATTAATTTGAATTTAACATCTTAAATTTAGAATCAGAATGTAATTATCTTCATTTAGATATGCTTACCTATATTAAACTCGGAAATTTTAAACATAAATGCAATTAACTCTAAATTTAGATTTCCTTATTTGACATTTATATAGTTATAAATTAATTATTACTACTATGTTAAATATTACACAAGCAAAAAATGTAAAAGGATATAATTAAACGAGAATGTCCTTGTATAATGATAAACAATGACACAGCTGTATAGTGTATACAATTAAATAAAAAATGATCTACTATGATATATAGCAAATACGAATATATTTTTGTAGACACTAGTGTTTCCTTTTGATACAATAATACTTTTCACACGGAGTAATTAAACTTACAATATACGAGTGTAAAGATTGAGGAAAAAATTGCTTGTCTTTTAATGTTAATTACAAGTGTAGTTTCCTGTACGTTTATGTATACATGGTAGTTCAAAGCAACTACTCATGATGAAAACAGGAAACATTGTTGAATATGAGTGGAAATATTTTAGGTGAAATTTATCTTTATTAATGAATACCTCTTGTTTTGTGTCTTTTTTACCCAGTCATTGCGTTAATAGAGCATTTATTTGAAAGCACAAATTTTTATGACTAAGAATTTCAAATAAAATTAATAATTGTTGTTTTAAACGTCATTAATGAAAGTTACAAACAGCGTGATTAATTGAGAGTTCTGTTAATTAGAATGTTAATTAATCGCTTTAGCAGGTGTTAAATTGTTGATTAATTGTACACATGTACTTACCTGTACCTTATCTTTTCATCGACGTATCATCACAAGACAATGACAATTTCAATGACGATGATAATTACTTTATACTCATATGTGCAGAAATACATGTATCGAAGTCAAAATACACGAACAGGTGAAAGACGATTCTATACCACAAAATTAAGGTAAGCGAACTAGTAGTGAAAAGAAAGATTCTTTCTTGATAAAGAAATTGACTTGTGGGGATACCCAACCCCATCTGGCCGTCTGGACGAGAACAGGTAAACTTATATTTATATATATTGTTTTTTATTTTTGGATTCACAATTCAGTGCAAGATTCTGACCAAAATAAATGCATGTTCTTCAAAAAAAAAAAATAAAATAAAAAATAAAATCAAAGAATGAACATAACTTTGATTCTATTTTACTAACGTTTTATAGTAATGTGATAAACAGATAAATTATTGGAATGCAAAATTGCCTTCATGACATTAAAGAAATCTTAAGGATCAACTCATACCAAAAAAAACAACTGAACTATTACTTATGCAATACATATCGAAAAAATATATATAACTAAAGACCACGTCTTCCTAGAGGAAACACGTCATTCTTGCAAATAATTTATTGAAAGATGTATAATTTTTTTCTACTTTATTGCCCTTGTTATGATAAAAAATCTATAAAAAAAAAATTATAATTGACATAACTAGCCCTCGGAATGCCAAAATGTCTAGAAGATTATGTAATGTTTTTAAGAAATACCGTAATATCACAAAAGAAAGACGTCCAAACAACTAATATGCAAATATGATTGCAGTAATTACATGTTTATTGATGTGATAATTCATGTATTCTGTCTTATTATTGTCCATTTTTTGTTTCTTGATATACTATATGCCAGTGATGATGATGTCGATAAATTATTTGAGCTGAATAAGTATCTCTACGCATCACACATGTGTAAACTGTACTGGTCAGAGACCAGAAGAGTTTATGTGATAATAAGGTGTCACTCGTCCGTCCCTCCATCTGTCTGTTGTCTATAAACATTTTTTTAAAAGTGCTATTCCTTCTACAGTTTTGGTTCGATTTCAATAAATCCAGGTACACATGTAAACTACACAAAGATGAAAAATTCTCTATATCAGGTTTTTAATTTAATAAAGTGTTGTCATGGTTACTTAAAGAGTAATTTCTGTAAAAGGCCTCAAAACTCTTACAGTGGTTTGATTTCAGTAAAGAGAAATAATTCTGTATATCGATTTTTGACGAACTGTGCTGCTATTGTTACCTAAATAGACATTTCTGTGAATGTTTTCCAAACTACTCCTCCTAGAGTCTTTGTTCAATTTCAATATTTCTTTGAAGACAAATAGAATACACTGTGGTACATAAATATTTATTTCGGTTTTTTATTACAATTAAAAGTGTTGCCTTGGTTACTAAAGAAGAAATTTCTGTGAAAGAATTTCAAAACACTACTACTGCAGTTTTCGTCCGTTTTAGATATAACTTGATACACAAGTAGACTACACTGAAAAACATGTATGCCGGTTTTTTATATAAATGAACAGCGTTGCGATGGTTCTTACAATAGAAATGTTTAAATTCTTTCAAAAGGCTTCTTCTACAGTTTAAGATTTGCAGTAAAACTTGTCACACAAAGAAACTAAACCAAGATTGTTATTTTATTTATTGTTGTCGTCATAGTTTCAACTCCAAGTGCTACTTTTCTTTACTTTTATTGTAAGTACAAATCAGTAGAGCTACGGTCTCGCCAGAGATTTCTGACTACGCACATAATAGAAGTTCCTGTAACAAAGTCAAATTGAATAATAAATGCGAACCTCAGCCTTTAAAAGTCAAAGTCAGAGAATTAAATGACAAGCTTTTATTTAAAAATGCAGGTTGTCATCACTTTGTATATTTAAGTGATAAGCTGAGCTAGGATTGAGGCATGTCACCTATGTAAGAATGGTTTTTCCGCATCAAATACACAAAATAAACTATGTTGCAGTTACTGGGAATTAAATACTTCAAATTAAACTATACAAAAGGTGAGCGATTTTTTTAACCCAAAATTATTTTGGCGGATGTAAGAATAAATTATTCATTTTTTTTTTTCAAAAATAAAATTCAGAAAGTTGTAAGATTTTCGATAGCTTAATGTTAATAAACAAAAAAGATGTCTGAATCTCAATCATTATTATAATAATTCATTATTAAACACTGTGTTTGATACAACGGCTTAAAAGATATAATTTTATTAGAGTTTGTGCTCTGGATATTCCAAAGTAATATGTATTTGTGAATGAATACTCAACCTTAACAATGATAAATAACAAAAGGAAGTTTCAGAAATTATCACATGAATCTGATTTTGAACCGTATAATCATACCACGTGTTATCTAACAAAGGTTAAAGAGATGACCAATAATCTTCATTGTTTTTCTTTGTTTAAAAATGTTTCCAATAGCATATGTTACTTTAAGCGTCATGTATCATTTCATCTTACTTAATTAAGTAGATATTGCTAAATTCTTTGAGATTTTTTTTTTTTTTTTGGTTGTCTTGCCCTTATTTTTCTGTGAACATTAAAAGAGTTTGTCTATACCGGTATAAAGTCTTCAAGATGTAAAAGGTGAAAATATCGAACAGTGATCAATCTCATAAATCCAGTAAGCAAAATTAATCGTACAAAGACCCTTGGAAACACCAGAGGTAGATCAGGTGCCTAGGAGGAGTAAGCATCCCCTGTCGACCGGTCATACACGCCGCACTGTAATCCCTATGTATTGACTAGGTAGACGGAGTACTTCGAGGTCGAATTTACTATAAAAGCAATGACCTAACAAATGGTATGAAACATTTTAGTCAAAATACGGCCCAACAATAGATTAAATTTACAAAAAAGGTCATTATAAAGCTAACTTTAAACGGGACTGTTTGAATCCTTGTAACATCAACTTATTCGTCAGTGGTTTAAAAATTAATCGTTTTCAGAGCATATGCTCTTGCGTATCGAATCAGTTTAGAGACATAAACACCAAATGCAGGTGAGAGTGGAATGTTACACAAATATGGAAAGTTGTCGATGGAAAAGCTGAAATCATCTCATTTGTCATACAGTTTTGTTATTAGTTGGCCATTAATGTCTCTTCTCAGTAAAACATCCAAATATGAAACAGATGTGGCAGACTCTGTAGTGTCTTATTTTGAGTTCACTGGGATATATCGCGTCGACATGAAGGTTGATATTTTTAAACTAAGAGTGGCGCAAAATGGGGACTTGTCTTTTCGAACGACAAATTCAATTGTGGTCTAAATATTTCTGTTTGGACAATTAATTATGCAGGGACTCATGAAAGCTTCATAATAAAGATTAATTTTAAAATTGTTCAACCATCACAATACTCAAGATGTGCAAGAACTTATCCAAGATCTTTCCTGTTGGGAAAAGAGGTCAGTATCTACTAAATAAAAAGCCCAACCTTTTTTCTCAACATAAAAGGAGGGGGGAAATAGGAAGGGTCCATTGTTAAATTGAAGGTCTGATATCATTATCCTAGTTATAAAAGATACGTAAATTTATCCAAAACTCTACAGAGTTTGCTGAACTAATCGCTCCTAAATGTACTTATGTTATGATAACAGCATTTTCAGAATTTTTTATTTCTTCTTTATGATAATGTAATTTAGGTGGGTTATTTTTGTTTTTACTTTGTTGCAAGTATGATATTATATTTTGGGGGGTTGTTTATTAAGTGACTAATTAATTTTTGAATAATGTAATTTTTTTCAATTTACTTTTAAACAAAACTAATCAACATTTATGGGTTATTTCTATGCTTCCAGGATACAAACTTGCTGAAGCTGTGTCATGTTTGCTACATTTATCACGTTTGTTTAAACAGCTAATTACTTAAATTAATTATTGTATCCTTCTTCGTAGGGCATGTCATTCTATGGGAATTCCGGCGACAAGGTGAACTGAGTGAAGAGAAAGACACACTCACGTGTGCCGGATTTGTTAGAGGTTGACACTGGATTAGTCATGTGTCCATTTTATAAAATGTATCTTTAAAAGAGGGTTCACTGCTTTTTCCCGCACTGTTAACCTAAACCGCGTCAAACTTCCCTTTAGGTCGCACCGAAAAATTCTTCTTCCTCCTTGTAAATATTGATTTAAACCCACGTTAGCTGAAGGCGACAAGCGGTATTTCATTAAATTCAGCCGGCGTAGTTTGTAGTACACCGTTCAAGTGTTTTGGTGTAGAAAATTGGGCTGTCAAAGGAAAGTTTGTGTCAAGGAAAAGTGTCAATCTTTATTTTATCGACATGCTTTTCATGGTAATTTGATATGTTTTTCCAACTTTATAATTTTTTACCTGGAGCACCATGTGTACCTGACCACCATGTGACGACATGACTACATTGAACGTTATTATACACAGCATGGTGGAATTCGTCAAAAGAGCTGTAGCCACTGCAAACGATAGTAAAACAATGGAATTTCTTACCAACACCACTGACAATATCACTGAAGTGGATCCTGAGAATAAAAGTAAAGGATATGTTGGAATGATTGTACTTATGTTTATTTTAGCCTTATTGTTCAACATTTCTGCTCTTATCATGATCATCAAGTCCTCAAAGTCCCATAAATGGAGTGCTTTTTACAGACTAATGGTGTCACTGAACATCACTGACTTATTCGGTAGTATTACAAGTTTTCCAGTACTTCTGGCTACGTACGCCAACAATGTGGAATTTCAGGGTGGTCAACAAGTCTGTGACTATAACGGGTACATGATTAGCTTTGTTTTCTTGGCATCAGCCTCGATTATCGGGACCATGTCGACAGAGAGATTCATTGGAGTTTGGTTCCCGTTCTTCTACAATAACAGTGAAGCTAAAGAGAAGCGAACGAACATTATATTGGGGACTATATGGGTCACTGTGGCATTTATCTCACTTCTTCCCATCATTGGGTTCGGTGAATACGTTCTACAATATCCGGGAACTTGGTGCTTCTACAATTTCAGAGCCAAGAATCTCGGAGACAAAGTTTATGCGTACCTGTACTCTGTGATATGGATTATAATTATTCTTTGTACTATTATATTCAATGTGCTAGTCATAGTCAAATTAACCTTGCGTAGAATAAACGCAACTGATAGGAAGAAACAGAGTGGTAAAGCCAATAGAAACGAGATTTACTCCATCATTCTCCTGGTTGTCATTGTCATAGTAACGGCCACGTGCGGAATCCCTCTGGCAGTAAGTGTCTTTTCAGAAACATTCTTTATGTAATGAGTTTGAAATAGCTATTTTGGTAAATTCCTTGAGAAAAGGGCATTGTCATTGAAAACATAATGTGCATAAATTTGTTTACTAATCATTTTTACAGCTGTGCTTCAAGACTGGGAGGAATCAATTATAATTTACTACGGTTGTTTTCCATTTACCGTATCGTAAAGTCAAGGTTTTCTTTTGCCAAGGGTATTCTCTGTCACAAATGTAAATAATTCAAATCCGTGGCATTGACAAAGAAAAAATAGAGACAAACCATTCAGTACAGGTAACATTAGCTGGTCCATTACAGTTCCTAATATTTAGGTCAGGTTCTTTCAAGTTTTGGTTACAAGCACGTATTAAAGTAGATCACAATTTTTCTACATTTAAAAATATTAGATCGAGGAAATATTTCATCAGAACATGTTATAGAATTATAAAAAACATTTCATCTATGATCAAAACAAATAATGCTATAAGTTTAAAAATGTTTCCCTCATTTTTACCAGGATGTTGAATTAAAGCAGTTATAAAAGATGTATAAGGAAGTTTTTATCTTAAAATCCCTGGAGGTAAAATACTTTTTGAAATTGGAAATGGATATAATTATTAAATCAATAAAATTCTGATTCTTAGAGATAGCTTAATTTGATCCTTTAGTATATCAAGTTTGACCGGTAAATCATGCTTAAACATTAGCATTTTGGCAAAGATTTTTTTTATAAAAGTCGCAGAGTCAAACATACATAGTGCATGTATAAATTCAATCGGTGCATTTTGAAAACTTGCCTGCAAATCTGAGTTCTGTCATGGTGCAATACAGACTGTAGACGTAACACGTATGTTTAATATTTACATTCTTTATATCATACTTATGTCTAAAATCATTTTCCAATGAGTTTAATTAAACAATAAATGGAATTGACAGCGCGTTTTAGACTAAACATAGGGGCCTTATAAGTAACACAAGGTTGAGATATTGAGATATAGTTAATCGAATCATAAAACCTTAAATGTAAAGATATCGTCTAAGGCCTCTGGGGCTTAGAGATGTTTAGATATAATTACACAAAAATGTCTCTCTTGTAGTTAATACATTTCATCATTGTAAATGACAAACAGATGAATAGTGAAAATGATTCATACGTAAATAAGGTTCTCATTAACTTAAAATGCTCCTGTTTTTAAGGTGTTAAAATGTTTAGGGGACAATTGTTTTTCTAAATGAATCATAATTAACAAAAATTAAGAATACGTCATTGTCCTTTACGATGAAATTAACAATTGCAAGGACAAAATATTCGGATTTTGTCGAAATAAGTAAAAGGTATTTTGTCATTATTTTCCGATAAAGAATTGCTTGTGGTTGCTTGAATAGACGGCTTATTTTCGAAAACTCACGAGTTAAACAGATATTTCTATTTGCAAGATAGAGTATTTATTATATTCATTTAAACTTTTTGACTTTGCACCTTGAAATGCCGTCTACAATTAATCAAATGAACATTTTGAATTGTTCTCGACATATGAAGGAAATAACTTCAAACACCTCTCTTCATCAGAATTTTGTAAAATTAATTCAATTAGTGACGATCATGTAACTTGTGTTTGTTTACCTAATCATTTGGTCTGTTTGTTGCTTTATGTCATATTTCATCCAAGGATAACGGTAAAATATCACAAAAATAAGATTTGAAATAAATAATGAAGCATAACTGGGGTATTTCATGGCGGGCTTAGAATGTTGTGAAATATTTTGCATCAAAGAGCAATGCTAGTTATGTTGTCAGTTCTAAGCAGAAAAGCGATTAGTTGTGATACACACAGATGAACATTCAAATCAAGAAACATCATGCTTAAAAACGAAGACTTCAGTTCATTTTCTATATTCATATTTCAGAAAAAGACAATTTTATAGTTATGTACAACAATATAAAAATGAATCGTTATATCACATAGATGTATTTTGAAATATTAATTCGTTAATGAAACATGAAGATAACGAACAGTAATCAAGCTCAAAAGTTCATTAAAACAATACAAATCAGGAGCAGAGCAAACACCGACCTCTAAAAAATAGAGATGGGATCAGGTGTGCAAAGGAGGAGTAAGCATCCCCTGTCGAATGGTCACATCCGCCGTGTACTCCTTGGCATGATCGGGGAAACGGAAAAAAATCCGTAGACAATTCAGTATGAAAGTAATGGCCTAAAAATAAGTATGAAAACGCCAGTCAACATTTAACTTATTGTATTTGCTGACGTCATTGCATCGACCATAGAATTGGCAAAATGTTGACTTTAAATGAGACTGTCGATATACTTGTTCGTCAACTTATTTTTCAATAGCTTGCCGAGTTTTAGAATTGTTTTTACGTAGAGGATGCTCTTAGTATCGAATCAACTGGGAGACATAAACTCATGCAGGTGATAATAGTATAATGCTTCATAAGCTGACGATAGAAAAGTTTAAATCATCACGTTTATCATAAAGTTTTGTTGCTAAGTTACTATTTACATCTTTTCCTGATTTAGATCAGTAATACGAAGGGTTTTCATTAGATTAAGCATAAAATGAAATAAACCAATTAAATTCACCAAAATTCGTGTACCTTTATCTAACTCAAAGTTCCAGTTTTTGTATAATGTGATAGATACTCTAGATACTTCGGTAACTCTTCTCAATCTAAGTTTTTACAAACATTGCGCATCTTTAAGTCGGATATAAAGGAAAGCATTAATAAATTCCACTACCCTTATTAAGGATATTCTTTGTTTATTGCAAATATTTAACAGCAACATACACCGGGATTTCATAATTTCACCTTTTTTTTATCATAAACTTGCGATCAGGGGAAAAAACTTTTCTCGTAAAAGTGATCAAAGTGATCAGATAGAATGCTGGTAACACGCCTATTTTGAAGACTGGAATATGATTCTAAAAATCACAGTGAGCCCCTGTTCGCATAAACAACATGAGGTTGCATAAACTGCAAAAATAAGACATACGTTGTCTATCTCTCTTCTTTTTTTAATTTTGTCTGTATAGTCTATATATATATATATATATATATATATATATATATATATATATATATATATATATATATATATATATATATATATATATATATATATATATATATATATATATATATTATATGAACAAATTGCTGAGATTCAATGCCACTAAAACAAAACATGTACTGTAACGACTGAGGAAATGCACTTTAATCCAGTAACCACAAGTTCATCAGTACATTTTAACTTCGCAAAAACATTATTAATACAAGACATAAATCAAAAAGGTTTACAAGTAGATGCAACTTTCTTCGACCTTCAGAAGATATGATAGACTTTCAAGTCTGCAGCTGGGCCATGATTTCCATTTGGGCTTAATTTCTATACATATGCTGTTCATACATTGTAATAGTCGTGGTTTAGGTTTAAATTTTCTTTAACACAATATATCAATTGTTCATAGTTTTATTCTAATTAATTCTGACCTCAAGAAGCCAAAGCCACTTAACATATTATACAGTTTTCTCCTAAATTAAATAAATTACGTTGTGCTAAAATACTAGTATGCAACGAGAGAGAAGAAAAGCATCTTTTGTAATAAAATATATATCGAGTGCAGACTTTTGCAGATGATGATTCAAATTCAGATGATGATCCAAATTCACACCAGTTCACAGGGGTTTTAATATGACATCTTCAGGCATTTGTCAAAAAATATTCTTAAGGCGTTTCTAGTACAAATCTTCAGTACTTGATTTATATATTTCTTATTTGCATAGTCAAAAACATGAAATAATTTGTCATCCTTATTATCATGAAAATCAAATTTTTTTTTCCGAAACAAAACCTTGAAGATGTTGTGTTTGTATACTGTCTTGATGATGCAATGTTGTATTTAGATTTCGAAGTTTCTTTGTTAAGGTTATTGCCATAAACTAATAAACAATTAATGTCACAATAAATGTCAACCTGATAAAACAAGGATTTCTTATTGTGTAGGAATTAATTATCTATGGAAGCGTATTAGTTCCATTTTGAAACTTTTTTTTTTCATTTTTTTATTTTTCATTTTCGACACTTTGATCTGTAAAATTTAAACTTTAATCTGTAGAGTTTACACTTTAATCTGCAAATTTTACTCTTAAATATGTAAAATTAACACACTTTTATGGTCATTTTTGTGTTGCCCGCAGGGCAGAGCGACACCTTAGGATCACCTTACACGGCAGCTGTTTTTAAAGCATATCTATATATGATATATGAGGTAGATGAGTTGACTGTTTGAATCAATGCAGATTTAAGTGTACATTTTACAGATTTGAGTGTAAAATTTTCATGATAAAGCGTAAAACTTACAAATTAACGTGTAAAACGTACAAATCAAGTGTAAAATGTACAACTCAAAGTGTACATTTTACAGATTAAAATTTATATTTTACAGATTGAAGTGTACAGTTTACAAATAAAGCGTAAATTTTACAGATTTAAGTGTGAATTTTACTGTGCAATAAAAAAAAATTACAGACTTACGTGAAAAAAATACAGATTAAAGTATCAAATTTACACTAATACGCTTCCGTAATGATCAGTTCAGTGCTTAAAATTGAAAACAACTCATCTTCTTTTATCATCTCAAAGATATTGATGTTAAGACATAAATAATTTGAATATAAACACTTGTAGCCTATTTAATGGAGGTATTTGCAATTATTCATGGAATCTGTGATTCCTAAACATGCTCATGTAATACATAATGTGTGTCTTTTTGATGATAAATTAATTATATGTTTAACTTAAATCATATAATTAAATTATTCAATGTTAATAAAATATCAATTTCCATGTAAATGTTTAAAAAGACCGATTTTATTACCGTCACCCTTTATTCGTGTTGTTATATGTGGTTACACAATGTAGTCCTACACAAAACATTACTCTAAATAGATAATATTTATTATATTTAATATATTAAGAGACAAGTCTTGTCTACATTAAGTATTGTCCTCCTTGAGTTGACTTTCTCATGAAATAATCATCTCTAACATTCATCACGTAATAAGGAAATTTATTTAAAATTCTCAGTCCACTGTAAAAAACAAAAAATCATAATTATATATATATACACGAAAATGTTAGGAGACAATACATCAACTTTTGTGCAGCATGGTCACAAATCATGCATTCCAAATAGCCCTGCCCTTGGTGATATTCTCTATAATACAGTGGTTTCATTGTTAAAAGCTTCCTATTTAACAATTCAAATCTTACTGAAAACCATTGCAGCCTCGATACAGGTATTTTATATTCGTCATATGATATTATTTATGCTAAAAAAGGACAATAGATTCGAGAAAGTAATAAATATTTAATTTATTTAAAATTTCCTTTCGGTAAGAGTAGTGCAGAGTCGTGAACCTGTCGTCCACGTGATGTTTTCTGTCGCTTACAAGATTCATAGTTAACAAATTGACTTTTTACACTTAACTAAAACAAAATTTATGTGATTTGTTTCATTATACTTCGGCTTGAAAAGCGGGAAGGGGGTGTATAGTGATGAAGGTGTTAGTCTGTCTGTCGCTTTGGGGTACCCATCTCTTATCTGCAACTCCTCCTATACCACTATGTAGAATTTAATGATACTTTCACAGAATATGTATTTTATAGTGCCATTGTGCACCTCTTATTTTACTTACTTGTAGATGCCACTCTACAAGTTGTAGGAACGCGTGTCACTAAAACTATGGCGTAATACTCGAAGAAAAAATGAATTCCCCTCTAGACCTACCCGTAAACGTACACGTTTGAAATCTCAACCTCTCTATTATCTTGGATTTTATTTAAACCTGTGCAGTTAAAACGGGTACTTTTTATGAAGTTAGATCGATCAATTAGCTGGTGGCATTCACTGATTTAAAGTTTCTATTGAATTGGGTTTATATAATACCAATAAACACAATTTATTTAGCGTCATAAAACTTAAGTGACATATTATTACACTCTAATATTTTATTTCCAGATTCGAGCCATTGTAAATGAGAGTGGATCGATGAAGGATAATAATGCCGACCTCCATGCCAGCAGGATGGCCTCTTTTAATATGATTCTAGACCCACTTGTCTACATTTTCTTCCGAAGGGAAAATCTTGAATGTTTGTTCCGATTTATAAGGAAAAAGCGCGGGAAATCCGAAAAATCGTCCGATGAGTGCAGTAGTACCAGTGCTAAAACTGATAACACAACAAGATCTGCGACCAACCTAGAAAATATTGAATCTCAGTCGGGCGACATGAATAAATATTGAATACTTAAGCCAAGGGCTTTTTCTGGCAAATGACTGTGTTTTCTTGAGCTATATGAAAAGAAATCCAGCATTGAGTATCCTTTGCTCAGAATAACGACAAAGGAGCAGTTGTGCATGTTCATGAATCACGTGTAGTTACGTCAATAAACAGCTGTGAATGTAAGCTTAGAAGATGTAAAAGTACCCAAATCTTCAACAAATCATTTCTAACGACGTAAAAATGAAGCAGACAACTTAACAAAAAAACATGTTCCCTTAAGCTGAAGGGGTGTGAAAATACTTGTAAATGCACGTTCAACGACGTTTTTAATAGACATACTACGTGTACTACTAGTACTTGTCTTAATGTTTTTGAGAATACTATACTACCTTAATATTTTACCACACAAAGGTGATGTACTCTATAGCTTAAACATTCGTCTACCATGTAGTTATTTCCGTTATCATTCAATCACAAAACTATTGTTATATACGTTATTTTAGAAAAGACAGAGAAGGAAAAAGATAGGGCGTGTAGATGAATTAACTAAAGCAGAAAATTGAGACGACGAACAAAAATATTTACTGTAGATGGAGATTAAAAGCTTGAAGTAGGTACACTCCATTAACAAGCAATGAATTCAAGGAAGTAATTCACTGTAAGAAAAACTTGAAGATATTACATAATTATCTAATGAGCTTAATACTTGTGTGTGGAAACAACAACAATATATACAAAATAAAGCTATGTATAAGTGCTGTTGTTTTGTTTATTATTTTGTTTTAGATAGATTTCAGGTATATATATGACATTATTATCAGCATGCACCTGTTGACATGATTCGCAGTGTATATATATGTCCAATTCCAAATTACCTTTATCTCCCGTACAAGATCTTAAATATTTCTATATAGATCTCCAATATGAAAAGCCTGGTATTTATTCTATGTTTAGGATCCGGTAAGAGCATTTTACGGATATTTTTATACCGAATTTGTATTCCTCTTCAGAAAAAAACTATAGAATAGCTTAATTTCATAATTCACAATGGAAATCGCCATAGGTTGGTGTAAGTGGAAAGTATCTACATACTAGTGCTAGTAATATGATAGAAGTATAAGATATTTATATATGTGGAAGTTTTTGGTAATATAAATCGATCTGGAATATAGTTTAGAAGGTTGTATTGTACATAAATAATTGCACAATACCTTAATGAGACAGAAATATTTTTCTCAAAACAAGATTCAAACAGTTTTCATTTTATGTTCTTCCACGGATGACTTTACGAAAGCACTGTTCACTTTGTTATGTAAGGTTTAATTCTTATTGATTTGATTTTTACATTGCTTTAGCAAACAAAAAAAAAAAAAAAAAAAAAAAAAAAAAAAAAAAAACATTTTAGCGTAATAAAGTTATCAAAGAATTTATTTCAGACAGAAAAAAACATTCCAAATTTCTGATTAAAGGTATCCTTATTACCTCTAGAAAAGGATAAAATAGTTCGTTCTATAGCTATAGTTGCCGTGTCTCTCTTATCAATTTGGTCAAGTATATACATGTAAGATAACAATTGTACATACGTCCATTGTAGGATTAAATCGTAAGGCATCTTGCTCAGAGTAACGAAACAGGATTTGGGACTTTTCAAGTCAATATAAAGCAGTAATTTTGTGATTGATTTAAAAAGGATGTTCAATATTTATCAATCAATAAATCAGCATTATGGAACTAGCTTCATATAAATTCTTACTTAAACGCATCAATTCATCATTATTTTCACATAGCCTCTTAGAATATTAATCATAAAGGATTTATCTCTTTTTTAAGACGCCAAGAGGACATGATTCTTTTCAAAAATCATTTCTTCTCGTCGGTTGCTTTTGTATTTTTGGCATTTTAAAGCAATTGTAGGAATTATTTACGACAGCATGCAGATATAATCACCCTCGTTGAAATCCGACCTCGCCTGAAATATACCACCAGGAATATAATTAAGTGGGTATATTGATAGCAATGCATGTTATTTGAAAGTGTCGTTAAACAAGGTACATAATTGTAAAAATGAAATTCATCACACTCCTGAGTGGTTCGTACTGCCTCAAATTGGAACACAATGGATCATCGAAAAGTGGACAAGAGAGGTTTTCAATGACTTCCGATGTATGGAACCGGAATTTCAAATCAATTTTATTATAATTATTAATAATTATAAATCAATGCTTCATGTCTTGTTTGGCTTATAGTGTTTGAAGGTCGTATGTTAACATTCCTGAAGTAAGATATCGAGAGCATTTTCTTTCTTTCTGTATTACGAAGGCTACTTCAAAATTTTGGGAAATTATATGTTATTCTTATCACTTACTCAGTAAAGACAAGGCTATATCATGTTCTTTTTAGCCTGGATAATAAATGACATATCTTTCGAGGTGTTTTATGCTAGTATCTTCTTTTATATTATAAAGTAAAAGGTTTCTTACAAATCTAATTTCATCTATATGTGATATTGTCTGATTTTTGTGGTGTTCACATAACTACAGAGTGTATAAAAGTCAATTATTTTATTTTCAAAAAGGTTTATTTAATTACATATATGAATATAAATCTTCTTTCATTCTTAGATATAACTTTTTTTTAAGAAGAGAGAGAACTCACAATTATTGCAACAAAGATACTGAAGGATCATTGAAAATAAATAATTGTAAAATGAACATACCAGGAGAGGATTACATAACTGGTCAGACATTGTTCATATAATTAAATAATGTGTAATACATGACACATAACAACCAACTCATTTACATTTAGTCTGTTACGTATCAAGCCAAATACATTGTGATGAAGACCATCCTTGCCCAAATTTTTGTCCAGATCATTACCATGAGCAGTGTGTCCGGAAGGTCTGCACGTGTCTAAATCGTAAGTTTTCAGAGCCTACGTATAAACATCACATGCTTAAGTATGCTAGGCTGAAGAACTACTTCCTGTCTTAAGAGGTTGCATTCAAATCAAATAAGATCACTTTTGGTATTTTAATTGAGTTCTGAAGTGGAAGGGGACATTTTGTTAAGTATTCTACTAGGAATGTAGAAATTTGTTTAAGGATTGACAAACAACTCCTGAAGGAGAGATTCTATAAATATCTTCTTTTTTAGCAGAGATAAGGAAGTATAATTTGAGCCAACCAGATATTAAAATAAACATTAAGCAGTGACATGCATTTTACCTATAAATAAATGAAATAAATAATGCATTATATTAAACAAAAATAAATGATTAAAACCAAAATCGAAAGATTCAATCGGTCAAACAAATTAATTGCTTCCAACGAGTTTGGACTAATAAGACTCCTAAATAATTGTAAAAATAACCACTACCACATGCTTTACTAACAGCTGTCACTTGTCTAAAACATCAGTATATCATGATTTTCAGATTCATGCACAACAGCAGAACAATGTCCAACTGGCAACATGATTGGTTGTCCTCCTGGAATGGCGACTTGTAAAGACGGCCACTGCTACTGTAACAGACACTAATCTGAATTTTAAAAAAACACAATGCCACCAATTATTTGTGTGAGAATTTTATGCAGTTATGATGTTTTGAGTGCCTTGGTACCTGTTTTTCTTCTACAAAAACTTGTCTGTATTATTATTTGTTGCTTCTTGAATTCTTTATATTAATCTTAATGAACGGTATTTTTTTTATAGATCACAAAACTATGTTATCTTAAGTATCATGAATTGTGTTATACTTAGAGACTTCACTGATCATCATATGATCATTACAAGTAAATCATCAACTATAATTTTCAAACCAGTCATGCGGAAGAGGATTTAAAAAACAATATCCATGCGTAATTTCCCCCAAATAAATCGTCCAAAATTGTATAATCTACTGGCAATTTGTACTTATTTCGTCTTACAATCACATTTGAAAACGCTAGATTCATGCACATTCAGTCTATAAGAAGGACATAAAATTAAAAAAAAAAAAGAAACAAAAATAAATACCCCTTTTAAAACTTTATAACATCACTGAAATAAAATTATTTTTAGATAATTTTGTCATTGCGGTAAATCTACTGATTTATTGATACCAAGGGGAAAAGCTAGAGCTTAAAATAGATAAATATATTTGAAAATGAACGTGTAGTTTTCACAAACAGTAGGGGTTGGGGGAGGGAATGAAATACACCTATTGAGAAACATCAGAAACTAATATAAGAAATCTCGAACTATTTCTGCATATTTTTTTCAAAAGCATATATTTAAAAAGATGGCAGATTTGGCATTATTTTGTTTAGGGAAATGCTTATTGCTTGACACTCTTAAGTCACTGAATGGAAGAAATCAATTGGAAAAATATCACTGAAAATTTTCATTCCGTTAAAACTTATAAAATAGATTGTCAATGCAAGAAGAAAAAAATGTTGCTGTCAAAAGGAAAATCAAGCTAAATATGAGTTGGGAGTCATGATCATTTTCTTAATCAATCAGTAACTTAAGATCGGTGCAAAAATATATTTACAAATGATAAGTAAAGCGTTAGTTAGTGGGTTAATGAAAATATCGAAAACTAAATCTAAAGTACATTTATTAAATCATATGTAGATTTATGCTATTTATAACATTGGAATACGTCAAATTTCAATGCTTTTGTGAGACATAATTCCAATATACTCAGAAGGTAGGTAACAACATTCTAATTGAATTCATTCCTTGTTGAATGATTTTAAATATGACGTGAAACGATCATTTGTCCTACAGATTCAATACTTTTTTAATATGTATAATCATAACAGAAAAAAAACACAATGGTCAAAATAATGAAAGTTATTGGAACTAAGAATATCATATTTAAATCTTTTTTTTTATTTTTTTACATACACTGATCACTTTAAATATAGAAATACATCAACGTCATGGTCACCGAAATATGTTTGTGTCTAAAATTACAAATTAATATTTTGGTGATACAGGTTAGATAATACAATAACGACAACTCTGCTAATTTGGACTGAATCACATATCAATTATAATTGATCATAGTAGACTTCTAATTCTCCACAGCATAAACTTTTTTGGGAGGGGAGAGGGAGGGTGTATTTCAAAAACAAGTTCTAATAATTAAGAACACGCAAAAAATTGAGATCATTCGGATCCATGTCAATTTGTTAAACAAGTTATGACATTCATATCAATTGTACTGATCTTAAACATTATGATCTGATATCAAATTCGTATCCTGTCATGTTTTAAAAAAGATTCCAGACAAACTGAATAGAAATTGCATTTCAATAATGGTTCCTTTTCCTTATTCATTCATATGTTCCTAGGGCATGAATGTCCCGCTAACGGTGTTTTAATTTGGAACATGAAAAGAAATGTACTTTAAGCTTGTGTTACTTCTGTCTGAGCTATTAGAAAATATGATAAAGAAAGGAATAATTATCTTGAGTACAGTTCTTGCCTTTCAGAAAATTAGATTAAGTTATTTTATTCTCTTCCTCTTTCGTCTGTATTCTGAAATGGGAAACAATTGGTTAAGATTTTTTCTAGGATTGTGAAAAAAATAGTATACTTACTGTCAAATCAACTCCTTTAGGAGTGAATAGAATATGAAATATCTATTTATTTCTTATCTTCTAGTCGTGATGCACTTTAATTTGATAAAAGACAAGAAGTAAAGTTATAATGGAGCGAACACATTCATTATTCCTATTCAGAAACCTAAGGAATCAAGGATGATTGAAAAATACGCAAATTATAACCCAAAATGGATAGATTCTAGAAGTAAAATAAAGATCCTTTATTGAATTTGAATAACCATAATAATAACCACTACAACATGCTTTACTAATTTCTGTCATGAGTCTAAAACATCATTGTTGATATTCAGATGTGTGCAAAACAGAGGCACGATGCTACCCTGGCAACATGAGGTATCCCCCTTGGAATGGCTGTATCACACTAATTTCAATAAAGAATTTTCCGCCACCTTGAGAAATGTGTGAGATAACTAAATATTTTGAAGTATTTTTGTTTTAAGTGACTTGGTACTTTATTTATCTTCAGTGCTTGTCCGTTGTAAGTTGGTAATATGTGGCTGAGTTCTTAATTTTCTCATTGAACGGTATTGTTTGATAAATACTCCAAAACTTGACTGATTGTTATATGATCATTACATTATTAAACATAATCATTGAATAAAGCGTCGAAGCTAAAAACAGTATAATTCCTCAAAATAATTTTCAATAATGAATTTCATAAGCTAAACTAGACTTGTCATCTTGCCACGCCATAAGAGCTATACGCAGCTAAAAGGCTATAGATAGATATAATTTACCATGTTGATTTCCCAGGAAAACATAGATAATCGGAACATTTATTAGAAATGACACGATGACAATGGAAGTTCTATTTACAGTGTGTGGAATTTGTTTTTAAAATGTCAAGATATGTATTTAATGCGATATTTTAATTATGCTTAAGATGAATACTATTAATCTCTATGTCATAAGTTGCTGGAAAAAAATGACATAGATCCGTGTGGAAGACAGGTTAAATATATTCATACCTTTTTGGAAAATGAACGTCCAGTTTCCGCAATTAGTAGACCATATCATCAATGACATACATGTACTAAGATACCTATTGTAAAAAATCGTAAACACGGACTTGAGTTTTAGAATATATATGATAAATTTAATTTTCGAAACATACTACAATCATGTTATCTTTCGTAAGCTTTTAATATCTAAACAGTTTGAGTGAAAAATCGGTAAACCGTGTTTTATTTCTTCTTTAACGGTCAACCATTTTTATTTTTGAATAACTCTGTATATCTATGTCCCTTTTACACTATATAAAAAAATAAGAAAATTTTATATATAAAGAATAGAAAATAGTTGATATTTCTTTTAAAAATAGGAAATGTAGAGGGGATTGGAATTAATGTTATCTATTTTAATTGAATTATTTTTCAGAATTTGATTCGCTGTTTGTTTGTTTGTTTGTTTGTTTAAAGCCCCTTTGAGAATTTTTCACTCAAATTGAGACGCCACCACTTGCTGCAAATTTAGACCTGTACTCGGCACTTACGGCCTTTGAGCAGTGAGGGATCTTTTTCGTGTCAGCACCTACTGGAACAGGGGACCTCCGTTTTTACGGTCTTATCCGAAGGACCGTTCTTCACAGAGTGGATTCGAACCCGCGACGTAACACAGTTTCCTAGTGCTATATGAGAACCTTTCACGCAAAAAATACATATTTTCATCCTATGTCTAGATGTATATTTAAGTATCACATGATTGCCAACAGTAATTTGTCATCCTTAATGTGGACAAAAAAAGATCTGACTTGACCTTGCTTCTGAAACGAGACGACGATTAAATTTAATTTAGTTGGTACTATCACTTAGGAACGATAAAAGATACCACAGAGTCTGACACGTCTGTTTCATATTTGGATATTTTACTTGAAAAAGACGTTGATGGTAATCTAACAACCAAGCTTTATGATAAACGTGATGACTTTAACTTTTCAATCGTCAACTTCCCTTACTTATGTAGCAATATACCTTCATCACCTGCATACGGGGTTTATATCTCTCAGTTGATTCGATACACAAGAGCATACTCCATGTACAATTTCTAAAACGAGGTGAATAATTGACAAACAAGTTGATGAAACAAGAATATCAGCAGTCTCGTTTAAAGTCATCATTTCGTAAGCTCTTTTGTCGATACAATGATCTTGTCAGCAAATACAATTTATCATTAAGTCAAATGCTGACTGACGTTTTTCATACTAATTGTTAGGCCATTATTTACATATTTAATTGTCGACGGATTTTCCCGTTATTTCCCAGTCATGACAAAGAGCACACGGCGGCTGTGACCTGTCGGCAGGGGATGCTCACTCCTCCATGGCACCTGATCCCACCTCTGATGTTTTGGAGGTCCGTGTTTGCTCTGCTCCTATTTTATATTGTTTAATGGACTTTTGAGCTTGAATACTGTTCGTTATCTCCATATATTTTATGCACGAATCTGTAAAAATTTCATTAATTTTGAAATACGAAAATATGAGATGAATCCATCTTTAAATGTATAATATCAAGAAAATCCCGGATGATTGATTGATTGATTGATTGATTGATTGTGTGTTGTTTTACGTCCCGTTTGAGAATTTTTTTTACTCATATTGGGACGTCACCATATTCCGGTGAAGGGCTTCAAATTTAGACCTTTACACGGCACTCAGGGCCATTGAGCAGTGAGGGTTCTTTATCGTGCAAGGCCTTCCGTGATACAGGGCCTCGGTTTTTAAGGACTCATCCGAAAGACCAGCAACGTTCACTCCAAAGTGCCGAGCGCTTGGCGAAGGAAAAGTTGCTACCTATTTTTTATCGACTTCGGTCAGTCGCGGGCGTGATTCGAACACACGACCTTCCGATCACGAATACCAGTATTAATATGTACAATGAAATTCCTAAAATAAAGGATGTTTTCTTTTTTAAAATCAGTACAAAAATAAGAGAAATTAAAAAAACTGAACAAAATCTGACAAAATACAAAATATATCGTTATTGTAAGGAACGTATCAAGTGTTCTAAAAAGAAAATTAGGTAAATATATTTTTGTAACACGTCCATTTGTTTTTGGAATACGTCCAATTCCAATGTATTTTTGCGAAACAATTCTAATACACTAAGGTACGTGCTGTTTGGAATTCTATTGGAAATTTCTGATCGAATCGATTCCTTGAGTGAATGATTTCAAATAAGATGTGAAGAGAGCACTACATCTACTGATTCAAAACTTCTAAACTACTTCTAAACACTTTGCTTTTTAAAATTAGAACAGATCTAGAAAAGCAATGGCCAACGTATTAAAACAAAATAATTAGCTCTTAAGCAATAACTAATCATTTCATACAAATACACAAAAATAAAATATGGTTGTACATCAAATTACAAAATAATACATTGAAGGTCTTGAAAATGTTTAGATAGAAGAAGAAAGATAACTATGGTAGTTCAATCTGAATTTTGCCGGCATTATCGCTTACAATTAGCAAATAATCCCACAAAGTTGAAGAAAAGGTTATCCAAATACTGGAGTTTTATTCGAACTTCAATTTTCAAAATATTCGTCATTCACTCATGGAATACATGTGATTATATATGTTTTATGCTGTTTTAAAGAATCTCTTATTGAATATATCGTTCAGATCTTAAATACATAAGGCTGATTATCACACATGGGTCTTTGATCAATGCTATGTGATTCTGAACACATTCGAGAAAGTGTTGAAGAAAATCAATGGGCAGTATTTGGAAACATCCTGTCCTCTTTAATTTTATTTCCTGATCATTTCTCTCTAAATGTTCTTTGTTGAACACTTTGCAATGAACAGTACATTTCAATATCATCGCATAAAAAAAATTATCACCTTTTGTTATTTACTTGGGCTAAAATTGTAAAACAGATTTTTTTTTCAACTTTTATGTATGCAAAAAGATTTGTTTACCATTGTATTGGCTGTTTAATATCTGTTAATATATAAAGACGAGAATCTTGTATCTTGAGTATTTTGAGTGAGATTCTGCAGAGTAACTCTAAAAATATTGGCGTATATTTACCAAATTTTGTAACTAAGGAGTAGGAGTAAGACTTGGCTTAAGCTGAAAAGCAAAGTATCCTGTGCTTGAACTCAAGACGGTCTTTCATTCATTCTTTGTTGTAAGGTGCTGGATACCTCCATTGTTGGTAAGATGGTAATGACACAATTTTATGACAGATAAGACCTGCTTTTCCATGCTAAAGTACTTTTTAAAGTGCACTTTAAAATTTCTGACAGTTGTGTCACTGATGATGATACTGTCTCTGACTTACAGTTGCAAATTTGAGCATTTGTTGTTTGATGTTCTACGTGAATTTGAATATCTCAGTTTCAGAAATTACCTTACATCCATGATCCAGGTGTATATGTCCAGAGGCAGCCTCTAAGCCTTTTGAAATAACTTATCCAGCTTTCTAGAGGTTTAAAATCATGTACACTTGCATGTCATCGGCCAAACAATGAAGAACCTTGTCGATGTCAGATTTCTCCGACCTTACAAGGAAGAAATACATACCTTTTGTCCAAGGATGGAACTTTGTAGGACACTGAACATAAAACCGCATGTATCTGTCATCACCTAGTCAATGATAATTTGCTGATATCTACTGGTAAGGTACGAAAGCTCAGAAGGTTCATTCGAGATTCGAGATTTTAAGTACAAAAATCGAAATACGAGATTCGAAATTCGAATTTCGAGATTTTCATTAGTCAATATCTAAATTAGCCAATCAAAAGGCAGATTCAAGATTCGATTACTCCCCTTTGCTTAGTTTATTGTTGTGTATATTTATTAATAAAGAGAATAATTGTAATGCATTATTTATTGTGTATGGGTTTCACTGTCAAGTTCACTTTAAGTCAGTTTCTGCAGGTATGCTGAATTGTTAGTGAACGCTTAAGTAGACTGTTATTATACTTTACCTGTATTATATTTTGTTATCCATGAAATCATAAAAAAAGCAGGGGAAAACCAGAGAATGGTCAAAGTAGATTTTATTGAATTGCAACAAATCTCTAGCAGGTCCAGTCACAGTCGTCGGTATTGCTGTTATATTTACACTCTGCCAGGTCACCTGGAGTGTCAGAAGCTGAAGAGCAACGGAATCTATTTCCTAAAGCACACACCTTCTCGGGTTTATCGTGGCCTACTCTCAGTATAATATTTTCAATCTACAATATGTTTATATTATGAATCTAAAAATACCTATATATTTTTTTTTTAAATTCAGACTATTCAATAGAAAGTTTTGCATTGACATCAATTGCATTTTTTAAAAAAAATTATCTATTTATTTATTTATTTGTTAAATCGATGTGCAAATCAAATCTTACTTTGCATTTACAATCATCCTCGGAATATGTCGGAAAATCTCTGTTTGTGCCATCGACATGGGAAAAGAACATCATATCGCATAACCTTATCCTCATTTGTCTGTTATGAATGTAACCTGTGGAAAACCTTGATGATAGAGATAATCTAGTCCCATGTACAAGGCAGGAATTAGCAAAGACTGTGGGTGTTCTTTTTACAACCTTTAACTAATATAAACAATACAAAACAGAAAGGAAGAAAAAAGAAATAAAATAGGAACAATCCCAAAATTATAACTTTCATTATAATTATTGCTGGAATGTCTCAACTGTAGTGCAACTAGATTTGACAACAGGTCTCTAAGTGACCTTTAGAATTTAGGCGCCAACTGGCGCCTAATCAAAAAAATTTAGTCGCCAATGGAAATTTTTAGTCGCCAGGCTCTTTTTGTTAAAGTTAATAGTAATCAATAGAGGGGCGTATGCTTACTAAAAAACAAAAAGGTGACTAAGAAAATACGTGTCCAATGCTAAAAATAATTTCCTCTTTTTAAAATTTATTTTCGTTTCTTCAGAAAGATAAAAATTGTTAAAAGTTTCCGAATTCGACGATCGCCGAGTCAATTTGAAATGGTCGCCAGTTTGGCGACTTATGGAAAATTTCTAGGCTCCAATCAAAAGTTTAAGGCGCCATGGCGACTAAATTAGTCGCCAATTAGAGCCCTGGTCAAGACAGAATATGTGTATTTAGAAAAAAGGACTTCTATCTAAATAGATAGATCTCTTTTTTCAAACATGGAAAAGACAGATTTAGGAAATTTCTCAAAAAAACACTTTTTGAACAATAAAATTACAACAATGCATTACTTGCTACATGTATTGCACGATAAATCAACCTCAGGAAAATCTTAAGTCAGCACAATGTCTTATTTACTTCCAAAATCTTGTAGAATATTTGGGTGTCTTACCGTTTATAAGATACTCTTTATTTACTTTTAGTCCTACACCACACACAGAATCAGATCCTGCCGTCCGAATTTGCACCGTCCCTTCCTTTTCCTCAATTATATTCTTATAAGAAATGTAACAATAACAATTGAAGGAATTTACTCAAACATTCATATAAAAATAGTACACATGAAATTTTTTGCCGAAAAGCAGACGTACGAAAGTATTAGAGTGAGATAAGAACATCCAATGATTATCTTAAAGAATATACATAGAATTAAAGAAATACTTACGCCTTTATAAACTTTCAATATTTCCACTTCATAGATTCTTTCTGCATTTACCCCTATTAAGCCATCTCCATAAGTCAGTTTTGTAACCTTACCACGAACAGCTGAAAAATATATTATGTCAACATTTTGGGTAATTTGATGTAAACAATTTTAATTAAACTTTCCAACATGAAAAAAGATTGTTGTACAGTATTTACGCATGCCTAATTGTGCGTCTTCTAACTTGGTACAAAGTCAAATTCATTATTATGATATTTTTCTTATATTTCAATCACTGTTAAGAAAAATAACAAAAATAGTGAAAAAAATAAACAAAAGAAATAACAAAATGCCTACAATTCCAAGTTCATAATCATAACAATTGTAGCATTGTATATGCTGTATTTGCCTTTAAATTTAAATAGATATATAAATGTAAAAGGTGAAGATAACGAACAGTTATACTATTTTCTCTTTTCTTTTTTTATTAGTACATGTATAATACATTGTAAAAATTCAAAGATTATATTCAGAGATAGAGAGAGAATGGAAATAGCGACTTACCATACTCAGACGTGCAGTATTTGGTTCGAGGATTTCTGAACGCACAACTACATCCGGTAACAGCAGACAGCTGTACCATGATAACAATAATCATGAGAGCAAAGGCCTAAAAAGTATAATAATTATTATTTTAGATTTCTTCTCAAAACGTTTGAGGGTCCTTCGGATGAGACCTTAAAAGCAGAGGCCCCGTGTCACGGTAGGTGTTGGCACGATTCGATAAAGAACCCTCACTGCTCAATGGCCCTGAGTGCCGAGTAGTGGTCTAAATTTTAAGTCCTTCAGCGGTATATAGTGACGTATCTACATGAGTGAAAAATTCTCAAATGGGACGTGAAACAACATACAATCAATCAAAAAATTAATCAAAACATTTGACAATAAAGATATTGCTTTATAACAGCCTTTAAAAATGTAAATGAAACCTCGTAATTTTACCGCCATAGTCCTCTCTGTATATCTGGATGGAACACAGATTTCGTTCACCAGCTGTAACTCTGTTACTCCCGCTTCATTTATACATTTAAAACTGCCATCAGGGTCATTTTGTCTAGCAAATTATCCCATCAATTGCTACAATGATTTATACATAATAGAGGATAAAGTGTTTGATTGTAGTAGTGATCTAGGAATTCAACATCTGTTACATACATAATCATACCAAATTAAATATTTTTCAGTTCATTGTTGTATTTTATTCCATACTTTATTTTTTTTTAATTAAATTTCTACACGAAAGAAAACAACGACTCGAAATAATCCACTAACAACTGTAAATAAACAATTTGGTACTATTGTTAAAATCACTTAATTATTGAATTATTTACTCACTTAATTCAGTGTTTGCCACTACTGTTGTAAACACTGTATTAAACATTAATATTTAATAAATAAACCATTATACATGTAAATTGTATGATTTAGCACATGTGTTTTATCTGGAGATATTTTCATTGTACAACTTTGAACCCTGATAACCAGTTTGAAAATAATTGTTCACTAAATGTAAAACAAAAATTATTTGTTAGTTTATCAATTCCACATATAAAATTAGTCTAAATACTTCATTCTATATTTTCTATGTTAAAAAATACAGTGTCTACTATACTTGTCTACTCTGGATGTTTTGTATTCCGAAGTCTTGCCAAATGGGATATAAGTTTTCAGCTCATTTCTGTAAATTCAGTTGTTTGAAATGTCTAAAAATATCTAATCCGAAATGTTGTCTAATCCCATTTGGTGTCCGGATGAGATAAGTTTTACTTTACATCGATTTTTAAGGGCAAAAACCAGCAAATAAACAATTGTGCACAAATATACCAAATGTTGTAATGACAGACCCACGTGCACAGTAATTACCCCCATCCTAAACGATAACTGGTGGCACTGTTCATGATTTATGAAAATTTGTATTAAATAAATCCAGTTAATGACAGTGATTATTTGCGAATGTGAAATAACAAATAAAATGACGCTTGGATGATCGAAAATTAATAGTTACATAATTTAAGGAGGGGTTCTTCTCATATTTGTTTTATCTAAAAATAAATGAAAATTTCAGATTTAAGATAACGATATCACCAAGTGCTGCTATCAATGAGATTGAATTTGACAATTTTATTTTAGGTGCAAGGTCAGGTCAAGGTCATCATCTTTTTCCTTGACATCAAGAATAAAAATATACTGTTGCCAATCATTTGATGTTTCCATTTATTTTTAAAGATTAAATGATTTTCTTTTTTGCATAAAAAGATCTCACCATATAAGGTTTATCAGATGATACTACCACATTAAGATAAAGAATATAACTAAAATAGGTATTGGCTAATTCGAATTTCCTCCATTTTAATTAAATTTTTAGGGAATATTAGTTATTTTGATATACTTCATATGTTTAAATTTTTTCCTATTCTCACATATGGTAAAGTAGTCATATCAAGATACAAAGTGATACGAAAACAAAAAGTATTGACCGTTTAGTATGAGAGGAAAAACACTTTTTACTGATTTTTTGCTCAAATCTGTTCTGTTCTTAGATCGGAAGCTTTCAAAAGCTAATAAGACTGTAGGTCGTTTAGAAAGTTGAATTTATTTCATATATTTTAAAAATTTAGGCCATAGTTATTAATGTTAGTCACTTCAGAAAATTTCATTCAGTCTTTAAATGTTTTAAAAAATTAACAAAATTCAATGTTTTGTAATAATTTTAAGATGCAGAAAAGGAGACATTTTCATACGCCGTTATTCCGCCAAAAATATAGTCATTGCTAGAAAGATTCGTAAAATTAATTTTATTAAATTGTAACAAGCCGTCAAAGGAAATATCTTACTTACTTTGCATTTACAATCCTCCTCCGTATATGCCTCATCTGTGTTTAAGTCATCAACGGGGGAAAGGTATACCATATCACATACTAGTAGTCCAGTCCGCATTTGTCCTTTATATATGTTATCTGCGGAAAATCTTCAATATACAGAGACTATATTCCCAAGACCAACCCAGGAATTGACAAAGACAATTAGTGTTCTTGTTACAACCGATAACTACCAGTATTATAAATGATAAAAAAATAAATAAAACTGGAGGATACAAAAGACTCTCCACTTTATTATTGCTGTCATGCTTTGCGTCTCGATTTAACCGTGCAGTCTGTACGGATAGAATAGAGAATATACATGTAAGTAACATCTTTATTTCTATATTCAAAAAATGCAAGCTGTACAAATTACTGTCCAAAAAATTGTTTCCTTTTATATTTGGACTACTGAGGAAAATTCTAAACTAAAGAGCAAGCATTTCGAAACATTTTTTTAAAATAAACTTTACTAGTAGTTTCGCCACGAAATGGAATCCATTCATTCGTGATAACCTATTATATATATATATATATATATATATATATATATATATATATATATATATATATATATATATATATATATATATATATATATATATATATATATATATATATATATATATAATATTTTCGAACGAAAAGCAGACGGACCAAAGTATTACAGCTAGGAAAAGCAATTCATGTTTCCCTCAGATGATGTAGATACATACGCCTTTGTAAACTTTTGATATTTCTACCTCAAAGATTCTGTCTTTAGATCCTATTTCTTCATCACCATTAATCAAATTTGTAACTTTACCTCAAACAGCTGAAAGAAATGTCAACCTTTTTATATTATGATTTACTCGACGTTATGCATTGTATTTTCAAAAATAAATGATATTGTACAGTAAGCATGAATTGCTATTTATCTTTTACCTTAGTATAAGGTCAAATACATCTCAACCTATGTAAGTGAAATATATATATATATATATAAAAGAAAATTGAAAATTGAACAAAAGAAAAATAAGCATAAAATCCCTTAATTGAGATTTATGCCAACAACCATCGTATATTCTGTACTTGACAGTTGAACAATAAAAAAATACAAAGACATCAAAATTATTCTCTCTCTCTCTCTCTCTCTCTCTCTCTCTCTCTCTCTCTCTCTCTCTCTCTTAATATAACATAGAGAGATCGTATTAAGAGAGAGAGAGAGAGAGAGAGAGAGAGAGACTTACCATAATCAGATTGGCAGTATTTAGTTCGAGGATCGCTCCTAGCACAACTACACCCGCTGACTAAGGTCAGCTGTAGGGAGATTACAATCAACACAAGAGCAAAGGCCTAAAATATTTAATAAATAATATATTCTAAGCGATCTTTTAACAATAAATGTTGGTCTAAAACTCTGTGAAAATGATATTTTTTGGATTTTACCGCCATTTTCTTCTGTTCAGCTGTGGATAGTGAACGGGTTTCGTTCATCAGTCTGTCACTTCTGCTTCTCCCCTCCTTTTAACCATTTATATCTGAAAACAAAATTGCCATTAGGAATATTTAGCCTGGGAAAATATTTTAACATATTTGCTTCTATGAATTATTCATGATGAATTGTAATATTGAATGTTTTTACTTTAATCTATTTCTACGAGTACGAAGTCATAAAGAATAAAAAAAAAATAATAACGAATGTACCAACAAAACTATATCTAAGCATAATTTCTCACTAGTAATAAACCATTAATAAAATCTTTTACAAACTAAATCCAGCACTAGCCGTCAAAGTTTTATATAGCCGTATAGGTTTTAATATACATGTAAACTGTTTGTTTATTTTCGTTGTGTTAAATTTTTAATGTTTAAAGAAAAGATACTGATTTGTTTAGATTTGATTTCGTAGTTGAAGAAGAAACATGATATGTTACATGTAAGTTTGAAATTTTAACATTTGGTCTCATCATTCAATAAAAACAACGAAAATTAATCCCCAACAAAAATTAAGTGATTTCACTAATACTCGTATATATGTTTATTGTTTGACAAAAAGGTTAAGCTTTTATCACCATTGCTTGAAAATCCCATAGTTTTATCATTGAACTCAAGTTAAATTAATTCCATTAAAGAAGACTTTTATTGAATTGATCTTTAAAACATACTCTTTTTGATATTTGGTTTCAGCATAGAAAGATTAATTGATTGAATGTGTGTTGTTTTACCTCATATTTGTGAATTTTTCACTCATACAGAGACGTCACCATATACCGCTGAAGGGCCTCAAATTTAGACCTGTACTCGGTACTCATGGCCTTTGATCAGTGATGGTTCTTTATCATGCCAACGGCTACCGTGACACTGGACCTGATAGGAAGTTCAAAACTAGCTTTTTCATTTTTTTACTTTTATAACGTGAAATTACGATATAAAAATACAAAAATGGATATTAAGGAAATGTGTGAATGCTATGATAAATTGTTTCACTCCATTTGAATCATATTTGTGAAAATTATTATTAATTAGAATTAAGGACCCTCTATACACTGATGAAAAATGTTTTTTGGACTTTGAGAAAATTATATAGCGTATAGGAGGTTATTTTGAAATTAACCAATTCATTTTTAATATAGGGAGCGTGTCTTTTTTATCCAGGAAAAGTCTTCAAAGATAAAGAAGTAATAATAAATCTAAGTTGGAATAACTTGTGTCCAATCCCATTGATTGTGTTTCAGTAAAATATGTTTAAATCAAATAATAATAAAGAAAATTCGCTTTTGCTTACTCAAATGGAGAAAATACATGCAAATAAAACTACACAAAAGTACCCTGAAATCAGGATGGAGTGTAGAGAGAGTCCTTAAGAGAAATTATGCAGAAATCAAACAAAAATGTGTTGACGCCTATAAAAATACATCTGATTCAACAAAATTGCCTATTTCATAGAAAAACATAATGATGGGGAAGTAGCATATGGTTTGTAATTTATTGTCCTCTTTTGTGATCTATTTTCCGTGCAATTATCGATGAAATGAACTTGAATTTTTCTGGATGTCATCAATAATAAAAATGATAATTATACATTAACTTTTGACAAAATTGAGCGCTTTTCGTATATTCGGATTTGGTATTGATGGTAAAAAGGGTCATGGTTAATTTTTTTTTTTTTTTTACTTTTAGAAAAGCATTTAAATTCAGTCATTTTTGTCTTTAGAAATGCCTTCTGTTTTATGTATTTGAAAACATTTTACGTTCACTAGATTCAAAAACTTATAATTTTTCTATACATTTTGCAAGTCTTCGGCCTAGTGCATTGTGTACATCTGCACTCCTATACATTTATCAAAATAACATTAGCGAGATAAGATTTATTCGAGGGTTGTCCCAGAAAACGCAAATTTTTAAAATGTTTATTAAAGTACTTGACCGCAATGATTCATATTTTGCAGATTATTATGAAATATTTTAGTCATTTTGACAAAATATTATGAGGTTGTATTGTCATATAAATATGAAAACAGCATTTAACGGGTGTGAAATATCGGAGGTTAGCGCACCACAAGTTTTTCACTTTTTGGATGGAGGCTCAAAGAGCATTGTGTCCTTTACTATCTTTTTCAGCGCTTGGAATTTTGATTGCCAACTAGCGGTGGAAATCTGAAACACGTCAGACACACCCATGTTGATTATCATTTTATATGATTTTGACGATTTCCCAAAAGAAAATGTAATTAATAGATAAAGTTTAATAACTGTCTTTGTAGTATTAAAAGAATATTAAGAGGCCTGCAAAATTTTGACTTCATATATTTGTGAACCGAAAAATATCAAAAATGTTGGCGTTTTCTGTGACAACCCTCGTAGATTCCAAAACTATATTCAAAAAAAAATGTTTTTAAAACTGTCGGTTGTCTGAAGAGATTGCTTTTTGTGTTGATTTTTTTTTAAATAGGGATTCCGTTGAATCAATCCCTCTTTTAAGATAGGTGACGCTCCAGCAGTTCTACTGAATGCTCTCTCTCTCTCTCTCCCTCTCTCTCTCTCTCTCTCTCTCTCTCTCTCTCTCTCTCTGAAACCCAATTCTCCTAATATCTGAACTGGTTTCAAACACATAGTTCATCATTTAGTCAATACATGTGTCTTTTAAAACGGAGAACGTGAAAATAAACCCCGATTCCTTAATTCTGTATCTCTGTGTAAATATTTTGAAGAAAGAATTCTATATAAATTCTGTATTAGTTTTTATACTTTCATAAGGTGATATTACGATGACAGTTACATGTATTTATATAACCGGATAATTAAGAATTGTGTTTACAAAGTTTTGTTTGTTTTGTTTCTTTGATTTTTTCACTCATATGGAGATGCCACAACTTGCCGGTGGAGAGCTGCAAATTTCGACCTATACTGGGCACTTGGGGCCATTGAGCAGTGAGAGATCTTTCTCGTGCCAGCACCTACTGCGACACGGGACCTCGGTTTATACGGTCTCATCCGAAGGACCGGTCTCCACGTCCCACAGTGGGATTCGACCCCGCGACGTGAGGATCAACTCCTTTCTCCTCGACACTAGAGCAAACGCTCTAACCACTGCACCACGCGGGCGACTACAAAGTTTTGAATGCTATAATAAACTGTTCGGTGGCCTTGTAATATATTTTTAAAATATTTTTTACCGAAAATTAAGGCATTATGCTCGACATTAAACCTAAGTGTGTGATATCCCGAAAGTAAATCCGATTCCACAGAATTGCTTTATTCATAGAAAAACATAATAATTGAATAATAGGATATGGTATTTTATCTTTGTGATGAGTAATTTTGAATGCCTACATTTAAATGTATTTTCGTACAATAATTATATTGTTAATTCGTCAACAGTACATGTAATTAAGGAAAGATGATATAAACTTTTTTTCAAAAATAATAAAAATCACAACATATTTATATAAGTAGAGTGAACAAGTTTAGCTGCATAGATTTTGATTTTTCATATCAAAATTTCTTGGTAATACCCTATAAAGTGAAAAAAATGTATAGTTTTATGAAGGTGATGGCTAAAAGGTCGAATTTTGAACATCATAGAAATTTAATATCTGTAATTTATAACCGAAATAGGTCGGAAAATATATGCCAGTCCATGCATCCGAGTTTTTGATTGCATCGTCTTTTGGTTCGTGGGTAAAACGTTCAAGATTATATCTTTTCTTTTAGAAAAGCATTAAAATTTATTTTTCTGTATTTAGAAATGCCCGCAAACTGACAACTAAACTTTATGATAAACATGATGACAATTTTTCTTTCGTTGATTTCCTTTGAATGTAGCAATATACCATTAATTTCCCCACGGTAAATTGAAGTCCAGGCTTTGTGACATCATAGACAGCTGCTTTTCAATAAAAATGGAACTCGTTAATAAACTTACCTTGTCATTGGTCATTTACAGAATTATTTTGTTAAAAAGCACTCTGACTGTACACACAAGTACACTGAAGTTGATATTGAAAAGATGCTTGAGTTTCTTATTGAAAATATCTATTTAGTTTTTGGAGATCAGGTCTTCCAACAATCTGTAGGAATTCCCATGGCTACCAATTGCGCCCCGTTATTAGCAGACGTACTTTTGTATTCATATGAAGCAGAATTTATTCAAAAACTTCTACATGAGAAGAAGAAAACACTTGCTGTGGCTTTCAACTCGACATTTCGATATATCGACGACGTACATGTGTATTATCTATTAACAATACTTAATTTCATTAATATGTCAACTCGATATATCCCAATGAGCTTGAAATAAAAGATACCACAGATTCTGACACATCTGTTTCATATTTAGATACTTTACTAGAAAAAGACGTTAATGGTAACCTAACAACAAAGCTTTGTGATAAACATGAACACTTCAATTTTTCAATCATCAACTTCCCTTACTTATATAGCAATATATCCTTATCACCTGCATATGGGGTTTATGTCTCTCAGTTGATTCGATACGCAAGAGCATGCTCTACGTATGAACAATTTCTAAAACGATGCAAGCTATTGACAAACAAGTTGATGAAACAAGGATATCAACAAGTTGTTTGAAGTCATCTGCTCGCGAGTTTTACGGTCGATACAATGACCTTGTCAGCACATACAACCTATCATTGAGTCAAATGCTGACTGACGTTTCTCATACTATTTATACATTGAACTGTCTACGGATCATGACAAGGTGCAAACGGCTGGTGTGACCGGTCGGCAGGGGATGCTCACTCCTCCATGGCACCTGACCCCACCTCTAAATTTTGAGGTCAGTGTTTGCTCTACTTCAAATTTGTATCTTTTCATTGGACTTTCGAGATTGAACACTGTTCGTTATCTTCATATTTCATGGAGTTCATGTTTCCCAATTAATGCGATACGCAAGAGCATGCTCTACGTGCGAACAATTTCTGAAACGAGGCAGGTCATTGACAAATAAGTTGATCGCATAAGGATATCAGCAATCTCTTTTAAAGTCAATTCCGCAAATACTATGGTCGAGACAATGGCCTTGTTTGCAAATACAATCTTTCGTCAAGTCGAATGATGTTTTTCATACAAATTTTTATATCATTATTTTCACACTGAATTATCTACGGATTTTTTGGTTTACTGGACCATGACAAGGAGCACATGGAGGGTGTGAATGGTCGACAGCAGGAGTTGTTTACTCCTCCATGGCACACTTCTGTGCGTGTTGGCTCTGCTCATAATTTGCATTGTTTAAATGGACTTTTGAGAAGATCACTGTTCGTTATTTTCATATTTCACAAGATTTGATATCTTCCTAAACAATACTTCCGCTATTCTCATGAACTCTTTCATGAAGGTTTTCTGGACAATATATTGTCCACCACTTTCAGTGCATTCTTGGAAAACATTCATCAAAATAACATAAGCGAGTTTCAATGATGTATGATTACTGATTTCCACGAAAATATAGATATAATAAAGTGATGTGCTCGATCAGAGCTGTCAAACTAGTATTTTCTTTTTTTTTAAATAGTCTTAAACAGAATGTATGTGAAAAGAAATTGGGCAGAAAGGAATACAATACTTACAAATGTTTAATATGAAGAGTTTCAATGTATATTGTCCTACAGATAATTTGAGAATTGTCAAGGTTGACAGTTTCTGATAGAGGTATGCATTAGCACAGGAATGTAAGATAAGAGACGGTTAATCACCCTTGTGTTTAGAAGTCTGTCAGCTATTGTTCCATAGACCAGAAATGATTCTGCCTTTCCTGACATTTGCTTGCTTCTCTGGCATAGTGAGTATTTGTGGGAAAAGTATCTTTTTAACTTCATTTTTTATATGTTTCGAAAAATAATCTTTAAAATTCATGGATAAAACATTACAATTTCAATGTTTTTAGAAAATTCTCTCTCTCTTCTATTCTATTCTATTTGCTGCTGCATCTTACTATCAAAACTGTTTGGGAGAAATAACGTAATGTTTTGCATTATTCAAATGAGCACAACTCCTCGAAATTAAATGTACCGAATCGTTATCATAATAAGATAAATATAAATTTGCCTGCACGATCACTCTCAATCTCGGATATCGTACAACATATTTCTGTTTATCCTTGCAAAATTTCTGTTGGTAGCTTTATATAATTTATAGAATGTCACATAATTTAATGTAGTGTTAGATGAATGACTTGTAATTATACAATAAGAAGAATAAAGTCAACCAAAATAAAACTTTAGCTTTGTCTAGGCACGGTTTATATTACCTACTTTGTTAAAATAAGATTCAGGTAATGTGAAGTCTTTTATTTACCATAAACTTTGCTAGTACATTTATGTGCTTGACATACAGAGAAAGGTTCCTATACGGTTAACATATTTTGATTTTATTTTCAAAACACATTTCACAAAATTAAACAAAATTAAAAATGGAACACAACAGAAATAAGTTTGTGTATCATTACAAATTATTGAAGTTCCATAGAAGAAGCAATTTTTTTTTTTTAGTATTACATGAAAAACGTGTTATGGATAATATTGTAGATCTTTCAGCCAATTAGGGCCTCAACAACTGCCGAACAGATAACAACTACGACTGCGCATGGTCACCATCATCAGCATCACACCCATCCACCTAAAACAACACATGAACCGAACGAATTGGAGTCGTTTACCTTCTTTTATGATTACAGTACAGTAAGAATTGATGTCTACTCATTTCTTTTACTTTTTCTATATTTAGAGACTATTACTTTTAGATTTTCATAAATATATTTAAATAAATCCTTCTTGTTTTATACTGAATGATTGCTTATTAGGCATTGTTTTTGCACTGTTAAGTAATCAAATCATGTAATCTTTTACTTTTAGCATGTTCTTGCTGTGAAATCATCACTACATATCTGTTACTTATATAAAACATCTGCACAGGAACAAACCGATGTTCATACGTCACATGGACTGCACACTCTAGAGGTATAAAGATTGTTGCGATTAGGACGAAATAACAAATATTTAGTTTCTTTTACTATTAGCACTAGTTTTGATTGCATTAATGATTTGTTTTTACTGAACATCGATTAACTATAATTGGTCTGTTTCGCAAATTGTGACCAAAAGAAAATCATAAAACATCATTGAAAAAAGAAATTAAAACACTTAATTGCTAACTTAGAATTGCATGTAATTTAAATATTACTTTTATTTATGTATGTTAACCTATTGGGACAAATTTTACACCAAGATTCATGCTTTAGTCTATTAGAAGAAAAACAACGATTTTTATGTTTGAAAAATTAAAATTATTTGCACATAAAAATAAAGATACATGGTATTCTTCAGTGCATATACCATTATTCATATAAAGAATGAAAATAATGAAGACATGTCTTTGAATAGTCCTAGTGGGTAACTACACGCTATGTAATAAAAATGTTTATAGAAAAACTTAATGGACCTCATCGACGCCGGGTCAGCCATGAAGCCAATAACTAAGGATGCCCTGACAGCAATGGGAAGGTCGCTAGCACATTTCTGCAGCCACACACAAGTATACATGCAACTGAACTAGGATTTTTGTGCATTGATTCATCAAGGAATAAAAGTAAAAACTCCTCTAGATCTTCTCATTACTTTTAACCAAACAGAAATGGTGATGCTCATATAAACATATAACCTTAGATGGTCATGTGCTTTAAGGGTGCCAATTCTAAATTGACATGATTACTCAGTATTATTGACTGATATCATCCAGAGTCCGTCTAGTCTTGCTATAGTAACCCAGTAAGTGGACATTTAACTTCCATGTACAAACCTGCATGTACTTCAATGAAAAGAGAGGTAAACAATGACTTTTTTTTTCAAAATCCTTTATAAAACGATTCATTGCATTTGTGTTCCTTAGTGTAAAAGAAAAATGTTCACTATTTTAGTTGACACTATCGCATTCTAATTTACTTGGATAGGTTTTTTTTTCTATAAAGATTAAGTTAATCATAGCAACGGCATTACCCATACGGACAATTAATATTTATATATTCTTGATCAAAATGCTAATTTAATCTAATTGAAAACAAAGGTATTTCCATTGATATTTTTATTGAACTTCTTAATATTAAAGCTGTCAATCCATGAAAGTTAGATTGCACTGAAGGACATGCAAGATTGCAATAAAATAAACTTTCAAAACGACTATTTTTCTTTCAATTGCAGGAATGGTTAACACTAGCTGCAGATCTGTAGCTCTCTGGTCTAAATAAAATTTGGACGACGAAAGAGCTACCGTGACACCCATTGAAAAAATGCATATTTATTGCGCACAAAAAGTTGTGATCAGTTCTGTATTTATTTCTCCAAATTCTTACCTTAGCAGCACAAAAGCTCGATTTCAAAAAAATTCCATTGATCTCTATCAACTTCTCTCGTGGTTGACATCTGCACGAAGCCAGTTAGACCACATTATCTTGCCTCCCAAAAGTTGGCAGTATAAATAGGCGAAATTTTCGGTGGTTTCAATAACATACCCAGAATGTTATGTGGAATGTTTTGATGTGGAAATAGTAAGAGAATATTTTAGGAGTAAACAGTCCTGACTGAGGGAATGGTGCATTTCTCTTTAGTGAAATAGAGTTTCTTTTTTCAGCACTATCACATTTCCCCTATATTGCTCTATTGTTAAAACAATACACAATGAGACTACAAACAAAAAAGCCTGTTAGGATGTACATTGATTAGTCTGACCCTTTTGTGTACTTGTGTATTACGTCATCACTTTGGTGTTAATCAATAAAATGTTGAACTGAAACAAAACCCAGACTAATCTTTTTCGTCATTTTGGTCTCATCAATTAAAATACAAAATAAAATAAAAATTTAGCGTATAGTGCAAATACACATTGATAATGAAACATAATGACGGTAATAAAGTAAATGCAAAATGCTACAGAGTACTTAACTGAGACACATTCTATATTTTATATAACTACTTACCTAACTTTTAACAAACGTCTAATTTATTTGCGTATATTTTTCTTTTGAAATTCTTAATCATCATATCCACCTCAATTTTTATATTTACTTTGAACATTAGCAGAATTAGTTTTTACATATGCACCTATAGTGATGCATTAATTGTGCTTCAAAATATAAAAAACAAATTACACCTCTGAGACTTTACATGTTATATTGGTTAATAATTGAAAACAAACCCAAATGACTGTTTTACAGTTAAGATAATTATCTTCATGGTGATTTAGGCGTTGCTTATGACTTTATGAAGGTTTTTTTTAAACCTTTTTATATCAAAATGTTTATTTGTCGTGTGATTCAATGTGAAGAAATTTGAATTGCAAGATGGTATTCGAATTTCCATTGGTAACTCGTTCACACATTAATTACTTTATATATTACTTTATAAATGTTTTCACCTCAGAATTGTACGAAGGGAACTTAAATGGATCTGACCTTACAGGTAAATCCCCTTCTTCCAATCAAACAAATACCATGATATTCAATGTTTCTGAAAAATGCAAATAAAATACCAGAAAGTACATAATCTGAGCATAACAACACGGCGAGATGTCCGATTATGAAAATTCTCATTTCATTTACACTTTACTAATTAATCTAGTGCACGCCGGATGATTTGTTGTGAAGTACGACTCCTGTTATTTCAAGGAAAAGGCCAAAGTCTGCAATGGTCAGTATATGCTTATTTTTGTGTAAAAATATCCTTATCTTTTTTAAGCATTCTTTATTAACGGAAATAGATTTCTATATACAGATTTCAAACCTTTGAGTTTTTTTTTTAAAACGACAGATTTGAATTTTAATCCAAATGTTTTCGGTAATTTGATTTTTTTCTTGTCTAGTTTCTTTGCTTGTTTTGTTTATTAAGCTGGAAAACGTTGCTTAAAATATGTGAATCTATTTAAGGGATTATAGTATATTTTTTCTATGTGAAAAATAAAGAATAATCGTACATATGCACGACTATTTTATCGGGTGATTGTGTAAGTGCTAAATATGGTAAATTTCAAGAACCTGTTAATCATTTTGTCATTTTATATTCCGGAATGTCAGAATATTAATAATTCCTGGTATATTGCATGGAAATTATGTATAATTGTTTAAAGTCAATCAATAAAACTGTCTTAAATACATGTAGATCATAGCATCCTAATTTTTTCTTTACAGATGAGCTACACGTTGTCCGTTCTTCTTATTTTAATGACAGTTTTGCAGTACTGCACACTGCAGATATATCCCAATCAAGGTAATTATTTAATTGAAACTCGTCTTACCAGATATCTCACAAGATTCTGAACAAAGCAAGAAATGAGTATTGAAAAAATGATTATTCAGCCATCACAATGGTTGCAAGAAAACAAATAGATAATTGTTACTTTTATTAGGAACAACTTATACATGTATCTCCTTATTCTAATCTACCTTATTTGCTAACTAATTGTTCCACTCCCTTTTGTTATAACCATGATTTTTCAGTTAAAGTCAACATTTTAACATAATTTCTTTTTAATTAATTCATTTTAGATTAATAAACAATGACGACTAGTAATCGCCAGATTTTTTTTTTAATTTATCATCAAGAAAATTGTAAATATCCATAACACTTAAACAATATTAATAACTTTAAAAGACCTATGTAAGAAAGTTAGTTTATTACAAACTATTCTGAAATGGAACTTTCAAATTCTTTTCCTTTCATAACGTCCTCAAAAACCAAAAGTTAATTTAATTTAATAAACATAAGAAAGGTGAATTGAGACAACTAATTAAGTGGTAATTGTTCTGTATTAAAAAGCAAAATGTTATTTAAAAAATCATATAAATGCAACAAATTCATGCATGTAGGTACATGTTATTATGGTAAATTATCCATAATTTATGAAAAACAGAATGAAACATCCACACTTTAAATGTTAAGGATCTGTCAAAATGTTCAACTCTCTAGGCTAACAATTGTTTATTGGATTTTTTCCGCGTATGAAACATTGCCATAGACTCAGTATGAGTGCAGAGCGATTTTAAATCATATTCTTTGCTTTTTCCTCTCTGTTAAAAGGTAATATGGTCAATTATAAATTAAGGAGGTTCGATACAAATTTTGTCTGAGCCTCTATTTCCAACATTCTGCATCATTTTTTTTAGTTCTTACAATGAATTTGGATTGTACATTGCCAATTTACTATATTAAAAACCCACGATTGAATTCCATACAAAAAGCATGAGGTGAGGAACTGAATTTTCAGGGGGAAGGGGTTTTTTTTTTTTTTTTTTTTTTTTACAAGGCAATGTCTAATGTAGATCACTTAATTTTCATGAACCTTATTTTCGCGTGAAAGTTTTTGGTATTTACAAGCGAAGCAAAATTTTCATGAATTTCAGTCATTGCTGCATAAAATTTTTAATAATAAAAATAATAAGCTATATTTGTCACAATATAATGATAGATTCCATAAAAGTTATTTGATTCTACAGTATTCAATTAACTTTTATGGAATCTATCATTATATTGTGACAAATATAGCAAAATATATTGTGAATGTTCAGGAATTTTTTTAAACTTTTTATTTCATCATAGAGTCCTACTTTCAATTTTCTTTTCTGAATATATGATAACTTTGACCATTCTGCTTAAATTAAGTAAAATATCAATACTGTGGATTATTTTATTGCTTGTTTATTTTTTCATGCCAGCAAAATTAATCCTGAGTGCAAAAAGGTCAAAAAAATAATAATTATGCAAAGTAATGTGAAACTTTTTCTTGTCATAATTAATGTGTAAATCAAGATAGAATAAGACAAAAAAGATGATTTATGTGTAAGACACAATTACAATGCAAAGAGGTCATATTCAATGCACCGTAGCGCCAATAAAAGCATATTAACCCCCATTTTTTGTTTTGATTCTTTATTTAACTACATCTATGTAAGTATGTATGTAGATACTAAAAATATACTTCATGAAAACTTCTTAGGACTTTTGAAAACAGCATCCAACCTCCTTAAGCATGCGTTACACACATTAGTTATTGTAAAGTTGGAGGCTCAAATTCGTTTTTGCATAAAATGATTTACTACTTGCAAGTTACTTCTTCAGTGAATTTTATACAGACGAAGAGTACTGACTTGTTTTATATGATTATTTCATGGCATTCATTTATACAGATGTACAGTATGCATTATTTGATAAAATCTAGAAGAGTTGACTGTACTTACACTTAAGTTATTCATAAATACGAATAGGTGATTCCCAGGAATATATATAATGCATTTTTATTGCATTATTACACAATTAAATCACCAACATAAGATTAAATTTTGATTAAAATTTCTCTTAACATAGGAAATAAACCTTAAATTCACTGTATTGTATAAATTAGATATGCACACATACACTAAAAATTTTTCTGAATTTTTGAAATTGAAAACAAATTCCTTCTTCATTTTTGAATAAACTTACTTTCACAGATTGTGACTTGGTTGATGCTGTATTTATACTACCTGGGTCAGATGATGTCACTATCCCACATTTTCAGACTTTAAAACGAGTAGTCATGCTTCTCCTCAGAGGCATGTCAATAGATGAATCTGAAACGAGGCTAGGTGTTGTAACATACGGTTCAAAACTTGGAACAGCAATCCCTCTCTCAGGAAACCGTATGTTGATGGGAAAATCTTTAATGAAGCTTCAGAAAATAGGTGGATCTAGCAAACCTATGATTGGGCTAGAAAAAGCAAAGAATCTTCTGACAAGCAACAAAAGGTATGCCGTACCACAGGTTGCTGTTTTGCTTTATAAAAACGTGACCAAAGAAGTCCAGGCAGAAACACGTGAAGTGGCAGAAGAAATGAGTGAGCAGAATATAAGGGTTATTTCGATCGGGATCGGATCTGATGATTTTGCTGATTTAGCTTGGACAAAGGAACAGGCTTATAGATTTGACACAATTGAGACACTGTTCAGTACTATTAGACAAATTCCACAATACATTTGCAAAGGTACTATTAAAATGGTATATCTACGTAAGCATGAGTAAAAAAAATCTCATTTGTAGTAGTTTGCATATCACAGATCTGGATTTAGAAATAATTCAGGAGCTCACTAAGAAACCTTCTCAAAAGAAACCAATTTTAAAATAAACATTTTTGGTAGTATGAAGCAAAAGAAACTATTTTTATATAAATGGAATCAACAACTATATTCAAAATATAAATTTCGTTAATATCCAGCAATTCTTGCATCAAAGCCTCAGTCAAAAACTCCTATACCAAAACCTGCCACTGAAAGTACGGATTCACAAGAACAACAAGAATCACCAGATAATGAAGAAGACTCAAGTGAGAAATCAAGCATGCTTCCTTCAAGTTTAAAACGCAAATTTAAACTACAGTTAATGCATTCTTCTCTACAGCATGTAATATACCAAAATTGTTATCTTTTGGAACTGGGATTATTTTTGCAACGTTTTGTCTTTCACATTTCAGGTATTTGTGATACAGCAACATGGGTGTATGATGTTGGATATGCCCCAGTGAGTGGCGATATAGGAAGGTTTGCAATGTGTTATAAAGGATTGGGTAAAACCCTGAAGGTGTCATATAAAAGCTGTCCTTTTGGTCAGTACTGGAGCGCATTAGATGTCACCTGTATTCAGTTTTCACGGTTGAATTTACCTTATGGTAAGAGATACATGGTCGATTAAATACATTATAAATTAACTTCTGATTACTTATCTCATTTGATAATATCAGGTATAAGGTTAAAATCACAAGTAAGCTATAGCTAGTGATTAGTATCTTGTCTAAATGTATGAAGACGCAAACTTCCAAATCCAGAAGAGTATATAGAATACTACCATTTTATATAAGTGAACTAAGCAAAGTGAATCATTTCTGTTTAAGATCCCTGCAAAAATAAAACTCGATCATCCTATGCTTACTTTGGAATGGGATGTAGTGCTTACTGGCATTGTGATGAAGGAAAATCTGTCCCAAAATGTTGTCCCTCTAAGACGTCATATAGGGAAGGCACGGGGTGTGTCTGGGACCCCTCATGCACATCTAAGTGTCCTTCTTCCGGAACTGGAGAACAAGGTATGTTACTTTTACCAATAGCCAAAAAGTAGCATGAAAATATCATGCTTATCTTTATGAAATTTAACATGTCATCGCACAGAATTTTGATTTCCAAAAACAAACAAACAAACAAAACACCCCTTCTCTCGAAATATGAAGAAGTCTATGCATGTTTTTCGTATGTTTTCTTCGAAATTTTATTTGATCCGGCGTAAAGTAATATTATCATGACCTTTCAGAGACAAATACCATATGCCAGTTAAAGGCAGTTCCGGGTCTTCCAAACAAGTTCCAACAGAAAACACTTGAAGGGATTTGGAAGGTATTCAAATGTGCTGAAGGAGCTGTATTCAGTGAAGAGGACTGTGGATGCACCAGATTTAGCGTTACACAATACAGAGCAAAACAAACAGAAGGTGAGAGGACCATACGGAGATTGGCATCAACGTCAGAAACTTTTTAAAATAAGAACCTTCTAAATGAATAGTAAATCTTTCAGATAAGAACAAATTACTAATATCATTTAGAGATCGTATGCATAAATCTGAAATAGATTGTCTTTGGTTAATACAATAAAGTGTACTTTTCCAAATTGTCATAATTAAGCATTTGTTTGTGGTGACCTTATTAATAAGAAACTGAACTTACTGAACGAAAAAGATGTGAGATTGTTTTCTTCTGAAATAAGTCTGTTTGTTGTTGTTTAACGTCCCTCTCGAGAATTTTTCACTCAGATGGAGATGCAACCACTTGCCGGTGGAGTTCTGCAAATTTTGTCCTATACTCGGCACTCAGGGCCATTGAACAGTGAGGGATCTTTTTCGTGCCAGCACTTATTGCGACACGGGACCTCGGTTTACACGGTCTCATCCTAAGGACCGGTCTCCACGTCCCATAGTGGGATTTCGAACCCGCGACGTAAGGATCAACTCCTTACTCCGCGACTCTAGAGCAAACGCTCTAACTACTGGGCCACGCGGGCGACTTTCTGAAACAAGAAATGTAGATATAACTGATAAAATTACTTCCCTCAAATTTTCATCCAGATTTTTTTGTGGAGACCTTGTTTATGCTGACTCAATATTACGGAACGAAAAAAATATTGCTATAATGTTTTCCTTCTAAAAAAAACATGTGGATCTATTTAATTTTAGACTCGTGTAGTCCTGAATTGTACCTGCCATTTTGCGATGGAATTAAAGATTTCTCTGGTAAAGAAACATACGTTGAAAGCCATGGCCAGGTCTGGATACGTGATGGGAAGGCATATTTTGATGGGAAATCCTCTCTTTTTATACCACGTTTCGCTAGTGTGGAATATGGAAATACGGTGGTCATAAAACTCAAGTAAGATCTTTTCTCAAGATTGAGTTATGGCGCTTGTTACTAAATGCGTCTTTCTTTTTTAGAGGAATGCTCTATCAAAGATAAATAACGAAATATTTTTTTTCTTCCAAAATTCAAATATTATTGCTTAAATAGGTGCCTCTCTGATTAAAGATGTGATACCTGTTTAGTTAAACAACTTTATGTTTGACCAAGCCACCTAATTTGTTGAAAAGTGGGAAAATGTAACTTTACAGTTCAATATCATTTTTCAAAAGTTTAGAAATATACTATGTTTTCTTACTGTAAAGTTTCTGGGAACATTTTCAAGAGTTTATTTTCACATTTTACACAATTAAAATTTCCTTATTAGATTTCAATTGAGAGAAATATTGAAAAAAAAATAGCGATGCAACTCTCCTATGTGGGAGATATGAAATTTTGTTTGCGGTATGTATCTTTAAGTGAAAATTAATTTAACAATATGTTATATCAGATATTTAGCTGATGAGGAGGATGAAGGATATGAGAGCGAGGGGGATCCAACCGACGATGATGATGATAAAAATGAGTATGCTCTTATTTCGAATGGAAATTGTTATGGAAGTAGCTGTGAGCATCCCTCCATTTCAATCAGTTCCAGGGGATCCACTACTCTATTCAACGTTAACAGTGTTTATGACAATGTAACTATTATGTCAGGACATTCAAGAAGGAAAAGAGACTTAGGTGAAAACAACAGTACAAATTCTGATGGTGATGATGATGATGATGATGATGATGTCGAAAACACTTTAGAATTTAAGGCAGAAGCATCAGAAATAGACGATGACGTTAGCTCCTTAGACGTCGATGACAAAATTCAACCAGAGTTGAATGCGAATAGAAATGACACTGCTGCAACCACCTACCAAGGTACATATGAAGTTAAAATACCAGAAAGTTTGTTAAATATGGATGACGGATTTAAAATAAATCAAAATGATGTTCAAATTTCTGACCTTTTAAAGAAAACTTCTCTTTTTGATATAATTCTTGGATCACCTATAAGTATTGATATTCCTACAACAATTGCCCCATTAAAGAACGATGACAATGAAAACAATGAAAATGAGAACATGATGAATGTTGATGAAAACAAAATTGATAGAAAAAATGACTTGACCAACACCACGTACAAAAATGTTGCAAGTACGATCGAAAATACCGATTCAAATGTAATCCCACTTCATACAGATAATGCAAAGGGCACAGAGAATTTCAATTTCGATCTTATTTTCACGAATGGAGAAACTGATGGCATAACAAGAATAATTGATGATATAAAAGGAGTCATTGTAAACAATAACGACCAAATGGATCAAAACGATGATACCGCAGAGGAAAGCGTATCAAACATTGCACAAGAAACACATGACACTGTGTTAATCAATGCTCTAGAACCAGAGGATATGTCTTCAAACAATACTCCTAATCCAGATGATGTATCATCAAATAATGCCCCTGAACCAGATGATATAACTAATCTCCTTGAACCAGATAATATATCTTCAAATAATGCCTTTGAATCAGATGATAGAGCTGCAAACAATGTTCCTGAACTAGATGATGTATTATCGAATAATCCTTCACAACCAGATGATGCATTACCAAATAATATTCCTCGACCAGAAGATGTATTGTCAAGTAATGCTTTGGAAAAAGACGACAAGGTATCAGATAATTTTGTGGAACCTGATAATGAACTTTCAAACAGTTCTCTGGAGCTAGAAGATGTATTATCAACTGAAATTTTAGAAATAGATGACAGGTCATCAATTGCTTCTTCTGAACCAGATGATGCACTACCAACACTATCAAATAATGCTCAGATTCCAGAGGACAATCTTACAAGGACATCCACAGTCAAATCTACAGTGACTAATATTCTAACTGATGATGAAGTTAGTGAAAATGGAGCTGAATCGAGAGAAGATATAAAAACAGAAGAAATCAGTGAGAGAGATAAAGAATTAAATGAAAGTGCTGAGGCTCCCGACGAAGTCATGAATGAAAATACTAGCCATTTTGCAGAGGTAAATGACTTAACACCAGTCATAACTATAGGGGGTGACAACCTAGATGATATTAAGAAAAAAACACTGGTCAACATAACATTTTTAGATATTGCAACTGACAACATTAGTAAAGAAGATAGTGAAAGTGTGAGTAATATGTCCAAGAAAACAGACACCATGATTACCAAAGAGGTTTCGAATGTGAATGAAGGAAATTTAGAAAGGGGAATTATTTCTGGTGATTTTATAACGCATTCTCTCACAAATGAGAACACGCCAAGTGCAAAGACTACGGAGATGGAAGACTCAAAAAAGAACAAAGACATGGAAGGTCAGAAAAAGAAAAATGAAATTGTTAACAATAAGAAGAAAGAGGGAAAAGCTATTTTTTCAGAAGAGAATAAGGATGGAACGGAAAAAATATCTGAAGAAGTAAGAGAAATTGGAATGAAAATGATTTTTATACAGAATACGTCTATATATATATATATATATATATATATATATATATATATATATATATATATATATATATATATATATATATATATATATATATATCAAATATATGTAGAGCTTATGTTTTTTCAAATTTCAGAAATTAAGGAAATGGAAAACCGTCTCCTTGAAAATAAAAGACGGTGTCATACAAGTGACAATTGATGGGAGAAAGGAGGATGATAAATATTTAAGAGGTTTGTGTTGAATGTTTGTTTTTTTTTTTACTACAAATTGTTCCAGCCTTATCAAATTGAATGTTAAAAGATTTTTTGATGTTTGTCTTTTTAATAGCATAAATCCTCACAAAAGTGTGTTACTTTACCTATGAAGCAACCATACATACTTAGGCACAAAACTGCTATGATCAGGGGTTAAACATAAATTGTCCCTGGGCCTAAAACAGGGGAAAGAAACAATAAATAACATGCTCGACAAAATTGATACACTTTGTCCTGAAGTGTGTTCATCAATATACATGTATAGACAAAATTATAATGACATTTTGTCTAAAACTAAAATCTTTTTTGCTACATAACAAAAGACTAGTTTGTGATATGTGCTAATTTTGTGAAGTTAATATGTCTTAAAAAAACCATTCAGGTACCGTCAAGACTTAAGGTTTTTTTGGCTTTTCTTTATACATTATCTTTTATTGATTTTACCCATTTATTGAATGTCATATATAATGTTTAATGCAAATCTTGGATTGCATTGTCACATTTTTTCAATGTTCGTAATTTGCAGGATATGTACAAACTACCAATAGTGGAATACATATCGGAAGTGGTACCGGTCGCCGGAACTTCAAAGGTTACATGGACGAGGTAAGTTGTTTGAATACAGTCATGTGTTGTACCAAATAAAAATGTCATTGTTTATATTAGTCAATAAACCTACATAGCTCTGGGTTTATGAAGAAATATTATGCAAATTGCAGAAAACCAATATTGCACACTGAACAAACGTACTAAGTGGACACGTATTAATTGATAGCTATGTAGATAGATGCAAAAATGAAACTATATGACAGAATTATAAACTGTCTAACCAAAAAAATTCTTTTAAAATCTTAATATTGTCAAAAAACCAAGAAATTGAAAACATTTTTTGCCAAATAATTTTGTTCTAAGCCTTATAGTGATATATGTAGATGACACGTTAAACAATCTAAAAACAGGATGGTATTTGAGAATTAACTGGGTTTTACATTAAATTAAATTAAAGATTTTTTGTCCCTATTTCAATAAGTCGTTATGCAACAGTCAAAAACTGATCGAATATTACTTTCATTCTACAACAGAATCTGTTAAGCAAGATGCAACAACAATATGCGCTTGTACACGTGTGACGCAAGATCAAAAGTGTCCCGCTTTTGAAAATAGCAATAGACAATTAAAAAACATGACATAAAAATTAATTTGTCACATTGCATTAACGTAATGTTTAAATAGATACGTCGAAGTCTATTTATTGCAGAAAAAATATCGATGGCCCACTTAAATCTATTCTAATGTGTAGAATATATGTTTCTTAGTTTTCAAAACTATGTCTTACGATCATAAATATTTATATTGAATACAAATATAAAATTGGGAAAACTAATAAAGAGATCATAAAATACTCCTGCCAATGTGAGTAAATTGAAACACATATGGAATTTCAAGCCAATTATATGAAAAGTGACCTTGCTCATTATAAATGATTTTTAAATTACAGATTTATATATACCTATGTGATCCTGACAACAATTCAGCAAAAGAAAGACGCAGACAGTTGTTGTATGACAGAAGATCCCGCCTTCTCGCTGATAAGGAGAAAACATCAAAGTTGTCCGCAAATTGTGATTATATTAATCCCAAGGCTCATGATTGGTTAAGAGACAGAAGATGAAAGTTTATTTTGTTTCAAATGTTTAATTTATAATTTTTTATTTACATGTAATTCTCTTTTCTTTTATTGTGGTGATAAGCTTCTGAAACCTTTGTTTGTAATTGTAATGAATTTCTGTGTACAAATAAAGAGAATAACTTTACATATATGTACTTCATGAAATTATCGTGCGGATCTAAGTATTGAAACATCAATTTAAAGACCATGAAATGTAGTTGTGTTTAATGAAAACTGATGAATATCTTCGCTTTGCCTACTACATACAACGTAGGTCTCTCTCTCTTTCTCTCTCTCTCTCTCTCTCTCTCTCTCTGAACAGTTGCCACATATTTTTATCGACTTAGGTCAGTGGCGGCCAGGGTTTGAACCCACGACCTTCCGATCATGAAGCAAGCGCTCTACTCTCCACACTGAAGAACTCCACAAAGCTATACCCCAGGGTATAAAATGTGCTATTCCACCCTCAGAAATTGTATACCAGTATGATAAAACGCTTATCCACTGGCTGTGAGTGGGATAGTTCTTTCATCAAACTATTGACAGGAACTAGTACCCTCGGGCAAGCCCTCTGGGAATAATTCCTGTCATCAGTTTGATTAAAAAAAAATTTTTTCAACTCACAGCCAGTGAATAGGTGTATAACATACCATTCTTATTTTTAAAAAGGTACGAAAAGTACAAAATCGAATGGTAAAGAGGGGCTAGAGTTTAGATAATTGTATGCATTTGATAAAGATATCTGATTTTTAATGAATAGAAATAGATTGCTACTTCATTGTCAAATGTCTAGTACTTAGCTGTGTTGTAAATTTTGTACTTGTAACTGTGCTAAATGCTCTGAGTGTTTATTATAAAATAAATTCAGATCCCATTCTATTTCATTCTTTGGACGTATCGACTTTAATCTGTTGGTATCTTACTGTTATTTAAAATGGCGATAATGTGTCGTAATGTATATAATTGTATAATATTATTTTATTAATCATATTATTACAACAGACAAAATGGTTCCAATAAAACATGTGAAATTCAAGTACATTTCACATAGCAGAGAAAGACAAAATATCAAATACATTATTTTTGGTAAAATAATAAATAGTTTATTTACATGTATTATAGAGCTAGGAATTTTATAAAGGATGTATTCGTTATAACAAAAGATTTGACCTATAGGCGAGAAAAATTTTCCGGAAAAAGTCACATTTAAAAATCAATGTTCTTTAGTTGTTTTCTATCGTATATTTGTCTAAATTTTTCAAATCTGTAATAGTACTGTTGTGCCAGTGGTAGAGATACTGCGCTATGCAGAGAAGATGCAGTTCATTCCTCGTGAAAACTGTGCATTGGCGACATGTTATGTCAAAAATGCAGGAGGAAGGTTTACAGATTAGAAAAGAATGTGGTAAGGTCAGATAAGTTTTTATGTCCCGTTGCCTTCACCCAGGCATCAAGTAAAAACCCTCATACAAAAAATGTATCTGTAAATACCGAGGTAGGGTCAGATGAACACACAGTTGACTACAACTAAAGCGATACATGAGAAACAAGAAACTACACGCATGCGGCCTAAAGTCATCGACCGGAACGGATATCGATAAGCTTTTTCTAAAGACTGAAACCAATATCGGCCTTATAGGTCAACGCATATATTTACTTAGAAGTGATCCTTTAACACTCATTAAGAATCGTTCCTCTGAAAGAAAAGACTACTTACCAGAAAATTATTTATTAAACTTATTTAATTTTATTTGAATATAAATCAGTCAATTTATTTCAATATTAATCATATTAAGTGTTTAAATTGTGGGTTGCATTTTAAGTCTTCAAGAGGACAATAGTGTCATCAACAAAAAATGTAACTTTATGAGTCACTTCTACATGTTCTTCATTACCTTTTAAAGGGACAGATGCATCATCGCTAGCCAAGGGTTTCTGATACGCTACTCTCCTCATAAGCCCTTGGCATACGGTGTTAAAAAAGTTGGGATTTTTTTTCTCAAGTTGTGATTGGAGTTGATCGACATCGTTCGACCAATCAGCAATTGTTTTTGTAAATGACGATATTGCGTTCGGGATATATCTTGACTCTTTAATATCGGGAATGAAAAAACGCAAGTAAACAACGATCCGTGCCATTCTATGAATAGCTATATGGTGTCATCCAATATCTTAAGCTACGTTGCAAAATATGTGATTAAGAATCAATACTGAAGATGTAGATTTGCATTTTTAAAACATGTTTAAATAACAAATTAACATAACTCAATACCTTCTTGTTAATTATTCTTTAAAACATTATTTTTTAAATACGCTTTTTATTTCTGTCGATGACGCAATCTGTGCGTACCTGGTAAGAATCGTGATCACTTGACGAAAAAATCCCGTCTTTTGTCAGCACCGTATGCCAAGGGTTTATGAGGAGAGTAGCGTATCAGAAACCCGTGGCTAGCGAAGATGCATGGGACAGATGATACAAACAAAAAATGGATGCCTGGAGTGGTATATATATTTTTGGGCCTATTCTTGTTGTAAATGATGCAAATAATAAATTTCTAAAATAGTAAACCTTCCCTGACGTTCAAAATTCTACCTTTCTGAAACCATCCTTATTTATCTATACAAATTTCTATAACTTGAAATCCCATTATTTTGAATGAAAAATTAAAAACTATGCGGTTAAACTTGTTCATTTTACTTATATAAACAGGACCCAAGTTGTTATTTTCAAATTTTCAAATTTTTTTGTTTGTATCATCTGTCCTTAAGCATAAAAAATGTTTCTAATTGTGATTAAGTAGGAAAAGTTATATCCAAAATTGAACATAAAGGATGACTGCACTTAAGGATATGCGAAATCTGCGACAAAATAAACTTTCAAAACAAGCATTTTTCTTTTCATTGCAAGAATGGCCAACATCCAATCTACAACTTTATGTAATTACGTTTAATAAAAGTGTGTGTTTACGAAGTTCGAATCTGTTTTCAAAGGCAGGGGTCATCACAATTTCTTGAATCTCCGTACGATAATGAGGACGCCCACTTTTTTACTGACTTTATACGTAGTCAGCGCATGTTTGTCTATTGTTCTCCGTTTCACAATAGTTGTATATTTGCATAAATAATAATGTGTCAAAAGGAGATTAATAGACAAACATGCGCTCATGGTTAAAAAGAGAAAAAACTGCTTCTTCTTACATTCGCTCTCTGTGTTGTAAACAAGGATTGCGACATGTTGAATATTATAATTCACCACGTGATGTCCTACCTCAGGTAACTCTGTGAATACTAAATTCCGTCACGTGACTTGTAAGGTAGCATGTTTTGTGCTAACTAGGACATTGTGTTCGAATACGTTAAGTCATCTGGCATGGATATACAATCTGCTTTAATTACATTGACGTGCTCATATTGTTAGCTTCGTATTGAAACCTTTGTCAGAAGTGTATTTGTGCCATACATAATGGAGAGGGAGATTGGAAAGAGTGACCACATTCTTTTTTTCAAACATGTAATTGTTATTTATCAAGTCTAATTTTAGACCCATATTTACAATGTTAGCTCCACCTCTTATGCATATCTAATGTTCATTCAAGGGCAGGTAAGTGTAAATTCACTATATTTTGAAAGCACTAAGGACAAAAAACATTGAATCATTTTATTGTATCACAGTCTAAAATCATTTTAAGATTTAAATTTGGTTCCAAATTGACAGGATTCTTTCATAAACATACAAAAGTGAAATAAAGTTTAGATATAAAAGCAACAGAACCAACCGAAAAAGACCCAAAAACAGGCGTTAAGTGCAGTCATCCTTTTAAGAGATCAGAAAAGTTTATGTAGAACATCTAAGTAAGTGTATAGAGGGCTTACACTATGAAAAAATGTTTTGGAATCCTCTTACCAAAAAAGGTAGATATACCACGGTATTCCATTTTCTAAATTATGATTTCGTCTTGCAAAATAATGCAAACTTTAAGAAGGGTGAATGCATATGATAATTTTAATATGCAATTAATTTAAATATTTCTGTGCATGTTTAAATTGAAATCGTAAACATTTTCGAAACAAATTCATATAATTATTTACCACAAACAAGAAACGGGTTAGTTTTATCATTCTCAAAATTAATATATTAATTGTACTGACATAAATGTGCAATGTACGTGTTCGATTGTGGTAAGTCATTCTCTTTAATGTGCCCTTGTCAAAAGAACCGTGATGTAGGACAGAACCTTAACTACGGGAATAGATTTCACCTGTCAATTTGCTATTCATCTGAAAAATGGCAGACTTCATTAATCAACATGGTTTATAAAATATTTACACATATAGCAGAGATCAAAGATTTCGTGTTATAACTGCATATCCAATAACCCTTATTATAATATTTAGAAGACTTAATTTGGAACCAATTCTTCCGGTTTCAAAACCATTTGGTACGAACGTTTTTGCAGATGTCCTAAAATTTCAACTAGGTTTTTCGAAATATTTTGTCACTCGTAAGAAGCCATACTAAACTGAATTAAAGAATATATTTACCTTGCCCTATTTTACATGAATCTGTACATTCAGATTTTTTCCCTATGTTTATATTAGCTACTGTTCATCCAAATTTCGAACTTTTTTGAGTGGCAAATTGACCTATGTCGATAAAAAATAGGTAGCAACTGTTATTTCGCCAAGCGCTCGGCACTTTGAAGTGAAAGTTGCGGGTCCTTTGGATGAGACCTTAAAAACCGAGGCCCCGTGTCACAATAGGCGTTGGCATGATAAAGAACCCTCACTGCTCAATGGTCCTGAGTGCCGAGAAAAGGTCTAAATTTGAAGCCCTTCACCGGTATTTGGTGTCGTCTCTATTTGAGTGAAAAATTCTCGAACGGGGCGTAAAACAACATAAAATCAATTAATTATCATACCCCCCCCCCCCCAAAAAAAAAACTTTTTTCATTTAAGAAATACATTACAAGGGACCCACAAATTTTCCTACCTTGTCATTGGTCATATGTTTACTTGTTAAAAACCATTTGATTCTATACACAAGCATTCTGACATTATTATTAAAAAGATGCTTGAGTTTCTCATAGACAATATCTATGTAGTCTTTGGAGACCAGGTTTTTCAACACTATGTTAGAATTCCCATGGGTAGCAATTCTCCCCCATTATTAGCAGACCTGTTTTTATTTTCATATGAAGCAGAATTTATTCTTAAACTTTTTTCATGAAAAGAAGACGTCTCTTGCTGTGACCTTCAATTCGACATTTACATTTATCAATTAACGATAATTATTTTCATTCATATGTTGATTCGAGAGTGTTTTACTTTTACAGATCTTGTCTATGTATATTAGAATGTAGTACTTAAAAAATACCTTTAAATAAACGATATGTAAGCATGACAGCTAAACCGTAGCAGTTCCGGTGTTCGGGGGAGGGGGGGGGGGACAAGGGGGGATTCCGGTGGTTCATGTCATTGATATATCCGACTGAACTCGAGATAAAAGACACCACGGAGTCTGACACAACTGCTTCATATAAAAGAGAACGACATTGATGGCAAACTGACAACTAAACTTTATGATTATCGTGATAACTATCTTTTCTATCGTCAACTTCCCTTATTTATGCAACAATATGCCATTATCACCTGCATATTGGGTTTTTGTCTCACAGTTGATGCGATGCGCAAGAGCATGTTCTTCGCACAAACAATTTCTAAAACAAAGCAGACTACTGGCAAATAAGCTGATTATAAAGGGTATCTAGAGTCTTGTTTAAAGGCAACCTTTCTCAAATTCTATGATACAGTGACTTTGTTTGCAAATGCAATCTGTCGTTAGGTTGAATGTTGACAGATGTCTTTCATAAAAATTGTTAGGCCATTATGTTCATACTGAATTTACTAAGGATTTTTCTGTGTACCCGATCACACGGCGGGTGTGAACGGTCGACAGGGGATGTTTACTCCTTGGGATCTGATCCCACCTGTGATTTTAGAAGTCTGTGTTTTGCTCTGCTCACAATTTGTATTGTATTAATGAACTTTTGAGCATGCTTACTGTTCGTTATCCTCATTCTACAGTATTACAGTCACATACTTTGCAGTTGATAGCTTTATCATTTTGACCTGTATATTTTTCATAGTCTATCAGTATGAAATTGATTGGCTTCTCTGCTTTAGAGATTTCTTTATGAATTCTGTCTTTTTCAGTCTCCTTTGGATATTTTTGATTCAACACAGGTCTTCTAATATAGAAATCCTAAGTTGTGCTTCTTACTTCTTTTATTTATTCTTTTCCGAGATTATGAAATTCTGTGAAATCACTTATTTTCTCGGGGGGGGGGGATTTCGTTGTTTATGAGGCATGCTTATCTAAATCATGTCCTGAACGAAATGTTTAATTTCAAACTAGGCTATCATCTGTATGTGTTCAACCACGAAATCGAATCCCCACAAACCAATATTTTCCTCAAAGCTCAAAAATGTGACTCCTCGAAAATAACTTTTTAAAGTAATATTTTTTTGTGTCAATTTCAATGAATACGTGAAACGTAAATACTCAGTATCTCGAAAAGCAGTTTCTATGAAATTCTGATTACATTACAATCTATTGCTTCTTAATTATGATTAATGATATATACTTCTCCATTTTCCTGTCGAGCAATTAATATGTATCCGAATAAATTTTCAATATACCTTTCTTGGGAACACTTCGATGAAGAAATTTGTTATTTATATTAGTGTTTTCCACAGCACTTAAAATAAAAACTGTGTAAATGAAACCGCATACAATTAACATAAATCCTTCAGAGGAATAGTATAAGCAATCTGATTTCATAATTACTGAATTGTTTTTTTTTTTATATATATACAAGAAGATTTAATACTAGGAGAAAAATAAGTTAGTGTTTGTGTTGGTTTAATAAATTATGTGTTGTGGTGCAGTGTAGATGATGAATGCATAGCTGTAAATCACTTGATATGAAGGTCAAGCAACAAATTATTTAGCGGTACACATAAAGCTAACAAGTAGTTGGTCAAATACTTAGAAAATAGAAGTCACTACCTTCATCAGTGTCCGATTGTAAATAATGATAATGCACTGATTTGATTTTAATCACATTGACTAATTACATATCTCATTTATTCACGTTCATAGAGGAGAGACTATTTATTAGACAGACAGCACTGAAGTGTTAGCAATGTCATGTGGTTAAATAAGTAAAGCTGGATATTATGGCATCAGACAAGCTAAAACGTATTCAGGTTAGTGCTTTTTAACAAGTATCTTTTGTATGGCAATCATTATGTAGTACAGTTCATTGTAATGTACAAAATTCTGCTCGAGCAAAAGCAGTTAAGGAACATTTCCTTTTGAAAGTGTTCTTATATTTTCCTCAATCAACCTGAAAAAAGGAGAGTTTTTTATATAGATATTTTTATAGAATTACAATTTGTTTTATTTGAATAGTAATTGACTACATTCTGGAAATGCAAAGTTTCACGATATTCTGTAATACTGTACAGATTTTTCTGACTTTTTCTAATTTAGTAGAATATTACTACATAATTCTGTATGTTCACAATTACAACTTGTGTCCCAAACTATAAAAAGTTGATAGCATCCCCTAAGATACTTTAATTCCGATAATGATGAGAATATCTGGGACTGAAATCATACTTTAGAAACATACTTTTTGAAAGAAAAAAAAAATGAAGGTAACGAAAAGTGATCAGTGGTGTTAAATTCCTGTAAACAATGTTTATCGTGAACAGGACATTAAAATGGTCTCTGGAAACACTACAGGAGGGATCAGGTACCTAGTAGGAGTAAGCATCTCCTGTCGACCTGTCACGTCCACCATGTGAGCTCTGTATTGATTCTGTAAACAAAACAAGTATAAAAAGTTTCTATCCGCACGACTGTCTAACTGAATTCATGTCAGCTTGTCTTCCTGTGCCACTTTTGTGCTACTTGGAAAGGAATTCAAAAGCTTGGAGTATAACCTAGATCTGTAAGGGATTTGTGTATCTGTAGAAACTTTTCAGTGAATTTATTTTGTAATGTATTCATTTTATGGGATGTTGAACTGAAGCAGGTTAAGAATGTGTTCATTTGCTTGGGTATTTTATCTTTCCAATGTGAATGACTATTTGGTTGAAGTCCCCATCCCATGTCAATGTACTTTTAAAAATTTCTTATCAATAATAGGGAGACCATCAAATACTGTATGAATGTACTTAAGGAACCCGATTAAATGAATTATATTTGTGGTGTGGCCATGGAATCAAATTACAACAATTTTAGGAAATATTAACATTACTTTCTTGACTTTGGTACAAGAATGTAGTTGTGTTTAAGGGCTTAAACCTATTTCATTGTCAAGCCTTCGCTAAATATAAAAAAAACAATCCACAGGAATTTTAGATGCCTTGGCTTTATTAATGACATGTCTGTATGAATGACCCATTAGAAAAAAATATGAAACGAATTTGTACATATGTTAAAAAAGAAAAGTTTTCCTAACAATTGTATTCTTGAAATAAAATGCGAAAATAAAGAGCAAGCTCAAAGAGTTCAATTTAACAAAATAATTAATGATCAAAACAAACGTGGAACCCTGAAAACCATAAGTAGATTGGAGGAGTCAGCATCCCCTGATGTCGAGCAGTCACACCTGCCATATGCCTCTTGTCATGGTCGGTAAATGGAAAAATCCGCTGACAATTAAGGGTGAAAATAATCGTCTAACAATTTTTATTATGTTCCCCAAACGAAGTTGGGGAACATATTGTTTTTACTCTGTTTCTTATTATTATTATTATTTTTCTTCTTCTTCTTCTTCCTGGGTACTTTTTTGTCCGCGAGTGATCTCGTCAACTACTCATCCGATTGAGGTGAAACCTTTTTAGGGTTAATAGGCATGTTATGTAGATTTGCGGAATCAAGGTCATTTTGCGCGCACGTGCATGCACGTGCGTGCGCGTGCAATGCGTAAAATGACTAATATACTTGATATAGCTGTAACTTTTATATATTTAGATGAAATGCTTTGATACTCAAAATATAAGGATATATTAAAAGTGTAAACAAGATGACATGGTCAACATGCACATGCATGCACGTGTGCGCACGCGCAAAGCGTAAAATGACAAATATACTTGATATATTCGTAACTTTTATACTTTTTGATGAAATGCTTTGATACTCAAAATATTTATATATATTAAAAGTGTAGACAAGATGACATGGTCATCATGCACATGCATGCATGCATATGCATGCACGTGCGCGCGCGTGCAATGTGTTAAATGACCAATATACTTAATATAGCCGTAGTTTTTATATTTTTTTATGAAAAGTTTTTATATTAAGAATATACAGATATATTAAAAGTGTAGACAAGATGATGTGGACATCATGCTCATGAATGCACATGCGCGCGCGTGCAATGTGTTAAATGACCAATATACTTAATATAGCCATAACTTTTATATTTTTTTATGAAAAGCTTTGATACTAAGAATAAACAGACAAATTATAAGTGTAGACAAAATGGCATGGTCATTAGGAACATGCATGCAGGTGCGCATGCATGCAATGCTAAGATGACCAATATACTTGATATAGCCGGAACTTATTTATTTTTTGACGAAATGTTTTGATACTGAGAATATAAAGATGCATTAATAGTATAGATGAGATGACATGGTCATCCTGCACATGCATGCACGTGCGCGCGCGTGAAATGCAAAAAACGATCAATATACTTCATTGCCTTATTTAATGAAGCTTACAGGAAATAAGACACCAAGAGGGTGTTGGGGAGCGTTTGGGGAACATCTGTAACGGTCCCCGTTACAATTAATACTAGTTAAATACTTAAGTTATACATTCGACTTAACAACAGATTGTAACTGCAAACTAGGTTACTGTATCGTAGGAAAACTTCTACGAAAATTTTCACTACTGAAATTCGAGCTTAAATTTGACATCGAAGAAGTCTCTTAAATTCTCAAAGAAATGAATATCTATGGTAAATTATTGACAAACAAGTTGATGAAAGAAGAATATCAGCTGTATCGTTTAAAGTCATCATTTCGTAAGTTCTATGGTTGTTACAATGACCATGTCAGCAAATACAATTTATCATTGAGTCAAATGCTGACTGATGTTTTTCATACTAATTGTTAGACCATTATTTAAACACTGAATTGCCGACGGATTTTTCCGTTATTTCCCGATCATGACAAGGAGCATACCGCGGGTGTGACCGGTCGGCAGGGGATTCTCACTCCTCCATGGCACCTGATCCCACCTCTGATGTTTGGAGGTCCGTGTTTTCTCTGCTCCTATTTTGTATTGTTTAATGGACTTTTTTAGCTTGAATACTGTTCGTTATCTCCATATATTGCATTCTTTAATTTCTTGCAAGCTGTGATAAAAAGATACACCATAAGGTTTTAATTCAAATATGAAGATATTTCACGCGGCACTTTAGTAAAGAAAAAGCAAATGGTAACCAGAAAGTTAGGAAGTTTTCTTACAAGCACACTTTCTGTAATCCTGAAAACAAAAGATTCAATTGTGAACATTTATTTTCTTAGACAATTTCAAAATTTAAAGGATAATATTCATAATCTTTATATTTAAATAATAAGTTGATGACTCACAGCTGTCAAACTTACTATAAAACATCCTTGTTTTCTGATTGTAACATATTAAACACGTGTAGTGGTTGTGTTGAACTTGTCAGTTTCTTTTATTTCCTCGATTGTGGATTTCATTAATGTGAAATGTGCGTAAAGGAATTAAAATACCAGTCTTTACCATCTTTTATACAAATGAGGTAAACTTGGACATTTTTCAATTTTCCTCTTTTATAAAAAGTTTAAATTTACTTTAATTGACCCTTTTTATTACTTTTCATCTTAGTGTCGATTTTGGGCGGCTTTGAATTTTTTTCTTGTCGAGTTATACTGGTATTTCAATCCTCTCAAATGACACATCAGTTTTGTTTTCTTATGCTTTGAAATCTTTACCATAAGCAACTATTATCTCGATCATTCTGCTGCCTAAATTTTTACAAAACAAAAACTGAAAAATTTGGTAAAGTATGTGAAATAATAAGATGGAGTGAAACAATTTATTTTTTTAAGAATAAAGTTTGATAAAATATTTTTTCTTATTGTTCAGTTCTTAGAGAATAAAGAATACCAATAAATTTATAATTATGACATGCATTTGGAAAAATCGGTCCCTCTCTTTGTGAATATAATGTTAGAGGAGTTCGTCCTATCTAAGTCGTTTTTCACAAAATAGATACAATTCAGCCAAAAAATTAACTTTTATCAAGGACGAAAGGGGTTACACTTTGGATTAATAAAAGTATCCATAGCTTAAGTAGGTCAGTACTTTTTTTGTGTTGTATGTCCTTAATTAGGCGTGAGTTTTTATTCAATGAATATCTGTGTGTTATGTTTGAAGAATTTGAATGTATATGGTTCTTAATAGTTAATCAAGAAGACAAATGAAGAAAATCTGCATAATTTTGTTAATTCCTCCTAATTATTATTTTTATTAACATTAACTATTCTAAAATACCTCTGTTTTAAAAGGAATGAATTATGAAGTTAACAAACAGTATTCAATATCGAAAGTCCAATGAAACGATACAAATTTGGAGCAGAGCAAACACGGACCTCAAAATTTAGAGGTGGGATCAGGTGCCATGGAGTAGTAAGCATCCCCTGCCGACCGGTCACACCCGCCTTGTGTTCTTTGTCATGATCGTGAAATAAAAACCGGAAAAATCCGTAGACAGTTCAGTGTATAAATAATTGTCTAACATTCAGTATGAAAAACGTTAGTCAGCATTTGACTCAATGACAGGTTGTATGTGCTGACAAGGTCAATGTATCGACCGAAAAACTTGCGAAAAGATGACTTCAAACGAGATTGTTGAAATCCTTGTTTCGTCAACTTCTTTGCCTCGTTTTAGAAATTGTTCATATGTAGAGCATGCTCTTGCGTATCGAATCAACTGAGAGACATAAACCCCATATGCAGGTGAAAAGGGTATATTGCTACATAAGTAAGGGAAGTTGACGATTGAAAAGTTGAAGTCACCACGTTTATCATAAAGCTTAGTTGTTAGGTTACCATCCATGAAATCTTTAATTAAAATGTTTTCGGTGAAATCAATACCACAAATAGATACATCGTAGCAAAAAAAATCTTATTTCATATCATTCTAGCAATTAAAATGCGTAAAATTAAATTTAGAAATATTAAACAAGTACATGTAGGTTTTCTTTCATCAATGATATAAACAGCATGAATTGTGCAATAATGTGTTAATTGCCACATAAAAAGAAATATGAAATACTGTTCGGCAACTGACTCCTACATGCGTTTTCAATTCAACTGAAGTATATTTCTGGCATCATTACAAAAATATTTTACTTATTCTTCCAAGCACACGTTTGAATGTTCCATCCTTTTCAAACCATCTCATTTTTTGTGGAGATAAATTATGATATAAAAAAAGCTAGAATTACTAATTACCCTCTTTGGAATTTGAGACACACTTGACATCAGCTGAATTTATTATGTTGGTGTAGGTAATGTTTTGGTCCTAAATAAGCGACATTTTATTCGTGAATTAAGTGACAGTCAGATGAGAAAAAAAGAATTAATTACGAAAAATCATGAAGACGATTTGGAGATAGTTAGCCAGGACGTTTAATTATAACAGGACGTTAATTGCCGCTAATTCTGAATTATAGAGAGTTGTATATGATGTACTGTCTATTCCTTAACTTAAAGGTATGTTTTGACCAAAGTTTTAAGCTCTATTTTCTGTTGTGAACAAATTTTCTAGCTCTGTTTCCTGTTTTTCTTCATTTTTTTTTTCAATGATCAAACTTTATATTGTAGCAATTAGGGTTCAATGATGTGGCTTATGAGGATTTTTTAAAATTTTTGTATGGAAGTTGAAAGAGAATTGTTTGTAGCTCAAAAATACGACGCGTAATGGTTTTCCTAAACAACTGGCCATCTCTTTAGCATACCTGCACTGTTCAAACCGCACAAAAATATTCAAACGTATTTAATTAAAAATTTTGCGAACTCACATTCATTTTATGATATTTTCTGAGGCATTATAATACATTACAACATATTACTTATTTTTCTTCCTTGTTGAAAATAGGTATTGAATAGAAAAAAAAATCAAGGTCTATGAGTTCGGTAAAAGTGTCCGAATTTGAAGTAATTTAATTCAGTGTTGCTGTTACTTAAGGTGCACAGTGAATTATTAACCAGACCAAAAATCTATACAAAATGATAATAGGTCTATCCAAATTTAGCAAAATCAATGAATAAAATTAAACTTGTTTTCCATTTTATTTCGCCTACATGGAATGATAATCACTACCTTTACAATTTTAATTTTGAAGACACCAGAGAACCGGTATATTTAAATTTAATTATGTAGACAATATTACCTGACAGATTGTTCAACACTGCAGTCCCAACTTCCTGTGATTTGCAGAGTGTTTTGATTGATTTTCTTGTCAAAGTAGCTGATTGAGTATATATACATGTATATCTATGTTAGATTTACTTTTAGGTATGAAAAATGAACAACAGTAAAATCCAAACCTCTCCGTGCTGTATCGTCTTTGGCTTTCTGTCGCTGCTGTTGGTTTGTCAGTCTGCAGTCCTACCAAAAGAGAAATGTAAGTCGTTTATCAATATCTATTTGAAAAAGGCTCCGATAATTTGACATACCAGTCATGGCTGTATTGCAGAGCAAGTCTTCGTGCAATTTTACAATAATTTGCAGCTATACTAGTATACTTCTTAGATGTCTTAGAATTGTTAATTTTAAAACCTCAAAAATGAAACTATATATTTGTATACATGTATCTTTCAGTGTCTATATTATATTTCCTTTCCACCAATTTTTGCAACCTTACTATAATCATGTATGATAATGCTAAGTTATCATTTTTACAAAATTATTATATATATTTTTTGGAAGAATTAGTATTTATCATGAAGTTTTGCTTTTATTCCAGCCAACTGTAACCCTACTGTAGATATTGTCTTTATGCTTGATGGCCAGTCCAGCGTGAACTCCGGGGATTTCCTTAAACAGAAGGCGTTCATCCGGGATATCTTAGACCGACATGAATCCCCCACCGGGGCTGTTCAGGTACAAACATCTGTAGTTTATTTAACAGGAGTTTGTATATAAGTATTTTTAATATATATATATATATATATATATATATATATATATATATATATATATATATATATATATATATATATATATATATATATATACAAACATAACATAATTGAAAAGAAAACTTAATCTTATTAATAGAATTAAAATTCTTCAATTTGGCAAATTGGCATTTTCTTCCTGGTTTCCTTTTATATTTGAAAGAAAATAAAAATAAATTCTATGGGAATTACAAAATAAAAATCATAATTATTGTTTTTTTCTCCTATCACCCACTGAAAATGTCTTTTTATAGACAACGCATTCCTGGCCCAAACTCTACAAAGATTCAATGTTTAAGAAAAACAGAATATCTTGACTTTTTCATTTGGCTTTTGCAATATTTCATCATGATTTTTTTTCGTCCTTTATGGAGGATACATATAGTATGTAATTTGGAGGTTCTGTCTTTTCACGAGTAGACAACACTACTGCGTATTGTGTTTCTACATATTCCTTCTAAGTCATCTATCACAATGCTTGTCCCTTCAACCACCTGCTACAACAAAACAAACCCATCTGTCACACAGCAACTTAATGCATCATGAACAATACCTAAAATGAAACATGCCATAAATATTATTCCTGGTTTGAAATTAATCGCAATTTTCCAGAAGCCCAAAAGCTTTACCTTTAATGTAATTTATTATCCAACTTTAAAAGTCAAAAATATCACATACCTTTATTATATTTCAAACTGTCCCATTTGATGTCTGTTTCCAAAAATTTAAATACACTACGCCTACTGTAAATGTTTTGTTTTTGCAACGAGGCTAGAAAAATATAAGAGTCTCAAGTTAAACTTACGGTGAAAACAAATATACTTCCTAACAGCTAAGAAGTCTCTTTTGAAAACTTAGTAGTAACATGTCGATTTGTATTTGGAGAAAAGAGTAGATTAACTTTTTTAAATATAAAAAATTCATTTAGGAAAACATCAAAATCGATTTCAATGCACGAACAATTTTAAGTACGCATATACTTATCATTTACATCTCATGACTAATGACATTCGTTTATACTCTATTATGCAAAACTATGAACATACAATCTTATTTTAGATCCTACTGAAAGAAAACGAATTGCATATTAAATTTGATTATAAATTGCAAAATTAAAAAACAATTTGCAGCAAAATAGTATTTCCTTCAAATGTATCCTCACAAACATTAATCTAATGAAGATTTGCAATTATTGACAAAGGACACTTTCAACATTGCAACAGTATACTTATTTAAATCCTCTCTCTCTCTCTCTCTCTCTGGCCAGTTACAGGTATTCTATGACATATTAATGATGGCCAATTTAACCTTAAACATAAACTAACATTAGATGTTTTTATTCTGATCTACCAAGTGGTAAAATTGAAGACTGATTGGCTATTATAGTAATTGTTATTCAGAGCATATTGTTTATGCATACACATGTACTAATAAACTGTGATATAGGTATCTGATATGTTCGGTTGTTAGTGCCATCACATAAAACCATTGATAGAGGAAGTCATTTAACATGCCTGCATATTAAAAGATCACGATTAGATCATTTCGACTTGGAACTAATTATGCTTGTAGAAGAAAGTTGCTGATGAATATATCATAGATGTATGTCATATAACTATTTTAGACGGGTTTATTGCAAAGACTTATTTTAGGTTAAATACAATATTTTATGAAATAAAATTTACAAACTGCAGCCTCGTGATAATCTGTTTAATTGTTCTTTTCGCCATTATGCTCTTTTGTATACTTACTCTTACTTATTGATTTGCAAAATATGTGAATAGGCAGTCTATTTCTCAAGATGCAAAACTGACATTGTCTTTTATGCCTAACTGAGCAATATTTTTTATTCTTACGGTTTAATTCCTCTTTACAGGTCGGGTTCGTGGTTTGTGCCAATGGAAACTCCACCACGTCTGAATTCCGATCCTTTTCTTTTGACATTCTAGAGAATTTGAGAAAGTTGACAAAACCTGTAAACAAAGGCAAACGTACAGATCAATGTATCCAAGCCATGAACAGGGTATTTTCCTATGGTGGTAGAGAAGGCGTCAAAAAAATTGCAGTACTCCTCATTGGGAAGGACAATTCATGGAACGATAAAGCTACCGTTGCACATGTGCAGGAGGCAAAGGATAATCATGTTGATTTACTGGTTATCACTACTGGCAACAAAAACTTTAGAAGGTTGCACGCTCTCCGAAACATTGCCAGTGACGATGGGAAGTTCTTTGTGCTGACGTCATATGATGGACTGAAGCCATTGTCGGTCGACTTGTCTTCGGGATCATGCTTACGTGAGTTGATTTCAGTGCATTATAGAAAGTAAAATAAAATAAGGAATAACATTGAAAAAACTTAATCCTTAATTTCAAAGACAGTGATCTCATTAAATATCCAGAACAACTAAAATGTACATTTTCAGAATTATTCTTTTTTCTGAGAAAATTGAATTTAAAAAATCGTTTTAAATCCTATATATTTGTTAAAATAGTCTTACAATGTTATACGGTTGTCTTATGTGCATTTAAAGATATTCATTGCCTGGCTTTCTCCTGCCAACGAAACCTTCTGTTTTCGATTTCATTTATAAAGATAAACAATTTTTGCAGCCATTGCTCTTGATCTCAATGCCAAAAAAGAGAAGTCTTCAGATCCAGTAACCACACCAAGGCACATGATGCCCACTTCTGTTTCCGGTATGAAAAAGCACTTAAGCTCATATTCGACATCTTTCATTTCCACTTTGCATGTGTTTTTATTTGTTGTTCTACATGATATTACACGATGTTCCTTTCAGGTACAACGTGTCGACCTGCTGGGAACTCAGCACTTGAAAAGCACATACGTTTCTTCGGTTGGGTCAAGGTTAATTGTGCTAACAATGAGCGTGTTGATTTGTCAGAATGCAAGTGTGTACTTGGTCCTTCAGTCACTACCAAAGATGTGGAGTCGTCTAAACCGACAACGTTCAAAAAGATGCTAAGCACAAAAGGTTTAAAATCCGAAGACAAGAAGACAGCAACGACTGTTTCTCCTAAGGAAAGAAAGTTAACAGGCAGTACACAACTTGAGGATTCTATAAAGATCCCCTTTGAGTATGCAACAAAAGCCCCACAACAGACGTCTACGACACGAACTGAATCTACATCCATAGCTCCTGTCGATCCAAAACCCAACAAAATGACAAATCCTCAAACACCTAGTACATCCACTATTGTTCCTAAAATAAAAACTTCTCTCTATCCCGGAAATTCACTTCTTAAGACACCAAAGCTTGCACCTAAAATTGATTTGTCTATATTTTTACCACCTGGGGAGCAATTAAATGATACCTTCGAGCCCAAAGGAGCAGATCTTCAGACTATATTTAATCTTCTTGATCTGAATAATTCCTCAAATCAAGCTTCAAATACTAGCACTGTGGCTTTCAATGAAACGAATTCGTTGTATAATGAAACGATTGAGAATAATATACTTAACTCCGCAATTATCTCATTACTTGATAAAGACATGGATGAAACTAAGAAAACGTTCGAAGACAATCTGAAATCAGCTATCAAAAATGATACAAAAACGAGGAAAAAACAAACTAAAATGCTTCTTCCGCTTCCCAAATTTTTACATACTCCGAGAAAAAGCGTCCCGGAACCGGAAGCAGCTGCTGTAGTTCCTTTAGTGCTTCCTTCTTCTTTAACCATTATTGACTCTGCCATAAAGACTCTTTCGAATGATTCCATCTTCAATGGTGTGAATATAACGCATGAAAACACGACAGAATTAAACGAAACTGATATTGGTAAACTATCCTCACAGAAGAAATTAATATCATTGCTTCAAACTGAGAATTCTGTACAAACCAATATCATTTCCTTTCTCAAAGATACAACATATACTAAGTCTGAAATCCTAGACAATTACACTCACGATAATTCTTATGCATCAGCCAACACTTCCAGGAATGGGAATCTTACATCAGAGAGTGACGTGCTAAAAAATTCTTCAAAGTCAGCTCTTCTGATTAAATTACTGAACATTGAAAACAGCCTTCAATCCAGACTTATATCGTTATTGAACAAAGAAAATTTCTTGTTGGGTCACACGGATTATGATTATCCTGATCTTCCCACACTTCCTCCTCTTCTTCCTGAGTCAACCACTGCGGCGGTTCCTCAGAATGGTCAAAATGTCTTAGAGATCACCACTCCTTCTACGGAGAATACAACAGATTCAAGTGACGTTGTCGATCTCTTCCAATCCATCAGCGAGCTGGAATCGGCCATTGCCATTATCATGAATAAAAAATCTGTCAAACAAGTCTCTTCAGAGGAACCTCTACCACTTGATGAGAGAAACTCTTCAGTGCATACTTCTAATGTCAGTCTCCCTTTGTATGATGCTAGTAATCGTTCGTCTGAGAGTGAAGTTCTAATTGCAAAGCAAAATATCTCAACATTAGACTCAACTACTTTTTCTCCTCTTCTTATCACTACAACAAATACTGTTTCATCAACAGTATCATCATTCACTCCAGATCAGAAAGGAGATATGAATAATCCATCTCCAACAAAGTCAGCACCTTTAGTCACAACTACCTTACACATCGTTAAGCAAAAGGTCTTAAAATTAGCCCTTCCTCCTCATCCAAAATGGCCGCGTTCTCGTTCCTCTTCGTTAATAAGTAAAACCTCAAAGGACTTCAGTCATTTATCACAATCATCAAACTTACTTTCTAAAAGGGGAAAAGTTGCTCGGAAGAAAGTTCAATCGAATTCAAAGTCAGAACATGCGGTGTCGAAATCATCGACTAAAAATGCAGCAAAAGCACCAAAGCTTAATGTAACACGAACAAAGATTAAACCAACAAGTCCGTCCTCTAAAGAGACATCATTACCTTTATCATCGCCATCATCATTGTCATCCTCATCAAAATCATCATCGACAGACTCTGCACATGCTTCTCCATTGACAATTGAATTCAGGAAAGTCGTGAAAAAAGACGTAAAGCCTTCGCTTCCGAAGGTTGCTGATAAAAATATAAAAAAGGAAAAGATTAAAATATTCTGAATGGAAATTTTGCATTACAAAGACTAGAAAAAAGAACTGTGTGATATTAAATGACATCTTAAGCCATCAATACATATGACTAGGTAGGATTACTTAACTATTTGTGTGCACCTACATATCTTTTGAATAAGTATATGTACATGTATTACATGTGTTCACGAATATATTCTGATACTTAATCAATATAAGTTTAATTTACCGTATATATACGGGCGACAATCTTTGGTATTTATTTTGTGTATATATATTTTATGTATTTATTTTTCAATGATATGTGAAGAGATGTTTGTAGAATGAATTTACATAAAGATTAAGCATCTACTTTTGCAAACTGTTTACCTCTTTACTTGTTTTAAGAGGGGTTTTGTTCTATGGAAAAATCACAAGTTCCCAATTTAAGCCCTACCCACCCCTTCCGTATATAAAATAAAATAGAAAATAAACATAAAATTTAGGACTAATTCCTTTTCATCAAAATTGAAAACATGCTAGTTTGTTCATTCTCTCTTAATCGCGACATATAAGAATAGAAAAATTTCTTTATGAAGAAAAATGAATTATCCTTTTAATATTTATTTTTTACCTTTAAAAAAACATTTTATATTTGCCATTTACTAAATAATGAATTATAAGAAATTCATACAGTGAGTTTACGAAATTTTGTTTAATATAATAGTGCACTGTTGCAACCACTATTGAAATAACGACCACTATTGAAATAATTATTTCAATAGTGGTTGAGAGTGGATTTCAAAACCCAACACAACTTGTAACCACTGTTGAAATAACGTTCACTATTGAAATAATTATTTCAATAGTGGTTGAGAGAGCATTTCAAAACCAAACACAACTTGTAACCACTATTGAAATAACGTTCACTATTGAAATAATTATTTCAATAGTGGTTGAAAGTGCATTTCAAAACCCAACACAGGTTGGAACCATTAATGAAATAACCTTCATTACTGATATAATTATTTCAATAGTGGTTGAGAGTGCTTTTCAAAACCTAAACCAAGTTGCAATCACTATTGAAATAACAATTACTACTGAAATATATTTCTATAGCGGTTTTATACGTGTAATCACTATTGAATTAACAACCTCTGATGTTATAACACTTATACTTAGTTTTCCCAAATAGTTGCTTTTAATGTATTGACTAGTAGAAACGTTTAATTTACTATCCATATTAGTAGTGTAGGCAAGCCCATGAATATAAGCGCGAATTTACTTCTATTCTATATCCTTTTGATAAAAAATAACCATTGCTTCATCAGAAAGTTTGTTCACATATTAGATATTAAATAGATGTCTTCTTTCTTCTTTTTAATGAACATATTCTAATTTCTACAACTATCTGTATTTATAATCTTTTACTTTCCCCATTTAATAACAAAGATGAACCTTATATAACAAAATTACTTAAAATTACTAGATCAGTTAAATCACAGATATCCGTGTATTGATAGTATTTCTAGACAGAAATTAAAACATAAAATTACATATTCATATTTCAAACCCAATAAATTAATTTATTATGTTGGAAAACAAAATGAAGAATTTATCCATATATTTTTTTCCCAATATTGGGGTTATTTCAATGAGGCTTGCAATGTGGTTTTTATACTGAAATCATTGTCAGCAACTATTGAAAAAATGACTTCAATCACTATTGAACTCTTTATTTCAATAGTGAACATTATTTCAATAGTGGTTGCAACCTGGTTTAGGTTTTGAAATGCATTCAAAACCTCTATTTAAATCATGGTTTCAATAGTAAACATTATTTCATTGTAACCTGTTGTAACCTGTGTTTGGTTTTGAAATGTATTTTCAACCACTATTGAGATAATTATTTCAATAGTGAACGTTATTTCAATAGTGGTTGCAACAGTGCACGCTTAAGGAGTATTAAACCTATGTTCTAAATTTCACATTTTTTTTATCAAATTCCCCAACATTGGTTTTCATCAACAACTGTAGTATTAGATTCAAATGGAAAATAGTATGGGATGAAGCCGTGTAGCAAGCGCTAATGATAAAACACCGCTTAATGATAGAAATATCATTAAGCGTTGCAATGCTACGCTTAATGTCATAAAATATTGCATTAATAGTTGACATTCTCAACACTTAATGATATAATTCTTTCATTAAGCGGCGATTTAGCATAAGCGGTTTAGAATGTCAACTATGAATGCAATAATTTATGGCATTAAGCGTTGCAATTGCAACGCTTAATGATATTTCTTTCAGCGGTTGCTACCAAGCCGTGCTTATTTTTTCACAAATAAATTTTACGTCAGACCATGATATGAAGAATGTCTGATACAGAGAATAGGAAGAGCAATAATTTAGTATCACAAAAAAAGTAAAAATATGAGTTACATATTAAAATCATATCATTTTTTACCAGGAAAATAAATTGTACTAATAATAGAAATTCTTTATAAGGTACATGCACATGATGCGTTACTGCAGTTTTAAAATTTTTCAAAGAAAGAATTGTATCGATTTGCAAGAATAAAAAACTGGATGCAAATGTCTAAGGTCAAATATAATCAAAAACTATGAATATAGGCAAAAAGAAAAAGAAGTCAAGGTTTCAATCCGGTATCAGTAATGATTGAATTGACAATTGTCCTCTATAAAAATTTAGAATTTTTCAATTTAACTTTGTATTTAAATTGAAAAATTCAAAATTTTTACATGACACTATTCAAAGGTCTCCACTCTACTAAAGTGCTTGCAGATATTGAGCTGATTCTTGGCATGTGAATGTACCTTGATGAGTTACCGATCAAGTTTGCATTTCGTTCCGCTTTGGTGATTTTTGACAGAGTTACAGCCTTTTTTTTAATTTTAAAAGGGAACCAGATTTTCGACTTGGTTTTCCATACTTTTTCCTAAATGCTTGCAGATATTAAGCTGACTTTTGATGTGTGAGTCTACCTTTAGGGGTAGTAGATAAGTTTGCAATTCGTTCCGCTTCAATAATATTTGATGGAACTATGGCTTTTTTAGAGAAAATCAGATTGCACTTTCCGATAGGGGACTATTAATATTGCTTATGCAATACTGTCAGAATGCTTGTTATAAATCTCTCTTATCAGAGGCTCGGCCCCCTTTGAGACTACCTACTTTGACCACTGTCCTTTTATAGATCTATCTTTAATGGTCTCCTGCAATATGAAATATTTTTAATTTGACAATATCTGATCTGTATGAAAGACAATTGGCTGACCATATAAATTACATTGAAATCAATTTACATGCATTTTCATTCTTATAATAAATGTTATAAGAGTAACATGCGCTTGTTAGTGTTCTTGCTATTCTAGCTGAATAATAATTGAAATTCATTCATAAATAAACTTCTATGTTAGCACATCGATGGAAAGAGAGGAGGGACAGAGAGACAGCGAGAGGAGAGAGAGAAAGAACATCTTCAGCATAATTGATTATTAGGCTTAAACTTTCATCTCTATACATGTAACATCATGTCAGAAAGTAATTTATTGCGCCGTTGCTCTCCTACCTTGCGGTTTGAAAATTAGCTTATTAAATTATAAATCGAGTAATTAAAGTTGGTATTCACGTCACTGATACACGAAGTTTTCTAACAAAGTGAAAGAGTTTGTTTTATAAAACCGAGTTTGAATTTTAATACTGTCAGCACTATGGATCCTTTCCTTACCTGCAGTTTATTTCTGGGCAGACCACACGTAGATTACAAATACACATAATTTTAAATAATTTTTTTAAGGTGTTGCAAGTCTGGCACTTTTCCTCACGTTCAAACTTTTTAATTGAATTCAGTCATTTTTCTGTATTTATGAAAATCTGACACAAAATGGAGAAAAAATGAAAATAAAATTAACACTCTATACAATACCAGACAACTTTTAAGACAAATTATTATAATGAAACCTTTAATACGATAAAATTTAATAATTAAAAGAGGGTTTTTGTTTTATCTCTATTTTTTTTTTCTTTTTAATTTTGTCATTTTTCTAAGAAAGAAGAGCTCATTTCTCTTGAATTAGTTATGCACAGTCAGCAGAATTAAAATTTTCACAAAGAGAATGGAGTCTTGCAACGACTGATTATAAAGAGAGATAACTTTATAAAAGTATTTTCTTAAAAAAAAAAAAATTGCATTTTTACCTCTGAAACGACTGCATTGCATTACCGAAATTCGAAAATTTTGAAAACTTGTTAGTTATTATTACCAAAAATTATTTTCTTTCATTTCCGAAAACTCAAAATGGGAGCCCTGTTGATTGAGGACTACAAAGTGCGGCAGAAAAATTTTGCAATTGTATTCAGAAATACAGTAACTATATATACATGTATCTAGAGCCGTGTATATTCCACTAAATCAGTAAATTCATTCAGCAAAGAAGTGCCTTTAAAAAACTTTGACCAAATTAAAGCAAAAACAAAAATTCTAAGCTCGGAAAGCCTATGTAATGTGTGGTACAATGCCGTGGGAGAGTTTGACCAAGATACTGAACCAGGAAGTCGGGTGGGGTGGGCAACCGGTCTTTGAATAACATTAATCTATAAGATCATGTTATTCTCGCTTCCTAAGAAAAGTGGGGGCGTCTCCTCAATTTCCAAAACAATGTTAAGCATTTCCCGGAAATCTATCCGTAAATTCAAAATTTACAACATGACAGAAGTCCTGGATTTGCCACTATTTTCTTTTGCACCTACCCCACCCTATTATTTTTTGTTTCTTTTCTTTCCGTTTCTTTTTTCATTCCTGATTTTTCTTTTTTCACTTCTCTCCGTTTCTTTTCTTTTCCTAATTTTTGTGCAGGTACCCTTTTGGGGTAAAATTTTTTACATGTACGTATGCACGACACTGAAAAGGATTTATCGTCACCCGTCTACTTTTTTCTGCTATAATTTGTTTAATTGAGAGATTTAGTCACCAAATTTCAAAATAATATAACTCTGCATGAACGATTCTTTCACTACTATATAGTACTTTCTGCAGATCTGCAAGTAAAGTCTTAATTCTTATACTAGGGTCTATATATATTCTTATATATCCAGTATTCAATTTTTTATGTGACCAAACATTTCACTGTCACGATCTGTTTGAGAAAGTTTGAAAACTTATAAATGGGAACTACCGGGTATTAGTATTTTTTCAACATTGACGGATTCTCATGACATTCTAATTAGGGAGGGAGGGGCTTTCCTTTTTCTTATCATTGATGATTATAACGAATTTCGGTGCAAGTGTGGACAAGTTGTATTTTACAGTTTTTGAATTATCCTGGATGCAATTTCACTTTCTTGTTCATTTTTCCCAAGGTTTCCTAAGACTTGCTTTAGTCGGACAAAGCAGTAATGATAATTTAACAACACCACCCCAGGAGTCCCTATGCCCTATATCTTCCTTAGTGTCCGACAGCATTGTAATTGCATAACTCACTGCATGGGAAGTAAGGGATTGTGGGTCAAAGAAGCTGAAGATTTGCAAGATTTGGACAGTTCGTGGAAACTTACAACAGGGTGAGCTAGTATGTCATTGATAGAGGAATTGAAATCTGGAGCTTGTTGCGTGTGTAATGTTTACACACATGGACACACTGACAGGATAAACCAACTAAGCCTGTACTTTTTTTTATGCAAAAAGAGTATTATGAAACGAATGACTTGTATATGTCGATGTGAATGTTCTTTTTCAGAGGGGCACTGACTCTAGTAAGTTACTGCACGAGTAAGCGGTATGGTAACAAGTCTAATATCATGGTAATATTTCAAAGCATGAATAATAGTCTAATTTACAGACATAATGACCTAGAAATAAGATTTCGTTAGGATGAAAATTCATCGGAATTGGTTGGACTCAGAAATAATGTGTATATGGATCTGCATGGGGTCAAGATTACCTGTGACAGAAGAGTATCGCTGTCGGTAGAGAAGTCGATAGAGACATGAAGACTATGTGTGTCCGTCTTGTGTGTGGTGGTGGTATGGGGGGGGGGGGGAGGGCATTGAGTTTGTTCTTACCTGTTTCTGCCGTATATAAACAGTCACAGGCACCTGAGGTAGGATGGTATAAAAATAAAATGGTATAGAGGAACAGTCTCTAAAACTTAAACAAAATACAAGTTACATGTATCAGAATTTAGATATGATGTGCTGGGAATTCGTGTATTTTGAGGATGGGTGAGAGGGTGTTACACCATCCGCATCCGTACGTCAGGTGCCTGTGTTTACGAAGACTTACTGATATTTTTCTTTTAAGGACATACATAACGTACCTTACCTACTGATAATTTTTAAAGATATTCTTAATTTAAAATTTTAGTACCATCAGATGTTCGCAGACAAAAAATCAGCATGCATAACCAGATGTTTTGAATAGATATTAAATGACGAAAAACCTTTCTTGTTCAAAGAAAAATGTACAGAAATTACTAAACATATATTCTAGATGTTTTTATCATTCAAATTTGTTTTAGAAGAGGTATACAGCACCATGTAAAGACATTAATAGAGTAGCACACAGGTCCTTCAAGTATTGGAACTCTTCGATCAACTCCAGGGAAAAAGACAATAATGTTCAAACTACATTGCGTATGTCCTTACCTTTTTATCAAGTAGATACATGTATTGTGTAGTGTGGGCCTGTAAAAATTTAAAAGGCTACAAAGAATTTTTACCGACTATGAAAATTTTCAAAAAACGATTCGCCCACGTTGGGACTCGAACCCAAGACCCTCAGATTAAAAGTCTGATGCTCTACCGACTGAGCTACGCGGGCTACTTACAGACATGTTGACGATATGTTTAGCATACTTATATACTGTCTCAATTTCCTCTGGTTGGGTAATATTTTTATGTGTTGACAGATGCATGAGTTCTTGTTCACAATGACATTCAAATATAATCCAGTCCATATTTTTGTCACGTATATTCGCATATCTATATACTTTTTATATATTTTTTTTCAATGAGGGTTATTCTTCTTGGAACAGTTCAGTTTCCTATTAAAATCAAATTTTTAAATTTGAGATTAAAGCATGTAGATCTAACAAGGCCTTTCAGAATCATATATTAGTAAAAAAAATTTCACATGTTTAAACTATATTAATTATTTTAAAAATGCACAAAATTTTGGCTTTGTTATATATACATTTTTTCATCTGATTTTTTTAAGGGGGATCAAGAAATATAACTCTACTCATTATCTGATGTTATTTAAGTTTGAGTTGTCTTTCTTGGAATTAGGTTGTCCATATCTGACTGTGCCTCGGATGGGATTAAGCTGTACGGAATTTATAAAAAATTTATCACTATTGCCGAAAGAAAAGTCCGAAATAGTTTATCTTCACAGTAATTTATAATAAGTCCGAAAAGTTGTATTTTACACCGTTATTGTCTTTGTCTCGACCTGTTATACAAGGAAAGGGTGTGCATAGGCTTTGCCTCATTTCCAATCCTTAATTAAAGTAATGCTCAAAAGGGTGACCCCTGGTTTGGAAAAAATAAATATTTATATACATGTATATATGGAATTTGAAGATAACGAACAGTAATACAATAAAAATTTGGAGCAAACACGGAGTTCTGTATAATTAAATACACTCGACTTCAAATAAATCACACAGGCCCGTAGGAAGCAATTTCACTTTGAGGGGGCACAACCATACATTTTCAGGGGGAGGGGGGGCACTTTCAAATACCAAAATTCCTTGACAAGCAAAAAAAAAATAATAATAATAATAAATAAATAAATAAATAAATAAATAAATAAATAAATAAAAGATCATCAGACGTTATTATTGAGGGGGCACAAGCATATAGTAGCTACATGTATTTTTTTTGTAGTATTCTATATATCGGCAAAATTATTGGGGGGCACTTACATGTGTTTATTTAATGGGATTCGGCAATACAGTTTTGTTATGCTACATGAAATCTTACTTCCTACAAGTATGTTCTGGGTAGCGGACAAAATTGTGAGACGATTACTGCTCACAATCTTATAAAAGATATATGAATTTGCTTTCGTTTCTACAGCTGTTCTAGCATACATGCTCTCCTCTCTCTCTCTCTCTCTCTCTCTCTCTCTCTCTCTCTGAGTCGAGAGATAACATATCGTTCCCAGATTTCAATATTTCAGTTCAGGGCATTGTTCAACGTGATCATTTTCACAGATTCTCCTCATTCATTCATAAAATTCTCCTTATTTGGTCACCGCTCTGACGTGAATTATGCGATCGATTTCCATTTTCTGCAGCATCTCCAATCAGTCGAGTAATTGCAATTTTACGTTGGACTCTGTCTGACGTGTGCGTGGATATTGACTAGCCCAAAAGTCGATATGTATATAATATTTTTAGGCAGTTCTGCGTAAAGAGAGTTTGGTCCGAGACTCTGAGTGGGTGGTAGAGTGAAATTGAGTTGTTTACAAAACTTCTGTCATTTTCATCAACATATCCGCATAGTAAGGATACACTTCCCACAGGAAAGAACAAGCATTTGTAAAGTTATATTTTTTTTAACTGTCCTATATCATCTCATTGTTTTGATCGAAGGTAAGCTCATTCGTATATATATATATATATATATATATATATATATATATATATATATATATATATATATATATATATATATATATATATATTCTTCATTCCATTTTGGAAGAATGAAATCTAGGAAAGTGTTCAACAATTATATTATTAGGCTTGTTTTTTTTTTTTTTTTTTTTTTTTTAAATGTGTTTTTAATGTAAGTGTAGTTTTACTTAACTTACATGGTATATAATATGAATCATCATAGTTTTAATATTCCATATGTTAGCAGTTATAAAGATTATGAGGTAAAGTCAGATATGGAAAATAACCGAATTAATGATTTCCATACGTCTACTTGATTGGTAAAATTTGCGATCATATTAAAACTGTTTCCATTAAAAATAATAATGGGTAAATTTTCAGTGTAATTTTCCAAGAGGATTCGTGTAGTCATTGTGTAAGCTTTTCGTATCAATTTCACAACCTATCGTAAGTTTGTGTATTCCCTTAGGATGAACCAATCACAGATTACGTCTATTTTTATCCATAATCAGCTGTTTCTACGCACTCTCGAGAAATATCAATGCGCTTTCAAAAATAGTCCACGGTGATAATTTCTAAGTTAATAACAATACATTTTTTACTTATTTTGTTGAGTTGATAAGAAATTTTATGTAATGTTTTAATTTTGATGTGTTGTTCATTTTTGACTATTCTAGGTATTTAAGTCGCAGTACAGCCAGCACGATCGTTATCGCGTCGTAGTGCGTATAAATACACAGTGAAGTGACAATCAATGTACTTCTGCCAATTCTGCAGATTGACTTGCACAACGAAAGAGAACGGTCAAGGGAAACGTTGAACCTACCTTGAATTCATAAGTGTTGAGCCATATTGTTCAATTTTCGGAACTTATTGGACAAACTTTAAGTGAAATATACTTGGAAACGGGACTGTCAAGATGGAATGTATGAACCGTTTTCAAGTTTTATGTTATGAACAAGTTGACCGGCTGAATAAAGTGATGGAAGATGTTATTCCAATACACGGTCGCGGTAATTTTCCCACTCTGGACGTCAAGCTCAAGGATTTAGTACAGGTTGTGAGAGACAAATTGAAGACAGAAGGAGTATGTGTTAGAGATATTCGTTTGAATGGGGGTGCAGCTAGCTATATTTTCGGAACGGACTCGGTCCGTTCATACAACGATGTGGATTTGATTTTTGGTGTTGATCTCTCCCATGGCTCAAACCATGCAGAGCTTCAGAAAATTAAGAATTGCGTTCTTGGTTGTCTCGTTGATTTTCTCCCAGATGGTGTAAACAAAGAGAAAATGAGCAGTTGCAGTTTAAAGGAAGCATATGTGCAGAAAATGGTAAAAGTTTGCAATGAGCACGGGGACAAATGGAGCTTGATATCTCTTTCTAACAACAAGGGAAAGAATGTGGAGTTGAAGTTTGTGGATAAAATGAAAAGACAGTTTGAATTCAGTGTTGATTCCTTTCAAGTAATTTTGGATAGCTTGCTGACCTTCTATGAAATTTCTTCTGCTCCAATGAGTGAGAGATTTTATCCAACAGTTGTTGCAGAGAGTATGTATGGAGATTTCTTGGAGGCATGGCATCATTTAGACAATAAGCTGATTGCAACCAGAAATCCAGAAGAAATCCGAGGTGGGGGCCTGTTGAAGTATTGCTGTCTTTTGACAAGAGGATACAACCCAGCAGAAAATGTAGATATTCGTGCAATGGAAAGATACATGTGTTCTAGATTCTTCATCGACTTCAGTGATATAAATCAGCAACGCCAAAAGCTGGATGCTTACTTAAACAATCATTTCAGTGATGAGGAGGACTTGAAACATGAGTATTTATTAACATTATATCGTGTTGTGGATGAAAGCACAATCTGCCTTATGGGACATGAGCGAAGACAAACTCTGAATCTGATTCACCAGTTGGCCTGCCAAGTATACATGGAACAAGAACGTCGTGCCCAAAACAAGGTGCTGGAGATGCAGCAATTCGACCAGTTGAACAATCTGACAATAGACCAAGTGTTTTTCCATGGTCCTTTTTCAGTCTCCAACGGCACTCATTATTACAACATTATGCCTAATGTGTTTCAGATGAATCAGATGAACGCCCCCTGCCCTCACTGTCCACCACCACCATTTCTTCAGTGCTCCTAAACGGTAAAGGAATGAAATTTCAAAAACGTGTGCAAGAATAAAGTGCTTTTTTGTGAAATGATCCATATTCTGAGTGTTTAAGAAAGGGAAACTGTAAATGTTTTGTAAGGAGCCTTGAAAATGTTAAGAAAAAATAACTGTGATCTTCAAATCTTTGATTTTTATCAGGGATGTATTTTCCAATGATCTTCAAATAATCGTGCGAATCATACCCATTGTATGACTATGATAAGGAATTAATCTCGTACATGTATGCATGATTTTTAATCTACAGCACCTTTAGGTTTATACCTGGTAGAGTCAGTATGTTTATCTGATAACATTTGTGTACTCTGAGCAAAGTAGTGTTAGATTTAAGGACTTTTTTTGTATGCAATGGAACTTTGTGGAACATTGAATTGAGAAGTGTTTGTAGAATGTGTTCATGTACTTTGTGAAATCCAAGTCATGTTGATTCTGTCATGTTGGAATGAACAACTGGATGAATTTTTTTTTTTTTTTTTGCTTCATTTAACTTGATATTTTTTTTAAAGACATACGCCTCACTTCAATTGATAATTTTAAAAAGTTGAGGGGAAAAAAAGTTCATATGTTGTACAAATGGAATCATTTTCCATATAGCGTTATAATTTAGGGATTGAAAAAAAAAATATTTTTATATAAAATCAGTCATTATATTTTTTCATGATCAGATGATTGCCTGATATGTTGTTTGTGTGATAAGTTTTTTTTATCTGTGTGCCAAGATCAAAAGGAAAAAAATAACACAGCATGTGAAAATGTGCAATGCACGGTGTTAAGAACGAATAGGCAGCAACTATTTTCCAAAGTAAACCTGTAGCAATGATACATATTTATCACCACATACTAACAGTTCATCAGAAAAATTATTGCGGAACATGTGATTTCTGTTACATCATTGTTGTATAGGGAAAACATTTGATTGTCATATCAAAGGTATGCAAGTGTATTGCTCCTGTAATTACAACCTGATGTATTAGATGTGTAATTAAAAGACGTAGAAGAAAGATAAGGCAAAAGTGGTGCACATTGTTTAATTTGCTTGTGTCTTGTGACCATAGCACCTGTGATGTAGAAGGTTCGACTATGTGATACATAGTTTGTTAAACTTTTTTTCCCTATGGTTGCTCCCTATATTTTTTTGGAAATACTTGCAATTTTTGTTATATATTGTTATTGTTGAATACTATTAGCATGACATTATTGTTAATGTGTGTGTGGTTTTTTTTTTAATTCTAGATTTGCATTTGTAAATTTGTTTAATTGAAACCACAACCCATTATGAATACTGGGACCAGATATTATCATAGAAATTTACTAATTAATACTGTGTAATTGTGTAATATATCTATAAAATTATTTTTTTTTACAACAAATGCAAATGCCCAGTTTAAAAAGGAAAAGAAAAAAAAAACTAATGGTTAGTCTTCATTTACCATAATTTCCAGCTGTTGAATGATATGTAAGTATTTTAATCAATGCATTGGTCCTGTTCATAATATATCAGTTATCACTTTATTTAAAAGGGGGGGGGGGGGGTCAGGAGAAATTAAGAGATAAGGTCTTTCAAGATATGTAATTCAGGACTAGACAGTTTGTTTTCATTAAAAACTTTTTAAAAGTAAAATTTGCATGTGATATGGTCTTGCAAAATTTGAATCACTAGAAGGGCAGGCTAACCAAAGATATTTGTGTTCTCAACATGTATTACATTTCAAATTCATCAAATGTGTTAAACCCACATGTTTTCATTTGTTGACTGTTTTAATTAAAAGAGAGAGGACAAAAATATTTCTAATCAATTTGAGTATTCTCATAATAGAGGGGAGAGATATACATGTGTATAACTGTCATAATAAAAAAATATTTTCCTCATCTAATTGTTAAAAAAAGATTTCAGTTAATAAAATGCCTGCATAATTTAATAAATTAGGATGTACTTATATTGTAATTTGTTATTTATTCTAAAGAAAAATGTAAATGAAGACATTTGGCAAGTGTTGACATACATTGTATATGTTCTTGATTTACAAGCTCACCTCTAATTTTTTTTTTTTTTTTGGTTAAGGAAATAAAATTTTATCGATTATTAACTCTTAATTTGGGAGATTTATTTTTACATTTTCCCTTTCTTTGTCATATATATATTATATACAATTGCATTAAAATTATCTGTGATCATACAAGTAAAAAAAAGAGCAAGGAGTTGTTAATCAATAATGATCATTTTATTGTACATTGCTTAAAAGGAATGAACAAAAAAAAGATTGTCAAAAAATCATCTGAGATAGCTGTGTATTGCCAGCTGGTTTTGTCAGTGAAGAGAAATAAATTCTGGCATTTTATCTCCATAGGGATGGTTTGACATTGCTAACACTTCAACAGGGGCCCTAAACATCCATCACAGTCTGACAGCACATGTCCCTAGGCCTACTGATTTAGACCTGTTATAAGCTGTGCTCTAGTACATTATTCAATCCAACAAGTATAATCCCTTTTCACAGAGAAATGAAGGAATGTTGTAAAAAGCAGTGTAATCTCTGATCAATAGCTTACCAACCAATTACAGATTATTTCATTAAAAAATTATATATTTGACCCATGTGATTCTTAATGGTCTGTCTGATGTTTTTCTGGGTTTAGTGACATTAAATGTACAGAAGCGACCAGTTGTACAAAATTATTTATTTAGGTCATCACTGATTACCTCTCTACAAAGTTTGTTTAATCTTCGGCAACTTTCCAACTTGGGATGATTAACAATATGTTTAAAGTAGCAGATTTTAGGGACACTCTGAATTGGTGATAAGTAAATTAATGGTGATTATTTTCATCCTTTGTACTATCTTGTTGACCTGTAAATATTTTCTCTCACAATTATTTTTTTTTTCTTTCCTTGTATGTTGCAGGTCTCTTACAATTTCATTCGCTCATAATTTTTCAAGGGTTTTTTTTTCTCTGTCTCGGTTTTCAATAGCCACAATATTCTAGTCGAACATCATATGATCATTTCTCGAATACTAGTATGTTGTTCAATAAGAATGTCATTATAAACCAAAGCTTTCACTTCGAATGAAAAGACAAGTGTATGTACATGTGTACATTGTTATATTTTTTTGTACTTTTCCATGGGAAATTTTAAGTAGATGTACTTTACACACTTCTTTGGACTTGAGATTATTTTAATAATGTTTTTCCTTGACCTTTCTGCAAAAAAAAATCATTTAACTAAAGATCTATTTAATCTAGTTAAGCCCATTTTGAAAAGGATAAAAAAATATTATGGATGCTTTAAAAATTTCCCAGGATAGAGTATATAGTGTTTTTTGTTCACATATTCATTATCATACACATGTATTGATTGCTACAAAATGTAAATGCTTGTCTGTTTCTAGATCTTTTAACAATGTATACTATATCACAAAATGATATATAAATATATATATATATTATATACATGTATGTGTATTTACATATTATGTATTATTTACTTGTTAAGGACACTGAGTGTCGAACTGTATATCATATTATCATGGCTTCAGCAACTGGAAATAAATTGTATTATTTGGCAAATTCCAGTAAACAAATAAAATATTTTTTGAAACTACTACTTTATTTCTTCCATTTGTTTTGAAAATCTGTTGTAGTTTGTTTGGGTACAGATTTAGAAGATCATAATTATTGTGAATGGGGAAAAAGTAATTTTTCTAGAATGATGATTAATTTATCTGTAATTTGGAAGTTTTAGTTCTTTAAAAGCGTTAAAATTTTTGGTTTGCATGAGTCAGTTGAGTGTTATTGCAAAGTTAAAGTGAGTGGTTATTTAATATCCAACATTTCCCACTAAAGGTTTTCCCTATTAAACAGACTGTGATGAATTATTGCTCAGAAATATCAAGGAAAGTGTGAATAGAGATTGGAATAAACAAATAGGAAGAAATGTACAGTATACTACAGTTTGTGCATTGTACAAAATAGCCTGGTCTTAAGAGTACTCTATTTCATCAAATCAGGAAGGAATTTGGGATGCTTGCTAAAATTAAAAAAAAAAAAAAACAAGTACACATAAATTCACTGGTTTTACAGACAAGTTATTTGGACTCAGGCTAGAGACTTGGGAGTGATCACATGCACTGAATGTCGGTGCGGATTATGTATATTTTTGTATCCAACAATCGATGTACATTTATGTATGTAGGCACAATTAATTTACACAATAGTTCAGCATGGTTAGTCTATGCAAATATTTGTATTAATGAGCAGAATTAGAAAGGGGGGAATATAGAAATGCACTAACATCTTGTGGTTTTAATGGAAAGTGGGGCATAAAAATTATATAAATATATTTTTCTATATTCTCAAGACTAGGGGAAATTTAGAAGGTTGGCATGATAGGATTAGGACATGAATAAAACATTCCCTTGCTACTTTATGTGTTGTGTGTTTGACAGCTCATTCTTGTGAGTTAGCTAGTGCTGTCAAGTCAAACTAGTGTACTAGAATGTCTGTGGTGCCAAATTATCCAGATCTTAAAGCCATACTATTGTTAAAAAGAAGTTTATTATATTATCCAGAATAAATGTACCAGTACTAATCCTGAATGAAATAATCTCTCCTAACTCCTGACCTTCTAATATATATGATCTTTTACTGCTTACAGTGCAGCATCTATCTCTATTTTTCCACATCTGTTGTATAACGAGATAATAGCATGAATAGAGCTGTTCAGTTGCCCCTGAACAGAGAGACTGCAGATATTGATAAGATGAAAGGTTTTGTTAGGTAGCTATTCTTGTTCCATTGATAAGGAGAGTGTATGTACATGTATATTAGGCTGTTGTGATGTAAAGTTCTTGTTATAGAACCATGACACTGGGATGTATTTAATCTGTTAAATGTTATTCATACTTCTGTTACATGTACTGTGAGATCTGTGTAGTGTGGTGGAATAGAATCTAATTTTCTTCTTTCTCAATTATGACTCTGGATCAAAATTACTTATTAAAGCATATCTCAAAATTGGAAGTTTAAACTTCAAACTTTAAATTCTGTCAACTGGATATTTTTTCTAAAACCTTATCCCCCCTCCCAGGAAAGTCATTATCTCCTTGTCCCACACTTAAGAGCTTTCCTGAAATGTAAAGAAGAGGTGAGGTATGTTTTTTTTTTCCTCCAGAACATTCTTGATTGGTGATCAATTATTGAAAACCGTGTTTGTTATTCTGTGTGTATCGATCTGAGCAGCATTAAAGGTTAGCGAAGTCATTGTGCCTGATTAGTAATATAACTCTAGAACTGCACTTAATCCCTGTGAACCCCACACTGTCAATATTGGTGTAGGAACTGGGGATCTTTAATCCTCTCAGGTGAAGGACTTCTAGCTTTCACTGGACATTGATCTGCTTTAGAATAATTCCAGAGCCTGTCTTTATGTTAATGTGTGTATGTGCTTTTGTTCACCAGAGAGAGAGAGAGAGAGAGATTTAAAAGTTTGGACATAAAAGGGAGATATTTCAAGGAGCAACGGGATTGATCATCTTTTTTTTTTTTTGGATGTCATTTTTTTTTAATCAGGACCTACATGTATATACTAAACTGTACTATACAATTACATGTAGTAATTATGTATATACGTCCCTGGTTTAAGCTCTGAGTGTTGGACATGTTTAAGTGGTTAAAAAAAAACTATTTTTACCTAATTTAGCTATAATGCCTCTTTTAAAAGCCCATAAATCACTACTGCTAAAATACTTCCAAAATCATATGGACATTATAATTTACGTACCATGAAGATTTTGGTGTTATGAATTTGTTAAAAACAAGTTATCGTGCATACAATCTTTGTGTGGGCGTTCGTATCGTTAGGACCAGGGGGACTGACACTCGGTCAGAAGATGTGACCATGACCCGTTTATACAATCGGGTTTTATGTACGCATATATTATATATTTAAGGTAAATCGTGGTCAGCCACGAGCCCTAAATCAATACACGGGAACAGGTGTGTGTGAACTTGATAAAATTGACATGCTATTTGTGAAGTTATTCAAATGTTGGGGGGGGGGGGGTTAGATTGGACAATTTACATTGCAATATTACATTGAAATGTCAATTCAACATTCGCATAATTATTTGCACAGCTCTATATAGCCACTACATGTATATCATCCACTCTGATCAAGCAAAGTATGAGAATAATAACATTAAAACAAAATTTCTGAGCTCAGTTCGCTTGAAAGGAAGTCCTCAACGATGGCGTTTGTAAAAATACCATATAGACCTTCTGCAAAATTAGGATTTATCTAAACGTAGGTGATCATATAAGTTGATCTAAAGCATCATTAGCTACTTATCTCAGAAAATGGAGAGAGAGAGACAGACTGACACACAGAGAGTGAGAGAGAGAGAGAGGTATTCCCCTGCTGTAATAAATTTTACTACAGCTTAAAATGTGTCTTAAAAAAACAATTTTTAAAATTAAAATTATGTTAAACGATACTGTTTTTGTTCGACCCATCTCTTTTAACTTAAAAAAGATAGAATATACTTTAAAAAATGATTGTGAGATCAGACTTACTATTTTGGTGTCAAATTGACCTCAGGTTCTTACTACATGTACATGTTACTCTCGGGAATATAAAAGGATGCATACATATGAATATCAATGTACATGACATTAACTTATTGCATAGATACCAGATTCCTTTCATCAGAATTCATATCGTAAAACATATGTTTAAGGCAAATAAAATTTAAAAAAAAAGATTCCGTAAGCAATTTTTAAAAGAGTAGAACATGTTCAATTCGTTCAAGGAAGGCCTTGAAACTGTAATGTGTACTTATGTAAGTGGTTCCGTCGACAGTAAGTTCACGATTTGATGAAATAGTTCCGCTTATTTGACGAAAACAAAATTAAAATCAGAATGACGCATTTTCTATCATATTCACTAACGTGGAAAGAATAATTAAAATACGATAGGTTATCAATGGCAATGTCTTTCGAGCAGAAAACACCCAAATCATACCGCGGACCAGTGCGTGACGGGGCGAGGGTCTGGACGTTGAAAAAGGGAAATCCCCTGTAATGTCTTATATTTCTCCTCCGATGCACGGGAAAGACTAAATTGACGCTGGAAAAAAATATATATACCGAGAATGTGGTATAACTGAGTATTCACTTCCTGCGAAACAAACTATTAAAAATACCCTGTTTGAATTTTTAAAAACATGAACTAAACGGGTTCTAAGGAGTGGAGGCCATTGAAATGTGGTCTGTGACGAAAATTTCAAAAGTGTCTTTCTGCATTCTTAAATTGAGGTTCTTTTATTGTAAGCGTGCTCTGAAATTATCAGAATTAGGTCAAACATATAAACTAACAAATGGTATCCCCGAGTGAATTCTTTTGAGCACCGCCAGTCATTGCCCAACACGTTTTACTTCAGACCTTTGACTTCTGACTTACACCTGTAACACAAAAAGAGATCCCGAGTGATGGATGTTTTAGGTGATGATTTTCACCCCCTGTCGTGAACGTTACAAAATAGGCGTACTGTCCTGTGCTGTCCGAGCGCCGCATTAATGGTCAGTTAGATAACAGAGCTGTCTGTACAACTTGAGGGACAGGGTTCTGTCATTGATGTATGTATAAAGTCTATTACTTGTCGACAACGGACCGTTAGGAAGGATCTTTTCACCCCCCTCCCCCAATTAAATCATGATACATGTATTACTGCAGAAGATCCCCTTTTTTTGGTATGCTTTGGGGATGCCTTCACGTCGCTAGGCCTCCTTTCCTTATTTGTGCTAACGATGATATAATAAAGCTGCTTTAGAAAGGAAAAATATAGCCATGCATTCTTGGTGAATGTGATCTATCATAAATAACTCTATTAGGGACCAACCAGACAACGTTTCCTATTTGAAAGTAATTGTACACAAATTAAATAAATGATGGACGGGGTGATTAAAAACCACGCAGGCAGACCTTAATTATTTGTTCTCCGTCTCAGGTGAAGTTATGCTACAAATTGTAGATCCGAAGGGCAAAGGTGTTTTTTTTTCTTTTTTAAATCAGAGTAGATACCTCTTCAGTTGCGTTTGTCCAAAGAGATTTGCATCAAAAGCAATTTTCAGGGAAAGTTCTGGTCAGACACCATCAGACCATATATTGACCACTGTTTCAGCAACGGCCTTTGACAATGAACTTTAATTATTTTTTGTATCTAGATTTTCAATATGGGAAAATATAGAAAAATCTTTCCGTTTTATTGTCATTGTATATGTAGGACAAATCAGCAAATATGTCACAATTATCCATCATCCAAAATGTCCAATTTATAATTTTACAGATTGGCTTTGAAGATTAATTTAGAAACATTCATCACTCTTTTATTTCAGCATGCAAATCGAATGCGACTCTTTGACTTTCGATTGATTTTGACGTAGCAATGACGTGTAATGTGTTTGACCAATCAGCGCTCTGCTAAGAAATGCTGACGCAGAGACTACAGAACAAAATGGGACAAATGGTCATCTACACATGGTACATCCAGTATAGGTATATTATATATATATACAGATATAATTCATACCATTATTTTAATACAGGAAATTTTCGAAGTCAGCAAATTTTGAAATATAATTCTAATCTCAGGGTCGGAGAGAGGAGGGCATAGATTATTCAGTGTTTAAATTACCACAATTTATACACGAGGTTTCAGTAACCTTGCTTTAAACGAAGCGTTAAAGTATCTTGCCAGATTAAATGATGCGTAACTGATTCCAAACTTTGAAGTTTGGAAAAAAAGATTATCTATGTGAAGTTACGGTTGAATCGCCTTACAAAAAGCACAGTCCTTGTTTCCCTGAGGTACATAAGCTAATTTGAGAAGCGGAAAGGTGATTCTGAGCTCCAAGGTGTCAAAAGTCGGAAAATTAAACTGTCAAGTCACACGATACAGAAAAGCGTGACAGAATTTAATGTTAACTCTGTCTAATTAGCGGACAGACATCTTAATTTGCTAAATTTAAATTTAATTTCATTATCCGGGCATGTTGTAAATTCCATTGAATTGTGGAACAGAGCACAGACTGTTAAGTTTTAGTGCTGTTTTTATTGGCAATTGTGACCAGAAACTTAATATTTATTCATATTTACAGGGTCTTAGTCCATTTTTTGTTTCTAAAAGTGATATTAATATTTAAAAATATATATTCTTGAAGTACTTTCCAGTATATAGATGACTTTTCGTAACATATTGAGCTTAGCCCATGTGGTTATATTCAGGTTGAGTATTGAGAAGTTGATTTATATAAATGCAAAAATATGCTGCATGGTTCAAAACCTCAAAGAAATTTTTAAAATAATTAACTAAGTACCAGTAATACTTTAAGTCAGTGCTTTTAAGCAATTTCTGAATTAAATTATTAAAAAATTTACCATTTTCACATTTTAAGTCTTTGAAAATAGTATTATTGTTAAAAAGTACTAGTAAATGCATATGTATGCTTACCAGATCATGCCAAGGAATAATGACCGGAAAGTGAATTTTTAAGTTATTCTATAATTTTATTTTAATCATATTATTTGCAGATTTGCAGTTCTAAATTAAGAGGCAATTAACAATGTGTGTGTGTAATTATGTTTTGTTTTTGCTAATGCCAAAGATTTTTTTCTTTTAATTTTCTTTTGCTAACTGTCAGCATGCAGAATATACATACATGTATTATAAACAATATTTCTAATTCCAGGTGTAAATAAGAGAAATAAAATGTCCCTCTGTGAAAAAAGTAGTTGTTTGAAATGTTAAACTTTATTCTAATCATTTATTAATTTAAATTTACCTGCATGAATTCAGACCAAAAAGAAGAAAAAAAAGAAAAAAAAAAAGTTGGCTTTATTGAACATATATCTTGAACTTTTGTATGAGTGTTACTGTGGATCCTACCAAACAATCAGGCTTATCAAGTTGTTTGAAACAGAAGACAGACTTAATCTACAAGAGAGAGAGGGTATTTAGATAAAGAACTTATTCCATTTATACCACTTAAAGAATGATGCTGACTCCCCAAGGTCAATTCTGAAAAAAAAAAAACAGAGAGAGAGAGAGAGAGAGAGAGAGAGAGAGTACACAATTATCTATAAGAATCATTGACAAGTGTTTTTGTCCAATTTTCCAAAAAATGAACAAAATGTGATTTGATTTCCAAGGGTCAGTGTAAAGTATCTTCACAATATATTGTTTATTATAAATGAAGTTATTAAATGGTGTTTTATAGGAATAGAAGAATGAATAATTTAATATCAGACACATGGGATAGTGTTATTGTGTTGGTAAACCCAATTGGGCTAATTCAGTATAATAAAGGTCTCATGTATGTAACATACTTATCAGGGCCAGTTCCTGAGAATTGATAATCAGACACTCTTAAGGAAGGACATGCTGCCTTATTATGAGGCTTATGTAAATACACTTCAACTTTATGTACATGGGACATTTAATTACCACACTGATGTGTCATTTATAGGACAAATAGCTACATATATGTGACATAAGACATGATTTTCTTGTCTGGGGATTATTCTACAAGTCTGTGTAAATTCACACCGTGTAGATATTAACAATTTTTACTCAAAATATTCACGTGTTAATATTTGGTACTCAATATTAGGCCAAAGAAAAGATACATGTATGTTCATTTACTAATATATTACGTACTAATAATATTTTTTCCTTCTTAATTTTCTTACATAAAGGAAATTAACTTTCAAACACATTTTTTAAAGACCGTTTGAAAAACTCTTCTTTTAGCCATATTTTTTTTACGGCCTTCCAGACAGCTCTAAAAATGGCTACTGAAAAGTGACTGTATGACCTGTAAAACCTTGTGTTTGAAGGCATGTGTGCAATTTCTGGATTTTACAAAAGAAAAGGGGGGGGGCAAAATTATGCCTCTTATTTATTTTGCATTGTGAAGTTTATTTTCATCATGTGAAAAGCATTCGCAGAGCATATATATAAAATTATTGTATACAAGTTTTTCACAAGATTATATTTTTAGATGACATTTTAGATTCACGACAGCTTGATCTTAAATGGAAAATCTTCAATTGCTAGAAAGTAAATTGGTTGGATTATCTTTGGTATGAAGTACGTAAATGTATAATGATGCAATAAGGAATGTTAGATAGCGAAAATTCATTTTTTCACTGTAGAGTTCAAAGCAAATAGGATAATTAAATTTGACATTTTAGGCTGTTTGGTTATAAAATATGAAATTTTGGCATTATGCAGGTGTTGGTAAAGCATCAATGACAAATAAAAATATACTGATAGGGAAAAAAAGTATTGCAGCATGGATAGTTTATGTATATTCATAATGGATTTTTTATATGTATTTATTGATGGAATCTATATCAATTAGCCAAAATTTTACACACAAGTAAGCCCACATTCCAAATGTATAAATATCGTATAATGACGGTGATCACACATGCATGTATAAACATTGGAAAGTTGAACTTTTCATTTGACATGTACAATGTAGTTGTAAACTCGATCATGTATTCATTTCTAATGATGATACTTTTTTTTGCAAATGGCTGTTTTATGATATTTGCATTAACTGCAACAAATATTTATCAAACAGGCCTGGTTCAAACATAGGCCTTGTTGATTGACTTTGTTCGACTGTAGTCAACTCCTGGTTTTATCGAAAACTTCAAAGAAAATGTCAGTTTGCGCAGTTCTTAATGATTGTAAATGTGGTTGTTTGTCTAAAATTAAACACTTGTGCAATAAGTGTAAAAAAAGTAAGGGTCGTACTCTGTCCCTAAGTCGGGACTATGTGGCTCCGAATCGCGTTCTATTTCCTCATACCAAAGGACACATACACAATCAATCTTATGAAAGTAATCATTATATACACTAAAATACTTTGATTTATCAACTTTGTTAAAAATGGATGTTGCATATTTAGCCTCCAAATTACGTAAAATGAGTGCTAATGGATGAACATTTCCTTTTTCAATGATTTACGACTCGTTTATTTCTTTTTCCTTCCACAGGTGAATTTGGGAGATGTCTCTCGCTGTTCGCAAAGAACGACATTGATTTCCAGATGCTGTTTGCATTGAGGCATTTGTTTAGGCAACACTGCTATGTAAGCTGCTCTCGAATGTCCTAAATATAAACTATGAAAAAGAATCCTAAATGCCACCAGGTATTACCTATCTAAATGATTCCAAAGTTTAGTTGGGGTGTGATTCAAATATACTAGGTGCATAGAGAGCTGAAAGCCATGAAAATATGTCAAGGTTATCGGAGATTGTTCCGTCTATGTTCACATATTTATCATTCTAATTTTACTGCAGAGTTGTTTCATATAGGTAATTTATCAATCTGCTCTCTGAGTCAAAACACACATACAGACTACCTTTAAATTTTCAAGCACTTGGTCTTAGACTAGCATATTATATTTGAATATCTTGTGCAAAAAAAAAAAAAATTGTATTAATTCTTCTTAAGAATAAATATGAGTTATTCCATTCAGAAAGCACACATGGCAGACAATGTTAGAGAGTCGCCTTTTAAAAAGGTGCCAACCACAGTTTAATTATAACTTCAAGTGACCCAACCTTCAATAATCTCCATTGGCCATATCAGGAACTGGGAACTTAGTCAGTTCTGTATTGGGAAGTAGCCAGCTGATATTTGCTGTCAAATTTCCGAGCACTTGAAGGAGAATAGATGAAAATAAATATCCGTAATCACAGAGTTTACCAAGTCTTTGTGTTTTGAAGGGTTATATATAGGTAATTTTGTCAGGTGAAGGCGAAAATGAGATATAGAAATATTATTGTAGACCACTTGTAAATAGTGAAGTCAATCAGTTAGTTTTACGTGTTACAAAATTACCCTAATGTAAGTGAATGATTTGACCAAGGAAATTTAACTACATGTTGTTAAGACCAAGTGGTTTTATATTGTAACACAGCATGCCAAATTAAACACATAAAGGTGTTTTTAATCGTGATCCAGTGTAGCCATCAGGAATTAATTTTATGAAAGAGATCATCAATACTAAATTTTTACTTGTTTGTTTTTTTGAAAACTTTATATGGACTTTAAATTATAATTTTCTTGATATATCTGTTTTAATCATTACTTAGTTTTTCATCAGTTGAGATTTTCTGTATTTCATTACACATTTCTCAATCTCAGGGTGTAGAAGAATGCTCATGTTAAGTGCATGCTAATCAAATCAAGTTAAATAAAGCGTTTAATTAATCTTTGCCAAACAAAACCTGCAAATTGAAAAAAATAAAATAAACTGCAAGTTATTGTTGCCAAGAAATTATGTAATTTGATTCGGTTAGACAGGAATTCTTTCAAGACATATCCCAAGGGAATGGGGAGTGAAATTTCAAAATTGCAGGGCTTGACACCTGCACTGATCATCCAGCTTTGATCTGCACCATAATTTCTATTAGAGATTAATGTGGGTTTCCCAAATGAGCATCTAATGAATTTGTTCAAAATTAAATTGGTATTTTTTTTTTACTGTATTTTGAGTGCATTTCAAGATTTAAAATTATTCTCTTTTTAGTGTTTTCAATGGAATTTCCTCACAGAAACTGAATCGTGAGTATTTTGTGATTTTCTTATTACTAATGAGCAGTGTAAATTCACCAGATATTCAATTTCAGTGAAGAATCTTCAAGATAAAATTGCTAACTTCTTCCCTTTATGTTTCACAAACATATCAGTTCTATTGATTTCTAGGGGGTAAAAAAATTACTTTGCGAGTTTGTTGCCACTTTGATACCCCCATCAATAATAAATAAACAACAAGAAATATGGTAGGCGTTATGAGGAAGGTGGTGAACTAAGCTAATACAGATTTATGGTCTCGGGACCAGGAGCCCGGCATAAGGATTCAGGAAACGCAGTAGAAAATGGAAGTTATCATCTAAATTTAAGAAATGAGAATATGTCTTTTATGCCTTAGGACTGGGAATGGTCTGATCAATATGAATTTTGCGGAGATTTATGCGTACGGCTAGACGAGGGGACACCAAGGCCATAGAAGAAAATTGGATATTGATCACCTTACAACAGAAAAATTATATTTGCGGTGTCATCAGTCTAACTTTGTCCACAGCTGTTGATAGTCTGTCTGAAAGTAGAAAAGATAAGGATTGTACTGGGTGGGTATTAGGGCACTGTACTGGCAACTTTGATATAGATATGATGGCATTAAAAAATCGATTCAGCTAATTTATACATTGTAAGGACTTGGGGTGGAGTGAGTTACATAAGAATGTCAGTGTGCAATTTCCTTGTTACGTGCATCACGATTATCACACTCACATTATAATTCAAAATTTACTTTACGTATATCGTTATAATAAATTGGGTTGCCTACGTCACAATGACTTAATGCGTCAAAAATGTATCGATCCGCCTGACATTACATTTAAATTTTGTACAATTTGAAGTTTTTTTTAAGGGCAGTCATCTTTTTTTCTTTTACTATATGAATGAAAATTAAAATCATAAGGAATGAATTTAATAGCTACCCTGAATTTATATAGTATAAACTGGGTGGGAACAGTTTTTTTAAACCACATAAACAGGGAAGTGGTTTATAAAGTGTAAACTGTCCCAACCCAGTTTATATCGTATAAATTGGGTAGCTATTAAATTCATACCTTAAAAGGATTTTAGTCAAATTTGAAGGAAATTATCTCATATACAGTCAAACCTCGTTATCTCAAACTCTATGGGACTGAGAAAAAACTTTGAGATATCCGAGGATTTGAGATATCAGGGGTAAAATACTTATGGAATAAGTGGTTGGGACTTCCAAATCACTTCGACATATCCATGGTATTCGAGATATCAGTGTTCGATATACCGAAGTTCAACTGTATATAGTTTGCTAAATGTTCTTTAATGTGTACAAAATCAGAATAACAGGATATTTCCTAATATTATAAATCTCTATTACATGCATGACACCAGCACAATAGCATGGTGCAGTGGTGAGTTTTTTTCTAGAGTTGGATCATATGGAGACTGGTCTTTTACATGATACCCTATAAACCGAGGTCCGTTATCTCAGTTGATGCTAGATCCTCACAGTACAATGGCTGCAGGTGCCCTGAGTAAATGCAGGTCTTCATTTGCAATTGGTGATGTCCCAATATGAGTAAAAATTCTTTAAGGTATGTAAAGTAAACAAGCAAATAAATTTCCAGAGATTATAGTTGTACATATTTAACTCAAATAGACCCCACTATGGCATTTGCCCAGGGCAGCACTTTTCCATAAATTTGCTACCAGCATATTTTAATTGTGCACTTGTGTATCATTTTGAGTTTAACTTTGTACTGGACACTAGTTATGCCAAAAGTTTAATGTCTAGAGTTTATGTCTAGTCAATAGTAAATTTCAAAATGAAGTCACAAAGCAGATTCTCTATAGCATCTTTCACATTGTATATTTAGTTCATCAGAATATATCTTGGCAGATTCCATCTGTGTATTAGATAGAGGGCACTGGAATCTGCCAAAGTTTGTTGAATAATATTGTTTATGATTAATTTTAAGCTTCTTTATTTTGTAAGGTACAAAGCAAATTCATTTCATTAATTTATCTTTGACACACATTTGAGATTCATTACTTTGATTTGAACTTACTACATGTAGTAAAAAATAAAATTTATGTTTAGCTCAATTTCAAAGAAACTGTTTAAGATGTTTTTATCAAACCTTATATCCTGATACATACTGATAAGAACTATTCAAATCTATCACTATTTTTTAACTTTGACCTTTCCTTTGACCTTGACATCACTTTTCTTAAATTTGTGTTTTAGCTAAGTTTCAAAGAAACTATTCTTGATATCATTTTCAAACTTCATATGCTGATGCATATTGGTGAGATGAGAGCTATTCAACTTCATCAACATTTTTTGACCTTGACCTCACTTTCTTAAATTAGTGATTATCTCAATTTTAAAGAAACTTAGGATATTTTTAATCAACTTTTACATGCTTATATATATTGATAAGAGCTGTTCAACTGCATCAACATTTTGACCTTGGCCTTTCCTTTGACCTTGACCTCACATATCTTAAAATGGTAATAAGCTTTATTTCAAAGAAACTATTCAAGATATTTTATTCAAACCTAATATGCTAAAACATATTGGTGAGAGTTATTCAACTGCATCAACATTTTTTACCTAGACCTTTCATTTGACCTTGACTTAAAATTTGTGTTTAGCTAAATTTCAAAGAAAGTATTTAAATATTTTTTATCAAACTTTATATGCTTATACATATTGATGAGAGCTATTCAATTGCATCATCATTTTTGACCTAGACATTTTCTTTGACCTTGAATTCAAATTTGTGTTTAGTATAGTTTCAAAGAAACAAATCAAGATATTTTTATCAAACTTCATATGCTGATATATAATTGAGGTTAGTTATTCCACTTCATCAACATTTTGTCCTTGACCTTTCCTTTCATCTCACTTTTCTAAGATTTGCTTTTTGTTATTGTTGTTTTTGTTTTGTTTTTTTTTTTTGCTCAAAGAAACTAATGCAGAATTTTCTTTATGTAGGCTTATGCACTTATCAGTCATTCTACAAAAACATGACCAATTAAGAATTTTTTATGTTGCTTGCAAATTTACCGTTGTAATATCTTAATTATAAATTTAAAGGTCGATTTCAACTCTAAGGCTTAAAATACATACATGGTTTTGTAAATATTCACCGATATATATGCAGTTAAAGTTTTGATATGAACATAATGCAATGTTGAAAAATGTATTCCACTGCAAATCTTAATGTCGCTTCATTTATGTACAAATTTCAAGATGAAATTTTAAGCCATAAAATCGTTTCGAATAGAGTGCAATGAATGTTAAAAAATGTCTTTTATCCTATATAAAAAGAAATCAAACCATTTCTCGCAAAGAAATGCATAGATCTCCTTTCATGCGAATTTATAAGCATGTCGCTTAAAATCAATTAACTTCCGTAATGATTTTGTTTTAAATTTCACGCATAGAATGCAGATTTCAAAAAGAACTGATTGAAACTTATCTGAAAGTGACCACGGAACCTTATATCATCGATTCTAGTTGCGAGTCAGCTATTTTACACGATTACATTTTCGACATAACAAAATGAATTAGACAAAAACAGTTGTCTCTCTTAAAAAGGATGATTCTCTATAAGGCCATTTTCCGGCCTACAATAAAATCACTTAAAAATGTGATTTTATGTAACTTTAATCATTGTATTTCATGATTTTGATGTTTGTTTTTCAACATCGATCACCTAAGTCGCGTGATTTAAAGATCACAAACGGCCGTCAAGTAAAGAAAAATTGAGGATAGGTCTATTTACATCACGTTTCTATGCATGTTTCTAGATGTAAATGATCAAAAATTGTTTATTTATGTCGGAAACATATCAGACTTAAGTAATAAAAGCAAAGATTGTTTAATTTAAGGCTAAAGATATTTTTTTTTTGGCAAGAATTTTGATGCATTCACATTTTGCATATTTTGAATGTAAATCTTTACAAAATGCACCTCGTATGATGTTGAAAAATGTTTAATTAGCATTTAATTAAAAGTATTATTTCATATATGTTTATATTGTAATTGTGTATTGTTTCTATAGATGTGGTACCTATTTTACTCATAAAATGCCCATGCAAGAAATGAGATTTCTAAGTTTCTATTGAACTATAAAAGTTGTGTATCAAATGTTTAAAGCAATGAATGAATTTTGTTTGTGATTAAATCAAAATTAAGTTGTAATTTATAAAATATAGTGTACATTTGCAAAAAAAAAAATAAATAAAAATAAAATAAAAAAAAAATAAAGAATTCATTAATTTACAGGATGAAAATATTAATGCAAGTACATGTTAATAGTCAGTACATAAAACTGAGAACGGTTGTATTAAAAATATATATATCGACGTAAAATGAAATAACATCGTAAGAGTTGCTTTGATTCAATTTAATTACGCATGTTAAACAATATATTTAATTTAAAATGGTATCTAAACTATAATACACAAATGTATGTATAAAAGTCGAGTCCCCCCCCCCCCCCCGGCACTCCATAAAATGGAGTAGATTTTCAACAGTTCCTTCCACTACGCATATCAGAAATTTTAGTATATCCATAAACTAACAGAGTTCTACAACATCCCAGGTACAAAATGGACCGTAAGAGATGACACTCCTTTCGCACTCTTGAAACCTGAGGATTAAATTCTCTTTCCGTGCTGCGTCAAGAACTAAGGTGTTTAACACGGGTAGTGACAGTTCCTTTGCTAAGTCCTCAGCATTGAAAGTAAAAGTCATGGGTCTTTTGGATATTATCTTAAAGAAGGAGGTCCTGTCCCATGGTAGGTGTTGGTCAATACTGAAACCATGCATAAATCAAAATTGTGACACTTCATCTTAAGTGGATGATCTCTTTATCTGGGTGAAAAATTATAATATGACGTAAAGCAACATTCAATTATCAATCACGTGACATTTAGGAACCCCTTTCCTCCTTGGCGTTTTATTTTCTAAGACAGAACTACTGTTCTCATAACTTATATTGATGCTACCAAAGAAGTGTGATGAATAGATGGAGTCCTCTCAACACCCAGTTAACAAAATACATGGATCCTATGTCACTCATACGGAAAAGTGTCCTTCTAAAAGGTAGAGGCGAGAATTTCCATTATGAAACCATCCCATTAGTAATTCTCTATCTATAAAAGTTACATGTGTATCCAAAGAAAAATTAAGTTTATAACACAAATAGCAAATGCATCTTCCGCTACAACAAAAATAGCTTTTATCATTTCTAGAACTAATAACAAATATGCAGTAATCCTAAGGAAATACAAATACAAAGAAGTAGCATAGATAAACTAAACTATCCTTATAAATAATAATAATTATAATAAGTAACTTATATTCATGCCTTATAGTCTATAAAAAAATTTCTTTCTTGTCTTCACGTAATTTCATAACAACCAGTCATTTCAGTCCTTTGATTTTAGATTTTTTAAGTAAAAAGTTTACCTTTTTTGAGTAAACATGCATGGCTTATATTAATTCTTAGTAAATCAATAGAAACATGTACTCTAAGTGGAAGTTTATAATAAGAAATAATCTACATAAGCTGATATCCTTCATTGTGAGTAGTTAGCTTTTCCTGCAAATATCGTAAAAATGAAGCGAAAAGTTTTTATTTACATGTCATAACCACCTTTAACCAAGTTGATAATTTGGTAGTCACTTTTTATGTTCATAAGAAGTTTACATGCAAATTTTGGTGTTGGTTAAAGGTGGTTATGACATGTGTAGGAGTTACCTAACACACCAACCCTCTTGAGTTTTCCCATTACCTTAATGCTAATACGGACCGATAGTACCTTACTTTGTGACCCTATATCATAACAAATACTTTTGTATCATTAACCAATCAACATTTATCATTAAATTGGAACATTAGCCTACTGACTCATGCAGTTTTTTAAGGGAAAAAATACTATTTGAAAATTTGAAGTCATTGTAGGCCGCAAAACGGCCTTATAGAGAATGATCCTTTAACTTCCGTAACGGTAATTTAGGAAAGATTTTGAATTTAAAGTATAAAATTTTTGATTATTTTGGGAGCGAAATGCTTCATACTTTTGTTTAATATCCTAAAACAAACTTTGATTTGAACTATTGAAGAGAATTTTAACTTTTATTGTTGGGAATTAACTTCCGTAACGATTAACTTCCATAACGATATTTTTCCCGAAAATTTAATTTAAATTCGGATTCATGCGAGACTTCATGAATCATACTTTAGCGTTCTTTACTGAACATCAGAAACGAAAAATTGGTCAAATTCAGCTTTATTTAAAAAATAATAAGGCTTGATCAAGCATTAACTTCCGTAACATTACCTTAAAATCAATGGTATCTTGAAATTGTTGTAGAAAGTTTACGATACCAGATTTGTGGACAATTCTTTGTTTTCAAGTTCACTGATAGGTCCTTTAGAGAATTATGATGTTCATTTTGCTATTTGAATAAATTATTTTTTTCATCTTTTTTACACTGATGTGGTCCATTTATCGTAGAATGACTGTTATACATTATTTGATGAGAATTTATCATCTGTGAATTTTTTTTTACCTTGAACTTCCCAGTGATCTTTGACTTAATTTACAATTCATTGTGTATTAAACTCATTTTAAAATTAATAAAGAAACTATTCATTGACAAGGTATTTTCATCAAACTTCCTACACTAATACAAATTTTCTTGTTGCATTACTAATGAAGCCTGGGTGGGGCATTCATGTCCTATCGACATATTTCTAGTTTGTATTATGATGGAAAAATCCCTTACTCAGAAACATAATTAACATATTTTTTAAATTCATTAACACTTTGTGTCATTCAAGCCATTGTTGTACTCAGTATCTTTTGACTTTTTGTCAAAGCCTTCAGGAAATCAAGTATATAATCCTTCACAAGCTCCCCACCCAAACTCCCTCTTTAATTCTGGATCCCATTGACGATTAATGCAATACTTAATCCTCAAGTTTATGGAAAAATCATGTTTGCTTTGATTTCACCAGACTTATTTAGCAGTACTGGTAATCATCATGCTTCCAAGGCTAAACTCTGACGTTAAATGCATGTTAATGTGTTTCAATTAATTGCAGGTTTACTCCCACAAGCTGGCTGTGTGGTTCTAAAGATACCATAATGACTGTGATTGAACTCTTTTATTGATGGAATGTCAAAGTCTATCAGAATTGAGACTGAGTCTGACGTCTCGTTGCCACAGTAATTGTGCCAATCCTTTTGGAATTTCAGGTAACATTTCTCACCTGTACTTGTTACCTGGGTTAGGTATTGGGGTGGGAAGTTAACGACACACAGATTCCTCTTACAGATGTTGGATTGACAAATTGATTGAGCTGGAGTCCTAGCATCAAGTAGCCTCATGAGGTTTATAATTATTGTTTTACTCCAAAAAAATATGTGTCTACCTGAACAGTCTGATTCATCAGAAAGTAATATAAAGGTAGTGCAATATTGTATCTCAGTGGGTGTTTACCCATGGGAAAAGTTGTGCGGTGTAGGAATTTAAAAGCTGGGCAGTAAGAGGAAAAAGTCTTGTGAATCAATAGAAAAGAGTTGTGAAGGATGGGCTGCAGAGGAAATTATATGGTTGAATAAGTTGATTAAAAAGAAGGTGGGGCAGAGTGTGTGATTAAATTAGCTCATTGACATTAAAGATAATCTGCAGGTGGGATGCAAGAAAATATTTGCTAAAATCAAGTATTGAATGAGAGAAAATGGAGCAAGGGGAAAACAAACTCTCTGAACTGATTGATTTTTACCAGTTAATTCTTTACTGAAAATATCCTATTAGTTTGACTTTTATAAAAAGAGTTATTCACTACAATGGATCTTTCTTCTTTGAAAAAAAGTGAAATTTTGACTTTGTTCTCTTAGTAAATCTATTATTGATATATTTTGTGAAACTTATCAAAGTTTCATGATTAAGGTTGTGATGTTTAAGATCTGTATACATCATTATTTATTCCAATGGCATATCACACCATACTGAGTCTTTTAATAATTGAGTTAATCAATTGGTGATGATCCTTTATGTGGTTACTTAGTTGGAGAGCAGTTTTGGTGTTTTTGACAATTAATACTTCCAATATATTAAAAACATTTTTAGGAGACTAATTAAAAACATGTTAAGCATGGTGACATGAAAGTAAGATACACTCTTTTTACACATTTTATGTGTTTTAACTCACTGAGTTTGATGAACGAAGTCAATAGAAAATTGGATGTGATATTGTCTGAAGTTAAAAGAAGTAAAGTTTTTCAACAGAGCATTCAACCCTAGATGTATTATTATGTAACAGGAGGAGGGAGAGTGTGATATATATTCATTTATATCAACTATAAGCATATATTTTGGCCAATGGCAACCCCCCTCCCCCCAACCATGCACCTCCTTAAATGTCATCATACTGAAAACACTAACTCAAGCTCATCTTTCCTCTAAGTTTGAAAAAAAAACCCAGCTAAATAAGAATGTATAAGGAATAACTGTCTATATCTTAAATGCTAGCGTACTGAGGTGATAATTGATCCAGAAGCACTTGATAATTCAGATAGGCAGCAAAACTGGTTATGCAAGAAACATCACGTTCTATCAGGTCAGCTATCATCCCTATTATCCTTATCAATAGATACTCTAGGTTACCATATCCATACCTGGCGTAAACTTGATACATATGTATCTATAGTTATACAAAATATATCATTTTAATATATACTTTGTTTTTATTACCTTTGGCCACCTCTGTGACCTCTATCCCTTTTCCTAATCAATCGATATAATTTAGAAATATATGTGGATGTGATAGCCACACCTTATGATGTATTGATGGCCAATTAAAGACACAAAAAAAATAGGTTAGAGGTTACAGGAAAAACTGTATATGTAATGCTTTTATTACATTTTCAACAGTGAAATACTATGTTTTATTTATTGAATAAAAGTGATATTCTCTCACGGTGTTAAAGGATACCAAAATGATATTCTCTCACAGTGTGAAAGGATATCAAAGTAATTATAAGTAAAAAATAATTTCTGGACTGTCATAAGATAGAGATACTAACTAACGATCTTGATAGAGCTAAAACTGCAAATTTCTTCCAAAATATGTTGCTAAAAGCCATGCTATGTAATGTTTTCAATCTCAGAAATGCTAAGCTGTGACGTCTCAAGTGCTCAACTATGACATCAAGCCTATGACACTGTGTTAAGAAAAGACAGAGGCAAAAGGAAAATCAAAGAAAATTAATAATAAATAGAAAATTCAATGTTTTGTAGATGAATATGGAATTTATATCACTCGTGAGACAGGATTTTTTGATATTTTCACTCATGCTTCGCACTTGTGAAAATATAAAAAAAATCCTGTCCCACTCGTGAAATAAATTCCATATTCATTTACAAAACATTGAATATCCTCTATGTATCCTGTCATATCCAGTTATTTCTATCCTGTCTTGCGTGTCAGTTTTTCCACTTATCCTATTGTGTTTTGCATTTATCAGTAAACCTAGCTATTGTATTTTGCATTTATCTTTTTTAGCTCACCTGAGCTGAAAGCTCAAGTGAGCTTTTCTGATCACATTTTGTCCGTAGTCCGTCTGTCCGTCCGTCCGTCCGTCTGTAAACTTTTCACATTTTCGACTTCTTCTCCAGAACCACTGGGCCATTTTCAACCAAACTTGCCACAAAGCATCCTTGGAAGAAGGGGGTTCAAGTTTGTTCAAATGAAGGGCCATGCCCTCTTCCAAGGGGAGATAATTAAGAATAAGTGAAAATTTGGTGTCTTTTTTTAAAAATCTTCTTCTCAAGAACCATTGGGCCAGAGAAGTTGAAACTTATGGGAAACCTTCATTACATAGTGTAGATTCAAGTTTGTTCAAATCATGACCCCCGGGGGTCGGGTGGGGCCACAATGGGGGATCAAAGTTTTACATAGGAATATATAGGAAAATTCTTTAAAAATCTTCTTCTCAAGAACAACAAAGCCACAATTAGTCATATTGATATGAAATCATCCTCAGGTAGTGTAGATTTAAGTTTGTTCAAATCATGACCCCCGGGGGTAGGGTGGGGCCACAATGGGGGAACAAAGTTTTACATAGGAATATATAGAAAAATTCTTTAAAAATCTTCTTCTCAAGAACAGCAAAGCCATGATTTGTCATATTGATATGAAATCATCCTCAGGTAGTGTAGATTTAAGTTTGTTCAAATCATGACCCGTGGGGGTAGGGTGGGGCCACAATAGGGGATCAAAGTTTTACATAGGAATATATAGGAAAATTCTTTAAAAATCTTTTTCTCAAGAACAACAAAGCCACAATTAGTCATTTTGATATGGAATCATCATCAGGTAATGTAGATTCAAGTTTGTTCAAATCATGACCCCCGGGGGTCGGGTGGGGCCACAATGGGGGATCAAAGTTTTACATAGGAATATATAGGAAAATTCTTTAAAAATCTTCTTCTCAAGAACAACAAAACCACAATTAGTCATATTGATATGAAATCATCCTCAGGTAGTGTAGATTTAAATTTGTTCAAATCATGACCCCCGGGGGTAGGGTGGGGCCACAATGGGGGATCAAAGTTTTACATAGGAATATATAGGAAAATTCTTTAAAAATCTTTTTCTCAAGAACAACAAAACCACAATTAGTCATATTGATATGAAATCATCCTCAGGTAATGTAGATTCAAGTTTGTTCAAATCATGACCCCCGGGGGTAGGGTGGGGCCACAATGGGGGATCAAAGTTTTACATAGGAATACATAGGAAAATTCTTTAAAAATCTTCTTCTCAAGAACAGCAAAGCCACGATTTGTCATATTGATATGAAATCATCCTCAGGTAGTGTAGATTTAAGTTTGTTCAAATCATGACCCCCGGGGGTAGGGTGGGTCCACAATGGGGGATCAAAGTTTTACATAGGAATACATAGGAATATTCTTTAAAAATCTTCTTCTCAAGAACAACAAAGCCACAATTAGTCATATTGATATGAAATCATCCTCAGGTAATGTAGATTCAAGTTTGTTCAAATCATGACCCCCGGGGGTAGGGTGGGGCCACAATGGGGGATCAAAGTTTTACATAGGAAAATTCTTTAAAAATCTTCTTCTCAAGAACAGCAAAGCCATGATTTGTCATATTGATATGAAATCATCCTCAGGTAGTGTAGATTTAAGTTTGTTCAAATCATGACCCCCGGGGGTAGGGTGGGTCCACAATGGGGGATCAAAGTTTTACATAGGAATACATAGGAAAATTCTTTAAAAATCTTCTTCTCAAGAACAACAAAGCCACAATTAGTCATATTGATATGAAATCATCCTCAGGTAGTGTAGATTTAAGTTTGTTCAAATCATGACCCCCGGGGGTAGGGTGGGGCCACAATAGGGGATCAAAGTTTTACATAGGAATATATAGGAAAATTCTTTAAAAATCTTTTTCTCAAGAACAACAAAGCCACAATTAGTCATTTTGATATGGAATCATCATCAGGTAATGTAGATTCAAGTTTGTTCAAATCATGACCCCCGGGGGTAGGGTGGGTCCACAATGGGGGATCAAAGTTTTACATAGGAATAAATAGGAAAAATCTTTTAAAATCTTTTCAAGAACAGGAAAGCCGTGATTAGTCATTTTGATATTGAAGCATCCCCAAGTATTGTAGATTCAAGTTTTTTCAAGGCATCCTCCAGTAGTAGGGTGGGGCCATAATCGGGGATCAAAGTTTAACAAAAGAATATATATAAGAAATATCTTAAAAAATCTTCTTCTCAAGAACAACAAAGCCATAATTAGTCATATTGATATGGAAGCATCCTTAGGTAGTGTATATTCAAGTTTGTTCAAATCTTGAACCCCCCCTCCCTTCCTTCCCCCCAGGGTAGGATGGCAGACATCTTTAAAATTCCGTTTCAAGAACAGCAAAACCATGATTAGTTATATGAATATAGAAGCATCCTCAAAAAGTTTAGATTCAATTTCATTCAAAACATGGCAAATGGGGATAGGTTATGCCTAGAACAGTTGATCAAAGCTTTACGTATGAATATATAGAAGAAGAAATCTGCTGACAAAGAACAGCAGGGCCATATTGACTCAGGTGAGCATTGTGGCCCATGGGCCTCTTGTTTCTGTTGTCCTGTTTTACCATTTATAAAGAAATTTTTTTTCTATTTTTAAAAAGTTTGTTGAGGTTCTCACTTAGGCTTATTTCCTTCATGAACTGACTGTTAAATGTAGACATCTTATACTTGTGCTTACATTTAAATTTATTAACATCACATAGACACAATTGTATTGAAATTCGGTGGAAAATTAGCCTTGGATCTTTTGAAATATTTTTTCTAGGTAACTTGGAGTTTTGTAAAGACTGTATAAAGGGAGAATTGTTCAAGTGTTTGTATGACGTTGAAAGGAAAACGGTATTTCTGCTTATCAGTGGTAGTTGATGAGAGAGCTAGAATAAACTTTTGAATTATTACAAAGAAATCTTCATTAAAAGGAAAAACAATGGAAATATTGTATTTTGCTTTTATCAGGTTTTCCTTATCACTTTTTTTTCTGTGTGTCGGAACTTTCATTTATTCTGGACTTCATATATATTTAGCATGATCCCTTTCATATCATGTATATTCTATCTTACTGTATTTCATGTCAAGAATAACTCTTACTGAAGGTATTTTATCTATTATATTAAAATAAAATAGATAATTTTATATATAAATATTAATTATGCAAATGTGTACTTTTTCATTTAGAGATATATGTATTCATTTAAAATAGCAGAAATTGCAGTAAAATTCATTAAAAAACAATAATGGCACAAAAACAGTTAAAATACATGTACTATAACAGCTAGCAAGCATGAAAAAAATTACAATAAAAAAAAAATCGGCAATAAGAATTGCTCACAACCTATTTTCCGTAGCTTCAATTTAGGTCAGTATTACTGTATAATAATAAGCCAAGGAAATTGTGTTAAATGGAGAAGTGCTTTATATCTAAATATCTAAAATAAACTGAATTTATGAGTTTTTTGCTAAACAGAGTGTGGCATATCTTAGTTTTATGCTTGTAAAGATAACATATAAATAGATATCGGGGATTGATTTATCAATAAACTAGAAGATGAGGTTTCAGCGTGCAGTCTTAACTTTGTAGCTCAGAGGTGAGATTCATGCTGTGAGATTTAATGAGACAATAGATACAACAATTTTTGAGATTTTGTATGTTTTTTTCATTTTGATTTGGTTTTGCTTAATACACTTCCTCAAGATATTTGTCTGCATTGCAGGTGCACTTTTGTAGAGCTTGATTGTGCAGATCTAGAATTAAGGCAACAGGCAGTGTATTCTTTATGCACCATATACCATGACTTAGGGGCTTTCCAAAATTTATACCCCTTGTAAAAAAGGACTACATACATGGTCTTTTTTATTGATCTTTGTACATACTTTGTCATTAAAGGCTATATGATTTTTTTTTATATATTAAAATATATAAAAAAATTTCCTGGTCAATATAAAGGCCAAGGTCAAAGATTCAAGTCAACTAGGTTGTAGATATAAAGATGGCATTTTTTTACAATCATACTGTAGCCATAATATTCAAATAAACATAACAATGAAGCTATTTGCTTAATTGCATATTTCATAAATACCCCATACTTGAGAAGTTAAATTAGAAAACCTGTTTAAAACTTCATGCAAGGTCAAGGTCATTCATTAAAACCCAAGGTCAACTATGATTTTGTTACTATTAAATAAATGTATTGGCCATCAATTGAAAAAAAAAAAGACGATCGAGACTTCATATTAAGTGAATTTAAGATGAATTTTAAGGTCAAATTCTTAAACATATCAGGTAACTGTCAAGGTCAAAGTTAATACACATATAATACATGTAAATACACATATCAAGGGCATGTTGTTTCATAAATGTTCCTGTTTTTAAGGTAAAAACTTATCTTGCTTGTACATTTTTGAGGAAGAGTTCTGGCATCTAGCTTGTATTACATATTAAGCTGATTAGAGATAATTAGGTCAATTTAACTTCTTTGCACTGAGACTGCAATTTCAGAAATGTAGACATTATTCTTTCTTGCAGTCAGTTGTGGGAAATGACCCATATTTTTCATGAAATGTTATTATGCATCATCTTGATGTTTTTCACTTGTGACAGATGCCATTGTGGGGGTCTTAAAGAAAAAATAGTTGTAACTCTCAGCTTGAAAGTGTGTGCTGCTATCAGAAATATTTTTTATGACAAAAAATTTTGAGCCAGTGAAGGAAGAAGTTCATCACTTACCACACCATTGCATTTCATTGTCCTTTCAAATGCTTTATGTATATATGTCTGGGAGTTGAGATGTGAGTGATGCCAATTTATTTTTATATAAAAGATTGAATATTTAAGTTACTTCTGGTTTTCTTTAACAGTTACAGTAAATGAACTTTTATTGGCATGCAAGAAATATTCACGACTTAATAAGTGAAACTTCTTTTACTTGCTATGGACCATTTATTTCATTGTGCATTTATGTAGAATTTTTCCTCATGAAAATTGGTAATAGCAGATGGATTTCAAAATGACAGTCATGAAAAAATGTTGTCATGAATAATAGTTGGTTTACAGTATATTTAGCATCAAGAGCATTTTATCTTCAGATTAACTTTAGGTATTTTGCAGATTATCTTTGAAACTCTTAGATTTTTTTGCAAGTTCCCTAATGCTCTGTAGTAAATATATATAAACAAATTGCTTTTTGTTTCATGCAAGTTTAGGAAGGGATAGGGAATTTGTTGATTGAACTCTTTCTTACACATAATGGCCTCAAGAAAACTCTTGTGTTCTTGGGTCCAAAAACCTGAGGCTGCCTTCAAACCCAGACAGTAAATGTACAATATAGCAGGCCTTTCAAAATGTTCCATTATCCAGTACTTTTACCTGGCTGAAGTCATAATTGTATTGGCCTAAATAGTCATTTGGAGAAAAATTTGATAACATATTTATTAATAATTAAAATGGCTTCCACAAGGTACTTTAGACCATTTTTTGAAAAAAGTACCATCTGACCTGTTTCTAATCTTTAAGCCCTGATAATTAGCATGTGAAAATACATCTCAAACACATCTTTATAGCAGAAACTTATAAAGTCAACTGAATTTCACTTTTTCTTGAAATTCATAAGCTGCATTGGGTTCAATTTGATAAATGATAAAACTAAAGCCACAAAGTGTTTTCTATTATTGCATTCCATTAATTTGAAATACTAAGGGTTAATGTGGTATGTGAATGACTTCATTAACTATATCTGAATCCTTGGACAGTGTTCTGTAATTGTTACTGAGATAGTGAGGGTACTATCAAAGTTCAAATTGATCTTCCCTCCCACACAAGGTCTATAATGGACAGTGTCATTAATGGTGGCTTTTTGTGGATGCATCCGTGGAAAATCCAATTGTAGTCGGATAGAAAAATCCCCAGAAGTTGGCCATTGATCTCTGATTATTTCCGTGGACTGCCGGGTTGCTGTACTTTGTTAATCTTGCATTTAGTGTAGTGTCTTTGTAATATTGACAGAAGAAAGTGAATTCTATTTTAGGTGTTGACTAGTCTTTGTTACACATATTTATAAATATAATGGAACCAAATCCCAGTAAAACTAAATTGTAAATATTATCTATATACTGTAGATTCCTAAGTATATGTGATTAATTTATCATTGTGTAATTTTGCGAGAAAATAATTGCTTTTATTTTAATATTGCTGAAATACATGTAAAAATTCTTGATCAACAGTCCATTTGTGAATTCACATTCTCATGATTTGATGTCTATAAAATGTCTAGCTAAAATAAGTACTTTGGGTAAGATAAGCTGGAATCTTATACCGTACTCTATACTTCTTCTTTAATTCAGAGAAAAATGCAAATAAAATATGCCAGCCATTTTAGAGATAAAATGGCTAGAAGTAAAATGTTTTATTTAGAAAAAACACAAAAATTTGAAGCATCAAACATTAGATACAGATCCTAATTATTGCTATAGCTCCTCTATCATGACAACTCATTGACTGACACTTTCAGTATGCAGACACTCTTCTGGTATTGAGCATGTGATGGTTTGGGGACTCCCCTAGGATAGGGAGGCCCTTTATTCCTTTATTAATTGTTCATTTACTGATTGATGTTAATTATATGCAGTCTTGGGAGTAAAGCATTTCCTATTTATCAATAATGAGATGTCAAATTACTTGCACATCCCTTGCTGTTTGATACAACCCTGGAAGTGTTGTCTAGCAATTCAGTTGAAGTGTCTCTTATAATACCATTTATCCGTCATTCCCTCTATAATTTGAGGAAGAGAATTCCAGATCTTTTAAATGATAAAGTGTCCATTGATGATCAATATTCTTTCAAAAATGTGTAATATAGAGTTCCATTTTCAGTTTTGAAAATTTTATTTCTCCAGGCTAGTATTGCATTTTTAACAGAAATATTGTTTAATCAGAAATCACAGTTCCTGAATAGAGGTTTATATTCTAAAACCACAAGTCATGCAAATGTCATAATCATGGTTGCAGTTATCATAATAGAAAAAAAAAATGATGACCACAATGATAGCCCTTGTCATTTTTGTGTCAACTAGAGTAGAGCGAGTTTTACGGATCACCTTACTTGCCATCTGTTTGTCTCTCTGTCACTTCTTATATCTTGAGAACTGTAAGAGATATGGATTTGATATTGCTTGGCACTATGGCTTTTGTAAAATAGCATGGTTACTGACCTCATGACCTTTGAACTTGACATTTTACCTACTTTTCAAAAAAGTTCATAGTGCCGATATACAGCATATTTTTTACATTTAAGAGGTACATGTAAGTCTGTGCACGCTGTTAAGCATGCACAGTGTTTGTCTTAAAACATGAGAAATACCAGCGTTACATGATCCACTTGAGCTTGACCATTGACACATGCAGGCTCGGTCACTACCACTTTCTTTGTCTTCGGTCAATATCAATTGCCGTGAGTCCTACTAACCACATATTGACCGTTCACTGAAGTCCATAATAGTTATATTATATAATCACTCAAAGTGAATGCACTGACACAGTCCTAACTGAACAGACTTGGCTGTCATTACGTCACAATGGTTAAAAAACGCTTCTTTTATTATGATGTTATGTTCTACGTAACTTTAGTGCAACCGAATGGTGTGTCGTGCGATATAATTTTCCGCGGATGCGCTTTCGTGTCGATATCACAAAAGGAGGAATATCACGTGATGTTCTTTCAGCAAATGAAAATTACGAAAATAATCTTCTCATATAATATATATAGTTACCACACAAACTGAAATTTGAATACAGTAACTATGAAAATATGTCAGGACTCGTATTCCAAAATGGATCCTCACTCAGCTCACAGTATAGAATGAAAATTGCAGAAAAAAAAAGACTGAAATCTCTTTTGGAGGATCATTGGAAACACGTATTAATAAAATGATAAGTTATTATTTCTAATAATATCTATTTCATTATTTGTTATAGCTTAGAGGGTTGGGGAACCATATTTCTATTTGATTGTCAGATTCTATCACAGTCTTGCTTTCCATGGATGTTTTTTTTTTCTTTGCAGGCAAATGCATGTACTATAATAATGCTAGTTAAGTAGCAAATAAATAGCTGACCACTCCTAGATTTATTATTATTAACATCTTTAGTGAACCAGGCAATGAAGTTTGCATTTATTTAATTGTAATTAACAGTTTATTGCAGCATAGAAGTTCAAAAAAAAAAAAACTGACTAGAACATTTAGTGATACCAGATCTAGTCTGCGGAAGAATGTACTTATAACTCTCATTCTGTTGGAAACCAAGGTTGTAAGCACTCATTCGATATGTAATATGAATTTAAAGGTTCCTTAATAAAGTGTGTCATTTCTTTTCTGAGCCACTCTTCTAAATACTTATCTAGTAGACATTGCGACCTTGATAACCTGTTCTAACCAGAACTGTAGGACTAATAACTACAAATTAGGGCATACTTTAAAGTAGCTTAAAAAAAGGACTCCATCATCTTGTGAAGAACATACACGTACTGCAAATTCCTGTGGCCAGAATTTTGCTGAAATGTAACTGGTGAAAGGTTGTAAATAATACTTCTTGTGGTGAGCAACCTTAACCTTTGTGTTGAGTATAAAAAATATGACAGTCCACATTCTTAGCAATAAATCATTATGGCCCAGATAACCTTTAGATTCTGAGATATGTAACCTTGATTTTATTCTACAAACAGCAAGACAGGTCACAACAAGCTTTGTGCCAAGTCTGACCTCCTGATGATCATCTATTACAAGATTTTGTCAGAGAATTTTACATTTCTTGGACCTTCAGAATTTGACACTTCAGAACCTTGACCTTGTCTCAGTGTAGATTGACCTTTTCTTAATGTCCTTTATTCAGAGTGACTGCATATCTACCCCTTACCCTAATGAACCCTGAGGGCATTATCTTATTAGCTAGGTAGACAGACAGATAGACATGGTGATTCCACTTACAATTACTCCTCCCCGAAATTTTATTTGTTGGGGTACAATAATTAAAAAAGCTCATTTGCAATTTGTATCAAATATTTACAAATTTTAGGACAGACAGAATGAAAAAATAAAGGAACATCAAGCCAAGAAAAGCTATATATGTATTATTTATTACCACATTTGACAGATAGTTCCCGTCATTTATTAATTCCCCCTGAGCTTCATCTCTCCTTCAGGTGTGATAGCAACAGAGGAAATCACAGGCCCCTTAATGAGTTGACAGAAGAAGACTTGTTACTTGGATGTTAATTAAATACAATTATGTTGCTTAAAATAAACTTACAGACATGAAGTGTCACGGGAGATTTGGAATTTGTTTTACGGTGGAAGTCGTCAGCTTGTGGGATTAGCTGGTTACGATTTTATTACTTGGATTACAACACCTAATTTAACCAGAAGACCCCTAATTGTACATGATGAAATACCTTCCCTTACTGCAGAAATAAATACATTTCCTGGTTAGATTGCAGAAATCCAAGAACTAGGGTAGTGTCATGGACATCCATGAACAGAGAGAGAGAGAGAGAGAGATTTCAAACCAGGAATTCATCTCCAAAAAAAAGAATTCATTTTAATTTTTTTTGCGTTTCTTTCAACCTCATAATTTTAATTGTGTAATCTTGAGCTTTATTTTTAAGGCAAGAAATGAGCAATAAAATAAAAGGAATAAGTCAATATTCATATTTCTTATAGATTTGGTTCTTTTCGGTGTAACATCAATAATGTACAGAATCAAAGCAAAAAAATTAAACTAATTTTGAGGTACAGTGATAAATGTTTACACATATGTACTAATAATGTTTGCTCTTATATAGGATCTTTAACGAAGAGAAAAGTTATGGTAATTTAAGGCATCTCCTTCCCATTAAATCTAAAAAGTCATGACAATCACTATTGCATGTACATGTACCTTAATAGTAGAAAATGACCTTCAGTATATGGTCCTACTGATATTGGTGGGAATCCTTTGGTCATTGTTATATGGACTGAATGGGTCATTAGATCTATAGAGCCCTATCTAACGACCACCAATAAACTAGCCCTCATTATTGCATGCACCACAGACCTCCCTTCTGTTTTACAGGTTTTTGATTGTTTTACTAGTGTTGTGGCTGCCCCAAGTGGATCATTTCATATTTATGAGATACAGCCACTTGAGAATCAATATTTTATGGTATTGTATGTCAAAGTACAAAGCTGAGGGCCTCATGGCATCCTTTAGAATTATTGAGAGAGCAGTGTTTATGTTTGCCATTAAGCCGTTGGATTACAGAAGACAACAAGTGAAGTGTTGGTTGCTCTTGATCGTGATTGGTATTTAATGGCCAATGATCTGGTTCCTTTCATGCCTATGATCTGACGGGTGTCCAGTTCTCAGACATTAAACTGAAAATATCAACAACTTGTTGGCTGAATAATAACAACATCCCTGCCAGGCCTTAAGGCCATCGACAGCTGTTTATTTCATTGATGCCACTGTATAAACAAAAAAAATCTTTAGAAAAATTAATTGTATTCCAAGGGTTATGCATTAAGCATAACCATGAATTGGGTTTTAATCTTGCTACCTGTATTGATGTATCACAGTTATATTTTAGGGAGCACTATAATGCATTAGCTATTCCAGGAGGATTTCTCTGCAGTTTTCATACCTTAAATGTTGCTGTTGGATGCATATCACTTATGATTACATAATACAACTTTTTTTTTTTCAAAAATCTCTGAAGCAGGCATGCAGGTTCTGTTTTGCTAATTAAGACTACATTGGATGTAAAATCTTAAATCTCCTATGGTTCAGACAGTGAGCCATTTATATATGACTTCTAAATGCAACAAAATGTTCTCTGCAATACTGCAATGCTGCAGTTTATTGGGCAATGAACACAAAGTTTGAATCAGGTTATTTCTTTGGGAATTCTTATCAAAGATAATACTTAAGATAAAGCCCACTGACAGATTATTTATTAAATTTTAAAACCCATTGTAGTTTTTTTCTCCTAAATCTAACATGTGCCAGTCTGCATGGTTTAAGATAATAAACATGATGGCATTTTTTTAGTGAAAATTATTCAGTTGCTTATCATGTTAAGTACTCTAAGTTCAAAGCAAAATAAAAGTCAAGTTCAATACTTTAATAAATGAATTTTATGGATTTTGTCGGCCCATGGAACCCTGTAACATGTAAAATCTTTGGCTATTAGCAACGATATGTCAATCGGTCTGGGGAATATGAGGTTCTGGGAATGTATACATTGTGGTTTGGCAATTTTATATCAGTATCACAACACACCGCATAGAAAATCAAAACAAACAGCATTTAACATGTAAAAGGAGGCAGAAATACTGATATTTATCTTAAAGTATATACTAAATAAATGATTACAGTGTCTGAAGAATGCAAATTGAGCACATTTCTTTTTTTTCTTTTCTTTTTCTTTTTTTTTTTTTGCAGAAAACCTCGTAATTCTTTGAGTATATATCAAGTAATTGGCATAGCTAGCACCTGCTGTCAAAGTGATACTCCTGTGAAAAAAGTCTGTTTTCCCTCATAAGTAAATTAGAGATTAGATTAATGGTAAGTTCAAGTGGATTCAGGTATGAATTGGAAGAGACTTAAATTGAAAAGCAGATGTTTTCATGTTTGTTTAATTTTGCTGGTAACATTAAGAGGTAGTTGACTATTTTTTTCTGATTCAGTATAAAGGTAATCTCATAATGGATTTAAATTAAGATGAATTCTCACATAAGATGTTGGATGAGGTCCATTGCCAACGTAGCTGGTGGTCCTTATGTCTTTATTGTTTTTTATAGTCTTTTAAAGATGTATCATCTTGAATTGATACAATCATTTCTTAGTAAAAAGAAATAATTTATTAAAAAAATTCATTTTGAAGCAAATCTCATACATCTGATACATTCTGCTTTGAACAGTGGAGTTAAAGTGAAGAAAATTATAATCTTTTGTAAATTAGATGCTTTAAATCATTTTGGAGCAATGCAGATCTGCAGCTCATATTAAAAAGAAACAATTAATACAAACTTAAATATGAGGAAATTTTAAATATGATACTTTCATTATCTGCCTCTTAGAATTTTATTTGGCTGTTATACTAATAATCTTTGTCATAATGTTTTTGCAGTATAAGCACTTTGCTTTATATTATAGTAGTTTTCTTCATATTAAATCAGTCCAATATGTGATGTTTTTTTTTTTAAACATTGCAGCTGTGTTCTTGCAATTGATTTAATGGATTCTTGTCTAGATTACTAAATTAATCAGTCATGAAATCTATGAGAGTACTAGAACTTATGTCCGCTTACCGAATGCTTTAGTCATGTAGTCTAATGCTAAATATGAGGAAAAATGCTCTTAAATTATATACCGAAAGACATACTTTCTTCAGAACTAAACAAGTAATTGCTTGGATAATTACTTAGAGAAAAGTACTCCTTCCAGGGCAAACATGATGTGAGGATAATTATAAAAAAGTACCTCTTTCAGGTTAAATGTGGTGCTTGGATGAGAATAAAGTAGTTTTCCATGATCACAAAAGAAGCATAATCTATGGATGATGAATTTGTTAAAAAAAAAATCGTTGTGGATTGATTTCGATGATTCGCGAATAAAAGTTGACAGGAATAATAGTTGGTTTTCAGTATCTTTATTCTTAAGAAAAAGAAGGAAGATAAATGAAAAAAACAAAAATGTTTTGACATAAGATAAATAAAAATTGTTTTTTCTATGAAATGGTGAAGGATGTTTTTTAGTCATGGCGCATGTCCTTGTAGTGAAATGATATCAAAAACTCTATCACACTGTTAAGCATTTTGTTTGTTTGCTTTACATCCTCAAGAATTTTTTTTTTTTACTGATGTTGGGATGCCACCCATTGGTGGTGGATTATGCCACACATTTAGACCTATACTTGGCACTTATGGCCAGTGAGCAGACAGGGATCTTTTCATGCCAGCTTACTGTGAACAGGATCTTAATTGGTACTATAAGCTTACTTATTTTAGCAGTGTCATATTTTAGCACCTTTTGTGCTGGTTCTTCTTTGCTAGCTAGTTAACTCATGTACATGCTATTATATCATTAAATCTTAAATACATGCTGTTTTAAAAGCCTCAACTACACTTGTGCTTGTGCTAATCAGTCAAAGAGGAAGATTTCGGTAAATTCTGAGTGTGCTAATTTATGTGTGTTTACAGTACTTATACGGTCTCATCCAAAGGACTGGTCTCCACATCCTGCAGTGAGATTTGAACCTGCAACATAATCCTTCCTCTGTGACTTCAGACTCCAGCCCCTGCTCCACACGGGGAACAAGACATGCTTTTAGCTTGACAAGAATATTTGGTTTAAGGAAAAGGGCCTAAATATTTTGTTGCCATTTATTAATATTTGAATTTTTTTTTTTTTTGGTCAAAATTCAAGACGGAGAGTGTTTTTCTTTAACTTCATTTTGGATAAAAAGCAATTTTTTTGTTTTGCGGTTTCTCCACAGAAGTTCTCATGACCTCATTTGAAAACAAAGGTCAGACACCAGCAGTCATTCTGGAAGCTGACACCATGTGGTGAAGATTTGATTGGTAAATGTTGGAGCACTTTGTAAGATGAAGGAAAGCGATAACTGTGTTGTAAAAAATTCTGTTACAACACTTGATGCAAAACAGAACTAGAAGTTTGAGTATATTTATATCAGTCAGTTTGTTTCCAAACAACAGCTGACTTTTTGGTACCAGTTTAAAATGTTTACATTTTTTTCGGTGATCTACATTTTTTTCCTGTCTTTACAGCAAGAATCTTAAAGAGAAATTGCATAATAAGCTATTTCAAGGCCAGTTTATACTAAAATGTATCTAGACATGCATTTTGGATGCATGCATCTAAATTCACAATGTAAATAGATTTTATAGGTGTTGTGTATAGATGGAATAGAAATTGTCCCTTTGTGTCAAGGTGCATGGAACTGACCAATGAAAAGAAAGGTCAGAGTTGAGATTAGATCATCAGCTTAATATCCAAACTGCATCCCAAAATAAGCAAAACAAAGAAGGAAAAAATTAAATTACCTATCAAAACCATAATTAGGAAGACTTATTTGATTATTATCATAAGGAGTATTTTTGGAATATGAAGTTCTTCCCAGAGTTTAGTATTGAAATTAAGGGAAACCAGGAGAGTGTTGATCACTTAAATTCAATTTGACAAAATCTAGAAAAAGAAATTGAGGGTTTTTTTTTTATGTAGGTATTATATGCATTTTTATGTGGAAAATATTTATTAGTATATATAAACTAAAGTATTCAGAATACAGTCCCTGAAACGTTCTACTTTCCCACTTGAACGGTGAGCGAACGCTGAACGAACGGTGAACGAACGCTGAACGAACGCAGAGCGAACGGTGAGTGAACGATGTGTGAACTCTGAACGCAACTTGGTGACGATGTGTGAACGGTGAGCGAACGCAGAACGTGAACAGAGCGCAAACGCGAACGCAAAGTGAATGGTGAACGAACGGTGAACGCAAGATGAACGATATTTTCGGAATGCCTCTGATCTTTTCCTTGCATTGAAACTATTTTATTGCATTATAATGTCAGGTGCCAAAAAAAACAAAAAACAAAAACAAATAATAAATAAGTAAACAAATTAATGAATGAATAAATAAGTTAATAAAATAAATTCTCCAAAATTGTCCTAAGAAAGACGATGCATGCACATTAAGTTTTTAATCACACGAATTTTATCACATTAAAACAATGCAATTGTTGCCGAACGCTGAAGTATAAAAGATATTGTTTTTAGTTGGAAAATAAAAATGTTTATTCTTATTTGATAACAAATCAGAGAAAACTTATGATTTATAGAATGAATTAAAGCGGTTGTAACTTATATTCATATATATATCTCCGTGTCAAGGCGATTTCGTGTGAAGTAATGAAAAAAAAATTGATTACATTCATACGCTCGTATTTTAGATTTTTAATACAATAATATATTATGTGTCATTTCTATTTTTCATTATGATTTATTGAGCAGACGTCTACCTGTATCTCTAGATGGCCGTGATTATACTCGGATAAGATGATACAAAGATACATATTCATATTATTTGTTATAAATTCAATTTTCAGAACATGATATTTAAGTAATATGGTGTTATAATTTTTATTAAAAAGACAAATGAGACACACACAGAGAGAGAGTACTATTCAGTTTTAGCCCCCCCCCCCCCCCCTCCTTTCAGGCTTCACCAAATGTTTGTAACTATATCAAACAAAAACTCTGAATTTTTTTTCTAAACATATTAGACAGTGAAAGTAACTTTTTTTTTTATCAACAAATCATATCCATTTGTTTGACAGTCATACTCGTTTTTATTTTCCTGCTTCAGGTTCACACGAAGTCCACGTGCTTGTCCTGTCAATCAAAATCATTCGACACTGTGCAGGTGTGAAAGTTTCGTCACATCGAAGACGAAGTGCGAGTATTTCCAACAAGTTATAACATTTATTTTTATCATTTCTAGATTTGATTCCAACATTTGAATAATAAATTAGTAAAATACATTGGGCATTAACACTTGAATGTGAAACATACTCTCTGCCAATTTCAAATACCACCGCCGACACGTGTACATTTACACAGAATGTGCTTGTAACAACATTTATTTTCCAGAGTAATTTAATGAATAACCTAACAGCTAAGTTAGAATAATAAAAATATATATCGTAGATATTTTTCCTCATGAAATAATGATTCTTCAAACACGATATGTTAGTTAATAAATTAAAAAAAACCCTGTAACTCCTTAACTACAAAAAGATAAGTCCTTTCACTTCGGAGTTCTGAATGACAATGAAAACTGAACGATAGGTGAACGCTGAACGCAAGGTGAACGCAAAGTGAACGGAACGAAGAGCAAACGCTGAACGCTTTGTGAACGGTGAACGCGAGCGCACGGTGAACGGTGAACGCAAAACTGTGAACGGAGAGCGAACGGTGAACGCACGGTGAACGAACGGTGAACGCACGGTGAATGAACGGTGAGCAAACGGAAAAATGGGAAAGTAGAACGTTTCAGGGACTGTACACATAGGCTAAATAACAAGATGCATATTAAGGCAAAAAGATCAAGATGCATATGGTGTAAACTGGCCTTTAGGCCTTAATTAGGTAAAATAATTTGGGAAAAATAAGCTTTTCAAACAGATTTCTTAAAAGGGTTTACAATTTATGTAATGTACATTGCTGGATGGAGCTAAATTTGTATGAGGAAGTCCAGACTGTCTGAGTATGATATATCACTGTGTGTGTTGTTTATGTATTTTGGTCTGTTTGTTTTGAGAGAGTAACAATGTACATGTGTGTTTGATAAAGCATGCTAAAGTTATACAGTTCTTAGCTTATATACCTTGAGCCTCTGAGGGTTCTCATCCTCATACCATCAGGGGTCCTATGTCAACTCATTGCCGTGGGACCACTGACAAATTTCAATTGTTTTTTTAGGTCACGTGAGTCACTCAGGTGACCTATTGCTATCTGTTTTTGTCCGTCGTCGTGCATCGTCTGTCGTGTGTTAACATTTTAACATTTTCAGTTTCTTCTCTGAAACTGCTGAACCAATTTCAGCCAATTTTAGCATATGGCATCCATGT